>NC_068327.1:0-732500 GCF_000147395.1 Oryza glaberrima | reverse complement strand
GGGGTCTCCAGCCTCCACTATTGGTGTGAGAACTATGAGAGTCCTCACGAAGCCTTTATTAAAATTTTTTGTTTTTAGTAAATAGGAAGGGGTTGTAGTTTTATCTAATTTTTTCGTACCTCCTGTTATTTCTTCCTAGATCAGCCATTGGCTGGCTACGTGGCACGATATGATAGAAAGATGGAGATGTGTGTAGTAATAGTAGTTTGTATGGACCATAGGAATGCACGTGCTCTCCTGCAATGTGGGGGGGTCGCCAAACCATGCAATATGCAAATTGCACCCATGCATTCAATGCCTTTGCTTGCTACTCTTAATTAATTAAGTAGGTACGGTACGTTGTTGTGTATCCAATCTAATTAATTAATAATCACCTCTCGTGATCGATTATATCAAATTAAATTAACAAATACTCACAAGCTAATATTAGCTGCTGATCTGCCCTACTCCATGCTGTAGATCGATATTTAATAGTCTATATATGTGTCCCTTCTTCATACCGTAGATCGATATTTAATACTATATATATATATATATATATATATATATATATATATATATATATATATATCCAAATATTTGATATGGTTGGATAAAAAAAATTACGGAAACTAATCAGGGCCTAAATAGTTTCGGTGCATCGATGCACGCAAACTCTTTCATTTGCGGCTTAATCGATGGGATCAGAGGGGGTACTTTTTTTTCAGAAGTTGGGAACTTGGGATCAGAGGTTGATTTGATTGGATATCAAAAATTAGTGTTAGCTACTCCGGCTACATAACCGTACAACATATTATATGATTAGCCAGAAAATGTCCGATAATAAATACCAAAGAGTAAATTTTATAAAACTACATATACTATATAAAATCTATAGTTTTATGAAATAAGTTTTTAAATATGTAATTTTGTGATAGATTGTACACAGCATCTGTAGTTTTGTGATAAACGGAGACACTGAATCTATAGTTTCGTGATAAATTGTACAAAATACATGTAGTTTCGTAAAATTTATTCAATACCAAAACTCAATTTATTAAATACTACCTATATTTACTTTCATACGTTGTCATATAGAAAAAGGATAGTACTTCGTAGTAGATAGTGCAAATTTGAACTAAGCAATGTCATACATTGGTTAGTTCAATTTTTAACTTTTCATATTCGTAAAACTACCTAGACTTGTAACATGTTCATATTTATAGTTTTAGTGTCGGATGTATTTTATTCCGTTAAAATTGTTTATATTTTGAGACGAAGGAAGTACGTACTCCCTCCGTCCCATAATATAGGGGATTTTGACTTTTTCTTACACTATTTGACCATTCATCTTATTAAAAAAATTAAAACTATTATTTGTTTTATTTGTGACTTACTTTATTATCCAAAGTACTTTAAGCACAACTTTTCGTTTTTTATATTTGCATAAATTTTTGAATAAGACGAGTGGTTAAACAGTGTAAGAAAAAGTTAATTTTTTTTATATTATAGGAGGGAGGGAGTAGTAGATAGTGACGGCGTCATCAGGTAGATAAAAAGATGGACAGATATGACACTCGGTACCTGTCTGATCTTATTAGCACAAGCTATAATTAAGCAGCTAGCCGTACTGATTGGAACTGGTGCTTTAATCTTAATCATCTCCCTCCCTGAAGAGAGCATCATGTGGCCTTGTTTGTGGCAGGTGTTTTTACACGCCAGCTGCCACACAAACAAAACAAAAGAAATTTAATTAATACCCAGAAATAAACAAAAGATATATAATTCCCGGGAAAAGAAGGGGAATAAAAATCGATGACAAAGAGGTGGAAAAGATAGTGTATACATATGACAATAGGACATATATAGGACAAATTGTACATCTTTGTAAAAATAGGACGAGTTAAATGAGTAATAACCTAATTAAGCTAGATAGGGTGGTACAAAGAGAACAAAAGGGCATTGATTTTCTTATAATAAGAGCGTAATTATTCGCAATATATAACACAATGATCATTAGTTGGTACGTAGGGTCTATTTCTCCATCATTTCATTGTTTTTAGTTTGATGTTTTCAAAAGAAAAATTAAAAAAAGAAGTGGGTAATGACAAAAAGGCATAACCGTGGAAAGTAATCGGTTTATCTCTATATATATACTCCGTGCGGCTTAAATTGGATCAATCAATCTTGTTCTCGTGGCTAAAATATCGCGATAGATTCCATGCATTTTATTTAATTTCCTTCTTCAAGATGAATCTCCTAGCACCTTTAACTTTTTTCTTGGAGTATTAAACCTTTCACTTGGTAAACAATCTAAGGCCCTGTTTGATTCATCTTAGGATTATTATAATCTAACTTATTAAAAGTAAGCTGAAACAAATAAGCAGATTATTATAATCTATAAGCTAGATTATTATAATCTAATAAGCTGCTCTAGATGAGCTTTTTTCATATTATTAAGTGGCTAAAGACCCACTACCCCTACATACTTGAGAAAAATTACCCACATATGCCATCAACCGAATAGATAGCTGAGGTTATTATAGACTTTAACCTTTCAAACCCAATAATCCATATACCTCCAATAATCCAGACAAACAAATAACTCACAACTTATTCTATGTCAGTTTATTATAATCCAGCTTAATAATCTAAATTATAATAATCATAAGATGAAATAAATAGGTTCTAAGATGACTACCTGTAAAATCTGAGATGATTACCTGTAAAAATAAGCCTATATTTCTAGAGATGGACATCTTAATTGAGCCGTCTGTCTCTGCGATCGGTGAAGCGAGTTCCCCAATCCCTATGGTGTGTATTGCAGAAAAGATTGTAGCTTGTTTTTTTTTTAATACGTGCTCCGTGCAGCTTAAACAGCTGGATCAATCAGTTATGTTCACGTGGCTGAAAGATCGATCCTGATGAATTTCATGTATGTTGTTTAATTTACTTAATTCTTCAAGATGAGTTCTATTATCCTCTTGGCCGCCGCCGGTTTAGTTACCAAGTTGAAGTTTTTTCAATATACTTCAAGAGAAAAAAAAAAGAAAAGACAAAAACGTTATGGTTATACTATACCGGCGACTAAAGGATGATTGGTTGAATTGGAGCGAGAGAATCAAGTGTCTGTTTAGATTGATGCCAAAATAATCCTTACCAAAATTTTAACAAATTAACAATATTGCTAAAATTTTGGTACGATTGGCTAATAATGTTACCAGAATTTCGTACACGTTGTCAATATTTGATAACAAACTAAATGTAGCCATTTAACTATCAATTTTAGCAAATAATAGAATGTTCGAAAATATCGTCGATCTAAACAAGCGAAAAAAAACCCCCTTCAACGTACGTTGTAATTGTAGGCAGAGAAGATCCGGAGATGTACGTAGGTGGAGGCATCATATTCATATCAGATGGATCGTTGGAGTGCATGGCAGATGCAGTATGCATTTTGCATGAGAGGCGCACGTGTGCACACGTAACTCATCCCCTGCCCACGTAATATGTGAACTCATCTCACTCTATAGTCTCCTATAGTATACTCCTATCTACTATACACATCCTGATGCTGCTGGACTTGTTCGTGTCTCCTTTTCGCTTTCGTCCCACTCTCACACCTTGCAATATGTTCATCTCAAATTAACCAAATACTTCCTTCGTTTCACAATGTAAGACTTTTTAGCATTGTTCATATTCATTTTGATGTTAAGAAATCTAGACATATGTATGTGTTTAGATTCATTAACATCTATATGTATATGAGCAATGCTAGAAAGTCTTACATCATGAAACGGGGGGAGTAGCTAGCAGCTGGGGATCGATATCACAATCTCCTGCAGGAAATAAAACTCTCACATGTTTTTCGCTGAATTTATTCTTTTTCTGGGATTTCACGTGAACAATATATATTATAATATAATTGAGGTTCTGATGCAAATTTGCCTTCAAGAGAAAGAAAATGTGACGATTGTTGTAGTAGTAATAAGCCTCTTCCTCCTTCCTAAATAAGTATAGTTTTAATCAAATCATTTATTTATGGAAGAATGCAGATTTAGTTATTATATACTAATCTTTTAACATTTTCTCTCCATATTAATAAAAAGCAAGGTATTCTTTTAACTTTTTTTCTTAATATGTGTTTGACTAATTGAAAATAAATTTATTTCTCTACTATTTTAAAAGCAGAGTTGTTCTTCTTTCTTGATTCTGCCCCCTTCTTCCATCATGCCCACACACATGTAAAGTAAGTGCGCAACCATCAGTTCCAATATTTTAAGTACGCAACCATCAGATTCAATATTTTATCTTCTAATAACACCTATATATATTATATGATTTAAGAGCTACCGCTAGAATGTTGTACAACTTATTAGGGGTGTATGCATATTCTAATCTGTCCAGATTTATGATTACTAAATATATCATATTATGTGTTTATTTTAAAACGGAGAGAGACGGAAGGAGTAATTAATGTACGACCGATTCCAGTCCAAACTGACATTGCATGCATAATGGACCCTCCCGGCTGTTCTGTCCCTGCAGCCTGCATCAAAAGCATGTCGGGCTTATCCAAATCTTGTCTTTCCATAATCCATAGTGGAGCACCTCTCACAATCTCACATTCGCTCCTTCTCAATAGGTCGTCGTCCCCAGTACACATATATGAGCAAAAGATTTGAAATATGTCCTTACTATTTAACTTGGTGACTGATCACCCAGGAAATCTTGAAGGAGAGAAATCAAAGAGCACTTCGTCCTGAATCCTGATGAATTGACCGTGCGTACCTGCAGAAGTGTACATCAATAATAGGGATTTTGGACGAGATAAAAATGTACAGCATGTGAGGCGCAAAAATATTAGCAAGAATACATACGAACTGCCTTAATCAGTCGTGATTATATTAATTATAATTAATTTCAATGCCGTCAATGCCTGTTGCCTGCCTGCAATGGTTTTTTTAATAATTAACCACTTGGCCATATGAATTAATTTACTCCTGATATAAGTACGTACAACGCTGTCTTGAGTTAGCTGGTCTTTACAAAGAAATACGCAGTAACACAAAAGATAAGCCATTCCTACTATATGTTTCAAATAGTTTAGGACTCTTACTGTTTCATATCATAAATCACACATTATAAGTCATTTTTTTAAGTTTGACTAAATCTACCGAAAAATATAGCAATATTTTTGAAACAAAATAAATATACTCTAAAAATTATAAGAATTATAAAACTAATTTGATATTATAAATGTTACTATATTTTTCTATAAATATGGTTAAACTTAAGAATATTTAATTTAGAAAAATAATAATATGACTTATAATATGAAACAGACATAGTAGCATGTTCCAAATTCCAACACATTAAAAATAGATGTTACAACTACTCATGTTAGATGCATGTCATCATTCGTGCAACATACTCCCTCCGTCCAAAAAAAAAAGACAAACCCTGGTTTCCTTGCCCAACGTTTGACCGTCCGTCTTATTTAAAAAAATTATGAAAAAAAATTAAAAAGACAAGTCACGCATAAAATATTAATCATATTTTATCATCTAACAACAATAAAAATACGAATTATAAAAAAATTCATATAAGACGGACAGTCAAAGTTGGACACGGAAACCCAGGGTTTGCCTTTTTTTGGGACGGAGGGAGTAGTAATTAACACCATTTTTTACAAAGTTCCGTTCAATTTTGATGTGACCCCACGCGACTTCCTTTTCTTTAGGGTTTTTTTCAAGAACCTTTTCTTTAGGGTTCACGGTTGTTAGACGCGTTTTTTTAACAATTGTAAACTACTTCCTCCGTTTCACATCTATCTATATTTATTAATATCAATATGAATGTGGAAAATGATAGAATGACTTACATTGTGAAACGGAGAGAGTAGTACTTGACTTCCATTCAACACGAAATAAAAAAAAGATAGAAAAGCATGCTATATATGTCCTGCAGATATCTACCATTAAATAAAAAAAATATACATCTGAGATTTATTCATGAAAACTACACATTTTCCTGAAAAAAGGTTTCGGTATCACACTGCACTGCACGCACATGCCACTGGTGGAGAAACCATCTTTACTCCTGATTGGGAACCCCTTTAATCCCGGTTTTCCAACCGAAAGTACGGATCCGGGACTAAAGATGTTCATCTTTAATCCCAGTTGGTACTACCAACCGCGACTAAAGAGAGGGGATCTTTAGTCCCGATTGATGTTACCAACCGGGACTAAAGAGACAATAGCGGCAGTGCAGATGATTCCTTTTTCTTTTTCTTTTTTCATTTTTATATTCTCCCGAATCAAGTAGGCAAATCCCCAAATCAATCCCCAAATCTAACTAACATCCCAAATTCACATCACAATCATAAAGTTACTTATACACACAAATCAAATACATCACAATATCCTAAGAAATTACTCAAATACATCACAGATCCAAATAATGAATCACAAATTTGTAACTTCTCAGTCAAATACATCACAATGAATCATCACAAATTAAAAAAAAAAACAAAGAAGCCGCCGCCGCCGCCGGTCGCCACGAACGACGGGCGCGGCCCCGCCGGCCGCCGCGGCCGCGGCCCCGCCACCCGCCATGGCCGCCGCCGCCCGAAGCCCCGCCGCCCGCCGCCGCGCGCGGCGCTGCCGCCCTCCGCCGGGCGCGACCCCGCCGGGTGCGGCCCCGCCGCCGACCGGCCCGCCGGATGGAAGGGGAAGCCGGCCGGGAAGGAAGGAGGAAGGGGAGAGAAGGGGAGGAGTTGGAGAAAAGAGTTAGAGAGGATAGATCTGAGGAGAGGGGTGAGATTCGATCTGTCTAAGTTGTAACTGTGGAGGAGAGGATAAGGGATAGGGATTATATACTACGTGTTTAATTTTAGTCCCGGTTGGTACTACCAACCGGGAGTAAAGATCATCTTGATCTTTAGTCCCGGTTGGTAGTACCAACCATACGTGTTTAATTTTAGTCCCGGTTGGTACTACCAACCGTGACTAAAGTGGTGATCTTTAGTTCCTATTATTGACATCAACCGGGACTAAAGATCCTTGGCCCCCTGACATACATCTGACAGGGGATGAACCAGGACTAAAGATCATCTTTTGTCTCGGTTGGTGTTACCAACCGGGACTAAAGATCAAAATTTTTATTACCGGGACTAAAAACAATCTTTAGTCCCGGTTCTTTTTAGATCCGGGACTATTGTGGATTTTGCCGGACCGACCAAAGATGGTTTCTCCACCAGTATGCATATATTCATATATACTACTCCCTCCGTCCCACAATATAAGGGATTTTGAGTTTTGGATTGCAATGTTTGACCAGTACTTGTCTTATTCAAATTTTTTTTGCAAATATAAAAAACAAAAATTTGTGCTTAAAGTACTATGGATAGTGAAGTAAGTCACATAAAATAAATAATAATTTCAAAAAAATTTGAATAAGACGAGTGGTCAAATGTTGCAAGCAAAAACTTAAAATCCCTTATATTTTGGAACGGAGCTTATATTATGGGACAGAGGGAGTACTAATCTAAATATGAAAACTACACATTTTCCTGAAAAAAGGTTGCGGTATCACACACATGCATTCATATATACTACTAATCTAAATATGATGCCAGTTAATTGCATATATATGCTCCAAAACAATAATTTATATTGCAAGTTGTAGCTAACTAGGACACAGTAATTACGCCAACTAATAAAGCTAGTACGTACGAACTGGAAACGATCTGGTCCACACGCGTTCACTGCCTGCGTACCTGTCAACGGTGTGACCACCAATCTCATCTATCTATCTATACAACAAAAGAGCTACTCCAGCTAGTAAGGACGTCCATCTCATATCTCCACTGTTTTCTCGATCCTATATATACAAACTATACATATAATAATTCCAATGGGGATCGATCTTTTATTTTATTTCATTTGTCCCCCAAAGCCTAATTTCTCCTCTTTTAATTAGTACTAAACAAACAAAAACTTTGACAATTTCGAGTACATACTAGGTTGCGTTTGTTACAACCACAAAAGAAACAAAAGAACCCGTTTCCCGCTTGTATGTTTTCCAAATTGCTAAACTATTTAGTTTTTGCAAAAAAAAAAAAAGAAATCGTTATATAAAAGATTCTTTAAAAATCATATTGTCAGGATTACGGATAAGGTATACCCTCTACCCTTGGATATACGACGTATACTGATATGGTATACCTGCGTGTATACGGATGTTCCCTGTACACGTTAAGGAAATTCATCGTGTAATAGAAACGAAGTCCACGGATGGAAGGAGTACTACTCGGACAGAACCGGGTCGTTACTGTATCGTGTGGGGTCTGATGTCTCCGAGTTCTACTTAGAGACCAACTGACCCACGGTATAAAAGGGACCCCCCGGGAGGACCTAAGGCATCGAATCTTACCGCCAACACATCCACCACAGCCTACGAAGCCGGAGCCTACAGGAGCCAAGTCGCCAGGTGATCTAGTCGAACCAACTCGACTACGGTCTCGACGGTATCATCGAGTTCTATTATACCCTTTGTAATCTGTGATTTCAATCATATAATCCCATATCAACTGGATTAGGGCTATTACCTTCCGAGATGCCTGAACCAGTATAATCTCTGTTTTCTGTTTGCTTGATGTCGTACTACGTAGATCCTCGTACCAGCGTACCCCAATACCCTCTATATCCGGTCTACGGGTATCCCTCGTCGACACATATTAATCTATTTTTAAAATTTAAAATAATTAATTAATTTGCAGGCAGCTAGCTTTCTCTTATCCAACATTTGACTGCGTATAAATTAAATTTTGTTTGGTCTGAAAAAAATATTAATTTCTTGAACAAGTAATGTGCAATGCACGTCAATAATAAACAAATCATATATATATTACACACGCGCGAGTGAGCTTTAGTTTCAATAGGAATTTACACACGCGCGAGTGAGCTTTAGGAGTACAAATTTAGTGAGACCGAGAATTCGTCTATCTGTCTTTTCAGGTGTGTGTTAGGAGACTCGTGGGCATGATATTGATAATATTTCCTATATTTATATTGGTGTCAATGAATCTAGATAGATATATATGTCTAGATTCATTAATATCAATATGAATGTGAGAAATGCTAGAATGATTTATATTGTGAAACGGATGGAGTAATTTATTTTCAGTTTGTAGTTTTGTACTGATCGAATGAATTATACTTTGCATGCATGTACCAATAATAGTTGACATGATGAGAATTAACCCGGCCTCATGCATGATTAAATTAGTTGATTACATGTAAGGAGGATTGACTTTTTTCCAAATAAAGGAAAAGAAGAGGAAGGAGAGTAGTACTAGTTGAGATGTACTGCTAACCAAAATAAATGGTGAGAAATATTCCAACCAGGACACAGTACAGTACAAGTAACTGCCTCGATCTTGGACCATTATCTGCCTGTGTATATGTGGCCAAACCTAACCAAACTAATTAACTAACCCCTACCAGCTCAGCTCAGCAAGCCATAGCCATTAGCCAGCTTGAATTGGATTCGCATTGAATTTGAATTGTGATTGGTCACTATGCCACTTACCAGGAGCACGTACTAATCTGCAATTGCAAATGCAGCCACGACATGAGCCTCACTCAGCCACACAAACCCTGCACTGCAACCTAAACCTTTCCTCTCATTGGCTCCTCTCCTCTCCTGTGGCTCTCCATTAATAATCCACCTCAACCAAACCATTCTCTCTCTCTCTCTCTCTCTCTCTCTACAATCTTTTTTTCTCTCTCTCTCTCTAGTTCTTGCCCCAGGACAAACAAGAACCACCAAATCAAATTCAACAAAAACAAACCAAAAAAAAAATCGATCTCGAATCAAGAAAAGAATAGGGTTGTGAGCTTGAGCTTGAGCTAAGCTTAGCTTGGTAGCTAGCTTAGCCCTATGAGGAGGCGAGCAAGCTAGCGTTCCATGAGCAACCCCTCCTCGCCGGCCACGTCCACCGCCGCCGGGGAGCAGCAGCTGCACGATCAGGATCACCGGGACGAGGCGGCGCTGCAGCAAGAACACGCCGCCGCCGGCATTATTCCCGACGACGAGGACAAGCTGTCGCCGCCGAGGTGCGAATGGGAGTTTCGCCTGGCGGCCACCGTGCCGTCGCCGGCGCTCGCGGGCGCGTCGGACTCCATCGGCAGCCTCGACTTCGACCCCACCGGCCGCCACCTCGCCACCGGCGGCATCGCCCGGAAGATCCGGATTTACAGGGTCGCCGAGCCGTCTAGCCCCGCCGCCTGCATCTGCGTCCCGGCCAAGCTGAGCAGCGTGCGGTGGCGCCCTGGCGGCGGCGAGGCGGTGGCGGCGTCGCACGTGGGGTGCGGCGACTACGACGGCGTCGTGACGGAGTACGACGTGGAGCGCGGCGTGCCGGTGTGGGAGCGCGACGAGCACGAGGGGCGGCGGGTGTGGGCGCTCGACTACGCCCGCGGCGGCGGCGCGGCGACGATGGTGGCGTCCGGGTCGGACGACCGGACGGCCCACGTGTGGGACCCGCGCGCCCCGGCCGGCGCGGCGGGGTCGTGGGCGACGGCGCGCGCCGGCGGCGCCGTGCTGTGCGTGGAGTTCGACCCCGCCGGCGGGCCGCAGCTGGCGGTGGGCTCCGCCGACCGCCGCGCCGCGGTGCACGACGTGCGCGCGCTGGGCCGCGGCCCGGTGGCGTCCATGGACGGCCACGGCCGCGCCGTGACGTACGTCCGGTGGGCGGCGGCGGCGCGGCGGGTGGTGACGTCGGCGGCGGACGGCACGCACCGTCTGTGGGCGCTGCCAGCGGCGGCGGAGACGGCGGCGAGGGAGGTGCGGTCGTACAGCGGCCACGTCAGCGGGCGAAGCTTCGTGGGGATGGGGGTGTGGCGTGGCGCGGGGCTGATCGCCAGCGGCTCCGAGTCCGGCCACGTCTTCGTTTACGACCTCCGCTGGTCCAAGCCCATCTGGGTCCACCCATTCTCCCACGCCGACGCCTTCGTCAGCGCGGTCGCATGGCGCCAGCTCGTCGGCGACGACAACGACGGCCAGCTCGTCGCCGGCGGCTCCGACGGCGTCCTCAAGCTCTTCACCACCCACCGCCGTCTCACCCCCGACGTCGCCGGCGTCGGCGACGACGACGTGGCTGCATGCTAGTGAACAACGCATTGCAAACGCATCATCATCATCCTCCATTAATTAATCATCGCCACCGTGCTCGACCGTGACGCCGCCATTCTTAATTAATCTCTTCTTTGTGTTTGTGTTTCTGTTTAATCACCACATTTTTCCTTTCATTTTCTTCTTTTCCTTTCTATACTAAAAAAAGGGAGAAAGATATGGATGTAATGCTCAAGTTGTCAGAGAGGAGGAGAAGAGGATGACTGATGGATTAAGATTCTTTTCCTTTCCTTTTTTTTTGTTTGATTCGATCGGTGAATGTGATCGATGTGTTCCTGACAGTGTACACGCTGATTTATTCTTTAAACAAGAATAATAATGCTTCAATAAATTTCCATTTACCATTGATCCAACAGCATGCATTATACCATTGAGTATACTTACATGTTTTTTTTTCACTTTATGAGCGCCATTTGTGTATGTTTCTTCAGTTCGATTTTGCGCAATACCACGCTTTTTTGCCCTCATTTTCTTTCGTAAAAGTTTTAGATGCTGTGGGCCTAATCAATGTTACAGTGTCGGCCCATACTGCAACGGAGTCATTCGGCCTAGTGTTAGCCCAAAGGAGTTGGGCCTAACAGGTAAGGCCCATTTTTGGTATCGGCCAGGTGCGATTACTGAATAACTATTCCTTTTAAATAAGAAACTGCACAATTTTGTAAGTAAATTTATAAAGTTCAGTTTGCATTTTTTATTTGAAAGTAAGTTTAATTTGCATTAAAGCTGTCTTTAACTAGATAGATATATCTATTATATTGATCTTGCTATCACTTATGTCTGAAAAGTTTGTCCAATGAACTGGTTTCGCCTATCTTCTTTCCTGCACAGATAGACTCCAAAGCTGTCCAACGAACTAGATTTATAGAAAATAAATTTTCATTCTCACTTAGACTCAAAAGGCTGTCAAATGAAATAAATTTGTATATCTTCTTTCAAACTTTAGACTCAAAAGGCTGTCAAATGAAATAAATTTGTATATCTTTCATTGCCTGAAGTACTCTCAGCCTACTCAATTCCTCATGGATCCCCTCTTTGCCTCCACTTTGGTCACTAGCTTCTCCTAATCTCCTTGCATGAACATTATCATCAATCCATGATAATGTACTTAAAATAATCGGATAAGCTTTTCTTTGCTACCAAGTATGCATAAACATGGTACTCTCAGAAGCAAATCGTTGCTGCTGCATGCTGATTAACAAGCAAGTTAAACAGCATCCATCCACTTAATCACCATCTTCAGCATTCCTCTCAAAATCCTCAAGGATGCCTAATAATTATTCGTGTACGTGCTTATCAAGATGACATAATTTTTGCAGCCATCCATTATACTTAATTCTGGCAAGATATACTGACAATTTGCAGTGCTAGTCTTCATTATTCCGTGAGTACCCGGATGAGCTGTACTTGTGTATACAATTGGGCCATCTTGCCTGTCTCTGTGGATTAATTCTGAAGAGAGCATTGACTTGCATCCCATCATTGCAAGTACAAAGAAGCCCTCTTGCATGTTCCTGCTTCATTTGTTTAATTTTAGAAGCATATTTTGCAAATCACCATCATTTTCCCAATAATTCTTTAATCATTAACTAAATTAGTAGTACTACACATTTACATTACATTCTAGATGTGACAAGAAGCAACAAGCCTCGCAAGTCAGGATGCAGTTCTTAACTAGGACTAGGATTTTATGTGTGTGTGGAACTGACAAAAGATTCCTTTATCCTTCTTCTCTTCAGAACAGTGCTATTAGTTTAACCACTGGGACATAATGTATAGGGCAAGATGCCTGAATTTGTTCGGGGATTAGGTGTTTGTCCACATGCACTTATGCACAAGTCAATTTGCAGACAAATATAATTTGGCACAGGGCCGTATACTTAATTTTGTTAATAAAATCGTAGTGTTGTATACTTGTATTAGTTTATCATTGTCGGCTAATGTTGAGAGAAGAGAGCTCTGATTTTTTTCTCATCGGCAAATCTCATTGTTTGATGCTGAGGAAGAGAAGAGGAGATTAAGACGCCTCTGAAGCTCACATGGAACCGTCCCTTTTTGTAGGACATTATATTGTTGTGTATTAAAAGAGGACAGAGATATCACTAGTCATGATAGGACTCTTAGAGCTAATTATTTGCTGATAATTAAATTTTAGTTCTTTGTTCTTTCTTCGGGTAAATAACATCTATGCGTTGGATCATGCTTTGTTTGTTTTCGGTTCTCGTGTCTCGCGAGCATGTTGTATACTGATTTCAGAGGATGTAAAATCGTTAAAATTTTATAATGTAGCTTAAGCTCAGCATACTTGTAGAGTTCTACAAGTATTAGTATACTTAGTAGGCTGTAGACTTTGATGCTTTTCAGCTTTCTGCAAACTGAAGCACTGAACCCATTCACATAGAGCTACTACCCTGAAGAACAACAAGTCAACATCTAGCTGAACTTAACACTTCATCTTTTTCTGAAATTAAATCATGTCAGCACCAGCAGTAAAAGACAAACACATGGCATCCAAAATGCAGAGATTTTGATGTAATTTTAGATCATCATGACGCAAACTTGGCTTTCGTTTATTTGACACTTTCGGAGAAGTCTTTGTTTTTCCTACGCGAGGAACTCGAGAAGAAGTAAAGAGAACTGGTGTACCTATACTGGGATTCTAAGAACAACTAGTTCGAGGAAAGGACAAAAATCTTGATGAACAGATGATGTTAGCTGTCAAACTGCACAAACTAGTACCGTACTTCTCTTGCAATCTATCATCATCATTTCACTATGAAAACTAAGACAGACAACTAGCCAAGTGTCGCTGAATTAGGACAATGCCACGTATCTATCACCAAGAGGAAAAACAACACCGATTTCTGTATTATATATGATGAGCACATGAAGCCGTGTAAAATGATTGTGATTCTTTCACTCTGAATTTCTTCTGCCAGCTATGTTGTTGTTCTTAAAATTTCATAAGAAAGGAGCATTGTGGTTTGGCATTCAAGCTCAACATCATTGTTAATTTGTGCTTCTGGGGTCCTTGTTTATGTATGGCCCTTGTCCATGGTGCAGTTCATCTTGTTGATCCTTGCAGATGCAAATCCTTCTGGATGGATGCTAACTAGCCTGTCTTTTCTTGTGTCCTTGGGCAATTCTTCATCCTCCTTGGTGTTTTGTCTAGGCAGATGCTTTCAATGATTGGCAATTGGCATTAAGAGAGGGTGATTAAATCATGTCTTGTCATTGCTAATCCAAGAGCCTGTTTGTTTCATCGCAATAACAGCTCATGTCAATGCTCTACTCATCATTGGTGGAGACAGTCTGACCTTTATCACGCTGATTACTGGATAATCATGTTTTATAATAAACAAATTGGATGGCCATTATCACTCTACTACTAATGCATGGCCCTAATAGTTTTACAGGGTCATCTGAAAATACTGCCTAAGAAACGAATTACTTTGTCAGTAAAACTCTGATAACTAACAATTTTGGTGCTAAACTGATGGTCTAAGTAAGTAGGTAATTAACCTATATACTATTAGCTGCCAATTACAATAACAATATAGTCACCGACTTAAAAACAAAAACAAAATGTGGTCATTAGTGCCAGCAAGCATCCACATCATTAGAACAAGGCCAAAACTGAATGAATAACTATCAGAATCTTTTTTGTGTAATGAAGAGATAGAGGTGACAATGTGACATCCTCTGACCAAGGCCTCCCTCTTGATGATCCTCATGCATGTGCATGCATTACCTACTCATTCCCACCAATTAAACTAATTAAACATCAAAATGTGAGAACCCCCTTTAAATGACAAGGGGTCACATGGTGCTGAAAGGACTGGCACAACTCTGCTACTGCAACAGCTCATATTGAGACAAGACCAACATACAGGTTGCAGGAGGAAGAACAGGAGGAGATATTCAGAGAAGGAAAGAAGAGAGCAATGGGGTGCCGGTCCTGCGACAAGCCGAAGATGAACTACAGGAAGGGGCTGTGGTCTCCTGAGGAGGACCAGAGGCTGAGGGACTACATTGTCAAGCATGGCCTTGGCTGCTGGAGTGCTGTCCCTGCAAAGGCTGGTGAGCTTTTTGCTTCTCTCTGTCTCTACTGTGAATGCACATTGCTGCATTCACCAATGCATCCCTCTTCACAATTGTGAATTCTAGCCTAGTCTAGTCTCCTCTCTAATTGGTAATTAGCAGTTACAGAGAGTACTTAGCTTTGGGTTAGTTCAAGCTTAGCTTGGGCACAATTCTTAGGCCAGTTGAAATTCCAGCCAAGGAAGAATTCTCACCCTTTTTTTTCCAAAATAATAACAAAAGCATTACAGTACATAGAGTCTAGCTCTCTAAAGTTCATCAGTTGTTCACTTGTCCTTAAATAAAAATGAAATCTTTGTCTCATTCACTGCTATTATTTCTGACCCTTTTTTCTCTCCTTTTTATTTCCAAAAGGTTTGCAGAGAAATGGCAAGAGCTGCCGGCTGCGTTGGATCAACTACCTTCGGCCAGGATTGAAGCGTGGAATGTTCTCTCAGGAGGAGGAGGACATTGTCATCAATCTTCAGGCCAAGCTGGGCAACAAGTAATCCTCACACCTGACAATCTCTATGAACAGGATGATACAAAACCAAGCTAGTTCTAGCTTGTAGCTGAACTTTACCTTGAAATTCAGACAAAACAACGTCTTTTAAGTTAAAAAAAAAGTTTAAAAAAAGCAAAGCTCAAGCTGTCACAGAATAACAAAATTGAGCATTTTCAATTGTTCCATTTCATCTACATGATGCTGATTGTTTTGAGAAATTTATGATCAGGTGGTCACAGATTGCGATGCATCTGCCTGGGAGGACGGACAACGAGGTGAAGAACTACTGGAATTCCTACCTCAAGAAGAGAGTGATGCAGGCACAGGGCTCCATCCCTAACAATCTAGCAGCAGCAGCAGCTGAGGTCACCTCCATGAGCACCACCGAGCCACCATCATTGCATCACCATCACCATCATCAGATCAAGAACAGCAGCGGCAGCACGACCACCTCCCATGACCAAGACGCCAACCTGAGCAGCGGCGGCAGCCATGGCGGCATCTCTGCTCCTGTACCTGTCGCTGAGCCATTTGATCAGCAGCCCAAGAGCTTCGTCTTCACCGGCGACTGGATGCCGATGTCTGCGGCGGCGGCGGGGCAGGAGAGCTACTCCATCTCGGCGCAGCACTGGCCGGCGTCCACGGCGAGCTCCGGCAACGTGACGCCGTCGCACGGCGGCGCGTTCGGGGACCAGATGAGCGGCAGCTACGGCGCATTGCAGCAGCAGCATCAGAGCTCAGCTGCTGCTGCTCCAATGGCAGGAGGCGGCGGCTACTTTGACCTGCTAAACATGGGAGACATCTATGGCGGATTTGCTGCCACTAGTGATGATCTGCTCTTCTGATGACGATTGTGTGTGATATGATCGATCGAGTTCGTGTGTTTTGTGTGCATTGAGCGTAAAAGCATCGAAAGAAATTGCGGTATACTGCTTCATTAATTTGATTCTTCTCTTTTGTAAGAAAAAATGTGATGTAGTAGAAGTTAAGCACACCCTAGGCTGGACATATTCTTTGGTTGTTTCTGCAATAAAAAAAGTGTAACCATTTGTCTGTGTAAATGTGAGCTTGTAATTCTCAAGTAGTAGTAGCACAATACCCAACTGAAAGAAAAAGTTTTATTGTTGGATCGAGTAAGTTTGATGAATTCTCCAGTTGCTCATTTGAATAATTTTGAGGAATAGAGTGATTACTTGTCACTAATAATTGATGTTCGAAAAAACGTTAAACCTCTGGATGTATTCGCAATTCATGCACTCAAAATACTCCAGCTGTAATTGATATGAAAATGGTACTATGGAACTGAGCCTTACATAGATGTTCTGCAAAATTGTATAGCTTACATGCTTCATCAGAGTTCAGTCTACAGGATGACTTTTTTCTCCACAATCACCATCAAGGTGATACACTCTACTTCTCTCGTCAAACAATGCAGTACAAAACCATGATAGTAAAAGAGCAACAAATGGGGAACAGAAATTCAATGCTTCTTGCGAGAAAAGTGGTTGTCATTCGGATTCCGTTTCCCACTGAACATTGCAAGGGCCTTCCTCACTGGAGGTTTCAGCGGTACTTTCTTTTCACCGCTGTGCGAAAATATGTCCTCGACACCCAAGAAATCATCGTCCTATAGAGAATATTATTAATGGTTAAATAAATAGTTGCTTAACTATTGCGATACAAAAACAGGAAAAAAAAGCATATGCACCCACAGAATGGAGAATATCTGTTTAGCAGAGCACATAGTTGGTGTAAAAGAACGTTTTGGAGATGTTGAATTTAAGTGCCGAAAAGCAGGCATCCTTATAAAAGGAGGCTTTTCAGTAAATCTAACAATAGCAAGGGCTAGTTACCTGCTTGTTTGACTTCTTCGATTTAGGGTGCAGAACCTTCTGGGGAAGCTGGTCTTCACGCAAAATGGGATTCTTAGTTATGGCATCTCTTCCACCTTGGGGCATTGGGAGGGAAAACTGAAAGAAAATAGGCATACAATTAAAAAGAAAATCTTTTGTCATCACAGTAGGAATCAACTTGGAAAGGCCAGGTGGGCACATGGAAAAATATCCAACCAAAAGCATTCAGACTAAGAAATGAATACGAAAACTGATGTAGAAGGCCATAGTATGGCAGGATATGTATTGCGATTCACCAAAGAGAGTCTAGAAGGACTTGATTAGTAAGGAATGCATACGGGACTGGCCAAAGCTCATGGATTTTCTACACCACTACACTGAAGACTATGTTCGACACTTTTGAACCTCTGACCATCATACATATTACAAGCATGGAAATAAACTATCTGGACATTTGGCATGAGTCTAAAATGTGCTTTTCTATTTCTCAGATAACAGTAAAGCAAGGCAGCAAACAAACCAATATTGCCACAATAATCAGGCAAGTGACAAAACATAAAAGTATCTAGGCCACATGGAAGAAAAACAGCATTAAGTTTGAAACTACACTCACTTTTGTGCCTCGAAGTGTCACACGCGGACGTCGTGAGGCCATAGTGATCCCATTTTCACCAACTGTTACCGAAACCTTCCGTAAGGTGCCACCGTTGCCACATTTTGGGCAAAATATTTTCCCAATCTCTTGGGTCACCTTATAGCAAGCATGACACCTCAGAACCCACCTGTCAAATTAGCATCCCAAAGCATTAGCGTTACAAAGAAACTACTATAAATAGAAACAAGAACTAGTGCGTGAAAGAGCTCTGAAGATGCTAAAAGCTCATACCTGTGCAACTGACGTATTTGCATGCCACCTGGTGCCAAGAGACGGAGACCAATCTGCAGGATGACATTTTGCATGGCATAGTCACTGGTTATGCATGCTACAGTAGATTCAGATAAGGACCTCAACGCCCAACTCTGCTCACTGCTCCCATCATCTGCAAGAGATGAATCGACACCTTCCTCAGAGTCGCTTTTGATATCCAAATTATCCAACTCTTCAATGCATGCGTCCGTACCGCCGGTCTCCTCAACATCACCAACATTGCCTACCCCATTGTCCTTATTATCAGATTGCGAATGATCTGCAACAATTTCAGGTTCATTCACTTCTTGGTGCTCCATAACATCAGTATCAGCGGAAGGGCCATCCACTGGATTCAAACCATTTTCAGATAAAATTTTATCGTCATCAATTGATGGGGCAGCAGAACTTGTCTCAAAACTTTGTTCAGATTCCTTGAGGGCATCACGTCTCGCCTTCCTTCGTAGATATCTTCTGTGTGTACTGCGACTAACGGCAGGCAACCAACCTTCATTATTCTCATCATCTTCCCAAGCAATACCTACATCTTTCTTTGCAGGCTGATGCTCTTCATCACCTTGCTTGTCAGAAATACTGTTGGTCTCACTATTCGGTATTTCGTGGTTCTCAAGATCCTTCAGTGGAAGTATGCGTGACTTGAGATCCCCACCTGCTTCAGACATCTGGTCCAATTCTTCCCATTCTGCTAGGTTCTGCACATTAGAGCCCCAACCTGGCAGTGGAGCCTCTTTCAGGTTTCTCACATTCACCACACGCAGAGGAGGTGGCTGCTCCCGCAAATGGTTAGTCCCATGGATCTCAGCTTCCAGCATGTAAGCTAGAGCAATAATCTTGATATCAACATCTGAAAGCGTCTGGAGGTCTCCTGTTTCCCGGGCAAATTTGACAACTGCCAGAAACAAAGATTGAGAAATTAGCCTTTCTCATCATTACGTCATTCAAAGATGAGGAAAATTTCCATAGTAGAAGACTAGAAGGCTAATTCTATTATATAGAAAACCATACTGTTGTGACATCTAATTGCTTTTGCACATGCAAGCCTTGCCATTTCCCTCATGCTTACATTAAGTTTTAAGACAACAACATTAAACAAACTACCAGCTCATGTTACACAAAGGCAATGTTTTAACCACAAAACTTATTAAACCATGGTCTTGGCTACACCTACACCGTTATCCAGTTCTTAGTACACTCATACCATAAAATCTATTTTAAGGAAAATGTGAAATTCACTGATCTGAAGATAGTTTTATTGCTAATACTCAACAAGGTTCAGTCAGAATTGCTGAAGGTAGTACCTACCTTTCTTGACGAATTCAGAGGCAGGGTCGAGGGTCTCGACAGGGGCCATGAGGAGCGCGAGGCGGCGGCGCGCGGACGCGTCGCGCACCTCCTCCAGCACCTCGGGCACCGTGACGAGGCGGGCGGCGGACGAGGAGAGCGCGGCTCCGCCCGATATGACGGCGTTGGCGTCCACCACGGCCACCGCCACGCCGCTCGTGTTGGCGCAGCTCGCCACCAGCCGGCTCACCGCATGCGCCGACGACTCCTCGGCCACCGCCTTCCGCTGCGCCACCGCCGCCGCGCCCCATGCTCCTCCACCTCCTCCTCCTCCGGGAGGAGCCGCAGCTTCCGGGGCGGGGGCGAGAGGCGGCCACGCTTCTTCCATGGCGGCGGCGGCGGCGCTAGGGTTTTTGGGTTCACTTTGAGGCTGTTTGGTTGGTTGGCCCGCACCAGTCCATGCAAATTTGTTTGCGACCAAGGGACGAAAATCAGACTGACCTACAAATAGAGGGACCCAAAACGAACTTATTCCTTTGGTTGCCTGCTCGGGCCGGGCCTCCCAGCCTGTCCACGAGGATGCAAAAATAGCCCCTCAGCCAGGCCCAAGGCCCGACGGAAACGGACTTCGCTGCTCGGCCTGGCTCGACTCGAGTGATGCACCCGCTCACGGAGGATATATGGGGTCACCGCTACTTCTCCCTCTCGCGAAAAAACTAGGGTTTACCTAGCGGCTCTGGCGGCGGCGAGGCCCCTCTCCTCCGACTCCGGCTCTCCTCGGTCGTCCTCCCTCCCTTTTGCCGGTCGTGCCCCCTGCTCCACCGTCACTCTCCGTCGAGCTGAGCACCATGGATGGTTGTCCGTCGCCCATTGCAAGGTTGGGCATCCTCTTCCCTGTCCCAGTTTTTTCTCCTCTATTTGGTTGATTTGCTGTGATTTGAGTGGATGAGATTCTCACATGGGGCCTTCATAAATCTGCTACATTTTCCTAGTTGATTTTGGTAGATTTAAATGTTGAAACCATCTACTGTTGCTGTCCTTCTCCTTTTCCCTCTTATAGTTGCGGAAAAAACGGCGCGTATTTTAGAAAAAATAGAGGGGTCTTATTGCATAATGGCCATCATATCATCTCGCCGCGATAAAATGGCGGCGTCACCATCCGCATTTCCCCTTCTCCGCATCTCGCCTTTTTCCTCCTCCGGGCTGCGGCAATGGCCGAAACCCTAGTCCCGCCGCCGCCGCCACCCTCTGATCCCCACCAGATCTAGGATTTGTTTGTTGTTTCACGGTGCTCCATGCCCTTCTCCTTCCTTTCCACCACAACTCCGCCCACCGCTCTCAAATCCACCGCGTCCACCCCCGCCCGCCTCTGCTCCTCGTCAGATCCGACGCTTAAGCACCTTTCCGAGGTGTGATTTTTTCCCCCCGATGGTATTGTATCGTTCTCATTCTCTTATCATCTTGTTGTTAAGGTTGCTCTTGTGTGGTAGTGTATGTTAAGGTGGTAGGATTTGTTTGAGTTGATATCGCTGAGCTAGCTGAGCTAGATGATTAGATTAAATTGGAATGAGGCGTGCAAGTTAATCTGCCTGCTGAACTGATTGTATCTCAAATTAAATTGCTGTGATGACATCTAATAGGACGGTATCTGAGCGACGGATCTATCCTCGCGTGATTATACCTAAACTGAGACTAAAAATGTCTGAGCAAAACTCTGCATTTCTTTTTTACCATCTGGAAGTTGGAATATTTGCTTCTCGCTGTTCAGAACTAAGCAGCAACCAGCATATGCTATTCGTGTTCTGTGTCGTCTTTGTTACTGCCTTGAAATGAGAATGATGATTTGCACTGGATTTAGAATGATTGTTTTGCACTGGATTTAGAATGATTGTTTGCCTTGATGATTCCTACAAGGACGGTATCTGAGTAAGGTTCTTGAAAGAGTACTCCTTATGTGATTACATCCAAAACTGATCAGAGATTCTGAGCAAACATGTGTCTGAACAGAACTAGAAATTGTCTATCCTGTTGTACATTTGACTGTTTCTCAACCTGAGAAACATGTTAAGGTACTACGTATTATAAGGTAGTACATTTTGATTGAGTTGATGTCGCTGAGTTAGATGGTTAGATTGGAATGAGGTGGTTTTTAAGTTTGTGGGCCTGCTCAACTTAATGACTGTATCTCATAATTGCTGTGATGACATCTACAAGGACGGTATCTGAGCGATGGATCTATCCTCGCGTGATTATACCTAAACTGAGACTAAAAATGTCTGAGCAAAACTCTGCATATTTTTCACTCTGTGAAAGAAGGAATATTTTGCTGTTCCTGTTCTATGTAGGCTTGGTTACAGTCATGCTACACCCCCTATTTTTTTTTATGATGATTGTTTGCTGTGATGACATCTACAAGGACGGTATCTGAGTAAGGTGGCTCTTGAAAGAGTACTCCTTGCGTGATTACATCCAAAACTGATCAGAGATTCTGAGCAAACATGTGAATCTGAATAGAACCAGAGTATCAATCCTGTCGTACATTTGACTGTTATGCAAACCTGTCAATGATACGCGCTTAATGTATCTGCTTGGTTTCTGCTCTTTTTACACTTAAACATAATTTCCCTTTGAAGTTAACAGTTAGGCCCATTAACATTTCTTTTCTTGATTGTTTGCCATGATGATTCCTACAAGGACGGTATCTGAGTGAGGAACCTCTTGAAAGAGAGCTCGTCACATGATTATATCCAAAACTGATCAGAGATTCTGAGCAAACATGCAATTCTGAATTAAATAATAAATGATGAAGTCGCTGTGCCTGTTGAGCAAAATCCTTCCTGTGATTGAACTGCTTTCCCAGCTGAAAAGAATAGCATGCCTTCATTGGCTTCACTGTGTAAGCTCATTATGTAGAGTGTCACGCAAGCATGACCTCTTTGGTAAGGACGATCTGAGTAAGGAACCACTTAAAAGTGTTCCTCACATGATTATATCCAATACTGATCAGAGACTCAGAGAAAACATGTGTAAATTTGAACTGTTCTCCCAACTGGATGGAAAAATATATGCTTGATGCTTTCACTAGATTCAATATTCTGCCCTTTATATAGTGTCGCCCCTTTTAAAGCATCACTACTTTTGACATAATAGATAAGCCCATTGAGATGTTCATTTTTTCCCTTTTCTTGCTTGTTTGCTGTGATGAAACATGGACGGTATCTGAGTTTTCTTGCTTGTTTGCTGTGATGATTCCTACATGGACGGTATCTGAGTGAGGAACTACTTGAAAGAGTGTTCCTCACATGATTACATCCAAAACTGATCAAAGATTCTGAGCAAACGTGTGTAGATCTGAATTGAATAGCATGTAACATCCTTGTTGTGCTCCTGGTGCAAACAGCAAGATACTGTCATTTTTTTTTACTGTTTTTCCTAACTCAAAAGACTCTGTTTCTGTTCCTTATATGGTGTCACCCTATTTAAACACGCCTACTCCTAAAGTTAACAGATAAAAGTTTTCAGAAATTTAGTTTTTCCATCATGTTTTTGTTGCTCATATAGTTTCACCCTTTTTAACCATGACACATATTGTGGCTAATATAAAAAAAAGGGATAATAATAAACCAATTGAGATTTTTGCTTTGCCTTTTCTTTTCTTGCTTGTTTGCTGTGATGATTCCTACATGGACGGTATCTTAGTAAGGAACCACTTGAAAAGGTGGTCCTCACGTGATTACATCCAAAACTGATCAGAGATTCTGAGCAAACATGTGAATAGAATAGCAAGTAGCATGCTAGTCATGCTCCTGGTGCAAAATCATGTCAATGTTTGGACTGTTTTTCCCAACTTGAAAAAATAATATATGCTTCGTTGCATTCACTGTGTTCCTGTTCCTTGTATAGTTTCACCCTTTATGAGCATAACCTTGAATGGATATGCGTATTTAGCCTGTTAGCCTTGTTAGTTTGCTCTAATGACTCCTATAAGGATGGTATCTGAGTGAGGTTGCTCTTAACCACTCCTTTGTTGATTACATCCAGAACTGAAATATTCGGGGCAAGCATGAAAGTAACATTTTCCTTATTCTGATGTTCTCTTTTTTTCCTTCTGTTTTTGTTAGAAATTTCTGGTCACACTGTTTATCTCCTGTATCAACAGAGCATATATTTAATTAAGTCTATCGCCACTTTCTCATCTGTTCTCATTCTCTTTAGGACAATTGATGACTTCTGAAATAAAGCACGGTGGAAAGCTATCCTGTAGCGGCATGGATTCTGATGGCCCCCATACTTCACTTATACATGGTCTTCCTGATGAGATTGCTATTCTTTGCTTAGCGAGAGTTCCACGGCGATATCATAATGCTCTCAGGTGTGTCTCAAAGAGATGGAGGGCACTGCTTTCCAGTGAAGAGTGGCACTCTTGCCGCAAGAGGAACAATTTGGATGAGCCTTGGGTATATGTGATTTGTAGGAGTACGGGCATCAAATGCTATGTACTTGCTCCTGATCCTACAACCCGCTCCTTGAAAATTATGCAAGTCATCGAACCCCCATGCTCGTCTAGGGAAGGCATTTCCATTGAGACCTTAGACAAGAGATTATTTCTTTTGGGTGGTTGTAGCTGGCTAAAAGATGCTAATGATGAAGTATTTTGTTATGATGCCTCATCAAATTGCTGGAGCAGTGTAGCTCCAATGCCTACTGCTAGGTAAATATGATGACAAAGTTTACTTACTGGCCATTAACATTTTTTTTCACGTGAAGCTGTTTTATGACATCTGCACGCATTTTGACTTGCCTCAATTGTTTTCAGGTGCTATTTTGTTTCTGCAGCTCTGGACAAGAAACTATACATTACTGGTGGACTAGGTTTGACAGACAAGTCGCCAAATTCATGGGACATCTATGATCCAGTCACAAACTCTTGGTGTGTGCACAAGAATCCAATGCTCACCCCTGACATTGTAAAATTCGTGGCATTGGATGGGGAGCTGGTAACTGTTCACAAGGCTGCCTGGAACAGAATGTACTTTGCAGGTATATATGATCCATTGTGCCGCACTTGGAGGGGCACTGAGAATGAAATTGCCCTATGTTGGTCTGGATCAACAGTTGTCATGGACGGAACGCTCTACATGCTGGAGCAGTCGCTCGGCACAAAGCTGATGATGTGGCAGAAGGAGACGAAGGAGTGGATCATGCTTGGTAGGCTGTCTGACAAGCTTACAAGGCCTCCTTGTGAGCTCGTAGGCATTGGGAGAAAGATTTACATTATTGGAAGAGGGCTGAGTATAGTGACAATTGACCTGGATACTGTCAGGGCAGATGGGTTCTTGGTGTCCTCTTCCACAGGCCCATTGGTGGAGCATGACTTCCCACCTGAGAGATGCCGGGTTATCAGCATCTGAAGGCATCAGCTTAACTGTATATTGTCCGGAGAAAATGTCACATGTGAAGGTGACATGGGTTGATTGATGCACATATGAAATAAGGCAATCCTCCAGGCATTGTTTACTCGAGAGAGAGTGCCCGTTGCTAATTGGTGTTTAATTGTTTGTAGTATTTTTGCTGTATCTCCGACTTGTGTGTGCATGTAACAAACGAAGTCTGAGGTTCAGTTGTTTATTTCACACCTATACATATTGAGATAATAACTTGTTCATAATTCACGAGTGTGATGCGTCCTGTGATTGTTATGTGTGATTGTTCATTTTTCTTGCATGCTGATGGTGTATCTAGGCATTCTGTTGCTGATATGTTCTGAATTTTTCCTGAATGAGTTAGGGTGTGAGTTCTATTTAAACTTCTAACTTTTTCATCATATCAAATGTTTAGACATGCGTGGAGCATTAAATATGAACGAAAAAAAAACAATTGCACAATTTGCATGTAAATTGCGAGATGAATCTTTTAAGCCTAATTTCGTTATGATTTGACAATATAGTGTTATAGTAAATATTTGCTAATGATAGATTAATTAAGCTTCAAATGTGTGTTCATACGCTCAAAATTATTTTGCCAAAACAACTAAACACGGCCTTAGTTTACAGATAAAATTGAAGTAGCTAAGTTCTGACTTATCTTTGAGCCATATAAGATTTGTGATTGAAATTTTATAAATTAGCCTGTGACGAAACATTGATTTTTTTAAAAAAATAAGAAAATGATAGTGGGATGAAAATTTTAAAACTTAGCCATTTAAGTGATGAAATTGATGTTTTTTAAAATAAAATAAAAAATAATTATCAGAGCCAGGTTTCGATCCTGGGACCTGTGGGTTATGGGCCCACCACGCTTCCGCTGCGCCACTCTGATGTTGTTGTTTTGGTTAAAAACCGTTAACTAAAATACAATACGAATGCTGTCTTTTTCCGGGTCCACGCAGAAGAAATATAGAGGTAGGAATATGGTGCCACTGCCAATCTGCCGTGGACCAACAAAAGACTGGGTTGGGTAATTATGGTTGCCTACCCATTTGCAATGACAGTGACATAGGGAGGAAATATATACTCTCTCCATCCCAAAATGTTTGACGTCGTTGACTTTTTTAAAAATGTTTGACTGTTCGTCTTATTAAAAAAATTAAGTAACTATTAATTTTTTTCTAATCATTTGATTTATTGTTATGTATACATATAGTTTTACATATTTCACAAAAGTTTTTGAATAAGACAAACGGTCAAATATGTTTAAAAAAGTCAATAGCGTCAAACATTTAGAGAAGGAGGGAATAATTCACATGCTCACAGCAGCATTGGTAAAAGGTAATGGTTTGGCCATCCGCATCAACCACCCGTGCTAGTAATCTTCTCGCTAATTAACTGCACAGCAACTTCTGTTTCTTCTCTTATTTTTTTTGTTTAAATTTTCTTTCAGTTCTTCTGTCCAACGTCCAAAAGTCCAAACATGCCAAACTCTTCAACGCACATACGTACATTCCTGCCTAAGTAGCTGTTAAACTGTAGCCGTATGCCTCCGTGTGTGTCGATGTAGGGTTTACCTTACCGCCGGTAACCGCGCGGTTACCGGTCTTACCGCAGGGTACGGTAATATAATACCACGGTAACCTCCTTAAATTCAAATTAATTTAAAAAATAATTTAAATTTTTAATAAATTTTGCACGGTTTTTTACTGTTACCGCGCGGCGGCGGTTTAGGAAACCCTTGTCATCCACATAGATGCACACATTAGTAGTACTACTAGTCTTCTCGTCATGGATGCTTGTTCCATTTGATCACTCGTTCACTCACGTCTCACGTTTATATCGGGGACGGATAGCTACACACATCAAACTAATTCATTTGCTTCTCTCTCAAACAAAAAGAACTAGTAATTCATTTCATTTGCTCTCACTAATTGCCCCGACACTCCGAAAACGTTGCGACGAACGCCCGTACGTCTTGACCAAATCCAAACGAACAACGATCCAGCACCAAAACCTCATGAATAATCCAATCCACCATTTATCTTCATGCGTGCCATTCTTGACCCAAATTTAATTACAACTCGATGCAATTTTTTCTCATGTTTCGCGCCGCCTGTCACGCGTTACCTGCGTTCCCATACCGCCAGTATAAATACAACTTCTCGAATCTTTTCTTGGAGAAAATTATTACTTCCTTTGTTTTACAATGTAAGTCATTCTAGCATTTCTCATATTCATTAATAACATTAATATGAATATGAGAAATGCTAGAATGACTTACATCGTGAAACGGTTGGAGTAGTGATCAAATGTGACAGTGGCTGAAAGTTTTTAACCAATTAAATCGGAGTCTTGTGAGGTCTGAAATGTGCGTGATTAATCAGTCTTGTGGCGGCAACTTTAGTTTAACCCAAGTCCAATTCGGATCGCGTAATTGACAAGCTCGTAATCCGAGTCGGATTCGATGGCTTTTTTTGCAGAAGGGGTATAAACAGAGGAGAAGCTCGACGTCGCCATCCATGGCCGCGGTGGTGCAGACGAAGCAGCTCAACAAACAGACCAACCCTTCTCCATCACCCTACTAGAAGCGTGAAGAGCTCGGCCTCGCCGGCGACTGCGAGCGACATGGCGGCGGCGGCGGCGGCGGGGAGGAGGAGGTTCTTTCCGCCGGTGACGGCGTACGACGCGGCGGCGGGCGCGAGGCGGACGGTGGCGGCGGACCTCGACGGGACGCTGCTGGTGTCGTCGTCGGCGTTCCCGTACTACTTCCTCGTGGCGCTCGAGGCCGGCAGCTACCTCCGCGCGCTGGCGATGCTGCTCGCCGCGCCGTGGCTCCTCGCGCTCTACGTCGGCGTCTCCGAGGCCGCCGCCATCGCCCTGCTCGTGTTCATCACGTTCGCCGGGCTGCGCGTCCGCGACGTCGAGGCCGTGGCGCGCGCCGTGCTGCCGCGCCACTACGCCGCCGGGGTGCGCGCCGACACGTGGGCGGTGTTCCACGGCTGCGCCGAGCGCCGCGTCGTGGTCACCGCGTCGCCGGCCGTCATGGTGGGGGAGTTCGTGCGCGAGTTCCTCGGCGCCGAGGTGGCCGGCACCGAGCTCGAGACGTTCGCCTCCGGCAAGCGGTTCACCGGCCGCATCAAGGCCGTCCTCGTCGGCGAGAAGAAGCGCGAGGTCGTCGAGAGGCTCTTCGCCGGCGGCGACATGCCCGACGTCGGCCTCGGCGACCGCGAGAGCGACCACGACTTCATGGCCATCTGCAAGGTACACTTCATGGCCTACGATCCAAAGCTCGAAATTTTCATCATTTCTTGAATTGAATCAATCACACATGAACAAAATTGAAGTTTTGCATCATGTGGCCACTAATAATTTAACAATTCATTTAGAACGCCAAAAATAAAAAAAGAAAATATTGTGAAATTAATTGTGGTAGGAATTGCACGCTCGATTGTTCTTCGAGTGTTCATGGCTTCGATCCGATTGGCTCATTTGTGGTAGCACGAGTAGCAAGAATATGTACGCTTCTTAGCTTTTTGCCTTTTTTTTTTGTTGAATTGCCTTTTTTTCCCCTCTTTTCATAGGAAAGATCAAGAAGGCTCTAGAATTTACATTATGGTTATGCAAAACTTGTGGCCAAAACTCAATACTGTTGGTACCATCACCTCCTTTAGTAGGCAGTTAGCAGTTGCTTCTTATTTATTTCGTCCTTTTTAAAACCAAAACCCCAAATTAGTATGTACTCCTATATTCAAATATTGTTTGCTCATGCTGACTTGTTATAGTAATATCATTATCATTGATCACCTTACTCATATAGTATTGTTTTCTTTGCATCAATTAATGTGGATTTAGTACTCTCTCCATTTGCATTTACTCTGAATATTGACTCCACTGTTTCAACTTTGACCACTAGCAATTTTTAATTGGTTAGACTATCATAAACTAAAATTTCATGCTTACATTCAGAATGCAACCTAGTCCATCATCAATATTTGTTTTTATTTAACAAAAAAAAAAGAAGACAAGTGTTCAAAATGTACATATGAATATACTCCAAAGCCAGATATTTGTAAAAATTAGGCCTTGTTTAGATTTAATTTTTTTCTTTAAACTTTTAACTTTTCTGTCACATCGAATTTTTCTACACACACAAACTTCCAACTTTTCTGTTACACCGTTCCAATTTCTCCAAACTTTCAATTTTGATGTGAAACTAAACACAGCCTTAGTGTGCTAACTCTGTTTTGGCGCCAAATTGCTAATGCGCAGGAAGCCTACATGGTGCCCAAGAACAAGCGCGCGCCGCGCGCCGCCGCCGACGAGCTGCTGTCGCGCGCCATCTTCCACGACGGCCGCCTCGTCCGCCGCCCGGAGCCGGCGAGCGCGCTGTTCGCGCTGGTCTACCTCCCCGTGGGCTTCGCCGTGGCGCTCCTCCGCGTGTTCCTCAACCTCCCCGTCCCGGCGCGCCTCGTCCGCCACACCTACCGCCTCACCGGCATCCGCCTCGCCGTGCGCGGGGCGCCGCCGCCGCCGCCGCGCCCGGGGACGCCGGGCTCCCTCCTGGTGTGCAACCACCGCACCGCGCTGGACCCCATCATCGTGTCCATCGCGCTGGGCCGCCCCGTGACGTGCGTGACGTACAGCGTTAGCCGGCTGTCGACGGCGATCTCGCCGATCCGCGCGGCGGCGCTGACGCGGGACCGCGCGGCGGACGCGGCGCGCATCGCGGCGCTGCTGGAGGAGGGGGACGTGGTGGTGTGCCCGGAGGGGACGACGTGCCGGGAGCCGTACCTGCTGCGGTTCTCGGCGCTGTTCGCGGAGCTGACGGCGAGGATCGTGCCGGTGGCGGTGGAGGCGAGGCAGGGGACGTACTACGGGTCGACGGCGAGGGGGTGGAAGTTCCTGGACCCTTACTTCTTCTACATGAACCCGCGGCCGGGGTACGAGGTGACGTTCCTGCCGGCGCTGAGGCCGGAGGAGACGTGCGTCGCCGGCGGGAGGAGCGCGGTGGAGGTGGCGAACCACGTGCAGAGGGTGATCGCCAAGGAGCTAGGGTTCCAATGCACCACGCTCACCAGGAAGGACAAGTACATGAAGCTCGCCGGCAACGACGGCCGGGTCGCCGCCGCCGCCGACAAGCCCAAGGCCAATTGATTAGTCCATCCATCTTTCTAAAGATGGCAGGCCACCTACCAGCTGATTAGGCCACTTGGCGCCCCTAAGTTGGTATATAAATCTAATGTCATTTGAGAAAAAGAAAAGAGAAAAAAAAGGGGCTGTCATACAACGGAATCCTGTTTTCGAATGGGATAATACCGGTTAGGTATCAGGTTTTGATACTTAACCTGTATTATGCGTTTCTACCACGTATCAGGTAATACTTGCGAGGTATCAGATGATATCTATCAGGTATCATACGATTCTTACCACGTAGAGGGTGATACTTGTGAGGTATCAGGTTCTGATACCTAACCAGTATCAGGAGATACCTATCAGGTATCATGCGATTCTACCACGTATCAGGTGATACTTGTGAAGTATCAGATGGTATCTATCAGGTATGATGCGATTCTTACCACTTAGAGGATGATACTTTTGAGGTATCAGGTCCTGATACCTAACCGGTATCGGGTGATACCTATCAGGTATCATGCGATTCTTACCACGTAAAAGGTGATACTTGTGAGGTATCAGACGTTACCTACTAGATATCAGGAGCCGGGCATCAAAGCGTCGTCGCCGGTGGTCCCACCGTCCACGTCCCACGCCGGAGCTCGTCGCCGGCGGCCACATCCTCCATCGTCCGCGCCACGTCAGAACTCGTCGCCAGCGGCCGCGTCCTCTGTCTCCACGCCCCACGCCGGAGCTTGTCGCTAACGACCGCATCCTCCACCGTCCACGCCACATTGGAGCTCGTCGCCGGTGGCCGCGTCCTTCGTCATCCACGTCCCACGACGGAGCTCGTCGGCGACGGCCGTATCCTCCATCGTCCATGCCACGTCGGAGCTTGTCGCTGGTGGCCGCGTCCTTTGCCTAGCCAAGTATGTGCTCGTCGTGCTCCGCGCCGACGGCGGCAGCGAGGGCAGCACCTTCGCGATCTACTTCCTCATCCACCGGCGAGGAGCTCGCGGTCGCGGGGCAGTGTGTCGACAGGGTGGGCGTGGGCGCCGCAACACCACTGCCCATGTCAGCCATGCGTGCGCATTGGAGCGGCTCCTGTAGAGGCTGCTGCTGTTGCTCAGGACGTGCATGGTCAGGTATCGCTCCTCTTTGAATAAGCAAGGGGACAAAAAGGATCCCGTCCGGACGGAATTCCGGTATGTAGCATTCCCAAAAAAAGGGGCCATGACAACAGTAACATCTGGAGGATTCCAAGTAACAAACACTCTCATTTCTTTGCACTGCTTCAACAACAACATATTCTCATTAAGTTCTCAGCTGAAGCAGATAATCGATATATGAGAAAAAAAAACTGGCAGCCCAAAGGCCACCAAAACTCAGCATGCAAGGGAAAAGGGAAAACAAAATATTTAGCTTGTGCAATGGATCTCCCATTAGAGGACAAGCAAGTCAGAAAAATAATTAAAAAAAGGTCAATTTGATGGTTTTTGAAAAATGATATTTTGCTATTACAATTTTCATATAGTTTGATACATGCCACTAGTTTATATTTTTACCCGTACCCCAAAAAATGTATTTTATGCAGACCTATTGAAAACTCTCATATTACTATGAGAACTGATATGGATCCCATTATATTTTCTTTTTGTGACTGTAATTACAAGTAAGTGCCACGCCAAACGAAAACTAGGTCAACGTGCCATGTAGATGCCACATAGGATGAAATCACCGTTCAAACAGCCGAGAAACTTGATTTGTACTGGTTTTGATAGTTGAGGGATTTTACCTGGTTTTATGGTTGAGCGGTGTAAATGTAACTCACCATAATTGAGAGACCTAAAGTAGACTTTTTCCTTGGAAAATATGGCCTGGAAAAGGATTGCGGCGTCTGTGCGTCCATATTAGATGGGCCTGATTGGTCGCTGCGGATGATATTTGGACAGACAGAATTCTTCAGTACTCACAAGCTAACGCCGGTATTGCAACCCCACAAATAAACATCCAAAAATTTCATAACACAATATCCTCTCAAAGAAAATGAAATCTTTAACACAATTGGTGATTACGTGACGCAAGTACGCAACGAGCAATCACGAACTGGCGTTGGCGAGTCGTAGGCTGGAATGCTGCTGATCTCAAATTAAGCAGGCAGAGGCAGCTTGCTGATCTACATTTTTTCGGCGATACCTAACACCTTAATCTTCAGGCCATATCTCCAGCTAACTGTCTATTAATTTGTTCGTTAATTAGTACTCCTGCTGTAGTATGCTAGTAGCAAAAGCGAAGCAACGACGAGTTGCAAAGCAACCTGCAACTTGCAAGCCTCTCTGCAATTCTTGCGACCCAAACCAATACTGACACTACTACTAATACTGATCGATGATGCGTCAAGGCTCGTGAGGCTGCTGCGTGCAAGGAACTCGTCGTCGATATATTATTGCTGCAATGATCCCTGAGCAATGTGCTCCCAAAATCTTAGGACTGATTCTGACAGATTCAGTCGTAATCAGCAATGCGTGTTGCAATCTTACTCCTGTGTAGTAACAATTAGTGCAGATACTGCATGCGTGTTACTGTCGATTACATTAGCAGATAAACAGCCTCTCCATCATGTCAACTGCATGCCTTCTGAAACAATTGATGTGATGTACTTTTTACATGAACGAATTCCTGAATTCCTGATACTGTCAACTGTCAAGCATTGTGGCCTGATGCTAATGCTGCGAAAAGTTTTATGATATTACTAGGGCTGTGTTTAGATCCAAACTTTCAACTTTTTCCATCACATCAACCTGTCATACACACACAACTTTTCAGTCACATCGTACCAATTTCAACCTAAACTTCTAACTTTGGAAGGAACTAAACACAGCCTAGCTTCTCTAGCACAGCAGCATGTTCACTTCTTAATTAGTGGCATCTGAACCATGTGATTTTTGAAAGTGAAACTATTATTAACTGATCGAGTTGCCGAGATAAGGACAGCTCCAAGTTAAGGTGGGGCATCACATTCTCCAGCCTTTCAAGCAACCCCAAACCATGCCGAAAACACACATCTTCTACAATTTGTGAGATTAAATGTCAGGGAACCGAAATTCAGTCATGCAGATGTGAATTCAGCCACATTTTACGGATCTGAAACTACTGCGACTGATATGTCAGCACTCTTTGTTTTCGTACTAGCCTGCACAAACCTCTTTTTAAGTTAATTCAGTCGGTACCAGATGTCAGAAAAGTTCCTTTGAATTAAATCTCAAGATGTCACCAGCCAACAGACCAAACTGATCTTCTTTGTATTTTTCGACTTGGGCAAATGTTTGCCCATGCAATGCCATCAAAACTGAGCCGCAAATTCAGTTGGTCAAGCTGAATTCTGTTACTAATTCTGTTCCGATTTCCACTCGAGCAGAGAAATAGAACCGCAAGTAGTAGTACAATACGAATTTAAGCGGAATCAGCTCAGATTCCACACGAGGACAAATTCGTATTCGAGCTCGAAAAGGCAAAAAGAAACCAAAAACAGAAAAAAAAAAAAAAGGAATCCGGCTGTGCTTGGATTGCATTGGAAGCAAAGTTCGTTTATAAAAAAAAACTAAAACTAATAAACCAGTCCGTTTCAAACACCAAAACCGCGAACGCTATAAATTCGGAGGGAAAACCTCTCCGAATCTCCAAACTCCTCCAATGGCAACCGCGCGCGTCTCCCTCATCCTCCTCGTCGTCGTCCTCGCCGCCTCCGCCTGCGCGGAGGGGCTCCGGCTGCCCCGCGACGCCAAGTTCCCCGCGGCGCAGGCCGAGCGGCTCATCCGCTCGCTCAACCTGCTGCCCAAGGAGGCCGGGCCAACCGGCGCCGGGGATGTCCCCAGCGTGGCGCCCGGCGAGCTGCTTGAGCGGCGGGTCACGCTGCCCGGGCTCCCCCAGGGGGTCGGCGACCTCGGCCACCACGCCGGCTACTACCGCCTCCCCAACACGCACGACGCGAGGTAGATTTCGAATTTCGAACCCCAAATTAGTTGTAAAGTAGTACAAAGTTCTTGCTCTCTCTTTTTTTTTCTTTTGGAAATTTTGGGTTGAGTGTTTGTTTGTTGGATGGATTGGGGCGTTGCTTGCAGGATGTTCTACTTCTTGTTCGAATCGAGGGGGAAGAAGGAGGATCCCGTCGTGATCTGGCTCACCGGAGGCCCCGGATGCAGCAGCGAGCTGGCCGTCTTCTACGAGAATGGCCCGTTCACCATCTCGAACAACATGTCGCTTGCTTGGAACAAATTCGGCTGGGACACGGTAACGATCCATCGATTCGATAATACGTTATTGATTGCATCATATGTTTAGTTTCGTTAGTATGGTAACGACTCAGACTTGGTCATAATATTAACTTGTTAATGTTGCATCATCGCTTGCAAGCAATCTTGTGGTGAGAGCAACATGAAAAAACTATTTTGACCATTGTTGACTGAATGACTAGCTTGGTTAAGCAAGCAATAGTGAAAATAATGTCCGTTTCAGAGTTTCTCCCGGTTGAAGTCAGTAACTGTTGAAGGGGGAAAAAATTATTGTCTAGAATATCATCCTTGCTATCCTCCGTTACCAAATTTGGATAACTGTTACCAACTTACTATATTGTGTTCCTCACTTTGCCTTTTAGTGTCTTATTAGTTGAAGAAAACCATCTGGGGCTAGAACTTCATTGTTGCTATCTGTTAGGTTGTTACCAACTTACCATATGTGTTCCATTTGACTATCATCTCTTATGCCACCACAATAGTCTTTGTTAAGTTTTATTGCTTTTTACATGAACTGATGCACGACAGCAGAAGTTTACGAGTTTATTGAGGACAATGTTTCCCTACATAGTATTGTTCGTTATTGGTGAACATTAATTCCTACTATGATTTTTTAGACCTTTCCAACTAGTTTCATGATGAGTTTAACAATGGCAGTGGTCATTGCTGCAGTCAGTTCACATCTTACAATGATCAAGCCTACACACCTTTTGGTTCCTTTGTATCCACCCCTTCTGATAAAACTTTCTTCATGCAGATTTCAAATATAATTTTTGTTGATCAACCCACTGGCACTGGATTTAGCTATAGCTCTGATGATCGTGATACTCGTCATGATGAGACAGGCGTCAGCAATGACCTATATAGCTTTCTTCAGGTACTACTCTCAACCCTTGTAACTGACGTGCTTGCCTTTTTCTCTTTGTTTCATCAATTCCATGTGATATCTGATTACACTATATAGGCTTGTTCAATCCATTCCTTTACAATACTAAATACTAATAAAGAAACATAAATGATCTCCAATGTAAAGTAATCATAGCAATATGTTGGTTTTAAAACTGCAGGCTCTGCTCTTAATAATAGTTCCATTTCACAAAATAATTATTTGCATACTCTACTTGACTAAGTAACTAACAGTCAACAGTCTGGTGTGCCTAATTATTGCTTTCATCCTCAATTTGTGGAGTGGTTCTCTTACCTGATATGATGCTCCTGTAAAATTAATTGCTACAATACCATAGGAAATTTCCAGGTTGGAATTTGGCATTGCTTACATGAAAGGATGTACCTAACATATTTGACTGGATAGCTTCATTAAATTAGCGGTAGTAGATAACTTCCGAAGATTTAGCACCAAACCAGATAATATGCACGGATCTCTCTAAAGAGTTGTGTATTGATCTGAGAGTTGATTATTTTGTGTTGTTGACTTCAGCAAAAATGTAGAGTAATATGTAGCATTTGCTTGATTCCCATGTCAGGTGTTCTTTAAGAAGCATCCAGAGTTTGCAAAGAATGACTTCTTTATAACCGGAGAATCTTATGCTGGGCACTACATTCCAGCATTCGCAAGCCGGGTTCACCAAGGAAACAAAGCAAACGAGGGCATTCACATAAACTTGAAGGTATGATCCTTACCCAAGTTTGCCATATCTTTTAACTTAATTGCTTCTTTGCTATTTTACACAGTTTTACCTATTTTTCTTGTAGGGTTTTGCGATCGGTAATGGCCTCACGGATCCAGCAATCCAGTACAAAGCTTACACCGATTATGCATTGGACATGAACCTTATTAAAAAATCAGATTACGACAGGATCAACAAGTTCATCCCACCATGTGAATTTGCAATAAAGCTTTGTGGTCAGTACCATATTCTACCTTTGAGCAAACCACATATATCTAACTGCATTGAACTTCCTGAATGATTAATGCTGGCAGAAAAGGTTGAAAAACCATTTAGGGTATAAATGGGGTTCATTACAGTTCTCTATATTTCAGCTATGAGATAGTGCATTTGTAATAACACCCTAAGGTTTCTTCAAATAATGAGAACTGTTACTCACACCTACTGATTTTTCAGGTACCAATGGGAAAGCATCTTGCATGGCAGCATACATGGTCTGCAATTCTATTTTCAGCTCCATCATGAAGCTTGTTGGGACAAAGAATGTAAGCAATGGTCACTTGCTTAACTGACTGCATAACATTGGTTCACTAAGGCTGAAAACCGTTACATATTAATTCTTCTTTACAGTACTATGACGTTAGGAAGGAATGCGAAGGGAAACTTTGCTATGATTTCTCAAACTTGGAGAAGTTTTTTGGAGATAAAGCAGTCAAAGAAGCAATTGGAGTTGGCGACCTTGAATTTGTCTCATGCAGCACTACTGTTTATCAAGCAATGCTGACAGACTGGATGAGAAACTTGGAAGTTGGCATCCCAGCTCTACTTGAGGATGGGATCAATGTGCTTATATATGCTGGAGAGTATGATCTTATATGCAATTGGCTTGGTAAGGATACATTTGGTTAATGCTTTTTCAAGTCAGTTTTGCACCTTTTGTTCCACCGACAATTGTAACTACTGCAATGCCTTGCATGGAAAATAATAACGCATAGCCCTGCAATTTGTTAATAGGATACAAAACGTTAAATTTCTGCTGATGCTATAGTTTAGTTAAGAGTGATTTTACAATCCTTAAGGAGGTACAGGGAGGTACCATATTTTCTATTGTAAAATTTGGTATTTCTCGATACCTTTGGTACTAGAAGGTATCAAAATTTCCACTAAAAACGTACCTCTCAAGGACTGTAAAATTACTCTTTAGTTACTGGTGCATGACCATTACTAACAGTAAATTACAGTTGCATAGCTGTAGAGCTGGTACCACTGGAGTGTAGTAAATTCCACAGTTAAATCAATCGACGTTTAAATGGGTACTAGTAACAGAGGCAGGCTACATGCCAATCTGTTCTTGTTTGTGTTTCCATTACTATAGTTAGCACGTTTGGTATGGCAACTAGATTTCCATAACTATAGTTAGCACGTTTGGTATGCATTTTACTGTGCTGTTTGCTACCAGTTAGATTGCTGCTACTCCAGACAAGTTTTGTTGTTGACTTGTTTTGGGTTGGTTTGCTACTACTGGATCACCTTGGGACAATATATAAGAGGGAGCTTTATAAAATCCTAATTGATCTAACATCTCAAACTTTATAGCACTTCTATTTGATAGATTTGTGACATTGTCTTGCATGTCCATTGCCAAAATCTTTAATGATTGTGCAGTTATTGTATCAAGTGTAACCTTTTCTATGTATGTAGGAAACTCGAGGTGGGTCCACTCGATGGAATGGTCTGGCCAGAAAGACTTTGTATCATCTCATGAATCGCCATTTGTAGTAGATGGTGCCGAAGCTGGTGTTTTGAAGAGCCACGGGCCACTCAGCTTCCTCAAGGTTTTTATCAAACACTTTTACCTAATTAATTTTCTTATGATTTATTCTCCATATTTTTTTAAAAAAAAAACTAATTTGGTGCAAACTTAGAATGTGCTATATATTTTTATGGCGTGGATGGAAAATTTGTGGTCATCACGAAAGTACGAAACATCTGGTTTATGGCAGTGTTGTTACCACTAAGAAACAAATATTAGTGTACTTGCCAGAAGAATGTGACCAGATGGTCTAATAAAGACTAACCATAACCATATTCTGGCATGAAAGGACCACTCAACCTGGTTAATTCTGCTTATCTAATGTTTACAAGGAATTATATTAGAATCCTCGTGCACCTATGGATCAAGAAACCTTACTAAATAATCGACAATAAATCGTTGCTTCTATGCTAATGCAGGTCCACAATGCTGGTCACATGGTTCCAATGGACCAACCCAAAGCTTCCCTGGAAATGCTGAGGAGATTTACTCAAGGGAAACTCGAGGAGGAATGGCTTGCCGAGCTTCCTGAGCAACCGATGTATGCTGCGATGTGATAAAAATACAACTGAAATAGTCTAATAGGTAGTTTGAGTTGCCGTTTCACGGAGTGCCTGAAGCTTCATGTTTCCTTTTTTACCCTCTTTCTTTTTCCCAATGTATCAACTGAATGCATAATTCTGAAAATAACGTTGGAACCGCGATGTAACTAAAGTTCCACTCATGTACACTGCAAATGAAAAATCAAATACATGGAGGGGAAATGTTTCAAAGGCCTGTCTGCTGTTAATCATCCCATGCATGCAATTTTCTTATATTAAAAGAGAATAATGTAACATTTTCTGGGACTTACACGCACAAATAGCTGTTCAATCCGCACGCTTCTTGACTAGCGTCACATGCACAAAAAGCAAATCACTTTTTCCCCCAAAAAAAAAGTGCTGATCAATGTTGAGATGCATAATTTTCATCATCAGAAATTAAAAGGAGTGGTCCTTAGATTTGCCCTGCCGTTTGCAAACACGGTGTCCTTCTCCTACTCGCAAGTTCAGATATATTTTAAAGGGATATGTTACAGATCTTCAGGAACTACAGATCACATTCACCAGCCAACAACAAGCAATGCAAGACTAACCTAATTGAGTCATCACATGAATGAAAAGATTGGGTTTTTTTTTCCTGAAGCTTTTGAGGTGTCACAGCATGTTTTCCCTGCATAAAGGTGTCCCTAAGTGTGTAATTTAGTGATGTGAGGAGTTGTGTGTTGTGACCACAAGGTTAAATAAATGCATATCCTGCATCTCCAGCTAGGTAGTTACAGATGCACGACAGAAAAGGTTGCCAAATGTTATGCCAAGAGAGACAAAATATGAAAGCTAGATCAATTGTTGCGTATGTACCTATACTGTAGTTTAAACTTTCCTAGATCTATGAAGCTAAGGGTGCAAGCAACCAGCTTGGTACAACTGAAACATGAATCCAATTAATTACACCAAGAAAGCACACATAATTTGATTGACATAAAGGTATATGTAGCTAAAGTGACCTACATGGCATAACCACCTTGACAGGCTAACCATTTCAGACAGAACATAGAATGACCAGATTAGCATCAGCATGACAGATGAGATGGTGGCTGTCAGGGTCATGCATTGCAATGGCAGGGCACAAGAAACATCAGTGTGAAGGCAAAGGCAGCAGACAGACATGCTATGCGTGTATAACAGTATATGTACCCACCAAGGATTGAGATACTTTACTGGTCAGAATTCAGTAATGGATGGTGAGTGAGGAAGCTGTTTATGCAGTGGATTGCTGTCCTGTCTCCATGGAAGCCTGCAGGGTGTCCCCATGGACCATGGTGCACATGTGGAATGAGCACAAAATGTTGAAGGATAGTACTCAATCTGGGTTACTACTGATATTCTGTGTTTGCATATGTTTGTGCTTGATCTCTGATTTGTTTGTTTGTTTCAGTTTCCATAATATGCAGAGCATGTCATTGCATTTAAATATAGAAACATGGATTGAGTAAATTTATATTTACCTTCAAATGCAATTTTACAATGGATTTACCTCAAGCTAGTACTATATACAAGATGGCAGAGGTAATTAGGAGGATAATCCTGCAAAAATCCATGTAGGTGCAGGTCTTAAAAAAGAGAGATGCTGTACCTGTGATGTCTGTCCTTGAGGAAGATGAGTTGACACCATGTTTGATGCTCTGTACTCCTTGGCAGTGTTCTCTTCTCACTGTGTTTGTCCCCATGGTTCATTCAACCACTCTTATGATGAACAGGGGCAACTAAAGCTCACCTTGATCAGTACCCTTAAAAGCATCCTGTTTGGTGAGATTTCAGTCATGATTCATGAACATGGACTCTACTTGAACCTGAAAGATCGGAGTATCAGTTTCTGTATGTGGAGATGGCACAAAATTGCAGGCAGTTTACTGAGCTGAGATGACTTAGCCTAGCTTAGCAGATTCAGAGAGTTCAGTCTCTTAGCTCTATTCTGATAAAGCGTAAAAATATGAACGAAGCAACGGAAAAATAATTTATGGATAAAACTTTTATATCCGGATTATTTATGATTTTAAAAGCCAATGTTAAAAGTAGACCACTAAAAAGGACCCCCAAAATTAACTATACAATTATTAAGTTTCGAAATTCAAGAAGTTTTTCAGACTTTTGAGCTGTGGTAGACGGTAGACAGCAAGCTGGGTCAGGTACAGTATTGTACTGTACTGATGATCAGGTTGTGATCTCCAACTCCAGCAGCTAGAGAGACAAGAAGACGACAGAAAAGTACACGAGCTCAACTCCATTTGCAGCAGCAGCAGCAGCAGAAGCACAGCTCACCACCTGTCTTTTTCCGATCCAATCGCCGCTATAAATTCAGCAGCCAATGCTGCCCGCCATGTGCAGCAGAACTCACTCACAGTCTCAGTCTCAGTCTCACTGCTTCAGCTCAGCTCTCCTCTCGTAGCTCGACGAGCTAGCTAGCCCAGCTACGACGATCATGGGGGACGCGGCGGCGGGCGGGAGGAAGGCGGCGGCGTCCGGCGGCGGCGCGCGGCTGCACGTGGCGATGCTGGCGCTGCAGCTCGGGTACGCCGGGTTCCACGTGGTGTCGCGGCTGGCGCTGGACATGGGCGTCAGCAAGCTCGTCTTCCCCGTCTACCGCAACCTCATCGCCCTCTTCCTCCTCGCCCCCTTCGCCTACTTCCTCGAGAAGTAATTAATCGATGCCTAATGCCGCTAATCCTGAATTCCTGATACGAATGATGAACTAGTTAATCAATCAATCAATCATGGATGCTTGCAGGAAGGAGAGGCCGGCCATGACGGCGAGCTTGGCGGTGCAGTTCTTCTTCCTGGCGCTGTGCGGGATCACCGCCAACCAGGGCTTCTACCTGCTGGGGCTCGAGAACACCTCGCCGACGTTCGCCTCCGCCATCCAGAACTCCGTCCCGGCCATCACCTTCGCCATGGCCGCCGCGCTCCGCATCGAGCGCGTCCGCCTCTCCTCCCGCGACGGCCTCGCCAAGGTCGCCGGCACGCTGCTCTGCGTCGCCGGCGCCTCCGTCATCACGCTCTTCAAGGGCCCCGCCATCTTCAACACCCACCACAACCACCAGCCGCAACCGCAACAGCTCGCCTTCGCCGTCGCCGCCGGCAACAATAGCTGGACGCTGGGGTGCGTGTTCCTGCTGGGGCACTGCGTGTCGTGGTCGGGGTGGCTGGTGCTGCAGGCGCCGGTGCTGAAGCGCTACCCGGCGAGGCTGTCGGTGACGTCATACACCTGCTTCTTCGGCCTCATCCAGTTCCTCGCCATCGCCGCGTTCCTGGAGCGCGACGCCGCCGCCTGGGCCGTCCGCTCCGGCTCCGAGCTCTTCACCATCCTCTACGCCGGATTCGTCGCCTCGGGCGTCGCCTTCGCCGTGCAGACGTGGTGCATCCACCGCGGCGGCCCCGTGTTCGTGGCCGTCTACCAGCCCGTGCAAACCCTCCTCGTCGCCGTCATGGCTTCCCTCCTCCTCGGCGAGCAATTCCACCTCGGAGGGTATACCGATTAATCTCTCTTGATTAAGATTTTTTTTATTTTTTTAGACTTTTTATTTTTTTTAATTTTATTAATAGACCTTTCTAAAAAAATTCTAAATATAAACTTTTTAACTACGCCGCCCAAATAAATTTGTCACGCCAAATACAGCTAGCGTGGCAGCGTTGTCCTGCCATGTCAGCTTGGCGTGGCAAAATAACGCTGCCACGCCTGGTCAAAAGGTTTAGTTTTCGGAATTTTTTTTAAAAAGATCTATTACTAGAATTTAAAAATATTAAAAAGTCTAATAAATAAATAAATAAATCCAGGATACAAGAACTAATAAATGATTAGTGCTAATTGGATGGTTAATCTGTTCATGCAGGATCATTGGGGCGGTGCTGATAGTGGCAGGGCTGTACCTGGTGCTGTGGGGGAAGAGCCAGGAGAGAGCCATTGCTGCTGCAAAAGAAGCTTCTGCTGCTGCCGCCATTGCTGACCACCACCAGCAACCAGCTTCTGCTGCTGCTGCTGATTCTTGCCTGAAGCAACCACTCCTGCCGGCGTCGACGGCGGCCTCAGAGAATGTGTGACCGACCAACCATTTTTTTTTTGTTGATGCAGATGCATGCTGGCACTACATGTGGTTAGGCTAATTATGTATGATTCATTAATCAATTAAATCAACTTAATTTCCCTGTTCAAGTACTTGCAAGTTGCAACAACCTGCAGTATGTTAAAAGAATCAAAGTCGTTTTGCTATTACTGTGCTATATACAACAGTTTGTCCAGAGGATTTTTACAGTCCAACGGTACCTTGCGGTATCGAATCTTGACTGTTGGATCCGGACAAATCTCCAACGGCCACAGAGATTGGTATCGCGGGGTACCAGTTTTGTCCCTGCTATGGTACCGTGTGATGATTGTAGGTGGAAGGGCAGTAATGTAATTTTGCGTGCCAATGCAAGACTGAACATAAACCCTAGAATGAGCTTTGCCTCTCCCACTGCCGCTGTCCTCTACCGCGGCGCCGCTGGAATTGTTCCTCTCCCGCGTCACTGTCGTTCCCTTGTTCCTCTCCCACGCCGCAAGACGCGGAGGAGAAGTAGGCCAGGGGCGGTAAGGCATCGGCTCCGACGAAGCCGGGCGGCGGTTGTGCGTTTGTGCGGTGAGGCGGACGAGAGAGCTGTGTGTGAGCACGAAAGGGAATTGCGTGCCCTCCCGCGCCTCGGCACACAAGCTCTACACATTCTTTTTCCCTATACTACCCCTTCGGAAATGGACGGCTAGATCTGTTTTGGTACCTACAGGTACAACTTGTTGGACTATAACAACGTTACCTCCCCCTTCGAATACAAAAGAACTCCCCCTTTAAACTTTTTATTTCCAGTTGTGAAAGATGCATTCTAAGTTCGAATACTAAATCTCTCACCTTCTGCTTGGATTGAATGAAGAGTTGGAAATATTTGGCTTTTCCTATCTTAATTACAACACATTGATGGCTAGCTTCTTATAGCCATCCTAACTTTTTTGTACGGTACCCTTAACATAGGCATCATTGGGACTTAAGAATTTTTGGAAAACTTTTATGCATGGGAATTTAACTAATTTCTATGAAAATAACATAAGATATATACGTTCCAAAAGAGCCCAGCTTAGAGCAATATTGATGCAACAGAGCACCGACTGACAGATGTAGCTCAACCGTTCCTCCAAATCGAATGTCCAAGCATATCTCTTCCACTCTTTTTTTTTAATTACCATATATCCGGAAAGTTCTCTGTGGAGTGTGTATGTATAATATATCTTGGAACTTGCAACTAGGCAATTCTTGACACACTTACTTTCAAAAATAATTCAGATACACCTGAACTACAGGAAGAGAAATAGTACTAACACATATAGCAACCATGTCTGACGAAACTGAATAATACATAATCAGGTTGGAGCAACAAAAGATAAACCCCATGCATCCACACAAATCAGAGAATATATATATTTTTGAAGTGTATCAGAGAATATATTAAACAAAAGCAGAAAAGGCACAAGGTACTTATATTCATATATCTTTTTTTTTTCAAAAAAGGAGAAGCACTAGCTAACCAATGGTGTTCCACTAAAAATAAAGCACGATCGAGAGAGAGGAGCAGGAGAGCATGGGGGGAAAAGCAAATCATTTTTCTGATGTTAATAAAAAAAGGAGTCGAGTGGAGTGAACTGTGAAGCATTTGTGGTGAGGATATCCATGGAAGATGCCAGTGGCAGCTATAGCTGCTGCCTCGCCACCGTTTCATTCCTCGAGTTTATCCCCCTGGGTCGAGCCGCCTCGCCACAATCCTTTCTTTCTCTATAAATTCATCATGCCATGGCTGCTAATGCTGCAGAATGGAGCTGAGAAGTAAATTCAGATCAGATTCAGAGAGAGCATGCAGCTGATTGCAATGTAGCTTCTTCCATCAGGGGGTGTGTACTGCTGATTCCTCATGCGTCGTCGGAGATCGAGAGGTGATGCATGCTGCGAACGGCGAGCGGCGGCGGCGGCGACAGGAGGTCGGCGGCGAGCTCCGGCGTGCTGGCTGGCATCCGGCGATCGACGACAGCGACCGAGGGAGGGAGGAAGCTATAGCTAGGATGGTCATCATGTGATTAATTCAGTGATGTGTCCTAATTAAGTAGCTTCTTGCTTGCTAGCAGGGCAATTTCAATCCTTTGGCATCTGTAACCTTTTTCTTTCTTTCTGAAGTAAACCTTAATAACCCAGCTATGTTCTCTTATGATGTTCTGAACAAATACAACAAATTAGGCATACAGATTCAGATACAATAGCACTTGAGTTTGTATCTAGTCGTTTGTCAAGAGCCAAGACACATTTCTTGAGCTATTTGTTCTCCAGCTATCATGCAATAAAAAGGTACTATGATCCTATCATTTTCAAACTTATGCTTACACTTATAAATAAAAATTTGTATTTTAAAATTAATTTCGGGGGTTGGTTTTATGTTTTTTTCTCGTAGTTCATTTTATACTAGTATTTGCTTTTAAATTGCTAAGGACACGTATGTAAAAAAATACCTACAAATTACTTTTTAATTACTAATAAGACGTACGAATAAGCATAACCATAAACAAAACGCTGAGTCCAGTAGTATTTCAAACATGACACAACTGAGAAATTTGAAGGTTTTGTTTGAGGTGGTTTTTCAGATTAAGTCCATCAAATCAGATCGAGTTTTCAGTCAGGTTTGAAGTAGCCGATCCCAAAGTTCGTTCTTTTTCATCCGGTCACAGAAAAACATCAAGGGAACGAACTTGTTTCTGCACTGACTTTCAGGCAATATGTCATTAATCACAAAAAAGGAATACTGACAAAATAGGAGTACTCCAGTAACTGCATTTCTGATCCCGAGGATGAAGAGACAGCTACTACAGCTGACAAAAATAACTGCACGCATTCATCACTCTGCTGCTTGCTGTTGTTTTCTGTGGCAGCTAAACGCTACTGTAGATTTCCGTGATTCTGTCCTTGCAGAAAATACAAGTGCGAAATTAGGAATCGGATTATACCGGTCATTGGGGGTCAAGATACTCCATTTCAGAATTTCAGACAGAGACAAGTGTGACAGGTACTTAACCTCCAACTTCCAAATGCGACAATTTCCGTTAATCACCGGATCAAAGTTCCAAATGCGACAAACACTGGATCAAGTTCCAGCTACATCCAAATTTTTTTGAAACGACCGAGTGATCTAGAGTAGAGATAGAGAGATCAGTTTCAGTATGGGCATGTTTGTGCTCCTTAATTGCTTGCTCTATGTGAGTCTTTGCCAGTATCAGTCCTGGTAGTTGTAGCATCATCAACAGCAATGAGAAATTGATGCTAGTATGACATATCCACAGTTAACCATGTGTGTGACAAATTGCCATATTCCTTGCCAATCTACAGTCTGTTCTTCTATTTTCTAAATTTGTTTCATGACCACGTCCTGTTTTTGCTAATCAAATACGGTTGATATTACTCAATTGTTCTAGAGATTTTTTTTCTTCAAAGCCCATGGTTAGATATTCCAATATATCACGATGCAGAGGTCGGAAGTGTGCTTTCGTTATCTAGAGAAAATGTTCCGATCTGTTCAATATGTTCTTGCTTCCTACCAAACCATATCTTCGATCGAAAGTTAATAATGGAAAATGGTTAAATTCCAGCTTGAAATGGAGATTTGGGAATCACAATTTTACAGCCTTGATTTAATTTTAACCAAACAGTATATATTCCAATTTGGGGATTACAATTCTATAGCCTTGATTTAATTTTAACCAAACATGGATATATTCCTTTCCTGTTGATATACAAACCCGAGTTAGTACACTCATATCATGCAAATATCATTAATATAAGGGGCCTAAACGCAAAAAATATCCCTACCCGTTTTTAGCTTAAAAGCCCACCTCCTCTTTCAAATTTACCATCCTTCCTCACACTCCAACCTCCTCCTGTCTCCTTCTCTCTCTCTTAAAAAAAACGCGACGAATCCGACGGAAAAATCGGAGAGGAAAATCCGCGCCGCGAAACCAACCGAGGTGGTGGTGGTTAGGGTTTGACACTCTCACCGTCCCCGCCTCAACCGCGCGCGTCTCCGGCGGCGATCCCACGGGCCGCCGCGCGGCGGTGGGGGGCACCCGATCGACCTAGATCTCGCATGAGGGAGCCCCGAATCGGCCAGATCTAGGGAGCTCTTCGCGGACATGCAGCCCGGCGAGGCACCCCCCTCCTCCGGGGGCTCGCCGGCGACGTCGCCGCGGCCGCCGCCGGCGGTGGCGCAGGGGCAGCAGCAGCTAGGGTTTAGGAATCAGGTGAGTCTGGGCTCTCTCTGGTCTGCCCCACCATGGCGTTGGGATTCGAATTTTTTTTTGTGTGGTTTGGGGGTTTGAGGTTTTCTCTACTGCGGCCTGCGCGCGACGTGATTGGTGGGGAACCGTGGGTTGTGGCCGTTGGGATTTGGGAAAAAATCCTGACGCGTGTGGCGAAAAGGCGGCGCTTTTTTACGCGCCCTTCCCTAAACAGTAAACCGCGAGCTTCGTCCTCTCCCACTCACTGGACTGCGAGGTGGTGGCTTTGCCTTGCCTCATGTGATTTTTGCCTGCCCTGTTTCTGATGCTTGTCCGGATGGTTCTAATTTCCGTGTAATTTTGGGTTTGGAACCGTCTGTGTGTCTGATTTGGGTTGAGGTTATGGGGGGCATTTTGGTTTCGTTCTGTCTCTCTGTTTGCATGGGTTTGGTTTGGTGTGTTGATGGAATGCTCCAATTGCGTGGTTGGTCTAAACGGGTTGGCTTGTGTTGTTGCAGGCAATGATGCATCACCATGATCAGCAGCAGCAGCAGCAGCAAGGGTACCCATCGGGCGCGCCGCATGGTATGATGGGAGGTGGTGGCAGCAGTAGTTTCCCTCCGTCCTCAGGCCCAATGCCCCCGTTCCAGGGCCAGAGGAACATGCCGCTACCCGGTGGACCACAGGGTCTGGCTGGAGGCCAGCAGCATAACCCGACGGCGATGCAGCAAGCATACCTGCAGTACATGATGCAGCAGCAGCAGCAGAAGGCCCATGGGATGCTCCTCCAGCAGCAACAGCAGGCCAAGATGAATATGGCAGGGCCATCTACAAGGGACCAGGATGTGGCTGCCAACACTGCAAAAATGCAGGAGCTTATGTCCCTTCAGGCTCAGGCCCAGGCCCAGATGTTCAAGAGACAACAATCTGAGCATCTTCAACAGGCAGAGAAGCAGGCGGAGCAAGGGCAGCCGAGCAATAGCGAGCAAAGGAGTGGTGATATGAGGCCACCTTCGATGCCACCACAAGGGGTCCCTGGGCAGCAGTTGTCATCGGCGGGTATGGTGAGGCCGATGCAGCCAATGCAAGGGCAAGCTGGCATGAGCAATGCTGGAGCTAACCCGATGGCAATGGCCCAACTTCAAGCTATCCAGGCCTGGGCCAAAGAGCACAATGTTGACCTGTCCAATCCTGCAAATGTGACTCTCATTTCTCAAATCCTACCAATGTTGCAGTCAAACAGAATGGCTGCCATGCAGAAGCAGAATGAGGTAGGCATGGCGTCACAGCAGCAGTCTGTACCCTCACAGATGAACAATGATGCACCAGGACATAGTAATTTTCCTAGTCAGGGTGCCCCATCGAAGCCCCGACAGCCTCTTCCACCAAGCACCTCTGTTTCTGGTGGGGCAGAGCCTAAGATGATGAATATGAGCAACATGCAGATGCAACAACAGTTAGCAGCTCATAACAGAGATAGCTCGAATGACAGGGCTGTGAGGCCAGCCATGTCAATGGGCAATGGTGGACAAATGATGCATATGCCCCAAAGTTCTGGACATGCAAACAAGATTCCTGAGCAGCCCAATCCAAAAAATGCAAATTCCGAAGCAATGCAGATGCAATATGCAAGACAGTTGCAGCAGGCTAACCGAGCTACTGCCCCTTCAGCAAATTCTGGTGAAACAGGAGGATCACAGGCCCCAAATCAAGCTGCCCGACCACCTATGGGTTTCACCAAACATCAGCTTCATGTACTTAAAGCTCAGATATTAGCTTTTCGGCGTCTGAAGGTACAGGAATGTTAAAATTTGGTCGTGTCTTTGCTTTTTTTTTTTAAATGAGTTCCAGTCCACAATTTTAAGTTATGATTCAAGCTGACTAATCCCAATACTGTAAATCTCCTTCTGTTTTTCATTGGTTGATCTCAGCGTGGTGATAAGAAGCTACCACCAGAAGTTCTTGATTTAATCATGTCTGAACCACCACCTGATTCACAAGCGCAGCAGGTTTCTGGACCTCCAGTAACAAACCGTGAAAGATCTGCTACAAGCAGCGCTGATGAACATGGAAGACCTGTGGAGAGTGGTGGTATAGCTCCTGAAAGATCTTCCCTGTTGAAGGCGCCCTGTTTACCAAAGGTGGAGGTTTCTGCTCCAGAAGACAAAACTATTCCTGCTAGTGGTCCCATGCAAGTGATGAAAGCTTCACCCAAGGAACCTCTTAGAATTGGACCAGTTTCAATGCCTGAACAAACCAACACCACCCTGATTAAATCTGAGCAGGATCCAGAAAGGGGTATCCAGAGAACACCTGGGAGAAGTGATTACAATGGTGAAAGGGGGAAATCTTTGCCAGCAGAAAGTGGTTCAGCAGACGCTGAGCAGGCAAAAAGAGCTGCCTCATCAAGTAGCGTGCCTACTCCCAACAGAGATGTTTCAAGAAAATACCATGGGCCACTATTTGACTTTCCATCCTTTACCAGGAAACATGATTCCATGGTGTCTGCAAATTACAACAGTAATCTAGCACTCGGTTATGACGTGAAGGATTTGTTAGCTCAGGAAGGCATGATAGTTCTTGGCAAGAAACGGGAGGATAATTTAAAAAAGATCAGTGGCTTGCTTGCTATTAATCTAGAGAGGAAAAGGATCCAACCAGATCTTGTTTTAAGGCTGCAGATTGAAGAAAAGAAGCTGAAACTCCTTGAATTTCAGGCTCGTATGAGGGATGAAGTTGAACAGGAGCAACAAGAAATAATGGCAATGCCTGATAGGGTGTACAGAAAGTTTGTCAGACAATGTGAACGCCAGCGTGTTGAGCTTACAAGGCAAGTTCAGCAGATGCAGAAAGCCTCAAGAGAAAAGCAGCTCAAATCCATTTTCCAGTGGCGCAAGAAGCTTTTGGAGGCACACTGGGCCATTCGTGATGCACGGATTACTCGTAACCGAGGGGTAGCCAAGTACCATGAAAGGATGCTGAGGGAATTCTCAAAGAAAAAGGATGATGATCGAAACAAAAGAATGGAGGCACTGAAAAACAATGACGTGGAAAGATATCGTCAAATATTATTGGAACAACAAACCAGTGTTCCTGGCGATGCAGCTCAAAGATACAATGTTCTATCTTCTTTCTTGACCCAGACTGAGGAGTATCTCTATAAACTTGGAGGGAAAATAACTGCTGCCAAGAATCATCAGCAAGTTGAAGAGGCGGCAAATGCTGCTGCTGCTGCTGCCCGAGCACAGGTATGAGTATGACATTCTTTGCTCTGGAAAATGATAACGGCCTTTTCCCCATCCCTCTTTTGTTTCTTATTTATGGGTTGTGACGCAAACGATAAATGTTAGCACAAACTTTTTAATTTCGAGGTTGGGGGTACAGACAGTACACTGGCCAATACACTTCTTGCCTTGTGTTTATCTGTATCCTCATTCATCATTGCACTTATACACTACTGGTCCATAACTTTTAGCTGCACTGATGCATTCATTCCCCAAGTTTCATAGTCCTGTAGATAATTGAGCATACCACTTGTTTAATAGGGTCTTTCTGAAGAAGAAGTGAAGGCTGCTGCACAATGTGCTGGTCAGGAGGTTATGATAAGGAACACATTCTCTGAAATGAATGCGCCCAGGGAAAACACATCTGTTAATAAGTAAGTAATTATCTTATTTTCAATATTCATTTTGACAATTTATGTTTCTGATTCACTACAAGTAAAGTTTATATGTGCTTTTGACTCCTGTGAGTAAATTTGCTTCACTCTCTAATTTGGAGCTGCTAACTGTAGATCAATATGGGCATTTAGTGCACACTAGTTTTCAGCATAAATAAGCTTACACTTGCCGTATTATTTTAGGTACTACACATTGGCTCATGCTGTGAATGAGAGAGTTACAAGGCAGCCCTCACTGCTGCGAGCAGGAACGTTAAGGGACTACCAGCTGGTAGGCCATTTACCTTCAACTTAATTTTCTTATATGATATAATATATATTTAAAACATTTCAAGTCTATTTCCAACCACCAAAAAAAAATCTACAATTTGATTTGTTGCCTATCCACAGGTGGGCCTTCAATGGATGCTTTCCTTGTACAATAATAAGTTGAATGGTATTTTGGCTGATGAGATGGGTCTTGGCAAGACCGTACAGGTGTGGATTTCTTATTCCGTTCTACCTGCTAGACTTTTGCTATTTCACAATATTTTCTTTTATTATCTCATTTGCCTCCCCATTTCCTTTTGCCCTGCTAGTAACATCTTTTTGTGGCCACCAATTGAATAAATAGGTTATGTCTCTGATTGCATACTTGATGGAATTTAAAGGGAATTATGGACCACATCTCATAATTGTACCGAATGCTGTCTTGGTCAACTGGAAGGTTCTATTTTCCTGTCCTTTACTCTGAGGAAATACTGTTTGTATCTATTTTATGATGGGGATATTTATTTTGAAACATAATTTTTTACTTGGATTTCTATTATTGGTTTAGAGTGAATTGCTGAACTGGTTGCCATCTGCATCTTGCATCTTTTATGTTGGTGCAAAGGATCAACGTCAAAAATTATTCTCTCAGGCAAGTTTCTTCCGTTTTATAGCCTATTTTATGCTATATCTGGACTTATAATACTGCTTAGCATTTATAGAATTGAAAAGATTCACAATACCTTTCCCTCCTAGATCACTGTTTGATTAACAGTATTGTTATCACAAATGTTTCTTAAATACTTGGTGGTCCTAGTTATATTGTTTGATCCATATTCTGGAAGGATAACACTCGTAAATCATGTATTCTCTGACTTCGGAATCACCCGCTTACTAATGCATTATCTGATTTGGAACCACCTGCTCACGGATTTTGCTTCAATATTCTTTTTGATTCATCTTGCAGGAAGTTCTGGCTGTGAAATTCAATGTTCTTGTAACAACATATGAATTTGTTATGTATGACCGTTCCAAGCTTTCAAGAATTGATTGGAAGTACATTATTATTGATGAGGCCCAACGGATGAAGGACAGAGAGTCAGTCTTGGCGCGAGATCTTGATCGTTATCGTTGCCAACGGCGTTTGCTTCTCACTGGCACTCCTCTACAGGTAAGCATTAATAATAAATGTAACACAATCGTTCTACATTGTAACACAATCCCCTTTTCTTTTCCTGTGTCACGGAAGTTCCTTTTCTCTGGTCTGCCAATATTGTTAGGACCACATCAGCAAATGTTGTTTTATTTCTATAACGCTTTAGGGCTATTATTTAATGCTTTTTATTCAATTCTTTCAGAATGATCTTAAGGAGCTTTGGTCCCTCCTAAATTTGTTGCTACCAGAAGTATTTGACAACCGTAAGGCATTTCAAGATTGGTTCTCAAAACCTTTTCAGAGAGATGTTCCTACACATAGTGAAGAAGAAGATGATTGGCTGGAAACTGAGAAAAAAGTAATTATTATTCATAGGCTGCATCAAATTTTGGAACCTTTTATGCTACGAAGGCGTGTTGAAGATGTTGAAGGCTCACTTCCAAGAAAGGTCGATTGTTCTGCCCTTGTCACACTCAGTGATGCTATTTGTCACTCAGCTCTTTTTGTTTGCTACATTGTTAACTCGTCATGTCATTTTCAGGAGTCAATTGTTTTGAGGTGCAGAATGTCTGGTATTCAAGGTGCTATATATGATTGGATAAAATCCACTGGCACTATCAGGGTTGATCCTGAAGATGAGAAAGCACGTATTCAGAGGAATGCAATGTACCAGGCTAAGACATATAAGAATCTCAATAACAAATGCATGGAGCTGAGGAAAGTTTGCAACCATCCATTGCTGTCATATCCTTTTATGAATTACTATGGAAAAGATTTTATAATCAGATCTTGTGGGAAGTTGTGGAATCTTGATAGGATTTTAATTAAGCTTCATAGGTCAGGTCACCGTGTACTCCTTTTCAGCACTATGACAAAACTTCTTGACATCCTGGAAGAATATTTGCAATGGAGGCAACTTGTTTACAGAAGAATTGATGGAACAACTAGCTTGGAAGATCGTGAATCAGCAATTGTTGACTTCAACAGGCCTAATTCTGATTGTTTTATATTCTTGCTTAGTATTCGGGCTGCTGGCAGGGGTCTGAATCTTCAGAGTGCAGACACTGTTGTAATTTATGACCCTGATCCGAATCCACAAAATGAAGAGCAAGCAGTTGCTAGGGCCCATCGTATAGGGCAGACTAGGGATGTAAAAGTTATTTACATGGAGGCTGTTGTTGATAACATCTCAAGTTATCAGAAAGAGGATGAGTTGAGGAATGGGGGAAGTGGAGATCTGGAGGATGATCTTGCGGGAAAGGACAGGTACATGGGTTCAATAGAAAGTCTCATCCGCAACAATATCCAACAGTACAAAATTGACATGGCAGATGAAGTCATTAATGCTGGTCGATTTGATCAAAGAACAACCCATGAGGAAAGGCGGATGACTTTGGAAACACTCCTGCATGATGAAGAGAGATATCAAGAAACTGTTCATGACGTTCCTTCACTACAGCAAGTTAACCGCATGATTGCTCGGACTGAAGAAGAAGTTGAGCTATTTGATCAGATGGATGAAGAATTTGATTGGACAGGAGATATGATGAAACACAATCAAGCTCCCAAGTGGCTCCGTGTTAGCTCCACGGAGCTTGATGCTGTTGTTGCGAGTTTATCCAAAAAGCCCTTGAGAAATATGGCGGCTGGGGGAATTTCTCTTGACACTAATGAAAAACTTGAGAAACGAAGGGGGCGACCTAAGGGGTCTGGGAAGTACTCCATCTACAGGGAGATTGATGATGACGATTTTGAGGAATCTGATGATGATTCTGAAGAGAGGAATACCTCATCTCTGCCTGAAGAAGGGGAAATAGGAGAATTTGAAGATGAAGAGGACAATGATGATTCAGTGCCTGATAATAAGGATCAATCAGAGGAAGAAGAGCCTATCAATGATGAAGGGTATGATTTTTCACACGGGATGGGACGCAGAAAAGCCCATAGATCTGAAGAAGCTGGTTCAACAGGATCTTCATCTGGTGGCCGTAGATTGCCACCACCTGCACCTTCCTCCTCTTCAAAAAAATTGCGGTCTCTGTCTGCATTAGATTCCCGCCCGGGTGCTTTGTCAAAGAGAACTGTATGTCTGAAACACACCATATTTGCCTATTCTTTTCCTTTACTTCTGAACTTATTTGCTTCTCCTTTTCCTGTTTTAATTTGATTTTCTACGTGTTGAAATTAACTGCTCAATTTTTTAATGGCCGGTTTACAGGCGGATGACCTAGAGGAAGGAGAAATTGCATTATCAGGGGATTCACATCTGGATCTCCAGCAGTCAGGCAGCTGGAATCATGAACGAGATGATGGTGAGGATGAACAGGTAGTACAGCCAAAAATAAAGCGCAAGCGGAGTATCCGTATTCGTCCAAGACCTAATGCAGAAAAACTGGATGATAGATCCGGTGATGGGACCGTCCCTCAACGTGGTGTTCATCTTGCATTTCAAGGAGATGGTGATTATGATTCACAATTTAAGTCTGAGCAAGCCTTTGCTGATCCTGCTTCCAGGCAGCAAGACACAGTTCATCGGACAGTAAAACAAAAGCGTAACATGCCATCTAGAAAGGCTCCCCCTGCCACTAAGGCTGGGAAAATGACTCAGCTGTCTGGATCTGGTGAGGGATCTGCTGAACATTCTAAGGAAAATTGGAGTAACAAGGTGATAGAATCTGCTGGTCCAAATTCAAGTGGAACAAAGATGTCTGACAGTATGCAAAGAAAGGTAGCATACAAAACCTAGTTCTTTGTATGTTTCAGCTGGTTTACTCTGTTAGAGCTACTCATTGCCTCGTCTTTTAAAACTTAAAAGGATATTGGATATTGAACTTCGGCAAGGAATACTTTGTAGAATTTAGTATACTCTGTCGTGTAAGCATCATCTTAAGAAAGATGGTTCCGCCTTCAAAATAGCAGAGCCATGATCCTTCCAAATGTAGGAATAGACCATTTTAGTATGCAATAGACAAACGCTAGCTAAAAACTGCCACCACACATGGCTTGGTCCCTGCTCGTTAAACGTTGCCGAGCATGGAAAACTAGAACAGATGAGCAATATATCAAGGAAGCAATGTTCTTTTTACCTTGGAAACATAAATGGATCTGCAGTTTTCTATAGAAGTATAATACTTGCCTAAAATCTTGTAAAATATTTATTCGGACTGTTAACTCAACTTGATAACATAAATATGGAAGTTAAATGTTGCCTACATACCGGGATAGTTGAGGTCTACCAAATATACTGCATTGCTAGGTAAATCTCGACTGCCATCTGCTTGCATTAGCAAAAGAGCCAAGTATGACGCCGCTTATTTCATGTGGTGTTTTCACATTGTTCTACAATCATAACAACGTAAGTCCCGTGCAGTGGTTGTGGGGTGCACGTGAAGTGGTGTGGACTATTTCATGACTATTGCCTGTTTTTGCTTATACTGATTACTAGTGTAGTTTTTGGATATCATTTATTACTACAGCTTATCCGTTGTGTCGATTTTGTTGTAGATTCCTTTTGCCATTTGGTTTGGCTCGTATTGTTTGCCTTCTTTTTTTTTTGACTGTTTTTGCTTACACTGATTACTAGTGTAGTTTTTGGATATCATTTATTACTACAGCTTATCTTAACGTTGAGGTTGTCTCAATTTTGTTGTAATTCCTTTCGCAAATGGTTTGGCTCGTATTGTTTGCCTTTTTAACAGCTCTTTATAGCTAAGCGTTTCTCATTCAATACCTGCAGTGCAAGAACGTGATAAACAAGCTTTGGAGGAGGATTGACAAAGAGGGTCATCAAATCATACCAAATATATCTTCTTGGTGGCATAGGAACGAGAATTCCTCATTCAAAGGTTTGGCTAGCAGCACCCTTGATCTACAGAAAATTGAACAACGAGTTGATGGATTTGAGTATGGCGGTGTGAACGAATTCATAGCTGACATGCAGCAGATGCTGAAAAGTGTGGTTCAACATTTCAGCTATAGGCATGAGGTAATTTCATAGTACTAGAAAAGCTTCCTTTTTTGTCCTTAATTTGTATAAATTGAAGTATCATGGGGGTCATTCCAATGCTGACACCATGGGTCCATGGTCGCCATCAAGTTTGTTGACATTCTATCTCTACTTGGTACTGATTACTATTTAAAATTCAGAAGAACTGCGTAGCTTTCTGTATTCCTGAAGAAAACCATGTTGACTTAATAGAATAAGATACCACGACATACTTGCACAGACTCTAATTCTGTGAATTCATACTTCTCTAACTTCTGATAGTCTGACTGGTGTACTCGTGAATTTGCTCCTACGAAATGCAGGTCCGAGTAGAAGCTGAGACCCTCCACAACTTATTTTTCAATATAATGAAGATTGCCTTTCCGGACTCAGACTTCAGAGAAGCTAAGGGTGCTATGTCATTTTCGAATCCTGGAGGAGGTGCAAGTGGCTCTGCTGCGCAATCAACAAAGCAATCTGCTTCAGGCCAGAAACGTCGTTCAAGCACCAGTGAAGCGGAGCAGCATGGTTCAAGCACTAGCAGACACAATCAGCATGCACCAGTTGGTGAGGTTTCAGGCCGGGCCCACACTTCAAAATCTGAGAAGGACTCCCGGCATTCTGGACCAGGTAGCAGGGAACAGTTCACGGATAGCGCAGGGCTGTTCAGGCACCCTACAGATATGTTCATAGTTAAGAAGAAGAGAGATCGAAGGCCGAGCCTGGGGTCTCCATCCAGTTCAGGCCGAACTGGACCGCTCTCCCCGACCAACGCCGGGCGGATGGGACCCGCGCCATCACCTAGAGGTGCCAGGACGCCCTTCCAAAGAGATCCACACCCTTCTCAGCAGTCTATGCATTCAGCTGGATGGGGTGCTCATTCTGTGCAGCAATCTGATCGTGGGGGGAGTTCATCACCGGGCATTGGAGACATCCAGTGGGCTAAACCTACCAAGAGATCGAGGACTGACAGTGGCAAAAGACGGCCAAGCCATATGTGAAAAAGAAAAGAGGGATTGTTATTCTTGGCATTGCGGTGTACATTCCTTAGCACCCTTGAATCTTGATTGACCTCTCTACCCGCTGCTGATTCTGGAGCCCATTGGCCTGGTTTTGACACCCATTTCTTCGTCGCCATTCCTGCCATCCTTCAAAGAAGTTATCACGACCGTCTGGGACTGACTTGTGTTGTCATGGACATTGTGGGAAATGTGGGTAGGAGTAATCGTTCTTGTATGTTGGTATTTTCTGTAAAGGGCAAACACATTTAATCTTGTTCTCTGTTGACTGTTAAGTAGCGCTCCATCCAACTGGAGATGTGATGGCGATCTCATGTCATGATGATGTAGTTTAGTAGCCATGGAATGAAATGAAATGAAGCTGAGCCGGTTATAATAGTTGTATATCTCCATCTCTTTCTTGACTTGCATCATGCTGTCTGCTATGTTACAGATGGCTCTGTCTGCTACATTACAAAACGAGACTACGTTTGCTTGCATTGTGTGACCAAAATTATTATTCTTGTACTTATCATCTAATAATAACGAGTTGGCCCTTAACGGCAGAGGCATTTGTATGCATACATATACATGGACTAATATAGACATGCTGCTTCCTTCGTCTTACCAAGGAAGTAGGAAACATAAAAGGAAGAAATGACTTAGGATTGATATGTGAAAACCAAATCCATTACAGAAAGTAGCAGGTCTTGAACATAACATATTAGCCATTAGGCAGGTAAATCATCCAGCAGAATATCACTGATAAAAAAAAATTAAGCGGCTCGTGAATCGCCCAATCTCTGCAGCTTGTTTCATCTCTTTCCCCCTGGCAGCCTACGTGATTTCTTCTTCTTTTTTCTTTTCTTATTAGACTCCATGGCGCCAGTTCTTACCAGAGTTCCTGTCTCACCTACATCAAACACACAACAGAAAGGGTTACACCTTTTCTTGCTCCCTAATAACTAGGGCAACATAGGGGGTGTTTAGATCCATAGGTGTAAAATTTTAGCGTGACATATCGAATATACGGATACATATTTAAAGTATTAAAAGTAGATGAATTTATTAAGCCTAATTAATCTGCCATTAGCAAATGTTTACTGTAGCACCACATTGTCAAATCATGGAGCAATTAGGTTTAAAATATTCGTCTCACGATTTACACACAATCTGTGTAATTAGTAATTTTATGTGTCTAAACATTCGATATGACAGGGTGAAAAATTTTACGAGGGGATCTAAACAAGCCCATACAGTACCCGATCATTAAACAGAAACTAGTACATTCTGACAGTAATAGAATTATCTTTTTACCTAGAAAAAAAATACCGTTCGTATGCTTTTCAAATACTGTTTCACTTCAGGTTACTTTTGGTCAGCATCTACTAATTACATAAAGCCTAGAGGAAACTGTTAATCCTAGGGGTGCTCCCTGAAAAACAGTCATGGATGAACTCTCCCAAAAAAAAAAAAAAACAAGAGTCATGAATCAAAGTTTGCAACATGTCAACTTCTAACAGTAGTCAAAATGAACCCTTCTCCAAATGAACAAGTCATGAACTATTGAACTTAACTCGAGTATAATAAATACAGCAATACCCCATCAACACAGGTCAACTAGAAATTACCTGTAGCGTTGATGAGATATTTGGAGATCTCACTGGTAATGTAGTAGCGCATGAAGCTGGAATTCTTCCTGTGATCAAGCTCAGTCACACCTTGCAGTGTCTTATCCCTCAGATCAACAGAAATAACCCATCCCTTATCATCACTGTAGCCGATCTTGGACAGGAAAGAGATGACATTGCCATCCATGCCCAATGTGGGGTGACCTGTGAGCAACCTCCTCAATGTTTCCTCTGGATCATTGCCGATCTTTGGCAGCAGCTCACTGTACCTGACATTGTCGACGACGGCGATGTCGGTTACATCCACCGTGCACTCCCTGTGCCAATCCTTCCATTCATGCTCCATATGTTGGCCTTCCAGTAGTAAGCAACATCCTCGTCTGAGCCGTCAGAAGAATCCGAGTCATCAGAATTATGTTCAATCAACCGTCGTCGCCGAGGTGGTGGATCACCGGGGCGTGTCACCATCTCGACGTACTTGATGCAGGAGGGAGCAGAGTCCTGCACGAGGGAGCAGAGTCCTGCACGACGACGGTGATGTCACGGTAACCATGTGGGTAGGCTCTGCAGAAGGATTTCCGGTTCCTCCTCGCCGGCTTGGGCAGCGGCAGGTCGCGGAGCACGGGGTGTTCGTCGAGCACGTCGTCGCAGAGCAGGATTCCCCTCCAGAGATCCACCCAGCCGACGGCCATGGCGTGGTCACCGCCGGCGAGCGTGATGACCTTTGTGGTGTAGTGGAAGAGCACCTCGGTGGCAGTGTCCGGGATGGGGAGCACCCTGTCCCTCTCGGCCGGCTCGTCGACGGACACCGCCGTGGAGGTCCAGCGGCCGACGTCGGAGTCGAAGCGCTGAAGCTTGAACTCCATGGGGCACCTGATGGTGGGCATGAGGCCGGCGATGATGTAGCGTGCGCCGCCCGAGCAGCGGACGATGGCGACCGCGTCGCTGCTGAAGGGGGAGGCGTGCGGGTTGGGCAGCAGCCGGAGCGACGGGCGGGGGCTGGCCGTGTAGACGAAGTAGTCGTAGGATCTGATGCCGCGGTAGAGCTCGTCGTTGGGGTGCGGGACGAGGAGGAGGGCTACGTCGGCGTGCGTGCTGATGACTCGGGGATCGACGGTGAACCGGTAGGCCTCGCCGTCGCCGGCGCCGGGGCGGGGGCAGTGGACGCAGAGGTAGGAGAGGCGCGGCGGGCGGGCGAGGCAGAAGGAGACGTGGATGCGTACGCCGGTGGTGGTGGTGGAGACGGCGGTGGTGGCGTTGGAGACGGCGTCGGGGGAGACGTAGGCACTCGCATCGAGGTACACCCAGCTTGGGGTTGGGCTCACGCCGCCGCCATCATCGTCGTCGGCCGGGAGCGGAGGCGGAAACAGCAATGGCAGGAGGAGATCGTCATCCAAGGGGAGAGAGAAGGGGATGGGCTCATCATCATCCATGGCGAATCACGGAGACGATCCGATCGGAGATCGACCAACGCCTCTTTGGATTGGATTGCGCCCACCCCACACGCATTCCGAGCTCCCGCCTATCTCGCTCGCTAATTGCGATCAGGGTGAAATTTCGGATCGAATTTCTTACGATATTTACTTCCACCGAATTTTTTCATGAATTTTGGTAGTATTTATTCAAATTCAACTAAATTTTGTTCAAAATTTCGGACGAAATTTCGGTGAGGCCCAATCAAATCCAACGCCGGCACACGGGTGCCTCCCTCCCTACAGCAGCCGGAGCTACGCCGCCGTTCCTCGCCAGCCGGCGGATAGTCCTCCAGCCAGGGTTTTCCCTTCGGGAAGCAAGAAAATTTCGGTGGGCACCGAAATTTCGAAATTTCGGACAAATTCTGATATTTCGAACGAAGTTTTTTGAAGAAAAAAAAAATTCTGATTTCGAATGAAATCCGGCTTTTGAAGAAAGCCCAAAAGCAAGAGAGTTCACTACAAAACGAAAGGTAAAACACGAACTCTAACGATGGGGTCGCCAGCTTGACATTTTATTACAGTATAATAACTGAACAAATTCCTGAGCATCCATTTCAGGCCAATCATCATGGGAAGATAGCAGTTTAACTTAGGATAGATAGGCGAAAACCAAATCCATTACAGAAAGTAGCATGTCTTGAACAGAACAACTCTGATAAAGTAGCTCATTAATCGCCCAGTCTCTGCAGCTCGTTTCATTTCTTCAACCCAGGTAGCCTACGTGATTCATTAATTAATTCCTACTTCTTCTTTTTTGAGACTCTACTATTAACCCCAGTTTTTACAAGAGTTCCTGCCTCACCTGCATCAAACACACAACATACACAGAGAGGGTTTAAGTGGCACTTCAAAAACAAATCCTAGGAGTGCACCCTGAAAAACACACTCATGAATCAAGTTTCTAACCTGACAACCTTGTAAACAGTAGACAAAATGAAGGTTATGAACTATCCAATAGATTATTTGCGTATTATGGTGCAACAGTTATAAAACAAACCTGTAGCCTTGATAAGATATTTGGAGATCTCACTGGTGTTGTAGTAGCGCTCGAAGAGGAAATTCTTCCTCTCATCAATCTCAGCCACGCCTTGCAGCGTCTTACTCCTCAGATCAACAGAGATAACCCATCCCTTATCATCCATGCAATTGATCTTGGACAGGAAAGAAATGACATCCCCATCCACACCCAATGTGGGGAAACCTGTGACCAGCCTCCTCAATGTCTCCTCTGGATCATCGCCAATCTTTGGCAGCAGCTCACTGAACCTGACATTGTCGACGGCGATGTCGGTGACATCCACCATGCACTCCATCTGCCAATCCTCCCATGAACCAACTGGTATCGGCATGCTCCATATGTTAGCCTTCCAGTAGTAAGCAACGTCCTCTTCCTCATCAGAGTCAGAGTCATCAGAATGTTGCGGCGGCTGTCGTTGTCGAGGAGGTGGCCGATCACCGGGGCGGGTCTCCATCTCGACGTACTTGATGCAGGTGGGAACAGAGTCCTGCACGACGACGGTGATGTCCCGGTAATGATGCGGCGGCCCTCTGCAGAAGGATTTGCGGTTGCTTCTCGCTGGCTTGGGCAGTGGCAGGTCGCGGAGCACTGGGTGTTGGTCAAGCACGTCGTCACACAGCAGGATCCCTCTCCAGAGATCCACCCAGCCGATGGTGCCGCCGAGCGTGATGACCTTGGTGGTGCAGTGGAAGACCACCTGGCTGGCCGTGTCAGGGATGGGGAGCACCCTGTCCCTCTCGACCGGCTCGCTGATGGACACCGCCGTGGATTTCCAGCGGCCGACGTCGGAGTCGAAGCGCATAACCTTGAACTCCATGGGGCGCCTGATGGTTGGCATGAGGCAGGCGATGACGTAGCGGGCGCCGCCGGAGCAGCGGACGATGGCGACCTCCTCGTTGCGGAAGGGGGAGACGCGCGGGTTCGGCAGCAGCCGGAGGGAGGAGGCGCCCGGGCCTGGGCGGGCCGTGTAGACGAAGTAGTCGTAGGATTTGATGCCGCGGTGGAGCCCATCGTTGGGGTGCGGGACGCGGAGGAGGGCTACATCGGTGTGCGTGCCGAGGACTTGGGGATCGACAGTGAACCGGTAGGCGCCCTCGCCGTCGCCGGGGCGGGGGCAGTGGACGCAGAGGTAGGAGAGGCGCGGCGGGCGGGCGAGGCAGAAGGAGACATGGATGCTTACGCCGGTGGTGGTGGTGGAGAAGGCGGTGGTGGAGTTGGAGACGGCATCGGGGGAGACGTAAGCTCTGTCTTCGAGGTACACCCAGCTTGGGCTCACGCCGCCGGTGGCGTCGTCGTCGGCCGGCAGCGGCGGCGGAAACAGCAAGGGTAGTAGCACACCCTCATCCATGACGTAGGGGACGGGCTCATCACCATCATCCATGGCGAAGGCGGCGAGGGATCCGGTCGAATCGAATCCTAATCAGCGATGAGGAGGAGGAGCTAACCCTAAATCGGAGTTGTGCCCCAAGACGAGGAAGAATGGGGAATTTGAGGTTTCCTTTTTCTTTTTCTCTTTCCCCCCTCATCCACCTCGGGGAAGACGGGAGTTGGATTTTCACCTAATCTGAACCGTTAAGTATTTTTTCTACGCATAGGATTAAGCCACGTCTCTCTTCTTGTTCCTTGATCTGTCTCCACTCTCCAGGGCTCCAGGCCTCTCCTCTTGAAGCCAACTCCCACTCCCACAAGCACATGATCTGAGTGAACCTTTTCCACCTGAACCAAGCACCATATCGATTGAACCACGGGTAAAAATTGCAGTTCCCCCTGCTCCTATATTCCATATATTTAAATCCTAATTTTAGCTATTTTAAATTGTATTCCTATATAGACTCTGTATTTTTAAATCCGAATTTCAGCTATAGGGAAGAAGAAATGCCTTCCACGCGATGTGGCGTTGAACGGACTGGCAAAAAATCATGCATACAAGTATTAGTATTAGTAACGTCAGTAATCTATCTATCTATTATTATATTATTACCACAGCTTGAAAAGAATGCACCATATACGTTGTGGGGGCTAGAAATTCACATATTAATTGAAGAAAAAGAAAAGAAGAGTCCAAATAGAAATACAATCTAAATATTGAAATTTGGAATTAAAAAGAAGAAATATTGAAAGATTAGTCCATATAAGAACCCAATACGTGATTAATTAAAATTCAGAATAAAAATAAAAGAAATTTGAAATTAAAAAAGAAAATAAGAGTTTAAGTAGGAACACAATTTTGAAATAACTAATTCGGAATTTAAAATAAGCAATATTGAGAGAGGAGTTCATATAAGACCAAATACATAATTAATTAAAATTCGGAATACTAAATATATAAATTTCTGAAATTAGGAAAGAAAATAAAAGTTCAAGTAGGAATATAATTTTTTAAATAATTAAAATTCAGCATAAAAAATATTAAAACAACAATTAATCCATCAATAACACAACACGAGATTAATTAGAATTCGAAATAAAAAATAAAATAAATTCAGGAATTAGAAAAATAAAAAAAGAGTTCAACTAAAAATACAATTTATAAATAACTAAAATTCGCAATAAAAATAAAATATTAAAATAATAGACCATCGAGAACATATGACGAGATTAACTAAAATTCAGAATAACAAATAAAATAAAATTTGAAAATAGAAAAATAATTATAAGAGTTCAAGTATAAATACAATTTACAAATAAAAAATATTAAAATGAAAAATATGGATTTTTCGAAAAGAATAGTTCATCTAGAGCACAACAATATCGACAATGAAGAGGGCGAAAAACAATAAGCCTGCAAAGGAGTAAAGTGGTGGTAGTTGGTGGGACATATAAAAACTATAAACATATAAACAAAACTTCAAATAAAATCCCAATGACGATTAAGAGATGGGACAATGAACTAACCATTAAGCAACATGGTCGTGGCAGTTGGCGGAATTCTAGAAAGTAGAAAAATAAACTCCAATAATAATCATGCTCAATTTTTAAATACTCAATGACAATAAAGAGGGGAGGCAGCGGGCGGGTCACGCGCAGAGGAGTACAGTGACAAAACCACTGACGGTTTAGCGGGACTTCCAGAAAGTAAAAAAAAATAAACACAAACAATAATTATATTTGATTTTTAAATTCCCAATGATAATAAATAGAGGAGGCAGCGGAGGGGCCGTAGAGGAGTACAGTGGCGGTGTTTGACGTAACTTTAAAAAAATTATAAAAACAAATTTCAAAGATAATGAACTCAAAAAACTAAAAGATCTAATTTTCAAAGGTTTCATGGAAGATATGAATAAAAAAAGTGATAGATCCACAAGTAAATAAAGACATGAGAAATGAGTAAGGGATAGCGACCGAAATAACTTTTAAAAACTATAAAATTAGAAACGTGCGGATGATAAAGTTCGGTCTTTCAAAATCTTAAGACAACAAGATAGATATTTAACAAATTTTAAGCAAAATCACATGTAAAAAATAAATAATTTTATATGGGTGCTAGCCGCGCAAGGCCACCCAACTAGTTATTAATGAAATACCAATTGCGGTGATTAATCCCTCTCTCCGTTATCCTCTTTAATTACATTGTAATTCTCCATCATCAACCCTAATGTGGAGTGCTCTTTATCAATCGATTGGACCACAAATGTGAGTGGCCGCGGGCTTTTTTTTAAAAATAAAAATAATGGGTAATACCTGAATTCTACATCTAAATAGATATACACAGCCAAGGTAAATCGAGTTATCAAGCATAATGTAACTGCAATATCATCTTTTTCTCCCTCTTTGGTTCTTGCTCACATGTTAGCACTTAGCATCCAATTTCTGAGCGCAGCATGTGAAATTTTATCTGAGTAAATGTTAGATTTGTTGATGTACAATCAATTATTTTACTACTTCATCCCAAGTACTTTCTCGCGGATAGCTACTGCTGGTTGCTTACCTAGCTACCGTACAGTTTCACACTTTTCCTAGCTGAATTTTGTATATGTTTTGATTTTTACTATCAGCTCCACACATCTATAGCTCTCTCTTTTGTGGACTTTTGCTAGCATGTAGATGTTACATTAGCTTTATTCTGTATGTTTCTTTTCCTTTGGATTACATGTGGGCCGTGTTTAGTTTCCCCCCTTTTCTCAACTTTCCATCACATCATATCACATCAAAAATTTCCCTACATACATGAACTTCTAACTTTTTTTCAAACTCCCAACTTTCTTCAAACTTCCAACTTTTTTCAGGAACTAAACACAACCGTGGTATTGTTTGTTCCAGAAAAAAGATGAATAACACCAACCCTCTAAATTGTTTGACAGACTATCAGCTGGTAACATCAATCTCTTACTATCAGATTTTGTTGTGATCATCTCTCAAACTGTGCGTTGAGATTGTTTAGCCAATGGGCTCCTTATGCTATGGATGTTGAGCTAAAATCAGGCAACTATTAAGGTTAAAAAAACCAGGTAACTCTTCTACCACTTCTAAAAGAAATTTTCACTATTACTAACTTGATACTCCTAGAAAAGCATACACCAGCCTTATCAATTAGTATAATTTCCCATGGTGCCCAACAAACAAAATTAGCAAACTTTGAGACATGCACATGCCTATATGAAGTATGAAATAATTATCCCGGTCCATCCCAACTGATTAATTTTGTATTACAATTCACAGGCAATCTATATAGACCACTTTCACATCTATCGTGATACATTCCTCCAGCCTCCTTTGTTTGGCTAGAGACCCCAGAGAATTTTGGCAATTTTGGCCATCTTACCAAAGTATTCTATATTCCATTGATTTAAATTGCTATGGAATTATATCTTTAAATCTTTAAGCATTATTTATGGTCCAATAATTAATATTTTATATGCTAATGTAAAAGATCGATATTTCCATGAGGGGTAGCATGACAAGAAATAGCCAACAATAAGAAAGGGGATTAAAATAAACATTGCAGACCAACCGACAGAGAACAAACCCCCAAACAAGGGCTGTAATCCAGGTTATGCAGATTTCCCTAGCAACCTACCAGTCGTCAACAGTCAACACGCTCCAAAATCACCCCCAATGTGCGCGTCTTCCTTCTCTGTTCACCAGCTCCGATCCATACGCACGCCGGGTACCAACTTTACAGGTTAAGCTCAAAAAGACTGAACAACTCCCAACACATCACACCAAAACTACTCTCCTAGCATAGAACTAACAGTCAGGGGTCCTTACTGGAGATCAGGGGTACCTCACCTGGCCCAACCTCAAAAAAAGAAAAAAGAAAAAAAATATGAAGCATACTACGACAGCAAGCAGGAAAGTCAAAATTCTAACCAAGTTTGGAAGCTAAACACCGACACCACAGACTTCAGCTAACTATGATTACTGAACGAGGCACTCTCAAATCCTTGACGGCACTTTGAATACAAGATATGCAGTGGTGCCTCTCTTCTCCAACAAGCGTAACACCCACCTGCATCAACAGATATAAAAGGATTACTTCTTCCACACCAAGGGCAAGCAGGAATTGGTTGGGGCTGGTGATTTAAGTCTTTGCTGCTAAATACGATCGATGTTCCCCACTCCCATATTGCCAATGATATAACCACTATTTTTTTGTCAATTCTGATCTTGTAATCTTCTTTGTATTTTTTTAAAAATATTATCCCTATTATGATACAACACATAAAGCTTTGGGCTTGCCAACAAAGTTCACGAGTATAAACTAAAAAGCCATAGGAAGGAAATGGATCATCGGTTTTTGAACTCACAGTGTCTACGGAAAGCAAAATTCAAGAGTAGAAGGTTTACGTAGGTTTGGCAATGGCATTCAAACAAATTATTCGCATGTTGGTGCGCTTTATTTTGTTAGGTATCTAAAGGGTGAGCTAGTCATACAAATGTTTGTTTCATAGATAAGATAACATTGTATCAGTGTAGGTTTCACATGTTGGATGTGAATTGGGATTTCATATAGATGAAGCTTTTGTAGTTGCATTGCTGTTTGTTTCTGTTTTTGGGATGACGGTGTTAAGAAACAGGGTTCAATAATATATATGGTTGAAATTATAACTGGAAGCTGGAGCTATTCATATTCACAAGCTGGCATCAGTTGCTAGGATCATAAACCTTAAAAATTTTATCAGAACTGATCCTTGCCACTAATTCTTTTTAATATAAACTACCAAGTAATCCCTCAGATTAACCCCACCCCCCGCCTTTGGCATGGAGGCACAGACCATGTCACATCGTAGAATTTTTTTTTCAAAAATGAAAAACAACAACTAATTTAATGAAGGCTTTTCAGCACGGATAGATTCAGCAAACTAGAACATGTAAAGTAAACAATTCCTATCCACATACACATTTGTGCTAATAGTACAGAGTAGTACAATAAGAGATAAGCATAAACCACATCTGTAATCGCATTTGTAATACACATCTAGACACATAACACAATTTATTATTCAGGAGTGAAAAGTTTTAACTAAGTACAGGCATAAGGTAGTCCAAAAGATTCAGGCTGATTTCACTCCCTAACTTCTGATTATCCCTAGTGGCTATATGTGTAGGAGTCTCGCCTGCTGTTTTTTGTAAAAAAAAAAAAAAGGTATAACCACTGTTTTTTCAACTGGGATAAACATATGGTACTCTCCAACTGTTTCACTTAAAGAATCAAGGCAATTGTAGTCGGCAACTATTAACCATATATAGGACCCAGAGGAAAACTTTTTTATGTCGAGTCTGCTCGGTTATATGATATATCACGGATTTCCAAAGCCTAATATTAGTAGGTTATAGATCCAAATTAGCGTGTTGTCTCTTCTCCACAAGAACAACAAGAAGAAGAAGAACAGTATTATAACAACAACAACTAAAAAGGAGAGTGATCAAGCGCAAGACAAACCAGTGACAAGCTTGATGAGAAAGTGGGGGATCAGAGAAGAGTAGAAAGCGGTGATCAAAAGACAGCAACAGGCACAAGGCAAGGTACTTTGAAGCGTATAGCAAGGGGAGAGGGCAAACAAAGGAGTAAGAGGAATGCTGACTTGATGGAGGTTGAGGTAGAGACAGGGTTGTTAAAGAAAGCAAGAGATGATGGGGAGGATGAAAAAGGAAGAAAACACCACTTTAGAAATTGTGAAGTCTGGGCTGCAGTGACAGGCCAGCAAGCCAAAACGAGGATTAACAGCTTGGAACTGCTGGGAATTGGGGAATGTCCTGGCAGTTCGAGGGCTTCTGGACCTCCAGAAGCAAGAGGACCTCAACATTTTATATTACCAGATACTAAACTAAAATAGATGAGAAGATGACGAGTTGGTTCAAGTACTTGCTGGGAATGTCAAATATGGTGGTTAGAGATAGTGAAGGTAGAAGTGGTGGGCTTGCTCTATTGTGGAAGCAACATGTAGACATTGAGTTCACAATTATTCCAGATATCATATTAATGTGGTGATGGTGGAGCAGGATGGTTCACATGCTTTTATGGGAACCAGAGACAGATAAGAGAGAGTAAGACTTGGAAGCTCTTGAAAATCAACATCAGCAACTTCCATGGCTTTGTGCCAAACACTTTAACAAGGTTCATGATCTTGGTTATTTAGGAGACAAGTACAGACCTGGAGGAAACAACAGCCATGAGGCCAACAAATATGTAAAAGACAGACTTGATAGGGCTGTTGGGTCCCAAAATTGGTGACAAGGTTCCCGTCATATAAGGTGATACTACGAGATCCAAGATACTCAGTTCATAAACCTGTGACCATACTATTTGGAGTTACAAGATTTCTGTGATGTCAGGGGGGCAACAGTGGCTTCAGGTTTGAAGCAAAGTGGTTGCAGGAATAATGCTGTGAAGAAATTGTTAATAGTGCGCGCATGATTTGTTGCTTCCTTTCAGGTTGAAAATGGTCTGTCACAGAGGCTAAGAAGAAAGTTCATCAACGGAGTATTACACCCCATGGGCCAACACCTGATGGGAGGTTCTCTGTTTCTTCAGCATATGAGCTGTTCTTCATGGCCAGGGAGCTCTGTGTCTCCAGCGAGCTGATCTGGACCACCAAGGCGCCTTCCAAAGTAAGATTTTTCTTGTGGCTGGCTGCAAAGGGTCGCTGTTCAACAGCCGACAATCTTGAAAAGAAGGGATGGCCGCACGAGGAACATTGCGTGCTATGCCAGCGTGAAGATGAAAGCTGCTCACATCTGTTGCTCACTTGTGATTACACCTAGAGAGTCTGGCTACTGATGAAAAACTGGATTGGAATCAGCTTCCCCATGTCTGGACGTGAAGAAGAAAACCTAACAGATTGGTGGACGAACGCAAGGAGGTTTTTTCGGACCAGCTACAGGGACATCTTTGACAGTGTTGTCGCCCTAATCTGCTGGTCTCTGTGGAAAGAGCGTAATGCTAGGATCTTCGAGCAGAAAGTGCGCACCCCTGAGCAACTAGTGGAGGATATCAAGGAGGAAATCCTAGTGTGGAAGACCGCAGGAGTTATCCAACCATGTAATAACGATCATCTCTGATTAGAGTTTGCCTTAGGGCATTGTATTTTTTTTTCCTCTCCAGCTTACGGGATGAGGGCCTAGCCCTTCTCCATCTCGACAGTGTACTGTCGTTGTAAGCTTCTTTGTAATGTTTTCTAAAATCCTCTTCCTTAATAAAATTGGTCGACCGAATCTTTCGGCCGACCCGGCAAAAAAAAAAAAACCTATGGGCCCTGGGACAGTAAATAGTGTGAATAGTGTGTAATATATAAGTAGTGGACTCACAGGATATTGTTATTAGTGCTAGCCACTATTCACGAAATGCAGCGGATTTTCATATATAGCGCAGGTCAAGGTATTGTCGGTGACAGTAATCATTATGCAACTACTTTGTTATAGTAGTAATAAGAAAGTTGACCCGCAGATGCAGAATATGGATACTATGAAATTTACTAGAAGATCAAATGGCAGGAAAATAAGTAAAACTTTATATACCTATTAGGAAGAATTAGAAAACGCATTCCACGGGTCAGAAAACCTGCAATATGGAAAATAATCATTTCAACAAATATATTTCAAGAGAAAACAAATAAACATACAAGAGAAGAAAAGGTACATGTCTTTTAGCAAGTCACTCTTCACCAAAGCCTTGATAAGGTCTACAACGGCAGCCGAAAGATACTTGGCAATTATCAAGTCAGTTTCAACCAAACTCTTGAGTTTTTGCTCCATGTTATCATCCTTAAAGACAAAGTTTTGAACACTTGTCAGGAAACTGAACTTGCACATATATGAAATTAAAGAGAAAATTAAGATTTCATATGCCCGTACCTTCATGTAATCCGCCCCATGCTCAGTAACATGGCGGATAAACACCAGCAAATCTAAAAGATCGCCACTGTATGATCTTTTCTTCTTCTGATCTTGACTGTTAGATGCCTTATCTGCGTCACCTTCCACAATGCCATACTCAGATACTTTTATAAACATTTGGTGCTTGCGTACTTTGTGAAGCCACTTATCTTCTGGAAACATGGTTCCAAGAAGGGATATCAAATCCTTCTTTGCAGTTTTCCCAAGTAGCTGGTACGCTCGGAACAAATCCATAAACAGGTGCCTCCTTGACATCGCAGACCTGAGTGCAAGATGTGAACTCAGATACTTATGGAACTTACTGGTTTTCTCTGAGTTGTACTGCCCGAGCTCTTGTGCGCTCTCTTTTAGATCAGAAAAAAGCTTAATGAAGTAGCCAGGGACCTGCCCTTGAGCTGTGCGAAAGTGTTTCTCTAGTATCTCTGTCAACTGTTTCAGATCCTCAGCCATTGCTTTACAACTTGCATGGGAAGAAGCCACCTTCGTGATTCCAAATGTTGATTCATTTCTGACTAGTAGATCATCAATAGAAAAATCACCACACCAACTGCGTCCATCTTTATGCTGATTGATGATATAGACGAGGAACCCTAGGAACACTCTCCTTCCCAGATTGGTACTATCAGCGACTAAGCTACCATTGGGATCATAGATGCGTGCAGTCTCCACAAGTTTGTTCCGTGCTTGTCCCAGGAAATATCGGAGTGAAACAATGCTGCATTAAAATGACAGTCTTTACTCAAAAGACAAGGCGCATAAGACTTCCTTTTTCTCTTTTCTATCTCATGTAGAGAGCAAACCTTCCAGCTGGGGGCAGGCCATCAATATGAATCTTTGGGGGGTCATTTGAGATTTCTCTCCATTGATCATCAAGTTCATATTCGGTGATGAATCTTCCTATAGCACTTCGCAAGAAGCCCACGACCCTGTTCAGAATGAACGCACAGTTACAACATTTGCAAAAGATAAAGATCTGTCTATACAACATACGCCATAAATTTGAGGTATAAACTTAACTACACAATCCAAAATAATCTGATAAATTCCAACCACAGTATTTGACAGCAGACATGTTACTGAGATTAGTAAGAACATTTTGACCACAATAGGATTTCCTAAGAAGCATAGGAAATTATCCATACACTTTCAGTTGACATTAAAAGAAAGTTACACTCTCTAGTCATTCATATATTCTCCTGTCTTCAGTCTGCTCTCTATTAACTACTTATGCTTCTGACTGTCCAGTGAGACAAGTCCACATGCATGCTCTCTCTCTCTCTCTATATATATATATCTATCTATCTATCTAGCAAATTGTGTCACCATAAATTAACAAATTCGAAAGATAATGGCAGGAATTTGTAAAGCGATTCATCAATATTTTCAGCTGATATAACATTTGGAAAAAGGCAATGTAAATAAGTAGCAAGTCGCACCTCACATATGAGTTGGATATTTTTGTACCCAGGTTTGCATATTGTCCTTGGAAGTGCCCATAGTAGACACAAAAAGTTTTGCTGTTCTGATAGACCATAGACTTTAGTTCCCCAGCATAGAAAGGCCCTTCTCTGTGCTCTACTGTGAAGCTGCATGAGACTATAATGTCAAAAAACAAATTTATACATCCTTCAAAAGAATTATAATACGACTAGAAAAAATGCCCGTGCAGACCCCACATGATCATGAAAAACTATCACGAAGATCATGAAGTTGAAAAATATCATCGTATGTCATTAACATGTGGGTCCAGACCCCACATGATCATTCTCGTATACGATAGTATTTCACAACTCACTTATATTTATGATGGCATTTTATGAATTTTCTATTGTATGAAATCATTGGGATTTAATTTAGACATATTTGCATTATTGCAGGGAGCAATCCTGACATGTACTCATAAACATGTCCATATTTGCATCAGAGAGCTTAATTGGATGTGCATGTGTAGGATGCTCTCCTACGGTAGTTTCCCTAAAAGAAAAGGATTTACATGCATATTCATATGGAGCCATGGAGACGAGCAGACTACATAAATAGCCAATTAGCAGAAGAGCATTGAGGCGACGATACACCCAGCATACATCTTCTTTTCTCAATGGAAGGCCCAAAAAATATCTCAAACCAGTCTTTAAAAAAGAGAGCCCGATTCAGTTCTCTGCTTTAAGCCCATCCCAAAACTCCTATTATGATTACTGGATTTTACGTAGGATCTTCACTTATGTGCACACATGTTTATCATTCGTAGTAATTATCTATACTTTATTAGCATCAAATTACAAGGCTTAGTAAACAGAAGAAAAAAACAAACCATAAAGATTACAAGGCCCATTTACCCAATCCCATTGATGGGTTGTGCTTGACGATTCGTTTCTAATTATGGGAAAGCATGCTTTGGTTAAATTATACTACCTCTATATTTTAATATATAACGCCGTTGATTTTTTTCTAACGTTTAACCATTCGTCTTATTAAAAAAAGTTATGTAATTGTCATTTATTTTATTGTGACTTGATTCATTATCAAATATTTTTTAAGCATGACATGAATATTTTCATATTTGCACAAAAATTTTAAATAAAATGAATGGTCAAACATTGGTAAAAAAAAGTCAACACCGTTATCCATTAAAATACGGAGTAATATTTAATTTTAGAGTCTCATTATGTGTTTCGCATTTGGACCTTCAATCCCTAGGTACGATATTAGTTATAACCTCAGTATATTCTAAAGCTGAACATGCACACAAGTTATATCATTACCCAACAATTATTACTGATTTTAAAGCACATACAAACATACAATATTATTTACAAATTAGTGTATAATCTAGATTTTAACATGCAAACGTATCAAAGTCATCATCACCACATCATTTTCACATATTTCAACATATATCGATATACCATTTCTATAATATTTAACATATATTTATCTATATATTTTCATCTAGTTTTTTTTTTAATGTCATGGAACCATAAACGAGTGGATAAAAAAAGACTCGAATATTAGGGAAGGATCTAATATCAAATAATTAGAAAGGGTGAGGCTTTGAACCCAGATCATATAGCCCACCACCTTATGGAGTTAGCCGAAAGACCCCTGGGTATTTCTCGATAGACGAGTGGATGGCTACATTTTTTTTCTCAACGTAGAATTTTTTCTAATTTCATAGAACGCCGAACAAACAATTAAAGGCTATGTAGACTCTTCTATCAAAACCCCACCATCGTGATGCAGTTATAGAACGTTCGTAACCATGCATGCAAGTGTACGTAGCATCAAATTAAGCCGTGCTAATGCAAGTGGTTTCCCTTTTTAAAACAGAGATACTACACGACCAGGATCAACATCAACTAACCGTGCTAATTAATGCAAGTAGGGGTATAATTTTTGCATGCGTACAAAAGCACAAAAGCACGTACGGTTTCCCTTTTCAAACACAAAGCAGGAATTAATTAATTATTTGTGGGTAGGGATGGAAAAAAAGTTTGGGCTCGTGAACTCAACTCGGGCTTGGCTCGAGCTCGCTTAGCTCAGCTCGGCTTAAATGCCAAACGAGCCAAGCCCAAGCCTCCTTTTCAGCTCGTTCCTGAAACGAGCCGAGCCCGAGCTAGCTCGCGAGCCGCTTGATTTGGCTCGTGAGCCTAGGCCATCACGTATTTATATGGATGATTTTATTTTCTAGTGGAGTTATTATTTGTCAATATGTAATTTATTATCTATATTCTAATGAATTGAATATATAAAGTTATTTTAATTTTACATGTTGATAATTTGTTATCGTTTTCCTTAATGATTATAAATTATATAGCTTCAACAGAAGGCTCGCAAGCCAACTCGAGCTAGGAAACGAGTCGAGCCGAGCTCATGTTTTAGCTCGTTTCCCTAACCGAGCCGAGCCAAGCTAAGCCTACCTTGTTGCGAGCCACCGAGCCGAGCCTGGCTTGGCTCGGCTCGTTTCCAGCCCTATTTGTGGGGCACCACTTAAGTCCTAGCTGCATGCATGCTTAACGACTAACGTGGTATGATCAGCTAGCAATAATTAATACTCCTAGAACAGTAAGCTTTTGCTACATGTACGGAAAAGGATATACTATAGTATTAGAGCAAGTTTAATAGTATAGCAAATTGCTACCTTCAAATTATTTATAGTCAACTTAATAGCTAATTTATACAATAGTTATCTATAAACATATACTACATAATTAATATTTAGTCCCACCTGTCATACACTACACATGTATTTTAAAGTCCGTACTGTAGCTGGCTACAAATCTGTAGCCCGCCGCTATTCTCTCACATCTTCTATCTTCTCGAAATGTGTCTATAGCTAACTTATAGCCTGCTATTGTACCTGTTCTATTGTACCTGTTCTTAGGGCATGTGCAATGGTAGTCTCTTAACGTTACTAATTAAAAATGTTTGCTAAATGAAAGAGAGAGAGAGAGAGAAACAAGGAGAGGCAAGCATTATTTTTACTATGGTTAACAACTTTTTAGCGACGACTTTGAACATCTATAAAATGAAAACTTTACTGCATAAAGATGTGAACAAGGAAATAATAGTAATAAAAAATAATTTTGTAGATTAATGGTTTAGAGTGTTTGCTGTCTTCACCGTTGTAAGGACATGGTATCTAAGTAAACATATATTACTAAACCCTTAAATACTACCTCCGTCCTAAAATGTAGGTATTTTTAGCTAGTGTCCAGATTCATAGCTAAAAATGCTTATATTTTAGGACGGAGATAGTATTTAAGCGTTTATATATATATGGGCTCTGATTTGAACATGCCTAACAACGGCTTTTAGCCTTCATAAAATGAAAACATAGTTGTATGAGCGTGAAAAAAAAAGAGGAAACAATGGAAATAAAAGAATCTTATTTTTAATTAATGGTTATATTAGAGCTTTTATCATCTCACTGTTGTAAAGACATGGTTTCTAAATAATCTTATATTGTCTAAGCGACCATACTCGTCTTTACCATTGAACGTGCCTTTACTCTCTCTCCCGCAATGTATTCTTAACTAAAGCAAGTTTAATATATATAAGAGAGCTAGCGGTTGTCTCCAAAGTTGTTCACATCAAAGGTAGGAATTGCTAATATATACAATAACTAGCTATTGGATTACTATACAAAAAATTCCAAAAAATCTACCATCCAACTTTTAAATATAATCAAATTTAGGCCCCCACCACTTTAGGGCTTATTCGATTTTGAGGAATTTGAATCCATAGGAATAGAAAAGGTGCAAGAATAGGAATGTTTGCACACATCAATCCATAGGAATTTTTCCAACATGTTTGAGTGGATGGAAAAATTCCTATGTTTTCTCTATACAACTTGTAGGAAAGGAAACTTTCCTTTGATTTTCCTATACCTCAATCCAACAAATGGAATGACGCTCATAAAAATTAATCTTATGAATCCAAATGCTTTGTTTTTCTCTAAAACGGACAAGCCCTTAATCTGCCTTTTCTCTCACCCACCAAACTAATTTTTCTTCCAACCTATGGAAGGCCATGCAGTCCCACAAATAATGCATGGTATCGGCAGCACCAGCCGCATGCAGGCGCTAAGTACTTTCTCTTTATCTTGTGCTATCGCCTGGCGACTGCATGATTAGGAGTAGATCAAACGGTCGGAAACTAATTGATCCTCTCTAAAACGTTATCATGACAGACACCACTGTGATTTAGTAAAGTGCAGTTTTTAGTTAAGCCCTTAACTAGTTTGTGAATGCAGTCAAAATATCTAATAAACACTTTTTTTGAAATAATTACTCTCCTGATGGAGTAATAATTACTCTCTGTTTTTATTTTTGACGCGTTTAACTTTTGGACTGTTTTATTAAAATTATGTAATTATTATTTATCTTATTGTTATTTGTTTAATGCCTAAAGAACTTTTAGCAGAATTACATTTTCGAATATTTGCATAATATTTTGATAAGACGAATGATCAAATTATATCCATCAGTAAACGGCATCAAACGTTAAAAATTGAATGGATCATAAGTGGCGCTTCTAGAAATAAAACAGTACTAGCAGAATGACGTTTTTTACAATAACCCTGGGTGACGTACCGTCAAGACCCAGCTAATGCAAGTTAAACCAAATCGGTTGCGGCTTTATGATAAACAAGTAACAAACTCTAAATAATCCCTCTGTTTTAGTTTATAAGACGTTTTGACTTTAGTCAAAGTCAAACTACTCTAAGTTTGACTAAGTTTATAAACAAATATAGTAATTTTATAATATCAAATTAGTTTCATTAAATTAATAATTGAATATATTTTCATAATATATTTGTCTTGTGTTGAAAATATTATTATTTTTTCTACAAACTTAGTCAAACTTGAAGTAGTTTGCCTTTGACCAAAATCAAAACGTCTTATTAACCTGAAACCAGGAGAGTAGTAAGTCTTATAACCTGAAACATACGAAGTATGCCCTATCGGCTACAATACTACTCTCTCCGTTTCAGACTATAACACGTTTTGACTTTGGTCAAAGTCAAACTATTTTAAGTTTGACTAAATTTATATGCAAATAGGAATAAGTTCACTTGAGGTCCCTTAACTTGTTAAGGAATCCGATTTTCGTCCTTCAACCAAAAAACCAGATACAACGGGTCCCTCAACTATTAAAATCGGTGCAAAGCAGGTCCCTCAGCGGTTTTGATGGTGGTTTTAACTGATGTGGCGCCTACGTGGCCGGTTCGATTTGGTCCTCGTTCTATGTGGCGGTGACGTGGCACTAGAAGCAAAATGTAAAAATATAAAAAATATAAAAAATATGGAGCCCACATGTCAGCTAGATAAATAGGAAAAACAATGGACCATCCTCTCTATCCACGGACGACGGGAGAGGGGCGATCGGCCGGCACCTCCTTCTTTCTCTCCCTCCAGGCCATCCTTCCTCCCCGGCGGCGCGCGCTCGCCGCCGGGGAGGAAGGATGGCTGGGAGGGAGAGAGAAGGAGGTGCCGGCCGGTCGGCCCTCTCCCGTCGTCCGTGGATAGGGAGGATGGGGTGGGTCCCACTGTTTTTCCTTTTTGTCTAACTGACACATGGGCCCCACATTTTTATTTTTATTTTTATTTTTGCTTCTAGTGCCACATCACCGCCACGTAGGACAAAGACCAAGTCAAACCGGCCACATAGGCGCCACATCAGCCAAAACCACCATCAAAACCGCTGAGAGACCTGCTTTGTATCGGTTTTAATAATTGAGGGACCCGTTGTATCTGGTTTTATGGTTGAAGGACGAAAATCATATTCCTTGACAAGTTAAGGGATCTCAAGTGAACTTATTCCTATGCAAATATAGTAATATTTATAGTCGAAATTAGTTTCATTAAAATAATAATTGAATATATTTTAATAATAAATTTGTCTTGAGTTGAGTACAAATTTGGTCAAACTTGAAACAGTTTGACTTTGACCAAAGTCAAAACATTTTATAACTTGAAATAGAGGGAATATCTCTTTTGTTTTTATCAATCGCTTCTATACAGTATTATAGAAATAAGATAATTCAGTATTTAGAGCAAGAATAGATACTGTACTCCAATACAGACTTATATAAACAACTTAATCGATATAAATACATCAAATAACAGTCGTTCGATCAGGGCGGAATAAGGCGGCGATCCGATCGGAGATCAGCTACGAGGGGGCTTGATTGGTTTGAATTTCGTCGTTCGATCCGAACTCCGGCCTATCTCACTCGCTAATTGCCATGATGTCGCGTGAAGCCATGATGCTATTTCCACGGATCGCGGGGCCTCCTCGCCGACGCCGGCCCGCGGGCGCCTCCCTCCCTACAGCAGCCGGAGCTCCGCCGCCGTGTTCCTCGCCGGCCGACGGATGGTCCTCCAGCCAGGGTTTTCCCTTCGGAGAAGCAAGAAAATTTCGGTGGGCACCGAAATTCCGAAATTTCAGACAAATTCTGATATTTCGAACGAAATTTTTTGAAGAAATTTTTTTTCTGATTTCGAACGAAATCCGGCTTTTGAAGAAAGCCGGAAAGCAAGAGAGTTCATTACAAAACGAAAGGTAAAACACGAACTCTAACGATGGGGTCGCCAGCTTGACATTTTATTATAGTATAATAACTGAACAAAATTCCTGAGCATACATTTCCGGCCAATCATCAGGGGAAGATACAGTTTAACTCAGGATAGATAGGCGAAAACCAAATCCATTACAGAAAGTAGCATGTCTTGAACAGAACAACTCTGATAAAGTAGCTCATTAATCGCCCAGTCTCTGCAGCTCGTTTCATTTCTTCAACCCAGATAGCCTACGTGATTCATTAATTAATTCCTACTTCTTCTTTCTTGAGACTCTATTAACCCCAGTTTTTACAAGAGTTCCTGCCTCACCTGCATCAAACACACAACATACAGAGAGAGGGTTTAAGTGGCACTTCAAAAACAAATCCTAGGAGTGCACCCTGAAAATTAAACACACTCATATGAATCAAGTTTCTAACCTGACAACTTGTAAACAGTAGTCAAAGTGAAGGTTATGAACTATCCATTAGATTATCAGAGTATTAGGGTGCAACAGTTATAAAGCAAACCTGTAGCCTTGATAAGATATTTGGAGATCTCACTGGTGTTGTAGTAGCGCTTGAAGAGGAAATTCTTCCTCTCATCAAGCTCAGCCACGCCTTGCAGCGTCTTACTCCTCAGATCAACAGAGATAACCCATCCCTTATCATCCAAGCGATTGATCTTGGACAGGAAAGAAATGACATCCCCATCCATACCCAAGGTGGGGAAACCTGTGACCAGCCTCCTCAATGTCTCCTCTGGATCATTGCCAATCTTTGGCAGCAGCTCACTGAACCTGACATTGTCGACGACGGCGATGTCGGTGACATCCACCGTGCACTCCATCTGCCAATCCTCCCATGAACCAACTGGTATCGGCATGCTCCATATGTTAGCCTTCCAGTAGTAAGCAACGTCCTCTTCCTCCTCATCAGAGTCAGAGTCATCAGAAGAATGTTGCGGCGGCTGTCGTTGTCGAGGAGGTGGTCGATCACCGGGGCGGGTCTGCATCTCGACGTACTTGATGCAGGTGGGAGCAGAATCGTGCACGACGACGGTGATGTCCCGGTAATAATGCGGTGGCCCTCTGCAGAAGGATTTGCGGTTGCTTCTCGCCGGCTTGGGCAGTGGCAGGTCGCGGAGCACGGGGCGTTCGTCGAGCACGTCGTCGCACAGCAGGATCCCCCTCCAGAGATCCACCCAGCCGACGGCGGCGCCGTCGCCGGCGAGCGTGATGACCTTGGTGGTGCAGTGGAAGACCACCTGGCTGGCCGTGTCAGGGATGGGGAGCACCCTGTCCCTCTCGACCGGCTCGCTGATGGACACCGCCGTGGATTTCCAGCGGCCGACGTCGGAGTCGAAGCGCCGGATCTTGAACTCCATGGGGCGCCTGATGGTTGGCATGAGGCAGGCGATGACGTAGCGGGCGCCGCCGGAGCAGCGGACGATGGCGACCTCCTCGTTGCGGAAGGGGGAGACGCGCGGGTTCGGCAGCAGCCGGAGCGAGGTGACGCCGCCGGCCGTGTAGACGAAGTAGTCGTAGGATTTGATGCCGCGGTGGAGCCCGTCGTTGGGGTTAGGGACGCGGAGGAGGGCTACGTCGGCGTGCGTGCCAATGACTCGGGGATCGACAGTGAACCGGTAGGCGGCCTCGCCGTCGCCGGCGCCGGCGCCGGGGCGGGGGCAGTGGACGCAGAGGTAGGAGAGGCGCGGGGGGCGGGCGAGGCAGAAGGAGACGTGGATGCGTACGCCGGTGGTGGTGGTGGAGATGGCGGTGGTGGCGTTGGAGACGGGATCGGGGGAGACGTAGGCTCTGACGTCGAGGTACACCCAGCTCGGGCTCACGCCGCCGGTGGCGTCGTCGTCGGCCGGCAGCGGCGGCGGAAACAGCAAGGGTAGTAGCACACCCTCATCCATGACATAGGGGACGGGCTCATCACCATCATCCATGGCGAATCAAGGCGGCGATCCGATCGGAGATCGGCGACGAGGGGGCTTGTTTGGATTGGATTGCGTCGTTCGATCGATCCGAATTTTTTGGAATCCCCGCCTATGTCGCTCGCTAATTGCGATGATGATGTCGCGCGAAGCCATGACGATGCTATTTCCGCGGATCGCGCGGGCGCCTCGCCGACGCCGGCGGATGGCACCTCCCCTCCAGCAGCCCGAGCTCCGCCGCCGTTACTCGCCGGCCGGCGGATGGTCCTTCTCCAGCCGCCGGAGCTCCAACACGAGTACTGCGTATGATGATGTGTTCCTTCCATGGATTGCTCTCCCTCTCTAGCTTTTTCGGTTTTCAATATGAAAGTCTATTGAATGGGTCAATTTTCCTTACAATCATCACATTGCAGGTTTTGAAATATGAAAACACTGCAAAATTAGTTTGTTTCTGGCGTACAGCTACAACTTACTGATACCTCCATCCTAAAATAAGTACCGTTTTACATTGTTTATATCCAACGTTTGACCGTTAGTCTTATTTAAATTTTATTTATTTATTATTATTATATGATAAAATATAAATAGTACTTTATGTATGACTAATTTTTTATTCATAAATTATTTAAATAAGACGAATGGTTAAACATTGAACACGAATACCCATGACTTTTAGAACGAAGGTAGTAGAACACAAATCAACCCATCAATTTTATGATTGGCCTGTCAAAATGGTGCACAGAAACTACATGCCCGTCACAACAGTCGAAATCAAGCCCCGAGGGACAGAGAGATAGACTAGAGTGTAATTACGCTGGCGGATCTGCTATAAAATTTCTGTAAGTACTCTTTTCGTATATTTTTGATAGGCATATTTTTAAATCTGAAAAATTTATTTTTGATAGTCATATTTCAATCCAACCACCTATTCTCTTAATGACTTTCTCGGATTTAATGCGTGACTCTCTATTTTTCAACATAAGATTGGCTACATGGGCATCGAGAAATGTAAATATTAATGAATCGCTTGTTTACGAGGAATAACTAGTAGAATTATACCAAGATGAAATATGACTATCAAAAGTAAATAGATTGAGTATTTTTTTACCCCTTTTATATTTGTGATCATCGGATTGCCTCAAGATTTGTTTATAAAGAGAAAAAATATTATAAAGAAATTTTCACACATGTCACGCGTAAGATCCTGGCGCTAACAAACCAAACCATAGTTGAATACAAGTTTTATATAAGTTATATCATAGTTACAGTGCAGTTACAAAGTATAACATCCCGATTTTCGCCTCCATTTAAAACCTATTTTAAATACAAAATTTATTTTCAAAATTTGGTACTTATTTGAATTTTGGTTTGTACCGTTAGAGATTTCTACTCCATCATCCAAAGTTCACAAATATAATCCTAGGATTATTAGAGTCCAATGTCCCATTTATAGTACAGTCCATTTACAATTTTCGAAATTCAAATTTCAATCCAATTCAAATCCCCTTCAAATTCCAAATCCCAAATTCCCAGGAAAATAAAACGTGATCCTATTCGTTTGGGCTGAAATTTTTCTCCTTTCCCCTCTCTCCGTCAGCCCAGCAACCAGGCCGGCCCATCTCCCTCCCCCAATCCCCGATGGCCCAACCAGCCCAGCTGCCATCTTCTCCTCTAGGCAGCCACTTGTGCGCGCCACCTGCTCGACGAAATGTCGAGCCACCCCGCACCGCTCGCACAACGCCGTGCGCCGCCCCGAGTCGTGCACGCGCCGCTCCGCGACGAATCCCGGACGCGCTGCCTCCTTTTTCGCCGGCAAAACCCGCCGGCCATGTGGGCCCCCGCCGACGACTTTCTCCGCCTCCCTGTACCCGTACCCGGCACAGCGCCGTGCTGTGGCCTCCCGCGGTCCCACGCCGACGCCGTCCAGCCCGTCTCTCCGCTCGACACATCAGTACATCACCCCTGCCTTGCCCTCTTTTTGCCGACGTCCGCGACTCGCCAACACCCGCTACCCTCGGTGCACCGCCTCGCCTACTCGTGCTCCATCGCCTGCGGTCGAGAGTCCACGCCGAAAGCCACACTGCCACCGTCCTCGCTCCCCTGTGCCACCATCACCATGCCCCTTACCTTTGCCTCTGCGCCATCGCTTCTCGGGTGCTCTCGCCGCCAGCACCTCCCCTGCCGCCAACCCGGGGCGCCGCCGCGTGAGCGCCGCATCCACGACCGCCTGCTGCCGGTCTCCCGCCAGTCCGCCGTTTACGCCATCCCTTCCCCCTGCCGTCTCCACCTCCGCCTGGCCGGAATAAAATCAAATATTTATTGATATTTCATAGTGGTTAAAGTTGTTTTCTAAAGAATGTGTCATTGTCCAAAACGACAAGTATTATCGACCTAGAGAAATACTTATAGTGTAAACATACGTGCACACACTTTTATTTGATTTTGCTATATATTTATTGTAACTTACATTATACTAACTCCGCACACATACACACACACCCACGTACGTACGTACGTATGTATGCCTGCATGTATGTATGTATACTGACTCCACAGTGTCCACACATATAACTTGCATATAACTTTTACATACATATATATATATACACACACTGACTCCACACATACACACAGTTCTACCCTTTATTCTCTCTAATAGATTACACACTTAACATATTTAATTATGAGTCAAGTAAGTCCCGGGCCCAAACAAGAAGAATACGGCATCTGATCGATCAGAGCAATCGTCGTCTCTTATATGTAACCATCACTTTACCTTTAGGACCTGGAATGAATTTCTCCCATTCTTCCTCTGGGAAAGGGGAGATCAATTCGAGGTCAAAGTTCCTGAGCAAATGGCTCCATATCACCTTAATTTGCATGTAAGCGAAATCCTCTCCCAAACAAACGTGCCTCCCGGCACTAAACGGTGTGTAGGAGAACTTGCCACCAACTTTGTCCTCCTCTCTACCAGGACCAAATCTACTTGGGTCATATACATTAGGGTCCTTATAGATGTAGGGCAGTCTGTTGCCGACAGTCGTACAGGTGGCCAATGTATGTCCCTTGGGGATTTGATACCTGTGGCCTTGTCTTGTTTGTACGCTGAAGCTCTTGCTTGCGTGGCGTATCAGCAGGTTTGCTGGAGGGTGCAACCGTAGGGCCTCTTTGATGCAGTGAGTCAGTGTGGTCATCTGTAGCAAGATGCCCCAGTTTATGCGATCCCCATGTTGCTGGATGATTCTTTTCTGCTCTTGGATGGCGGCTGCCAAGTAGCTTCGGTGGCCATGGCTGAGCAGGCAAGCTCCTGTCCATGTGCTGGTGCTGGAGCTCGTGTGCTGCGCAGCAAACATCATGCAAATGAGTAGCCCGGCGATCTCATTCTCGGTCATGCAGCGGCCGTTGATGTATTTGGAGTCTAGGAATTTCTGTAGCACATCATCCTCAGCTACGCCTGAATTCCTGCGTGATCTCACTGCCTCGTGGATCATCTCCCCGAGCATAGTACGGGCTTTGTCGCGCCGACGGTGCTGTGGGGTAGGGAGATATGGGAAGAAGAGGCTGATCAAGTGGAAACCGTTGTCGAAGAGCTCACGGAGGAGTGTGGATACTTGTTCCAACTTACTCTCCCCGAACTGTTTTCCAAGCAAGCATCGGTTTGCAATCAGCAGGATCAGGTTCCCCATCTCATACTTTATGTCCACTACGCCATCTTCCCCCCACTGTGCAAAGTAGCCCTACAAATTGCAGTGGCCAATCAATCTAGCTAGGATCAAAATTGAGACATATATAGTACGCATGGGACTAGCTCTGGCATCTATACTAAGTCATAACGCAAAATAAAACATATGAAAAGTCTCTCTCTCTCTCTCTCTATATATATATATATATTACTAACCAGCAAATTGCAAAATCGCATATAAATTTATAGGAAAAATCAAACCAAAAGTCAAAAGTATGCATGATACCACATAATCAAAGAGGCAGATCTCCTGCCCTGAATTATTCAGTGAGATCATCAAATGGTAAAAGTTCACGCTAGCAAATTAACCTGCTAACAAAGAATGTTGTTCAATCAGTAATATAATTAATGTTCATCATCATCTCCTGTTGGACATCACTACACCAGGCATGCCTGCTAGCTTGCTTGCTTATCACATATAGCCAAGGGCGAAGATAGCATCAAAATAAGGGGTGTACACTACCATTGAAAATTTATAAAATTTTAATGCAATACTATACATTTTAGTGTTTTCAAGTGAGAAATTATGAATTTAGGGGGGTTCATGTGCACCCTCTAGTTTCAACATGGCTTCGCAACTGCATCTAGCTAGCGCATATATACATGAAGTAGTTCTTCTGGAAGCCGGATCCGTCACACTGGCAAACATTTTGATATATGATTTCTATATAAGAATAACATGTACACCAATTGAGTGGAAATACTCAATCCCTTTCTAAATATTTGATGCCGTTAACCTTTTTAAATATGTTTGACCATTCGTCTTATTCAAAAAATTTAAGTAATTATTAATTCTTTTCCTATCATTTGATTCATTGTTAAATATACTTATATGTATATGTATAGTTTTACATATTCCACAAAAATTTTTGAATAAGACGAACGGTCAAACATGTGGTAAAAAGTTAACGGTGCCAAATATTTAGAAACAGAGGGAGTAATAAGTTAACATGCATGCATGGAAGAAACTAAAAGACCAACCAGCTGGAGGATAACATATAGTGTCTGCATATTGCTCAGCTCCACCTCATGAACCATAGAATCAACGTGGCCTCTCAAGTTGATTGGCTTGATCGAGTCGGTACAGAAGCTTATCTGCCTGCTCCTGGTAGCCAAGTCCACGTCGTACAGAACCCCACGGCCGAAAACGGGAACAGTAACTTTGTAGATATTGGACTGCCGGATCTCCGATTCTGAGGCTTGGAAGAAATGAGCCGTCACCTCTGGACCCACCAGAAGGGTCACCTTCTTCAGGCCGAAAACGCTTACCGTGAACACGCTGCCCAGTCTCGAGTGTAGGTCATGGATCACAGCCGGTAGACCCTTGGCTATAAGTGTAGGCAGATATGCAGTCAGTACTGAAACTACGCTCATCACTGGTGGAAGAAGTAGTTCTTCTTCCTTTTCGTACAGGTACAGGGTTCTTGGTCTTTGTTGGATCATTTTGGTGGCCACAAACAAAACTGCCATGCTCAGACATGTTGAGTTGTGATCCAAATTCATTTGCACTTAATAAAGGCCAGCTTCTACCCTAGCGGAGCGAAGGCTGAAGCTGGCCCATTGGGCTGTGCGCCTGGGGACGCCCGGGGGTGCGGGGGCGGAGCCCCCGCTGTACGAATCATTATCCCTTTTAGGGTTCCACTATATATATACCTCTTGTAAGCCGCCGTGCGGTGATGTAACCTCACCTCAGATATAGTGAAGATATTTTGCTGGCTGGCGCCCGTGGTTTTTTCTCTCCTATTTTGGGAGGGTTTTCCACGTTAAATCTCGTGTCTTTTGTGATTGATCTATTGTTTTTTATTGTTTGTTCGCCTATCGTTTCCTAACAAGACATGCTGCCACGAGACTAGTGATGGTCAGATCCATAGGTAAATTAAGCTAGCTGTACAGTTTGGATGAATTAATGGAGTCAGTCATTCCAGCAAAGAAAAAGAAAAGAGATTCCAAGTATAAGCCACGAGAATGATCGATCCGATCCCTTTGCATTCAGAATGGACTGATCATATCATGATAGGAGGAGACACGACCAAACCTAGCAGAAATTAATGTTTCATGCATTCATGCATGGTAGCTATAGGATTCACGTTCACTAGAAAGAAACAGCATAAGGTAGTGTTTCCCACTCGTACGTGTATAACATTGTGTTGTGGCATTATATTTCTGCTAGCTCCTGCGGTGTGATCAACACAAAGGGTTTCTGGCGTCAAATGGAAGGCTTCAAATGGCGTCAACACGTACAAGGGTACGTACCAATTCGCTGACCCTTTCCCCATCCAGTTGGGCCAGATAGATGTTCGACGTACGTAGGTTTCAGGCCAACATATATTTTATTCGGAGCATAAATGATTTCACAACATATGTGGAGCTGTAATGGATCAAACATTTGGAGCGAATTGAAAGAAAGTGCGCTTAATCATGCACTACTTAATGTTGAAGTAGACATCGTAGACAATAATTATACTAACCATACGTACCACGTACATGCGGTATGCACACAAATTGGGTGATGTGTCACTACTAGAAAAATGATCTTTACTGAGTCACACAAAAATCACATTAGTCCCGGTTTGAGTAAGAACCGGTACTAAAAATATATTTAGTCCCGGTTTAAAAGCCTACATGTACTTCTTTGATATTTAGTTCCGGTTGTTAACCATTTTTAGTCCCGGTTCAAAAACATGTCAAACCCTCATTATCTTTAGTCCCGGTTGATATTACCAACTGGAACGGTTGTTTATACCAACCGGGATCGAAACTAAAAAAAATCACGAAAATCTAGCCCCGAGCCCCGCGTGCCATTATCTCCAGTAGTGCTTACTCGTCCTTATCCGATTCTCTCCTCCTCCCTTCTCATCCTCTCCTCCTCCCCTCTCATTTTCTCTCCTCCACCTCCCGGCCATCTCCTCCCCTTCCTCCCCTTCCCATCTCCTCCCCTTCCTCCCCTTCCCATCTCCTCCCCTTCCCCCCTCCTCCGACGACGGCGACGGCGGGTGGCGGCCGGAGGCGACCCGACGGAAGCCGCCGCGGAGGCAACAATGGCGGGATAGGCGGCGGCGCACGGCCGGGCGGCCTCCCCTCCGCCAGATCCGGCGGGAGGGGAGGCCTAGCAGCGGCGGCCGAGAGGCGGCGCGCGGCGGGGTGGCGACGGCCTGGAAGCGGCGCGTGGCTGGCGGCGGCGGCTGTCATGATTTTATGATCTTTTTAGATGTTTGGAATGATTTGTAAACTTTGTTGTAGTTTATTTTAGATTTTGTGGATGATTTTGTGAATGACTTGTAGATTGTGGATGATTTTGTGGATGGGCATGTGAATTATGGATGATTAATTTGTTGTGCATGATTTGGGAATGGAGTGAAATTAATATGCAAGGAATTAAAAACAATGAAAAAAAAACTAAAAAACCTACCAATCGGTTGGTGTTACCAACCGAGACTAAAGATGGATTTTTTAGTCCCAATTATTTCACTCGAGACTAAAGATAGTTATTTTTAGTCCTGGATTTATAGCCCAGTTGTATAACGGGGACTATATAGGGTTACGAATCGGGGTTAAAAACCCTTTCTCCAGCAGTGGTTGAATATGTCTAAAATATCCGTCGAACTCTCTCTCTACATATATTATCTTTGAATGGTAGTATATTTGGACGAGGCAGTGTCATTTTCAATGCATGTAATGTGATTGTGATTATGAATGTATATGTCATGGTTCTGTGATTGGGAATGTACGTAATTGTCAATGCAATGTGGGTGTGAATGTGATTGTCACTGCAAAGTTAGTGTGAATGTGCTTGTCAAGAGAGCAGTGCGACGTGATTTTGATTGTCTATGCGATTATCACAGGTGGCCATCCTAACCAGCCCGCCTTGAAAAATGTTATCACAAGCGACCATCATAGGAAAAATCATTATTGCATGCAGCGCACTTAAGTCAGCTGCATGTCATAACGATTTTCGCACGCTGACCTGTTAGGACGCCTGCCTATGATCACCACGATAATATATTTTGACACGTGGTCCGACTGGCCGTCTATAGAAATCCCCATTAATTTACACGTACACTTACAGGTGATCCGACCAGCCGCAGGTGAAAACCGATTCTGGCCAAACCGATTTTATAGCAGTTCTATGTACATACAAAATAAATTTTAATTTCTAACATTAGAATGTCATAGTAAGTGTTTATATGTAGGATAAATTTTCAATTTACTATTTCTTTGAACTATGAAAAGTATAACCCATAATTAAAACATTTAAAAATAAATAAGTCATAAGAATAAATTAGAAGCATGAATTCTTATGTTTGATGTCTGGAACAATATATAATAAAAAAATATTCCAAGTTGGTTGCAAATGAAAATTTACAATTTTTATTCTTGGGTTATAATGATTTACCTTTTAATTAAATACCTGGAAAAGTTAGATATCTATCTGGAATATCATCGATGAATCCAAAATCAGCAAAAATGCGTTAAAGCATATAATACTTGCATTATCTTGATGATCTATATTTCTTTGTTAGAAAGAGTCAAGAAAATACAATGGAGCTAAATTCATGTTTGCCTATAGGTTATTATCTATTTCTAAATGGAAACAAGTGATGGTTAAGTAGTTGAAAGAAATGTACTGCTAGCCTATGCAAGAAAGGTTGATAGGATATTCCAAGACGTATGTTAGGATCTTATTGTTACAGGGAGCTAGCATGACATGGATCGTGCTGACCACAATGTCATAGAATTGTGTGTTCTTAATAATGTAGGGTCAAGTACAAAGGCATGGATTCTCAATGGATTATGATCTGACAACACCTATATTAACGGGCCATTATTGAAAAAGTACCGGAAGTATCACATTTTATAAAGTTTGGTACCTTCAAGTATTTGTTATATACCTTGATGTACCAAAATTTTTAGTGTAAAATCTTGGTACCTTCAGGTATTTTCTTAAGGACTTCTTTATTAACATTTCAGATGAGTATGTTAATATCTATGATTAATTACTTTATTATCCACGTTATATACAAATGAATGTCATAATTCAATTATTCATGAATGTGCCCTTTTAAATGATGGAATTTATTACTAAAATTTATTAACTTTACATAGAGTTTTAAAAATCAATAATATATATAGATTTCCATTTATAAGAACATACTGCAGTTCCATCCCAATATATATATATATATATATATGACACGGTTGACTTTTCTCATAATATTTGACCCTTCGTTTTATTTAAAGGATTTAATATAAACATCTAAAAGTATAAGTTAAGATTATAATTTCTTTGATGATAAAACAAGTCATAATAAAATAATAAAATAAATGATATTTATATAATTTTTTTGAATAATGCGAATTGTCAAATGTTATGTGAAAAGTCAACAGCGTTATACATTTTGAAATGGTGAGAGTATTTCAATAATCAAAGAGACTATGCATTATTTTAAATTTGATAGAATCATGCATCATTCTCCGATCTGATTCTGTATATATTTTCAGTCCTGTCAATAAAAACGTTCCTGCCTAAAATCAAAATATTAACAGCCTACGTACATGGCTTGATGGTTAGCATACACTTCCCGTAGTAGTATTACCGAACTACAGTTACTTGTAATGCTGCCTTTCAAGAAGGCCAGGTGAGTCTTATACGGAACTGGAGTACCTAGTAATTACTTTCTCTGTTTCACATTGTAAGACTTTTTAGCATTACCCATATTTATATAGATGTTAATAAAAATCTAGGCATAACTTCTAAATGAATATGAGCAATACTAGAAAGTTTTACAATATGAAACAGAGGGAGTACGAAATTCTTTATTGTCTGGCGACCGGCGGGGGAGTAAAATCGGGCGCTCCCCTCACGAGGCGCACGTGCCCCCTGGCCCCACCACGTCTCACTGCCCACCTGCCACGTGTCTCCACACACATACTCCGTTGCAACAAATCACCCATATATTTTGGAAACCCTATATTAAAGGAATTCGTTTCATTTTTTGTTCCACAAAAAATGTTTCACCTAGTGTACTTATAATGTTTCACTACGTATGGATCAAATGTTGTAGTGAACTGAAATATTCTTTCGCTATTTGCTGAAACATTGTTTTTATATAAGGTGAAACAGCGCCCGATTTAAACGATTGAAACATTTTCGATCTACTTAGTGAAACAATTCCGATATACTTGGTAGAACAACGTGCAACATTTAAAAATAATTCAATAATAAGCAAAAAAAATTTCGTCGGAATATATCTATATGTGGTCTTGTTTCAAAGATTTAATTGCAACGAATTTAATGTTACAATCGAATCATGATTTGGATAAATAATTTAAGAGAAAAAATAGTTTAAAGTAGTTTTTGCATGATGACATCAGCATGACGTGGGGGCCCAATTTTCCCACTCCAGATCAAGTACCCAACGTGTAGTTATCTCCTAATAGTTACTAATCAATAACAACTAATCTTAATTAATTACTATAACATCTCCAACGACTATTCTCGTACATGGAAAAAAATTGAAAATTTCATGTACTCATCCGTCACAAACTATAAGGCCTATATTTTATTTACATGATTTTAAATAACATACTCTGACCATTAATTTATTTCATTTATTTCATGTTATATTTCTAATAAATATAAAATTAGCACCACATAAAAATACTTTAAAAATTGAATTTAGCGATATATCATACATAATACTTAGCATATATAAGGTTAGAGTTTAATTTTTCTTAAAAAGTGTACCCTCTATAATTTGCAACGGAGGGAGTAATCAATAATATTGTACTCCCTTCGTCTCAAAATATAAGGGATTTTAGGTGGACGTGACATATCTAGATTCATAGTCATAGGATATGTCACATCCACACAAAATTAATTTCTTACTTTCTCCGTCCCAAAATATTGCTACCTAGCTAGAATGGGATATTTGACTTATCCTAGGACAACGAATCTGGACAACAACTTAGCTAGCAACATTTTAGAAAAGAGGAAGTATATTTTAGGTCGGGGGAGTACATGTTTAAACCATGGACGATGCTACCAGCCTACAGTACCATATTAGAAATTTGTCCACGTACGTACGTGTGCATTTACTTATCACATGTGGTATTTTGACTCCCCAGATGCCTGGGCTGCCACTTTCGATCAAAGGAAAACTTCTGGGATGATAAGCTATACTAGAGTCAACGAAAGACCAAGGAAGCAAATTAACGGTCTCGGTTCAGGTTTATTTGGTCACATTTATAGAGGAATTCAACTCGTCCACGCAAGGTACGAGAAGGACATGCTTGGCACAACCACGAGGACATCATGTTAGCGATTGTGACTATAGTTATCGAAATAGCTAAAACCATCACCTATAATATTTTTCCCTCTCTTCCGTGGATTGAAAACACATAAAACCGGTACCTTTCATCAACTTTAGGGGTTAATTCTAAAGAAAAACCGTCACCTATACTATAGATATTGATTTTTTTAGAAAACCCGACATCTTTATAATAATATATTATAAATGTCAGTTAATTAAAATCGACATCTACAAATAATTATAGATTTGTTGAGCAGATCTGTCGTCGGCCTTATCCATACGAATGAGTGAGCATCGGCATTATCGCTATCTCTCTTGCCTCTCTCACTTCTCTTTGTCACGCGCAGCGGCGGTTGTGACCTCCCCTCCGCCAGATCTAGCGAGAGGGGAGGCGGTGGGATGGGAGGCCGCAGCGGCCTCCGGTGATGGGGGCGGCGGCGCCAGCACCCTCCCCTCTGCCATATCTAGCAGGAGGGGAGGCGGCGCACCTCGGCGATGGCAGCGGCGGCGTCTGCGCCCTCCCCTTTGCCGGATCTGGCAGGAGGGGAGGCGGCATGCGGTGGCGCAAGAGAGGAGGTGGCGGACGACAGGCGGCAGGCGACGGCAACACCCTCCTCTCCCCACCGGCGACGAAGTAGAAGGTGGAGCATGAAGAAGCCCGGTGGCCAGCCCCTTGTCATCCCCTCTCCTCCTCTCCCCAGTGTCAATTGTGGATTTTTTGTAAATGTTTTTGTGAATTTGTGGATGATTTTGTTGTTGAGTATGTTCATTATGTGATGTCAATCGATTTTGGTGATGATTTGGGGATTTTGGGATTTCAATTTGATTTTGGAGTAACTCGCATGGGCGCATGGCGAGGTAACGACGCTTGGTGATTTCGGCTCGATTCGAGCCAGCTCTCTGTTTTTTTGGCTCGAGCAAAACTAAAGGTGCTAGTTCTATTTTCCTCATAGGTGTCAATTGTTTGTATTGGTACCGACCAATTGGCGCCGGATGAAAATCCGCATCTATGGCCCTTTACGAACCGGCACCTATAACTCTTTGTGTAGTAGTGTGCCAACCTAAGATATGACATCACCTAATATTATATATCTGAATCTAGTTTTAGGTTTTTCTTTATATTTTGAAATGGAGGGAGTCCTTTAAAGACACAATCGTCCTCCCATCTCCTATCGCGCTAATCCAATCTCATAAAAAGCTAAACTAGGCCAACATCTCCACTTGCGCGCGAGAAAATATGGGTAAAAAACCGAACGGGTCCATCCCGTATTACTCCATATCTCGTTACAATGCACGTGTATGTGACTAGCAGAATGCCGGTGTTGGTTTCATCAATATTTTTGGAAACGGATTGTATTCACAATTTGTTCAGCCGTGAATTATACTGAAAACCGGTATTGTATTCACAATTTGTATTCACTACTGAAAACCGGTCAAGATATATTGGCTCTCACATTGAAGGAGATTTCATCCACCGTTTGCTGCGGTGATCAATTTTTTGGAGCTACTTGTAGAAGAAGATTGTAATTAATACATGTAACCTTATCTTTCCTCGTAAAAAATCACTGTAGCTTCAGCCGGGTTTATATCCATTCTATCTTAAAAGAAAATATCTCAATTATTTTTCTAAGTATATAATATATATAATAGAAGTTATCACAGTACTTTAATGGATGACTGCATTAGAAGAGTACACAGAGAGAAGAAAGTGTTTCGGAATGTGAGAGCAAATATTTTGATACAAAATTTTAAATTCTAGAAAGACCGGTAATATGAAATGGAGGGAGTAGCAGCCTCATCTTTTTTATATGTTTATATTTATCAGCTAAAATTTAAATTTTCAGCCGTAAATTTAAAAGTTGATTTTGAAGTTTTTCTATCGAAGTTTATTTTTCAGTTTTTATTCATAAATTATTTTTTGTTTACAAATATACCGCCGGGGCGCAGTATGTTTTGGTTGGCTGAATGTTCGGACGGGTGCCCAAGAAGCACAGCTAGCTATAGGTGCCCTTGTGCGGTGTGCCATGTGTGTGTGCAGCTAGCGTTAGTTCTCCTCTCCCCTGGGCTCGCGATATGGTTCAGCGCAGCGAACGCACGTCGATCGGCGGCGCGGGCGCTGTGGGACTCAGCAGGTCGTGGGTGCGGAGAGCCGGCGAGCACGCGACAACAGGTCCGGGCTTTAACGCCATGGCTATGCTGATGCTCGGAAGAGTATCCTCTGATTTACTTGTAACGGTAAAATTTGACAAGCTCCGGAATCGTCATCGGTCTAAAGTATTTGGAATCGTCATTTGCCTAAAGTCAGTATGGTTTCAAAGTCCTAGAATTGATTGATGGGAATTATCAGTTGCCAGTAGTCGGATATCAGTGGATTTGGTTAAGTAAGTTAATCAATTAAAGGAAGTTTATCTATAAGAGGCCGATCGAGTTCAAGAAGTAAGTGGCATGATAATTTATCTATTAATTAGACAAAGTAAGTTAGTTTTCATTTTATTTTTAGAAAAGTTTGTTTGGAGCCCGATCAGAACTTGTAGTATATTTTACTTTATTTTTAGAAAAGTTTGTGCCATATCCAATAAGAATTATGTAGTATCAACCCATGTGTATAAATATGTACACCGGGATCATTGTAAAGGACAATTCATCAATAATATAACTTTCGGCGCATCGCCACCCTAGCTTTTCTTTTCGACGAGTTCTTTTTTTTTCTTGAGTTGGGCTGCATCGGTTTTGGTTTTCGACGACAAGGTGAGTTCCGTCAACACACATGTATCGACAGGGCTAGGGTTTCCATCGGTTGGAACCGACACTATGATCCAGTCGATATAAGCGTCATTTATCATATATATATTATTTAATCTTAGACAATATTATTGTTTACTGCTATCAGCTGATTCATCTTGCTTAAGCCGTTATCGTGTAAACTGTTTTGTTGTTATAGATTAATCTGTGTATCTTGCGTAAGCGGACTTGTTTAGATCCATCAATTTCAATTATAACTTGGTGTTGCATCATTTAGGTTTGAATCTACTAAGTTGTAGTTAAAGCTATAAGAAATATCATGCTCTATAATTGCCGATTGGGATTTTATCGGGGTTTCAGTGTGCTTGCTGATATGTAACTCTTTTGTTTAAGATTGCATGTTATCTTTGACCTCACCGTTAGGTTCGATCTGCTAAGAACGTGACTTGTTTAATATATTTAACTAAATATGACATTTTCATATAAGATTGTATCGGAGTTCTAGCCGATACATTATCCATATGTAGCTTAAGTAACCTCATCGGCTATTGTCTGAACTCATATAATTATTAATCTATATGATCTTTGTTACCAACAATTAATAATGTCTTGGTAGGTTCTGATCTACTTCCTCCGTTTCACAATGTAAGTCATTCTAGCATTTTTCATATTCATATCGATGTTAATGAATCTAGATATCACAATATAAGTCATTCTAATATTTCTCACATTCATATATTGATATTATAAAACGGAGGACGTATTGTAGATGCTTATATTAAAGCGAAAGATTAGGTCATTAATTGCATGTCGCATCACCTCTGAGCCGATCACAGTTATTTTAAGCCCTGCTCACATATTTGTACACCGGCTAGTTATTTAGATCTTATAATCATATGATAATTAACTTTAGTATTGTCAATCTTATACTGTATCGATTAGGTTTGATCTAACAGGATTAATTCTATTAAAGAATTTCTTTTTTATTATATTCAATCTAAATCTAGTCAATGCAAAGTATTCTCAAATATAGCATTGATTCCTACCATTCCTTTAAAATTCCTATGGAATAGACTATTGTAGAGGAATTTTAGAGGAAAATTAGCATGATGTCTTACCTTATGTTTTCTTTTTCCCGTGTCTTGAATTCCTATGTCTTTTCTGTGTGACTATCGAACGGTAGTTTTGAAACTTTATTGTGTTTTTATATCCCGTAGGAATTTCAATGAATATGATATTCTATTTCTACGTTTTTTCTATTCCTATGTTTTGATAATCCTATCTTTCAAGGGGCCGAAGTAAATCAGAGGTTCGCAATCCGATGATGCGCCGGCAGCCCAACAGGCGACAGCCACTAGCGCCGAGGGGACTGGCCGGGTTCGGCGGCATTGTGGCGAGCCGGCGACAACAGCAGCAGGCCGGCCAACAGCAAGGATGCACTGATCGATCGCATCAGCAGGCAACATGCCAGCCATATAGGGTCCAGCTTCAGGCGTTAGCTGTGCGGATCCAGCCATCCATGTAAGAGGTGAAACCAATCAGAGTTCGAACTTATAAGAAATATTGAATCGATCGAATCAAATTCAAATATAAGGAGAAACACTTTCTGTCTATAGCAAGGCACCAAATAACGGATCAGAATCAGATTCTACTTCACTTAGCAAGGCATCACATTGATGATGGTGATGGGGTAAACTACAGAATAGAGACAAAGAGTAACTGAGAAATTAAGTAGAAAAAAGTTGCAATTGGTGATGTGTTATTCTTGACCTCTATCTCTGGATACATTTCTGATTATTTAATTAAGACTTTCACCATATCAAATTGAAGTGTTTGATTTGTCCATGTAGAGTACAAGGCGTGCCTACGTGCATTGAATTTGATATGGTCAAAGTCTTGATTTGGTATATATAGCCAAAGTCTTTCAATTTGATAATATAGTCAAGGTGGTGGGCACACCCATCAGAAAAATCCTAATCCGCCAACGTGGGGAAATTGAACTATTTGACACTGGAAATAATTTCTTACCCACAAAAATACATCTTTAAATCTTAACCATTCATTCTCTCTTTTTCATTTAATTTTTTTTTGGAAAGAACCCAGCAAACTGGTTTTATATTATAGAAGAAGTTGGAGAAACTGTACAGAACAGAAGGCAGGAGAGACATTCCCGGAGGAATTCTTCCTGCCTGCACCCCTAAAAAACAAAAGCCTAATCTCAACATAATACACTTCACTCCCTTGGCACCCGCCATTTCCCACAAACGAAGCTCATCTATGATCTTACTAGCAAGTGCCGATGGTGTAGATTCTTCCCCTCTGAAGATGCGATTGTTCCTTTCCATCCAAATCTCCCAAAACGTGGTCAAGACTGCTGAACGTAGCCCTTTCTGTTGCAACTTTTCTGCCTCATCTGTTTGCTCGCGCCACCAATTGAGGAGAGTGTTGTCTGTGGTCACATGTAGGAAACGTTGCGGTCTGAATTTGCAACCAATGTCCCGCCATACCTGCTGCGTGAAGGGGCACTCCATGAAGAGGTGCTGTACCGTTTCGAGATTTCTGAAACAGAGTTGGCAAAAATAGTTATTTGGCCAGCCCCTGCATTGCAAACGATCTGCCGTCCATATTCTATTTTGCACCAGCAGCCACGCGAAGAATTTGTGTTTCCCCGGTGCCCAAGTTTCCCATACAAGCTCAGCAGAATCCAAAAACGTTTTGCCCATGAACTGCATGACATATGCTGATTTTGCCGTATACAAGCCACTGGCCGACCACCTCCAGAGCATTGTGTCCTCAGCCCCTTCATGGATCACCTCTCCTGCGTTGTGGAGCACTTCCCATACGCATATATATTCCTGAAGCAGCTGTATTGTCACCCCTCCGCGGATGTCTTTGATCCAAGCATCATTGGTTATTGCCTCAAGAACCGACCTGTTTTTCCTTTTGGAGTGCTTGAAGAGGTTTGGGGCTAGGTATTTCAGCTGCTGATCTCCTATCCAGTTGGATTCCCAAAATTTCGCCTTTCGTCCATCTCCGACCGATACTTTGGTGGCAGCAGCAAACAGAGCACGATCGGTGTCATCACAGGGCGGCGGTGTTCCTATCCATGGTTTTTCCGGGCTTGTCCACTCATACCAGAGCCAACGTAGCCTCAGCGATCGTGAGAACTTCTCCAAACAAGGTATGCCCAATCCACCATATATTGTCGGAGAACATACTTGCTGCCAATTCACTTTACATTTTCCGCCCAAGCTTTCTTGGTCTCCGGCCCAAAGAAATTTTCGTCGCGCTTTGTCAACATCATTTAGGAATCCTTTTGGTGGTTTAAGAACGGTCAGCAAGTAGGTTGGAATGGCACTGAGAACTGATTGCACAAGAACCTTCCGCCCGCTTTGATAAACCAGCTTGTTTTTCCAGCCCCCCATCCTTGATCTGGTTTTGTCCATTACCGGCTACAAATGGACCCGCTTTAACTTCCCCGTAGTAAGAGGCAGTCCAAGGTAGGTTTGGGGGAAAGCACCCAGCTGCCCATCGAAGTTTCGAGAAATATCTTGGAGATCTATGCCGTTGCATCGAATTGGCGTGATTGAACTCTTTGTTGTGTTTACCTGCAAGCCCGTGGCATCCCCGAATTTGTCCAGGATTCCCAATAGAGTTTGCACTTCTTGGCATGAAGGATTTAGGAACACTGCTGCATCATCTGCATAGAGAGAGGTTCTGAATTTTAGTGCCCGCGGGGCTACGCTTGTCAACATTCCTTCCCCGGTGGCCAAGTCCAGGATCTTCTGTAAGGGATCGATGGCCAAGATGAACAGGTAAGGGGATAATGGGTCACCTTGCCGTAATCCTCGGCGATGCTGAATACATTCCCCCATACTTCCATTCAAAGATATCCTGGATGAAGATGTTGCTAGTAAGAGGGAAATCCAATCTCTCCATTTAGGACTAAAACCCATTTCTTGGAGCAGTTCAAGAAGGTATTCCCATGATACTGAGTCAAAAGCTTTTGTAATGTCTAGCTTCAAGAAAAGGGTTGGCTTCTTGAAGGCGTGTAGTTTCCTCACCATGTTCCTAACATATAGGAAGTTATCTTGGATGCATCTTCCTTTAATGAAAGCACTCTGAGCATTTGAGACAAGATTATCTAGTTGCTTTGCCAACCTCAGGGCCAGCACCTTGGAGATTAGCTTGGCCAGGGAATGAATAAGACTAATAGGTCTGTAGTGCCCCACCAAGATAGCCATGTCCTTTTTTGGGATGAACGTTATATTGGCTCTGTTGATGCAGTTCATTTTCCCTCTTCCCAGGTTGAAAAACCAATGGAAACAGTCCATCACATCAGATTTTATGATTTCCCAGCAGGACCTATAGAAAGCGCCAGTGAAGCCGTCAGGTCCCGGTGCTTTCTCTGTCGGGGATCGTTTGACGGCATTCCATATCTCCTCTTCAGTAAAGGGGGCATCAAGTTCATCTGCTTCAACTTGGTTCATCTCCATGTTGTCCCAATCTATGGTACAGTTCCTTTGTTTCCTTGTACCCATGATTGAATTAAAGTGCTCAAAGAGGTGGTTTTCCTTGTCTTTGTGGCTAGTAAGGATAGAGTGCCCAGTCTGCAGGGAGTGAATGAAGTTCTTGCGTCTCCTGCCATTTGCCTTGAGGTGAAAAAACTTTGTGTTTGCATCTCCTACTTTCAGCCATGTTATTCTTGAACTTTGCCTTTTCCTGGCTTTCATGACGGCTGCAAGACCTAGAATTCTGATTTTGAGTTCTCTTCTGAAGGATCTTTCTTCGGCGGAGAGGTCTCTTTGTTCTTGTGCTAAGTCTAGGCGTAAAATCAGCTCCTGTACCATATGGAAATTTAATCTGAGGTCCCCAACGATTGACCGGCTCCATTTCCTCAATGCAAGAGCGGTGTTACTTAGTTTTTTGCTCAGCCGTTGCACTGGGTTTGTGCTTCCTGTGTCCTGTTCCCAGGCTGCAGCTACTTGCTCAGCAAAGCCCGGCAATTTTGTCCAAAAATTCTCAAATTTAAAGCAGGCCTTACGATGTGGTCGTTCCGCACTTGACAGCAGCAATGGGCAGTGGTCTGAGAAAGATGTCGACATTGCCTGCAGAATGAAGTTTGTGAACAGGAGATCTCCCTGGCAATTGCAAAAGACTATGTCCAACTTGACAAGCGTTGCATGCTCTCTTTCATTGCCCCAAGTAAATTTCCTGTTGTGTAAACGAAGCTCTTTTAGACCATTCCTATTCAGTGCTGATCTGAATTGCCCCATCAGAGCCCTATTTAGGTTGAGATTGTTCTTGTCTCTAGCTTCGTAGATGAGGTTGAAATCACCCAGGATAATCCACGGTGTTTGTGCTGGTGGCAGCAGAGAGGACATTTCTTGTAAAAAATCAGGTTTTTCAGCATCCCTTGTTGGTCCATAAACTGTGGTGAGGAGGAAGGAAATCCCAGCTCCATTCACTGTTATGTCAGCTGACAAAGAGTAGGATTGCTTCATAATGTTTGTGACCGTCAGCTCGGTATCATCCCAGAACAAAGCTATCCCTCCACTTGTGCCAGACGCAGGTAGGAAGCTGAACTGGTTCAGTCGAATTCCCCCAATTTCCCTTCCATGCAAATCAGATATCGTTGCCATCTTTGTCTCTTGTAGGCAGAGCAAGGAGGCCATGGCTGTGTTTGCATTTTCACACACTGCCTCCCTGCTTGCCAAATTATTTAGCCCTCTTACATTCCAATTCATAATGCGTGGCCTATTCATGATAAGTAGAAGACAGCAGAGGTGATCCGGAAAGGGAAACAAATAAGAGGCAAACATTTCTGATCATAATGGGAGGCATGCAGTTAATAATTTGGGGCGGTGAAAGTTGCATACAGGGACCAAGATTACTTTCGTGCACCCTAAACAGAGGAGACCAACTGCAGCACTTCGGTATGGTAGGCTTAAGGCCACCCATGTCAGCTAACACTAAAGCTTTCTCCAAGGTCGGAAGGACCTGACAGCTAATTAGGGGAAATAAAGCCAGCTTAAGGCCGGCGAGCGGTAATCGCTTCCACACAACATACTCACCACGTGAGCTAAGACTAGAGTGAACTAACATGTCTAACATCCGAAACCAGACAAGGTGCATCCGCCTGGAGCATGAAGCAAACAGCTCAGACGTGTTCTCCGAGCTCATCCTCCGCCACCAGCGCATTCACGCCAGCCTCGTCGAGACGAAGGAGCCCCCTGAGAGCAGCTAGGATGTGCGGTGCCAGCGGCTTGTCGAAAGACTTGATGTAGGCCGCGATCGCTGCGTCATCAACCGGCTCACCTGGCTCGAGGTGCGCCATCTGCTGGATGAGCCGGACTACCCTTTCATTTAATTTTAACCATTCATTAATTTTCCAATCCTAATCCCAATCCCACCCTCGTTTCCCATTATTCAAACACACCCTAAGAGCAAGTTTAATAGTATAGCCAACTACTAACTCCAATTCATATATAGTCAATCTAATAGTTCATTCATACAATAGTTACATACTGTACACTATTAATATCTGGTCCCACCTATCATACACACACCGCGTCTTGAAATCCGTGCTACAGCTGGCTACAAACCTGTATCCCGCTGCTCTTCGCTCTTCTCATTTATCTTCTTAAAATATATTTACAGCTGACTTATAGCCTACTATTATACCTGCTCTAAGGAATCGTCACTCTTAGAAATACCACTTTTACCAATGCTCCTACAAAATTACTATTGAGGAGAGATTTCTTTCTTAACCATTTGCCACTTTCACTGACTGATCATGCTGCAGCCAGCTGCTTGGATGAGGAGTGTTATGGACTCCCTGCTATCTCTTTTGTCCGTTCCTCCGAGTCGGAGATGCATGGAGACCATCGCCGCCTGCTTGTGTACCCCGACACACACGACTGATCTGAGGCAATCCACAACTACAGTGTGTTGCGTGCAGTGGTGCCGAGGTGACCAACAAGATGGTGCTCTGCGTCGAGGCGGGCCAGACCGTGGCAGCGTCAGGCGGCGTCGGAACGATCGTGATGGATACAACTCTTTCACCACCTTAGACTGTGTTTAGTTCCCTTCAAACATCTAAAAATTTCATCATATTAAATATTTAGACATATGTATGGAGCATTAAATATGAATGAAAAAAACCAATTGCACAATTTAACAATGTGTGCTACTGTAAACATTTGCTGATGATGAATTAATTAGGCTTAATAAATTCGTCAAGCAATTTACAAGCGGAATCTATAATTTATTTTGTTATTAGTCTATATTTAATATTTCAAATGTGTGATCGTATACTTAAAAGAATTTTAGCTGTGCAACTACACACGGCCTTAGGGCATGTACAATGGTAGCCACAAGCAACTGTGATCTCAAGACGCCACGTAGGATAGAACCACACAAAGGTCACACTACCCACAGTGAAAGCCACTCCAAAACGTTTTTGCATGTCAGCCCCTATCTATTTATATGTCAGCCCTTGTATTATCAAACCTATTGAAACTTTATATTTTGAACCCTATAGTAATCAAAAGAAGTATATGTATACTCCTAAACAACTTGAGACCTACTGTCAGCCTCTTCCCATCCCCTTCTCTTTTTTATTCCTCTCTCTCTCTTTGATTTCTTCTCCACCGACGCTCTTCTCCTCTCCCCTCCTCCCACATCGCCGCCCTCTCTTTTCCTTCTCCCCTCCCCTCGCTGCCCTCCCCTCCGGCGGCAGATCTGCACCGCTCGAGCTCTGACGGCGGCGGATCTAGCGAAGGCGGGGAGTAGCGGTGGCGGTGGCGGGAAGCAGCGACGACGACCACGGCGGCTGTGGTGGATCTGGCGAGGTGACGACGACCACAACACGGGGGGACCGGACGAGGCAATGCGCGGGGCGCCGACTCCTCAAACGTAAGGCTTCGGCTTGTGGCTTCGCGGCTCCCGAGCCCAGGCGCAGCACTTGCACCGATTCCTCTGCAAGCTCACTGACAGTCTGTGAGACCACCTAAACTCGTGCCAGCTCGGCTCAGCTCTGATGTGGACCTACGAGACAATAGGCCAGGGTCACGTGTTGTACACATGGCCTTACCTTCACCAACGCGATCATGCTCCCAACGTCGCACGTGAGCTTCAATGACTATGGAGGCATGCATACAGATACCCACACTACCTGCTGCTTATCCAACTGGGGCACGTAAAATATGAGGTAGAGTAGAATTTGGTTTCTTTATCCTGTACCCATTGACGCGGAAAAAAAAAAGGTTTGGGAGATCTGTTTAGACCGAGTTTAGTTTTAAATTTTTTCTTTTAAGCTTTTAACTTTTTCATTTCATCAAAACTTTTCTACACTTATAAACTTTTAACTTTTTCGTTATATCGTTTTAATTTTAACTAAACTTTTAATTTTAATGTGAACTAAACATACCCTTAGCTTCAGTTGTAGTATAGGTTTAAACTTTAATACGATATCAGATATGTAAATTGATGAATAATTAAAGACGACGGCTAGCTGGTGAAGGGGAAGATAATAATAAGAAAAATGAAGAAGCGGTGCATTTGACAAGCCGGATGTACCGGCGACGGCCGAGCTGGACGATGTGGATTGGAACAAGATAAGATCGGCGGCGGGCGGTGGCTGCACGTAACGCTGCTAGCTACAAGTTGGTCAACGATGATAAGAGGTCGGGGTGCCGTGCACGTTGATATACAGGAGTACGATCGATACCTGCAGAGATTCGACGGCACGTACGTGCGATACCTGTAGAGGTCGGGGTGCCAACCTGCCGTGCACGTTGATACTAGCTGCTCCATAAGTCCTGCTCCATCCATCCCGTAAAAAACAAATCTAGAATCGGATTCGGATGTAATATATTTTAGTGCGATGAATCTGGACAGATGTATGTCCAGATTCTTAGTACTAGGACGTGTCACATCTGGTACTAGTTTGGTTTTTTATGAAACGAAGAGAGTAAATTATAAGATTTATATTTTTTATACGGTCTTCAAAAACATAAACATAGTTTGATTATTAATTAATTTCATGTTACAATCCCAACAAATATAAAATTACCATTATATGAAAGTACTTTAAAATATGAATTTATTGATATAACTTGCATAATATTTAGCATATATATGGTTAGTATGATTATTAGTCAAAAGTTATCGAGTTTGATTTTTCTTAAAAAGAGGACGCTCTATGATTCAGGACGAAGGGAGTGCCTTCATTTTTCAATGTATGACGTCATTAACTTTTCGAGATTATTTCTCTTATAAAAAAATATGTAATTATTATTTATTTTATTGAGATTTGATGTTTTAGAGATTTGATGTTTTATCATATGTTATTTTAAGTATGATTTAAATATTTTTGTATTTGTAAAAAAAATTGAATAAGACGAATAATCAAACGTTGATAAAAAGTTAACGGCGTCATAAATTAAAAAATGAAGATAGTGTTGTCAGGGTTATGGATACCACATACCCAATAGTAATCGACTAAGTTCAACGGGGCCCACCATATACCATGTCTTATAAAACAAACCTCGTATATAGAAGGAGTTCCGGATAAGGAATGACAAGTAGAGTTCTATATGAAAATAACAAGGACTACTCAGATCGTATCCATATTTATCTCCCTTATTTTACTTGGACAAGGGGGCATCTATGGGTATAAATACAAGCCCCCTAAGAAGTGAGGGGACATTCCATAAAGCCACAAGATCAATACAAGCCAACATGCCCAACACACGTCACCGGATATCGATATCAGAGATAAACCTAGACATACCCTATCCGGTACCTACGGGGACCAGCAAAGGGATCTAGCGCCATCTCTGATCTCGCCGAGTGCGGATTCGAGGAGGAAGACTACCTTGTCGTCGACCACGAGTTGGTTATCTAGCCGCCAAGTCGATGACAGTTAGATAGGTTATCCCAATTATTATACTGGTGTGATTAAGATGAATAAATGAGCAATACCGGCTTCGGCCAACAGGATATAGGGCTATTACTTATCAGATAAGGGGCTCGAACCTGTATAAAAATCCTTGTCTCCATCTCTTTAACCTCAATCTCGTATATACCCTAGTACCGACGATCCCCATACCATCCAAATAACATAGTCGTGATATCAAACGTCGATAAGTATATACTACTACCTCCATTCGTAAATATAAGGGATATTCACTATTCCAATCTACATTTGACCGCTCGTCTTATTAAAAAATTTGTGCAAATATAAAAAACAAAAAGTTGTGCTTAAAGTAATTTGGATAATAAAGTAAGTCACAAATAAAATAAATAATAATTCTAAAATTTTTTAAATAAGACGAATGGTCAAATGGTATAAGCAAAATGTCAAAACTCCTACTATGGTTGTGTTTGGAATATTCCGCGCGCACGCTTTTCAAACTGCTCAATGGTGCATTTTTTTGCAAAAAGTTTCTATACGAAAGTTGCTTAAAAATCATATTGAACCATTTTTAAAAAACAAATTAGCTAATACTTAATTAATAATGCGCTAATAGATCGCTCAGTTTTTCGTGCGCTGCATGTCGTGATCTGAGAATTCCGAACACACCCTATATATACCCATGCCATCTCCTCGTGTGTTTCTCCGAGAACGATCAGTGCGCCAGACATTATAAGCGAACTTTCATCATTATATATGACGACTCCTCATGGCCTCCTCCAGTACTCATCAGGTGCCTTCTCTGATCAGGTGCCAGCTGATGACTCTGCTGAAGAACATGGGTATGATAAGAAATCGCATGGCTAGTAGCTTGAGTGTCAAAACTCTCTACACGATTTTCCCTTTCATTAGCAACTAGTACTGGAACACTACATTAATTTACACTAGTTTTTTGCCTTTTTTTTGCTGATTTATTTATTTATCCTGTTAGGGTTAAGGATCATGCCATGCTTGCACCGTTTACAGCCGCATGGCAGACCGCTATCTCACCACCACTGGTTATTGAGAGATCTGAGGTTTTTACTCAGTTTAATTTTTAATTTCTCTTGTAATCTTATTTTTACTAACCAGAGGATAAGATAATTTTTAACATACAACTTTTAACTCTTACTTTTCATATGAGTAAGAAAAATCTTTATTTTTGTTCATGTGTTGGGATTACTGTGCAACATCTTTAAAACCATAACGGTATATGGTTTCCTTACTGTCTTAATTTCGTAGAAAAAAGGAACGCATGTGAGTCTTGGCGTTTTGGAGAGGTGAGCATGCTCTTAAGGGGTAGGCCTCTTAGAGGGCCATATGTGACAATGCATTTTCACATAAAACCTTTAAAGTTCTCGGATGTCCGATTTTTTATACTGGTATAGTTACAGCCCACCTATAACCTAGAGAGACCCTCATTTAAAAAAAAAGAACAATTGTAAATTTACCACTACTTTAAATCGTTATTGCAAAACTGTCACTAGAAAATTACAAAAATACCACTAGAACTATCATTCGAGTGGCATCCTTCATCCTTGCAATATTAAAAAAACCGGTGGCAAATTTGCAAATGCCCCTTAAAAAAAAAGAAAATCAAATCTGTAGTAGCAGTGGCTTATTTTGTGATATGTCTTCGAGTGCAACGAAACAATGAGGTGTGTTCTACTGTTATTATATCTATATCCAACAAAAATAAATGACAGTTCTCGAAAGAATAAAATGGTGGCGGGGTGCTAAAATTAATTGAAGGCAAGATCATTGAGCAAGCTTTGCATTCTACTTTTTTCCCCTTTTTTTAAGGTAATGGATAGATTTCCAGTGTCAGATCAACATCCTATATTTCGAGGATTATTATTAGAGAAAGTAAACATGGTTTCAAGGACATGTAGTCAAGACATCCCAAAGTACCGATCTACAAATAAAAATAAAAATCTCCAATTATTTGCAGCTTGAATAGTCCTCCCCGTGGCTTGTTTCGTAATGTCAACTCCAAATGAGTCAACTCCGCCTCAACTTGACGGTCTACTTAATTAATGTGGCAAACATGTTTCTGCCTCCTCTCTCTATCCGTGTCAATTTTATGTACGTACACGGTGGGGAATAATTGTATCCCTAAGAATTTTATTTCTCTCACACAAGGAAATTAAGTTTCTTCCGTTATGTTAAAAAAATTTATATACACATATTGGGGGTATATACTACGTCCATCCCAAAATATAACAATCTAATACATGAGATGAGACATATCCTAATAATATGAATCTGAATAGACCCAAATTTATAGTAATATGATGTCTCATCTAGGACCACGTTACTATATTTTAGAACGTAGAGAGTATTTTGCATGGAAAATATAACGATCATATTTTTCATTGGAGCAATCCAAATATATTTTTATGCAAACTAGTAGTAATAGTTAAATTTTAATAATGACATTACATTTTCTAAAGACGTACGTCATCTAACTGATGTACTAGCATTCTTTGAAATATTTTGATCTGTACCCTTCCTTTTATTGTAACGTACGTATATATGTGAAGTAACGTATATATGCGCACAGGATCGAGCTATGGAGGGGCTGGCAGGGGCCGGGTCCCCACCCCTCCCCATAAAGTTAAAATGAAACGCTAAAAAAACTTGCAGTGAAATTTATTTAAATTTGCGCTCTGATATCTAACGATATTTTGCATCGTATTGCTTGGACCTGATATGCAGGGATGTTACGTTTACGATGTCAACGGGACCAAGTATCTAGATGCACTTGCAGGATTGTTGTCTACAGCTTTAGGTATGTGTATAAGATGTTTTAATAGGAAAATGTCTAATTAACTACCAGCTAACAATCTACTTTTTCCGTTCAACTTCTAACAAAAAAAAGTTGGACGAGTCTACCGGGTCAGGCGTCCGATCAGTTTGGAGAAAAATCGGGCGTTGACGTCAACACGCCCGATTTACGTGCAAAACTACTTTAAACTGATTTTTCTCTTAAATTACTTATCAAAATCATGATCCGATTACACCATTAAATTTGTTGCAATTAAATCTTCAAAACAAGACCACACATATGGATATATTCAGATGAAAAAAAAATTAGCTTATTATTGAATTATTTTTAAATGTTGCACGATGTCTCACCCGGTATATCAGAATTGTTTCACTTAGTAGATCGAAAATGTTTCATTCGTTTAAATCGGATGTTGTTTCACCTTATATAAAAACAATGTTTCAGCAAATAGCGAATCAAATGTTTCAGTTCACTGCAACATTTGATCCATACATAGTGAAATATTATAATACACTAGTTAAAATATTTTTTGGTGGAAAAAAAATAAAACGAATTCGCTTAATAGGGGTTTCTAAAATATGTGGGTTTTTTTTTCAATAGAATATCCTTAATAGAAGGTTTTCAAAATATGTGGGTGATTTATTGCAATAGAGTTTTGTTTGTGGATAAGTGGCGGGTGGGGACGGGGACATGTGGTGAGGGCCTAGAGAGGCTGCTGGTGCCATGTGATGAGGGGAAGGGGGAGCTAGCAACCGATTTTTTTCTCTCCCCCGCGCGACCGAGAAGGAGCATTCTTGCTCACTTGGACGAGTATTATTCCCTAATGAGATTTGTCTTTTCTTCCTCACCAACAAGTTGAGTGTTCAGTTCAAGTTTTGTGGGATAACAGCATACTCCCTCTATCCCAAAAAAAAAGACAAACCCTGATTTCCGTACCCAACGTTTGACCGTCCATCTTATTTGAAAAAATTATGAAAAAAAAAGTAAAAAAGACAAGTCACGCATAAAATATTAATCATGTTTTATCATTTAACAACAATGAAAATACGAATTATAAAAAAATTTCATATAAGACGGACAGTCAAAGTTGGACACGAAAACTCAGGGTTTGTCTTTTTTTTTTGGGACGGAGGGAGTACACTCTGTTTCAAAAGGCCATGCCTACTCCGCCTAGATGGTGCCTAGGCGGTAGGTGGAGCATCACTGCCTCGCTTAGCAACTACTCACTCTGTTCTATAAAAACCCAATCTAATATTGGATGTAAAATATTTTAATGTATGACGCTGTTTACTTTTTATCAACGTTTGACCATTCGTCTTGTTCATTTTTTTTAAAATATAAAATATTTATGTAATTCTTAAAGAACATTTAATGATAAATCAAGTCAAAATAAAATAAATAATAATTACATAAATTTTTTGAATAAGATGATGGTCAAACGTTGGCTAAAAAGGTGTGTCATATTCAGTTCTAGGTTCCGTTTTTTTTTATGGAGGGAGTAAGCATTTTGTGTATAGGCGTGTTTTTCTCACATGGAGCATTTTAAGGTTTGGTTTATACATAAAAGTTGGAGAATATTAAAGATGGAATATGATGAATTATGGTCATAGAACTCATGGATGGCCTATAATGTTAAATTCTTTGTTTCAGCGTGTCAAATTCTTCCATTTAGCATGACATAACTCTACCCATCAAGAAAATAAATTGTCTAGGCGTCGTCTACGCACGCTGGCATTAGGCGAAGCGTCACCGCGTGCCTAGCACCTAGCGCTAGAAAAATACCTTAAAAGTTCTTCACCATCATTTTCATTTAATTGTGTATACCTAGCTAGGATTCATCTAGTATATAGATTACCTAACCTATGAAAATATTCATGAAAAAAAAACCTTCAATACAATTTTCAAACATACGCTATGGTTGTGTTTAGTTCACACTAAAATTAGAAGTTTGGTTGAAGTTGGAACGATGTGACGGAAAAGTTGGAAGTTTATGTGTGTAGGAAAGTTTCGATGTGATGAAAAAGTTGGTATTTTGAAGAATTATTTTGGAACTACACACGGCCTATATATATGCTGTTCTTTGCTACCCTGAAAATTCTGAACTTCAAATTCACCTTGTATGGGGAGGGGAAAAAAAGGCAAATCTCATCAGGGGTAGATTAAACCGGTTGAAATGTTTTAGTGGAGTAAATTCAGACGAAGTTTTGTCAGGAGGCTTGCTAAGGGATAAATTGTATTGTTCCAGGTAGTAAATCCAGCCGAAGTTTTAAATATGAATCCAATGTAGTACCATTTTATCTTGTAATCGACGTATTGATATTGAACTAATTCCATTGTTAAAAAATGATATTGAACTAATTATTGATCAAGGGTAGAGGGAGCAGTGAAGTGATCAGTAACTGATTGTAAACGCTGATGCATTAACCACTCATGCATGCTATTTTCAGGTGGTAGTGAGCCTCGTTTAGTCAAAGCTGCTACGGAGCAATTAAACAAGTTACCCTTCTACCACTCCTTTTGGAACCATACAACCAGGCCTTCTTTGGTACATATATATTCTGCATCTTTAATTCATCAATCGTTGTTTTATTTGTATTGTTTCTTTTTTTTCAGATATTAATACTACATGAGAAAATCTTATAGTGACTGACTTAGTCATTCTGCAAACAAAAAAAAAACTTGTAAATACTGATGATTGGAGGTTTGCTGCTACTTGCAGGATCTTGCGAAAGAACTTATTAGCATGTTTACTGCCAGGGAAATGGGCAAAGTGTTCTTTACGAACAGTGGTTCAGAAGCAAATGACTCTCAGGTAATATTATTGTTAAAGTACCAGCCATTTCCTGCAGTTTGCACCGTGAAAATTTATATCAGTTAAAAGAAAGATCAGAATGCAAGGGTTAAAGTCTGATACTTTTGCGGTTCAAATTCGAATTTTTGTGAAAAATATAATCCATATTAGTGTCAAGTATATATGGTAGAAATTATGTAGGTTGTTAAATATATGTGAATTAGTAGTTAAAATGTGGGATATGTGCTTGCACAAATTTTAAAATGAACATTAATATGCAGTGGGCCCAACCAGGACGCGTCTAGGTAGAGTGCAGTAGCGTGTTAGTCTTAAATCGAGACCTCTCACTTTTTCAATTTCATCTGTTACTTTACAGACCCCACATACTTTCTAGGGAAAATTTGAAATTTTAAATAAAATTTTCTCTTAAATTATTTATCTGATCTATGATCTGATTACACATATGATCTATTTACACCATTATATTCGTTACAATTAAATCTTTCTAGCAATCTTACATAATTATATTATGATAAAAAATAATTAGGTTGTAAATTACTTTTATTATATATGTAAGTTAATTTTATCATATATATATATAAACTACTTTTAGATATGATTAAATTAGTTTTTAGACATTCGGTGAACAATTATTTATTGGTTAGTTCTATAATATATTGATTAAATTTAATTTCTAGATAGACTTATATTTTTACCCCCACAATAGATTTACTTTTAATGTCATGACAAGTTACTTTCTTTTATTTTAAGTTACTTCTATAATATATGTAAATTACTTTTAAGCTTTATTGAATTTACTTTTATATGTCTAAGAAGTAATTTGATGAAATCTAAAAATTATTTAGATATATTAAAAAAGTAATTTGTAATTTTTCATCAACAAATATAATCAAATGAGATCATGTTGTAAAGATTTAATTATTACGAACACAATAATGTAATCGGATCGTACATCAAATGAGTAACTTAAAAGAAAATTCTATTTAACGCATAGGTGGTAGGAATTTTTTTTACTTGCTTGATGTACTAGTATTATGCTTAAGTATGACTCTTCCAGTTATGTGATGTCATCGCTAGTTACAACTAAAACGAGAGGCTCTCGATTGAGATTTTACGTTACATTATTGATGGTGTGAATTGTTTCTTCCAAAAGTACTACTGATAGTATGTCTCTCTTATTGATACCCGTATACATAAAGTACAAATTAAATCCTTGAAAGTTTTATTAATGTTCCATACAATGAAAGAGGGAATGATGCATGACCTTTGTGATCTCAAGGATTGGAATACATAACAGTAGATAGGGAAGATTGTAAATTAAGTAAATTTTACATTGTGTTGCACATAGTTCGAACATCATCATGTTTACATGATGGTAATGTTTCCCTCGGCTCATAACGAAGTGATGTTTCTAATTGCTCGGTATATAAAACTAATTGTCGTAGGTCAATTTGGTTGTCCAAAACATCGACTAAATCCGGCTGGAGGTAGTATATCAGAAGAGTATCTACTATATTATTACTGCTTGGTTAATTTGTTGGTTGAACTTTTTTATGGGATGTCAGTGCATATCTAATTTCTTTCCTTCATCATGTTTATGCCCTTTGTATAGTTGTGTTGGATTGAAGAGTCACAATAAACACATAGATTAATCTTGACTGATATATTTTGTTCTTTTTCTTGATTTGTTACTCTTCTGCCATTGTTTTCCACACGTAGAATATAATGCTTATTTCGAATTCTTTTGCAGGTTAAGATAGTATGGTATTATAACAATGCATTGGGGAGGCCAAAGAAGAAAAATATCATTTCACGGATACAATCGTAAGCTACATATATACTCGTGTTCCTTAAAACAAGAAATGCCTAGCTAGTTTCACCCTATATATTCTAGATCTATTGGCATGTTTTTTCCCGTTTACTTTCTCCATGTTACAAATCCATGGCTAGCTACTTTCAATTAACTCTCTCTAGATAGCAATGTTCATAGACACCAAATAAATCCAGGGGCGGATTCACAATGGGGCGGAGGGGTCTCGAGACCCCACACCGCCCCCAGGACAGTGGAGACCCCCTAAGCCCCCACTAAATTTTTTTTCTATAGATCCATAGGATGTGGGGACTGGAGGTTCGATTTATGCTGATGTAGTTTATTCAGCCTCCACTACTATTTTTTTCTAGATCCGCCACTGAATAAATCCATCCCAGCTAACTTCTATAAAAGAGTGATTTTACGGTACTTGTACCTATGGTATTAGGAGGTACTAAAATTTTGGTATACCTCTCACGGACTGTAAAATTTATCTCTACAAAATCACTTTTAATGGCATTCTTAATTCTTACTGCAGATATCATGGAACAACATTCATATCAGCTAGTCTATCAGGGTGAGTATAGTCCTATTGAAAAATCAGCCAGCAAATTTATCCACTGGAAATTTAACTACTGAAATGACTAGTTCATATTTGAAGTCACATTTGCTAATCCCTTCTGCATCTTTAGTCTTCCTACCTTGCATCAGGATTTTGATCTGCCAGGACGTTTTGTTCTGCACACAGACTGCCCTCACTACTGGCGCTTCCATCTCCCTGGTATACTTATTTTTTTATTTATGATTAACAGAGTGCATTTTTCGATGAAATTAATGATTTTTGTGGGAGACAGGTGAGACAGAAGAAGAATTTGCAGCTAGACTTGCCGATAATTTAGAGAATCTTGTCCTCAAAGAAGGACCAGAAACGGTATACCTCTCTTGACATACCTCAAAACTTATAATATACCGGAGTTTACCGACCTAATCTATTTCCTTTTCCCCTTAGATCGCTGCCTTCATTGCTGAACCTGTGATTGGTGCTGGTGGTGTTATCCTTCCTCCAAAGACATATTTTGAGAAGGTGGATGGATTGGCATACTATAAATTAAAGTTGCATTTCCATTTAGAAAACCAAAGGGACTGTTTAGTTGGTGAAATAAAAATTTTTTAGTGTCACATCGAACATTTGACCGGATGTCGGAAGGGGTTTTCGGACACGAATGAAAAAACTAATTTCATAACTCGCCTGGAAACCACGAGACGAATCTTTTGAGCCTAATTAAGCCGTCATTAGCACGTGTGGGTTACTGTAGCACTTATAGCTAATCATGGACTAATTAGGCTTAAAAGATTCATCTCGCGATTTACATGCAAACTGTGCAATTAATTTTTCTTTTTATCTATATTTAATGCTCCATACATGTGTCCAAAGATTCGATGTGATGTTTTTTGAAAAGTTTTTGGGGAACTAAACAGGGACTAACTGTATTCATTTACTTCATGCATTCTGGAATACAGTAATATTGAGCTAAGATATATTACCCATATGTGGAACTTTTGATAGTTGCTCGATCACTCTGAAATTTTTGTACTTCATTACACTCTAGCAGTTCCACAAAACTGTAGTGGTTTACTGAGTTGCTAGTGTTCACGTATTACTATTCGCTGAACAACAAAATTGTAGTTATGCATGTTCATTGTGTGCTATTTTGTTGTCTGTCAACAGATTCAAGCAGTGGTTAAGAAGTATGACATCCTTTTTATTGTAGATGAGGTATGTTTTCATTATTATTTTTTATGAGGTATGTTTACATTATATCTTACCAAGACAAGAAATTTTGTTGTCCTTGAAAAAGTACATGTAGGTAAATTTATCTATTATCTGAAGGTAGCAAATTTTACATAAAAAATGTGGTACCTTCTCAAAGATGATAAAATTACTCCCGAGACAAACATAAAATGGGGAAACAACAATTAACTTTTTAGGGCAAAAGTTTTGAACTACGGTCCATTCTAGGTTATTACTGGATTTGGAAGGTTGGGAACCATGTTCGGATCTGATTTGTATAACATCAAACCAGATCTTGTCTCCTTGGCCAAGGTGTGCTATCTAGTACCAAATTACAAGTACTACTTAACATTTGTTACATGATACAAGATGACTGATCATCTTAATTTACCATGATATAGGCTCTTTCTTCTGCCTATGCTCCCATTGGAGCGATACTTGTTAGCCCGGAAATATCAGATGTGATTCATTCTCATAGTAACAAGCTCGGTAAGTTAAATGCTACTATACGAACCGATCCTATTGTTTGTGGGTAAAAATTTTGGTACCCACAGCTACTCTCTCATTGTTTGTAGTCCAAAAACAAAGACATGATGAAGTTGTCTTTTGTCACAGGTACATTTGCTCATGGCTTTACATATTCTGGCCATCCTGTTTCCTGTGCTGTTGCTTTAGAGGCGCTGAAAATTTATCGGTACACTCACTTTTCTATTCCCGAAACATAGCCATTAATTGTAGGTACATAGGTTTTATTTGTTTCTGATGAATGTTCCACAAAATTACTGGTACCAGGGAAAGAGATATTCCTGGTCATGTCACACATGTTGCTCAAAGGTTCCAGGAGGGAATCAAGGCCTTTGCAGCTGGAAGTCCAATTGTTGGGGAGGTATTGATCTGTTTAGATTTTTGAAATATTTCCATGTTTCTCCTGGTGCTCTGGTACCACAGGCACGATTTTGGTCTCTTATTTGAACACATAAACAGCATAGCTTATGTGTGCTCTTGTATGCAGACACGTGGTGTAGGATTGCTGATAGCAACTGAGTTCACCGATAACAAATCACCATATGAGTTATCCCCTTTTGAGTGGGGTAAGTAACACTAGTGACTACAAGCACTTATAATTAAGTAATTTAATTATCAGCATTACACCAATGTTACCCACTACGCTTTAATTAGCACGACAAAAAACTAGGAACAACTAGGGTCCTGTTTGGTTCCATGGGCTAATTATTAGCCCTCACCTTTTAGGCCTGAATTAGCCCTCAAGTATATATCCAAACATGTGGGCTAATTTGAGGCTAACGTGAATTAGCCCCTCTCAAAACATTAGCCCTCCAAGGGATGCTAATGGGGCTAATTTTGTGTGGGGACCATCAAAAAGCAGCTATCTCTCTCCTCTCTTTTTACTCTCTCTCCACCTTTTAGCCTTGAATTAGCCCATGGATCCGAACATACCACCCTAGGCTAATGTTTAGCCTACCGATTCATGACTAAACATTAGCTCTCAAAATTAACCCTGGGCTAATCTTTCAAATAGGGCCTAGGATTAGGGTAGGAAATATGTTATGTGTGTTACCCAAATAATAATTTTTTTTACTAAGTCACCGGGGGGGAGTTTCCCCACCTCCTGAATATATTGCGTCAAACAAAAGTACACAGGGCAGGCTTTACCTGCGCAAGCACAGGAGCCCTGAAAGATAGTAGCAGAAGATACACGGGAGTATAAAGAAGAGAATACAAAAGAGAGGCGACCCTCTGAAGATAACAATTGACGTTTATCATCTATAAAAGACTCAGCCAAACCAAAACAACCTAAAGCTAACACCCTAGCTCGTCAACAACCAATTCCTCATGCAGACTTGGAAACACCATGACTCCGCCACCAATGGGCCTTTTTGCCACGAGCATGCTGGGTTGGAGTTATAATGACCAAAAGACTGTGGAAGTCAGGACCACCCGCATCAAGCTGTCATGAATCAAACATTGACTTGTTGCAACTTGGATCAGTGCCCGCCAACGCCCTTTGGGGGAAAGAAGCCCCAGAGGAGGGAGAGCCACTGAAGGTTGCAGCCATCGCCGCACGCATAATAATCAAATAATTGTGTTCTGTGTTAAAACCTAACTGTGTTCTGTGTTTTGGAAACAAAAAACAACGTAATGGCATGGAGAAGATGAAAAAGGAGAATAGGGATGAAAGAAAGAGATAAGGGTAATTTGGTTGGAAAAAAATAGAAAATGGTTTGAAGGGGTAAGCGGTGGCATATATCGAATAACTGTTAAATTACAATGGCATGATTTCAAATAGTTGAGTAATATTGGCATATTTCAAAGCCATAAAAATTATAATGGCATGAATCTAATTAACCCTTTATCTTTTGGTATGTGCTCATGTATATGATCAATAGCATATTCACTTCCATATGATGGTCTATCACTGCCGATTCGGCGAGCATTGATAGTGATAAGGTATCGTGCACATGTATATGATCAATAGCATATTCACTTCCATATAACGGCCTGCCAGTTCGGCGAGCATTGATAGTGATAAAGTATCGCTGTCGGTTCTACACTTTCTTGCGCCCAATCCCGTCCAAAATCCAAAGAACAATATCACTACCAGCTCGTGTCACGATCCGATCCTGCAATGATACAACAGTGCCGATTCGTGGTACGAACCGGCAGTGATAGTAGGTATCACTGCGGCTTCATGCCACGAACCGGCAGTGATATGGGGACCTCAATTATTAGTTTGGGGCCACGGTGATGCGGTGATTCCGGAAGTAAGTATCACTGCTGGTTCATGCCACGAGCCGTCCGTCCCGTGCCTAGACCGCCCGACTGTATTTTTTTTTAATTTGTAGGCGGGCTTTCAGTGTCGGTTCTTGACACCTATCAACAGTGATAAGCAGTGTCCAAACGGTGCCGGGTAGGACTATCAATTCCGAACTAACAATGATATCCATTTGAGATTTGTTTCAGTCCAACAAAAAGTACCTCGAGGTACCGGTACCTTACGGTACCAAATCATTTCTGATCGTTGGATGGTACCGTAAGGTACCGATACCTTGAGATATTTTTTATTGGACTGAAACAAAACTCTACATTATCACTGCATGTGAAAAAACCGACAGTGTTACTCGCAGCCAACACTGTCGCCGGCCCACTGCTGGCAGGGAATCCGGCAGTGATAGGCCCCACGAACCGATAGTGTTAGCCGGTTTTGGGGCTATTGGTGTTGGTGTTACCGAATGGAATGGTGGCTTATATAGTCCTAATTTCCAATATACATGAGATTTATAAAATAGTCAGATTTAGTCCCTATATTTGTAGGGGTATTCCCTCAAAAAAAAATATTTGTAGGGGTAGCACCAGATGCTGCATTTTGTTCATCTGAATACGTGAATGGAAGTCAATTATTAAGGCCGTGATGTACCAATGAGCCTTGCTAGAATTGCATTGGGTGGGGTTAAGGTATGTGCTGACAAAGTAAAAGTTCTAATGATTTTTTATGGCGTTTTTCAGGTGTTGGTGAAATATTTGGACAGGAGTGTAAGAAACGTGGCATGATGGTTAAGGTTCTTGGAAACTTGATAGCGATGTCCCCACCACTGATAATAACCCGTGAAGAAATTGATAAAGTAATTAAGAACAAATCACAGCATAACCTTTCTCCCTCTTTTCTGGTTGTAGATGAAAGCAACGCTGTTATGTCATGACTCATAGTACTCTATTGCTTTTCAGCTGGTGAGCATATATGGAGAAGCTCTGAAGGCAACAGAGGAAAGAGTGGCAGAGCTAAAATCCAAGAAGAATTAGTCAACATATGTCATCTATGGCAATGGCGGCAAAGGTTGAAAGCAATGATGTGGTCCCTGCACCGAATAAATTCCACTGGCGCTAGTTGTTCGATAATTTGTTGAAATATTACTGATGTTGTGTTAAAAGACAATTATTAGCTTTCCACTAAATCTCGGAGTACTTGTTCTTTCTGATAGTACGAAGGAGACGCGCCGATGCAGGGGAGGCACATCCCCCCCCCCCCCCCCCTTCCCGGCGCGCGCGCGGAACAATCACCCGGGAGATAGCCTGGCATCATAAACGGCACCGTTCTTGCTTCATGTTGATGTAGATTAGCGACGCTCCAATACATAAACGAGTGGCGTTAATCTCGACAAAGAGAAAAGAGAGAGGGCACCACGGATGAACGACATATTGTCATCTTGGCACGGCGGAGAGGAAACATCACGGATGGACAGCATCACATCACCGTTGGTGTAGCGGGGAGAAGGCATCACAGACGGACAGCATCTCATCATGTTGGTGTAGCGAAAATGGGTGTCACAGACGGACGGCATCTATCTCAGCGTGACAGAGAGGAGACGTCACGGATGAACGGCACCAATCTTGGCATGACGAAGAGAGAGTGCACCATGGACTGATGGTATGGCTACTCCGGGGTGACGAAGAGAAGGCCTCACTGGCGGCTGGAATCGATCTCGACAAAGACTTGCGAGTGGTGCCAACAGATTGGTTGGCACGGCGACTCCGGCATGATGGAAAGAGTGCACCTGTTGATAAAAAAACACACGCTGATATGAGAGATTTACTTTACTCTAGTGCAGGTTCAAAGATTAATTTGCTTTCGGGTTCAGGGTGTGCCAGTTGATTTGATCTTACAACCAACAAAAAAACAAAGAAAACAAAGTTAAATCTATAAACGATAGCCGATCGGACGGATTGCCGATGACGTATCGTTTAATATTAAGACGATGCATCGGATCGGCAGTGAAGTATATAACAAAGAAATAATTAGATCTACTTGATCGGCTAAAGATATCAATAATATACAATCTATGCTTCGAAATATGTTTAAACCAAGTGATTGGGATAGATCGGACAGTATGCCGAGACAGTATAAATCACTTATGACTAAAAGTACTTCAGAACAAAGATTATATATATTCATAGCATAGCCGATATTCCTTATTTTTTAATTCTAAATTTCAGCTATTTCTAAATTGTACTTTTATATGGACTCTGTTTTTCTTTTTCTCCGATTAATGTGAAAATTTTTATATGCCGAGAGCAAACGTGTAGACTCATTTTTCTATTTCTCTAATAAGTTAATAGATAGATTTGACGGTCTCACTTACACGGTACACTGCATGCATGCAGTACGTACTGATCTCCCAGTTCCTCCTTGGTTTGCCCTCATACATGCATACGCATATATACATTAACCAAACATGCATGTGTATATAGCTGGGCACACACATATTTGCATGCCTCATGCATCACACGTAAGCCAACAAACTAGCTAGCTTCACATATTAATACATGTGGCTGTCATTTTGCTTGTTTTGGCCAACATCCATATTCTCTATATGAACAAGATAGAGAAATGCCCTCAAACAACGAGTGCTCCGGCGAGATCAATGATGGGCCTGTTTGCATCATAATTTGGCGGGAAAAAGTACACCGAAGGTCCCTCAACTTGTCATCGAGTTACAAAATCGTCCCCCAACCGCAAAACCAAGTATCTAGCATCCCTCAACTATCAAAACAGGCCACAATAGGTTCTTCGGTGGTTTTGACCCCGGTTTTATCCTACGTGGGCCCCACATGTCAGGCTGCCACATCAGCCTCCTCTCTCCCTCTCTTTCCCCCTCTTCTCTCCCTTCCTCATCTCTCTCTCCTTTCTCTGACTTAGCCAGCGGGAGGAGGAGGGCGTCAGCGGCCGGCGAGGGGCGACGCGGCAGCGGTGATGGCGGCGGCGGGCGACGCAGCGGTGGTGGGGAGAGAAGCTGCGGGTGGGCGGCGAGGAGCAGCGCGTGGGCTGCGGGGGGAGGAGTGGCGCGCAGGCTCCCCCGTCGGCCCCCGCCCACGAGGCTCAAGTCGTACAAGTCCTTCCTGTCGGCACTGCCCAGCGTGAACTCGGCGAGGGTGACGGGCGGCGCGCCGCCGAGGGAGCAGCTCACAACGCCGCGAAGTCCCCCGTGGCGCAGGCGAGGGACGCGGTGCCGGAGGGTGCACAGTCCGTGCGCGCCCACAAGCGGCCGGACCAACCATCCGGGGCTGGGAACGAGACGTTGGCGCCGGGCGACATGTCGAAGCCGCCACCCCCGATGGCCACCGCGGTGTTTCCGGGCAAGGTGGTCGGCCAGACGGTGTAGGTGCAGTTGTTGCGCAGCGTGAAGACCGTCGTGCCGGCTGACTCAGCGCCGAACTGCAGCTGCGACCATAGGAACCCTGCATTGAGACACAACATTGTTGAAGAATGAGTCGGGTGCAAGTGGTTGGGCGTTCGACAGCAGCGGCTGTGGTGGTGGTGACCGCGACTGCGGCCACCGGAGGCGTGACGGCCTCGGACGGCTAGCCAAGGGCGTGGGAGACGGCTGCTTCTGGCCGGCGCGGCATCGTTCGATGGAGGGGTCGGAGACCGGCTTGGCGCAGAGAGGCGTAGCCGATGGCAGCGGAGGCCGGCTCGGCGCGAGAGGCGCGGGCGGCGGAGATGGAGGTCGGCTTGGCGCGAGAGGCGCGGCCGGCAGTGGAGGAGGCGACCTAGGTGAGAGGAGGCGCTGCCGGTGGATGTGGCGTGGTCTTCGGCGCACGAAGGCTGGCCAGCGGGGGACGTCGGTGCAGGGGTCCCACATGTCGGCAGAGCTTGTGTGGTGGTGGCGCATCGGTGCGTCAGCCGTGGATTCGCAGCAGGTGAGCGGCGGGTGAAAACCCAGTGCGGCCTTGGCCGAACTGACAACGATCCTCCTGAGGGTGTTGTCGTGCTGTCTCACCTCTCAAGGGTGATAGCCGGGCGAAAGCCCAGTCTTGGCTCCTTTGAGTCCCGACGGACGGCGGCGGTGGTTTTTCCGTCGCTTCTCTTCTTGAAGACGTTGTTTTGGCATACCCTAGGGGGCGATCTCGTCTGTGTCCCTTTGTTGGTCTAGGTGGCGGTCGATCACGCTTAGCGGCGGTCGATCACGCTTAGCGGCGGCCGCTCCGGTGCTAGCCTTCTCTTGGACGCTTGTGTTGGCGATGTCGGTGTGTGAGTGGTGGTATTCTTTTTTTTTCTCTGGTTACGATCCTCCAGGGTTGTAATCTTTATTTTTTTTTTCCTGCTCTATCAATAGAACTTCACACCGTCGTATGCGAGTCGTTAAAAAAAAAAGAAGAATGAAGAAGATGTGTGCTAACAGCCTAAAGTTAACCGGCCTGAAAGTTTCTCGGACTTACCAACAAGGAGTAGAAGGGCTGGAGATCGTCCGAATTCCATTGATCGAAATGGTTTAGCTCGAATGAGAAAAAGGTGAATATATTTTTTTGGAATTGAGGAGAGAAATGGCAGTTGAACAATGCACGTACTCAAAGCGTGCGAGCTGCAGCTAAGATAGTAGAAGAGGAAATGCACAAATGGTGAAGTAGCAGCAGCAGTAATTTGCCTGGTGATTATCTTGTTTATATGGACGTTGGTGATATCCTCAGTAATTTGCCGTGTCGTCGCCGCCTCCTCCTCTGCCTCGTGGGCCTCGTGGGCGGCGGCCGGCGGGGGAGCCCGCACGCTGCTCGTCGCCGCCCCTCCCCGCCGCCCACTCGCAGCTTCTCCCCCACCGCCGCCGCGTCGCCCCTCGCCGACACCCTCCTCCTCCCGCCGGCTGAGTCAGAAAAGGGAGAGAGATAAAGAAGGGAGATAAGAGGGTAAGAGAGAGAAGAAGAGGGTTATGTGACAGCATGACATGTGGGTCCCACTCTGACTTAGCCGTCACGTAAGACAAAACCAGGATCAAAACTACCTAAGGATCTATTGTGACCGGTTTTGATAGTTGAGGGACGCTGGATACTTGATTTTGCGGTTGGGGGACAATTTTGTAACTCGATGACAAGTTGAGGGACCTTCGGTGCACTTTTTCCTAATTTGGCGTCAACAGGGCCTGCACCGCGGCCTACGGGACTGTCTATCCATTTGTCGGGTGATTTCTAACCAAAAATCACCCAGATTTTTTTTTACTCTTAGATTTACATCTAACGGACTACAAAAGAATATACAAATACATATTTACTTACACATTATTTTATCAAAATTACAGTGCACTTACATGTCATAACAACTGAATTTACAAATGTAATTTTAGTTATATAGTACAGTAATTTTATATTTTAAAGAAAATAACAAATATATATTTACTTACATATTATTTTTATTAAAATTACAGTGCACTTATATGCCATATCAACTGAATTTACAAATGTAATTTTAGTTATGTATGACTATAACTTTATATTTCACGAAGATGAGAGTGGCCGTACTGCCGGCGGCCAGCTCAATCAGAGGCCACCTTGGCACCGTGCTTCTTCATCATCACGCGCGCAGGGGTAGCTAGGTAACACAGGCCGACGTGCCAGCCGGCCGGCGAGCTGCATGGAACATCGATCTTGCAAATTGCCGCTCGCATCGCAAGCTGCATGGAGGCCAAAAAAAAGTGTCAAATGCCAGAAAAAAATCACACGGAGATGGATAGCAAAATCGTTTTCATATAAAAATGAGATTGCGACTCTTTGAGTCTCCTCCTGCTACCGAGGATGTAACACTCACTCTCCTTATGCAATATTAATTCAAGTGTTATATAAAAAGCTTGGAGAATCCATCCCCGTGTCCCTGGAAAAGCCAACACCAACCTTTCAACGGGCCCAAATGTTGCTCCTGCACTAATTAATCACTTTAATTACAGCTACGCAGAGCATTTTGGCTAACTTGAACTCGTTTAAGAATAAATCTAAAGCAAAAAAAAGTCACCTGTCACTCTTGATGTGTCATTGTACCGCTGGAAGTCAGACACTGCGAGCTCTCTTCAGAAAATGTATTTGCACGGTCAACTCTTTGATGCACATTATATGGACTCTGCTGAAAGCTTGAAATTGCAACAAATTACTGCTTTGATTGATAAGGCCTGGTTTATGGCTAGCTTCTCAGATTGGGACAATGCTTACATGGATCCTTGTGTGTGCTGATCCAATTAGGCAAATACTGAGCCAAAGTACTAGCATCTTCTTTAATTTTAAGTTAAGTCAAACTTCATTATGGCATCTGGGGCAATAGCAACATGCCAACTTGTTAATTTCCATACCAAACCATGCATGATGGAAGGAAAGCATCAGTGCCAAGTAACCATGCAATTCACACTTCTGAATCCATCATACATTCATTGTATTGACACTTTTAAAAAAAGAGATTTGCTCTGGTACGACAAAAGGTACCTCGAGGTACCGATACCTCATGATGCTAAATCGTTTTCGATCGTTGGATCTAACAATGCACATCATGTCCAGCTAGATTCAACGATAAGAAACGATTTAGTACCGTGAGATTTGGTACCGTGAGGTACCGGTACCTCGAGGTACTTTTTGTTGGATCGAAGCAAATTTCTTTAAAAATACCTGCAGGTGCTCTAGTTCAACTGAAGGGCCAGATTTAGCAATATCTGAGTCCTTCAAATAAATTCATCAACTAACAAACTTCAACCGAAGCTATATATAAACAAAATCAAAAACCGTGATAGAATAACGGTATATATTTGACCAGAACATCGAAAACGAAACAGGGAAATGTACAAAATTGGAAAGAAAAAGGGTGAAATAACTTATGGAACATACCAAAGGTTGGGGGTGTTGACATATCCACACAAATTAAACTATAATCTGAAGACCTCCAACTCCAAGTTGTCAAGACAAATAACCGAGCACGCGAGCGCGGTTCATATGATGTGTATGGGAATTGGGATGCTGAAAACAAATGCAACTGGACACATATCTTTATTTCTCTTAATAGAAAAAATGTGCCTCTGGCGTATTCCGGAAAAGAACATTCTGTCCTATACATGACATCCTGATATGTGGTAAACATGATAAATAACTGGTAAGTTGCCTGAAATCTCTATCAAGGTTAAAGTCGGCCGAAGAATTGCAGGGAGACAGATGAACTGATGAGTAAGAGACAGCAAAGACCTGATGAACACAAGAGGGTCATATGTCCCCTTGCTGTCAGTGTCAGGGTTGGCATATTTGCAAGCCGGTGTGCAAAGTCAGATTGATAACGCATGCAATGGCCGTTGGATCGCTGCAAAAGATGTAGGTTAGATAGAACCGAAGCCGTGAACATGATACTAGTAGCTAACAACAACTTTTGTTGTTGATCCTGACACGCCGTTGCTTTGCTTCAGGCCGTCATGAAAAAAAACCAGTGCATATCTCATGGCAAGAAGAAGTGCAGGTTGTGAACTGAAACTGCAAACATGAAGAGAAAATACAGAAGTTTATGAAGAAGCTCCCATCAATCCAAGCAAAGTTTTTTTTTTCTTGTTATTTAATAGAACAAAGTTACAATGCCAGAGTAAACAGTGCTGAGCCACAATTCTTGGAATCTCATTTTACTCTGAACACTGAAGGATTCTGTGGACAGATACAGAACATAGCATAACAGAACAGAACAGAAAAGGAAGAGAAATTAATTAATCGGCAAGCAACAGATCGATTCTGCGCACGCATCTGATGGGATATTCTGATCCTTGGTGGATCCCATGGGATAAAGGGCAGTCTTCTCCGGAGATGCGGCGCCGAGGTTATCTCCTTTATCAATTCATTTCAGCTTAATTTAAACGGTTCTTTGCTTTCCTGTAATATACATGCAATGTAGTTTCAGAGATCAGAGTCGAGACTGTCAACGCTAGCTAGCTGCCTCTAATTTTGTTGTTTTAAATTCAGACCAATAATGCACCCATTGTTAATTCAGAAAGAAATCGGTAAGCCCAGAGAGTTCAGACTTCAGAGAGCTGACAGCGTGTTCAGGCCGTTCGATTTTGGTGAGGCCATTGCACCAGCACGAATCACGAGGCAGATATTACAACTTGAGCTCTCTATAAATTGCCCCAGCGATGCGCGATCCAAAGCAAGCAACAGCAGCAGAAGTGCACTTTTGCATTCTATTTCCAATCAATCCAAGAGGCTAGAGCTAGCGGCCAAGATCATCGTCACCGGCGGCATGGACTCGTCGACGGTGGGTGCTCCGGGGAGCTCGCTGCACGGGGTGACGGGGCGCGAGCCGGCGTTCGCGTTCTCGACGGAGGTGGGCGGCGAGGACGCGGCGGCGGCGAGCAAGTTCGACTTGCCGGTGGACTCGGAGCACAAGGCGAAGACGATCAGGCTGCTGTCGTTCGCGAACCCGCACATGAGGACGTTCCACCTCTCATGGATCTCCTTCTTCTCCTGCTTCGTCTCCACCTTCGCCGCCGCCCCTCTCGTCCCCATCATCCGCGACAACCTCAACCTCACCAAGGCCGACATCGGCAACGCCGGCGTCGCCTCCGTCTCCGGCTCCATCTTCTCCAGGCTCGCCATGGGCGCCGTCTGCGACATGCTCGGCCCGCGCTACGGCTGCGCCTTCCTCATCATGCTCGCCGCGCCCACCGTCTTCTGCATGTCGCTCATCGACTCCGCCGCGGGGTACATCGCCGTGCGCTTCCTCATCGGCTTCTCCCTCGCCACCTTCGTGTCATGCCAGTACTGGATGAGCACCATGTTCAACAGCAAGATCATCGGCCTCGTCAACGGCCTCGCCGCCGGGTGGGGAAACATGGGCGGCGGCGCGACGCAGCTCATCATGCCGCTCGTCTACGACGTGATCCGCAAGTGCGGCGCGACGCCGTTCACGGCGTGGAGGCTGGCCTACTTCGTGCCGGGGACGCTGCACGTGGTGATGGGCGTGCTGGTGCTGACGCTGGGGCAGGACCTCCCCGACGGCAACCTGCGCAGCCTGCAGAAGAAGGGTGACGTCAACAGGGACAGCTTCTCCAGGGTGCTCTGGTACGCCGTCACCAACTACCGCACCTGGATCTTCGTCCTCCTCTACGGCTACTCCATGGGCGTCGAGCTCACCACCGACAACGTCATCGCCGAGTACTTCTACGATCGCTTCGACCTCGACCTCCGCGTCGCCGGCATCATCGCCGCATCCTTCGGCATGGCCAACATCGTCGCGCGCCCCACCGGCGGCCTCCTCTCGGACCTCGGCGCGCGCTACTTCGGCATGCGCGCCCGCCTCTGGAACATTTGGATCCTCCAGACCGCCGGCGGCGCGTTCTGCCTCCTGCTCGGTCGCGCATCCACCCTCCCCACCTCCGTCGTCTGCATGGTCCTCTTCTCCTTCTGCGCGCAGGCCGCCTGCGGCGCCATCTTCGGCGTCATCCCCTTCGTCTCCCGCCGCTCGCTCGGCATCATCTCCGGCATGACCGGCGCCGGCGGCAACTTCGGCGCCGGGCTCACGCAGCTGCTCTTCTTCACGTCGTCGAGGTACTCCACGGGCACGGGGCTGGAGTACATGGGCATCATGATCATGGCGTGCACGCTGCCGGTGGTGCTCGTCCATTTCCCGCAGTGGGGCTCCATGTTCCTCCCGCCCAACGCCGGCGCCGAGGAGGAGCACTACTACGGCTCCGAGTGGAGCGAACAGGAGAAGAGCAAGGGCCTCCACGGTGCAAGTCTCAAGTTCGCCGAGAACTCCCGCTCCGAGCGTGGCCGCCGCAACGTCATCAACGCCGCCGCTGCCGCCGCCACGCCGCCCAACAACTCGCCGGAGCACGCCTAATTAAGAGGCCAAGTTAATTAATTATGCATGCATGTATAAACTGTTGAACGTTTTGTTACCGTTTTCTTTATACTATCTAGAGTATGTCGTCATGGAGAAAGGCCTTTGTATTACTTGCTTCGAAAAGCGTTTAAATGAAAAGAAAAAAGTTAAGAAATTTTTGTGATAAACCAACAAAACTACCCCCAAAGTTTGCACCATTGCGTTGATTTTTTTTCTTAAAAAAAATGGAGGCAAAAGCTTTGCTTTGACTATACCATTGCGTTCAGTTATTACAGATCTTATTTGAAAGTAGAATTGCATACGAGGGAGACTACGTAACAATATACCATTGCAACAGAATAATTACCATCAATATGGTACCATATGTACCATTTATGGTATCTTCGGTATTAGATATGACATCCCGTATATATCAGATCCGGTACATAGATACTATGTTCATGACATAAAAGCAAGCGTGGTGCATCCTTTTAGCTCTGTGTTTTATAAATAAAACCACATTTGTACACATCTTCAGTGGTTAATTAATCTCTACGCATTTATAATCTGGATCCACCATTGACCATTGTAACATAAATCGGCAAGAACCAAAGCCAAGAGAAAGAACCATGATGGCCTCATGGCCAGATCACTGTTGGGGGTGACTAGACCGAATGGTTATTTAGGAGGTGTCTAGGATTATTAGCTGTTCAGCCAGGGTTATCTTCTCAGTAAGAGCATCTCCAACAGATGTACAAAATTCGAACCCCAAAAATTCTCTATTGGGGATAGCCAAAAAAGAATTTGGCCTAAAATACACCCCCTTCAAGAGGTGTCCCAAAATTTTAAAATTTGCCACATAATCATTTTAGTGGGTCCTTCTCCACTAATTTTATAGCAACCAGTGATTGATCGAGTCGTCTCCGTAGTGTTGCTGCATGCGTGCAACAAAGACAGAAGATTACTGCAGCAGGATGAGGGAATTACCCAAGTACTGAATAGACACAATTCTGAATATAAATAGTTTGTATTGCACAGACTTAGTAAACCACCTAATCTAGACACAACGGACACAATTCTGAATATAAATAGTTTGCATTGCACAGACTTAATAAACCTAGGTAAATTTCTAACGAATCTTCACTAATCTGAACTCCAAGTACGATTGCCACCAAATATTGCCATCTCCTTCCCTCCCACTCTCTGATCTGGTGGTTTCCCTGTTGATAGTAATGAGATGGAGTTAAAATGAATCAGAATACATGTACAGATTATACAGCTGCCAATTTTTCCAATATATTGTAATTAATAATCTGAACAATTCTGGACATCTATGAACATTTCTGATATAATCTAAACAAATATTTCTGAACATTTCTGAATTGCTAGCTAGCACAACATTCTGAACGTTTCTAAAATAAATCTGAACAAATACAGTAGTCTTTGATGCTAGAAATCTACATCCAGATCAACTCAATCGAAGGTAATACAGCTGAAAATGCAATGCAGTATGTTAAATCTTTTGGCCTCAAAGACCAAAATTCAGACCAAGATTTGGCAGCGCATCATGCAGCATATTTAAAAATATATGCAGCCCCATGTATCAGTGGATCGAATCAGATGGTGTAGTGCAGCTGTGCAAAGGCAGCATTTCAACAAGATGGAGACAAGAACAAGTATATGCATGGACAGGGGCACTCAACTGAATGTAAACTGTTATGAGACACAAACCTATCAACCGGAACTGTTCATGCGACGAGCGATGATCTCATTTTGTAAACTCTTGTAGAACTGCTGCTGTTAGAGAGGCTTGGAAGAAATGTCCAGTTGAAAAATCTAACATAGCAGAGATTTGGACTGAGGAAGTGTACCTGGACGTAGAAGAGGAGGCACCTTGGAAGGGGAAGACGGTGGCCGGCGCTGCCCTCAATGGAGGACCAGTGACGCCCTAGATGCAGGGTCGCCACGCACCAGAAGAGGGGCTGCCGGCGCGCTGGATGAAGGGCCGCCGCCCACCGGTACGAGGGCCGCCGGCGCTGTGGATGGAGGATTGGAGGCGGCCTGTGGAAACCCTCGGAGGTGAACTGGCGGCGGCGTGCGCCTAGCTCGAGAAAGAAACGGCGCGAGAGAAGGGTAGAAAAGAACAGGGCACCAGGCGGAAGAAAAAAAAGACGCGGGTGTGAAAAAAGTGGCGCCAGATGTTGATTGGGAGGGCGTACGTGTTCCCAAAATCTAGGGTTGTGTTTGGTTGGAGGGATATCCCGGGATGGGATGGGATCATCCCATTTTTAGATGTGTTTGGTTGAGAAGCTAGAAGGGATGGGATGGTTCCAAAAGGGAATATTCCTTCAATATTCGGTACCGCTCCATCCGGGAAAATTTGGCGGACCGCGCCATCCTACTTCCTCGCCCGTGCTCGCGCGGTAATGACTCGCGTCCCACCACATATTTTCACCGCTCCCCTTTTTTTTTCCGTTCGCTCTTTTCTCCTCCTCACGATAACCTTTAGGGTTAGGGTTAGTGGCGGCGGCGGAAGCGCACAAGGCGGCGGCGCGAGCTGGGGGCGAGGCGGCGCCTCACGAGCAGGGTGAGGCGGCGGCCTGAGGCGACTTAGCAACAATACTTGAAAGCAATATTATTTGAAAGGAAAAAAAACAGCTAAATACTTGGCAACTTAGCAACAATTTGTGCATGTCCAAAGTTCATGGAAGTGCATTAGACAAACATGAAGGACAGCTCAGGTACTTGTTGGACCTTATTAATGTCCACAACAAATGGCTTATCTCACCATCTGCAAATATATAATCGAGTAAGATTATGACATGAAATGTGCACATCTTTGGAAATGGTCTACTGATCCAATGTCAACTTAGAAAACAATATATTAGATGCACCTGTATAGTTGTGTGTGTGAACTTAATTGGTATTGTGATTTTTTGAGGTTTGCTCAAAGAAGGAAGCAAAGGGTGTCCTTCCTCTCAAAAAAGAAAGAAAGAAAAAGGTGGCAAGAGTCAGATTAGGCAAACTCCCAAGTGCCAAGTGTGAACTGACAGAAAAGGGGAGAAATTTGGACTTTTAGCAAAATTTATAAATTCAAAATTCGGTTGGAACTTTCAAACAAAATATTTGATCAAATTTTAAATTTGGAAAAAATAATGTGCAAATCTAACCTAAATTTTAAGAGATGAGCTTTAACCAATTATGGAATAGGACGGGTCCAGCAACCCTCCGCTATCTCTCATGCTTGTTTGCAAATCGAGATGCCATCGCCCCCTTGCACCATGAGATGTTAGAACAAGTACAACAGCAGACTATAAGCCATCTATAAACACATATCGAGAAGATAAAATATGAGAGAGAAGAGCAGTGGGGTACAGATTTGTAGCCAGCTGTAGCACGGACTCCAAGACACAATGTGTGTATGATAGATGGGACCATGTAAGTATATGTTTATAGGTAACTATTATATGAATTGGCTATTAAGTTGACTATAGATGATTTGGAGCTAGTAGTTGGTTATACTATTAAACTTGCTCTTAGGGAGCCATCGTATCATTTTCAACCTAACAGAATACTCCCTCCATCCCAAAATATAAAAACTTTTAGCCCTTAGGATTTGTCCCAAAATATAACAACTTCTCTACCAACATTCTCTTTCCAACCAATCACAACCCTCCACTATTCACTTTTCCCACCTACCTCCACTACTCGTCCAATCACAATCTTCCACCATTCACTTGTACCTACTTTCTTAATAACCGTATCCAACTTGTCGGAGAATGAACTCCTCCACCAGGGAACCGTGAGGCCCCCATTTGTGAGTTCGGCCGGGGGCAGCGGGTGAGATTCGAGGGCTTAATGAGCGAAGCTGTGTGATCTTGAGGGGGTTCAATCCCCCAAAGACGATGAGACAAAAGGGGTTTATACATGTTCGGGCCGCTAAGAAGCGTAATACCCTACTCCTGTGCTTGATTGATTAAGTGGAAAACACCAGTGTTTGGGGTTGCGAGACCCAAGCGCCAGTTCGCTTGGAAGTCCCCCCCTCTCCACCACTAGGCCTAGACCTCCTTTTATACCTCAAGGGGTTACCACATGGGCCCAACAACCTAACCTAGCTCCGGTGCAGAAGTATTATAATCTTTGCATTAAATGCATGTCTTGTCTTTTGACTTGGGAAGCCAAGCGCACGTCGTCTTGATGATGGGGCCTGTCAAATCTTGCCGCCTGACATGGGGGGTGCCCCTGTCAGTCACCATTTAATGGGTGAAGACTTCTGGGCTCCTATTACACCGGAAAATGGGAGCCTTGCTTTAACCAGAGCGGGAGGACCGACTCCGGCTGGGATTAGAGGATGAGAACCTCTCACCATCATTATTTGATGGGATATGTCGGGTTGCACGTCGCCTGACACACGCGATGGTGCGCCTGACATCCTGGGTCCCATTAGTCATTCGACCGGTCACAGACCGGTTGAGTGCACTGCACACCGCATTAAATGCGGCGTGGCACGACCGCTCGGGTTGCTATAAATGTGGGTAGGTGGGCACCTGGAGGCGGACACCTAACCCACCGTACGTGGTGACCTAGAGAGGGGGTTGGGGGAGCCCGACCCCTAGTCACGGGAGGAGGCGGCCGCCGCCCGACCTCGGGCCCGATCCCCCCTCGGGGGGAGCCACGTGGCACCTGGGGCGGCCTTCTCCCTCTAGTCTCGGCCAGAGAGTGGTCACCGCCCTACCTCGGGCCCGACCGCCCTCGAGGAAGGGCCACGTGACATTAGAGGGCAGCCTCCTCCATCCAGTCTCTAGGAAGGAGTGGTCGCCACCCCACCTCGGGCCTGACTCCCCTCGTGGGAGGGCCACGTGGTATCGGGGGGCAGCCTCCTCCGACTAGTTTTTGGGGAAGGAGTGGCCGCCACCCCACCTCGGGCCTGACTCCCCTCGGGAGAGGGCCACGTGGCATCGGGGGGCAGCCTCCTCCCTCTAAACCTGATACCCCCGGGCCTATATCACCGACACAACTGTAAAACTTCTTATATTACGGGATAGAAGGAATAGAAAGGAGAGCAGTGCCACTGTCGCACACTTTATGCCGTCAGTACTCTTTTCAAACGCATGAATTTTATAGGATTTTAATACGAAGAAAGCATAGAAAGGAGCTTAGGACAGGTTAATTTTTTTTACCAAAGTTACTGGCCTGGTGACTAACTGGACCCACCTAGCGGCTCAAATTTTAACCCCGGCCCTGATCATAAGATGTAACTAACGAATTTCTCAACTATGTATTGCTCGCCGCTTTTTTGAAATTTGTATGCAAAATAATTGCGTAGTTCAACCACAGGACAGTACTCCTATTATTTTCAGCTGGAGTGTCAATATGACAACATCAATATGGAATACACTGTAAATTCAAGAAAGTGTAACATGTACATAGGTATAAATGCCTCTCCCTTATTATACCTCCGTTTGTATCGGAGAAATTCCAAAGGAATTAATTTCAAAGGATTCAATTCCTAAGGAAATATTTCACTCTTAATTTCATCACCGTTTGCAACAAGGACGTGCTCCGGCGTGTTATCATCGAGTCGAACTCCAGCGTATTGCTGGTCTCGGTCGCAGAATTGTTTACGCCTTAGGCGTGCTCCGGCGAGTTGTTGGGCGGCGTGGCGGCGGCAGCGGCGGCGTTGATGACGTTGCGGCGGCCACGCTCGGAGCGGGAGTTCTCGGCGAACTTGAGACTTGCACCGTGGAGGCCCTTGCTCTTCTCCTGTTCGCTCCACTCGGAGCCGTAGTAGTGCTCCTCCTCGGCGCCGGCGTTGGGCGGGAGGAACATGGAGCCCCACTGCGGGAAATGGACGAGCACCACCGGCAGCGTGCACGCCATGATCATGATGCCCATGTACTCCAGCCCCGTGCCCGTGGAGTACCTCGACGACGTGAAGAAGAGCAGCTGCGTGAGCCCGGCGCCGAAGTTGCCGCCGGCGCCGGTCATGCCGGAGATGATGCCGAGCGAGCGGCGGGAGACGAAGGGGATGACGCCGAAGATGGCGCCGCAGGCGGCCTGCGCGCAGAAGGAGAAGAGGACCATGCAGACGACGGAGGTGGGGAGGGTGGATGCGCGACCGAGCAGGAGGCAGAACGCGCCGCCGGCGGTCTGGAGGATCCAAATGTTCCAGAGGCGGGCGCGCATGCCGAAGTAGCGCGCGCCGAGGTCCGAGAGGAGGCCGCCGGTGGGGCGCGCGACGATGTTGGCCATGCCGAAGGATGCGGCGATGATGCCGGCGACGCGGAGGTCGAGGTCGAAGCGATCGTAGAAGTACTCGGCGATGACGTTGTCGGTGGTGAGCTCGACGCCCATGGAGTAGCCGTAGAGGAGGACGAAGATCCAGGTGCGGTAGTTGGTGACGGCGTACCAGAGCACCCTGGAGAAGCTGTCCCTGTTGACGTCACCCTTCTTCTGCAGGCTGCGCAGGTTGCCGTCGGGGAGGTCCTGCCCCAGCGTCAGCACCAGCACGCCCATCACCACGTGCAGCGTCCCCGGCACGAAGTAGGCCAGCCTCCACGCCGTGAACGGCGTCGCGCCGCACTTGCGGATCACGTCGTAGACGAGCGGCATGATGAGCTGCGTCGCGCCGCCGCCCATGTTTCCCCACCCGGCGGCGAGGCCGTTGACGAGGCCGATGATCTTGCTGTTGAACATGGTGCTCATCCAGTACTGGCATGACACGAAGGTGGCGAGGGAGAAGCCGATGAGGAAGCGCACGGCGATGTACCCCGCGGCGGAGTCGATGAGCGACATGCAGAAGACGGTGGGCGCGGCGAGCATGATGAGGAAGGCGCAGCCGTAGCGCGGGCCGAGCATGTCGCAGACGGCGCCCATGGCGAGCCTGGAGAAGATGGAGCCGGAGACGGAGGCGACGCCGGCGTTGCCGATGTCGGCCTTGGTGAGGTTGAGGTTGTCGCGGATGATGGGGACGAGAGGGGCGGCGGCGAAGGTGGAGACGAAGCAGGAGAAGAAGGAGATCCATGAGAGGTGGAACGTCCTCATGTGCGGGTTCGCGAACGACAGCAGCCTGATCGTCTTCGCCTTGTGCTCCGAGTCCACCGGCAAGTCGAACTTGCTCGCCGCCGCCGCGTCCTCGCCGCCCACCTCCGTCGAGAACGCGAACGCCGGCTCGCGCCCCGTCACCCCGTGCAGCGAGCTCCCCGGAGCGCCCACCGTCGACGAGTCCATGGCAACTACTAGCTGCTGCTAGCCGCTGCTTCTTGGAGATGGAATCGATCGAATCGCTGGTTGCAAGAGAGAAGCTAGGTGAGCTCGGATGCAATTGCTGGCTTTGCTGGTGGCTTGGGAGTTGGGATCACGCATCGCCCAGCTATTTATAGAGCTTCAGGTGCGCGGGAATTGGCACGCTCTCGTTGGCGCCATCCTTATGGCATTTGCCTTAAGATTCGTGCTGGTGCAAAATGGCCTCATCGTCTCCGTTCTCTCACCTGATAATATCGACAGACCTGGACACGTTCTCTGAACTCTGAAGTTTATTGCTGAATTAACAAGAGTGGATTTTTAATTATGTGATTATACGATTATTACGTTACGAAAGATAAGGGGGCAGCAAGCGTTGACAATATCAGCTGTGAACTCTGAAAATATAGTACTACTAGTAGCATGATATAAGAGGAAGTCATGTGAGATTAATTAAGGAGATAACCTCGGCGCCGCATCTCCGGAGCAGAGTGGCCTTTATCCCATGGAATCCTCCAAGGATCAGAATATGCAACGCCAATATGGGACCCACCTGATGCATGCGCAGAATCGATCTGTTCATCTGTTGTTCCTCAGCTGGTTGCCACTTCACAATTTCACACAGAAAAAAATAACAGATATAGCTGTAAATGCAAGTATTCATAGACGTAGCCAGAGGTGAGTAAAAAATTTTTTTTGAACGAATCGGTAAGCTGCCAATTTCATTGAATAAAGAAAGAGTAAATTTTACAAGTAAGAAAAACCAGGCCTAGGACCTTCGGTCCTACTGAGCTAAAAATAAGAAGCAAGCCAGCTACCAAGATGCCTCGCCCCCGCCCGAGACCATGTTTTGGCCTCCTCTTTAATTTTGGCCAACAGATTTCCAGTAGATAACTCTTTGTGCTGAAAAATTCTACGATTTCTCTCATTCCAGATTTCCCAGTTGACCAGAAGTGTTAACGTGCGAAGTGCTTTCTTTGGGGCTTCCTTCAAGTTGGCGGTGGCCTCCCACCACTCTGACACCGATTGAGCTGGTTGCCATTGACCGGGATTTAGTTGACCACACCCAGTCCAATCAGATAACGCCGCCCAGATTTTCCTAGTGTATCTGCATTCTGCGAGAAGGTGTGGAGCAGTTTCTTGGGTGTGTCTACATAAGGGGCAGAAAGAATCGTTCTGCCAACCTCTGGTTGCCAGTCTGTCGAAGGTCCAAACTCTATTTTGGATGATCAACCAGGCAAAGGTCTTGCACTTGCGTGGTGCCCATGGCTTCCATATTAGGATGTTGAAGTTGGTGGCTGTAGTACCTAGGAGCTGCGCTTTGTAGGCCGACGTCACCGTATATTCACTGTGGCTAGTGAGCTTCCACACTATCTTGTCCTCCTCATTTTCTGTGAAATGCACGTTGTGTACCGCACTTCAGACATTGATTAGCTGGCTAACCAGCTCTGTTTTCCAGCCTGAGGCTGGAGGAAGGTCCAAATCGAGCAGCCACTGGTCTGTAGTTGAGGCCTATTGTAGTGTGCTGTTCTTTTTCTTGGAGGGAGGTGAGTAAAATTATTTTGTGTTAATGTGCACTCTGCAGTTCTTTTTCATATGATTCGAAAGAAATAAAAATTAGCCTTTGGATTCGGTTTAGGCGCCCAGCTAGTAGCATTTTCAACTTCAGCTAATTTTTCTACCTGAAATTTTGATATCTTTGTGAATATATGCTTTTCCTAGAAATGCCAATAGAAAATCATTTACAGCATATCTGTTACATGCACCAATTTGACTTTCAAATCATTTCCTGATCGATACAAATTTCGATGCCGACTATAATTTCAAATCATCAAAACCCCGAGTCGGCCAGCTGAAGTAGATCGAGCTGTAAACATCAGTAGTGACAGACAACAGCGACGTCGAGTAGTAACCATGAACACGGCTTCGTCCTAGTAGTAAATCGCATCTTTTGCAGCAATCGAACGGCCATCGCATTGTATCATTTGCTCTGACTATGCAAATCATGTAATTTTGTCAACCGCTGACACTGACAGCAAGGGACAAATGACCTCTAGTGTTCTTCCTTCAGGTCTTTGCTGCCTTTTACACTTGTACCAAAGGCATCTTTTTTTTCAACCAAATTTAATTCTGCAAATACGACTTTGGACTTGGATATTATTGCTGCGACTCTGCAAATCGGTTGTTACAACTTACAATTAACACTTGCCTAACTAATTCGATATTTCGATTGCTGAATTCTTGCTTGCTCCAACACTGTGACGACAGGGGACAGAAAGGCAGTCTAGAATCAATGCTACAACTGATCGAAGGGGACAAGTGAAATGAGCTATTGACGTCTCGGCGGGACAAATAGCATCCAGTTCATTGTTCTACACCGTCATCCATATATTCTCATTTCTCAATTTAGGGCAATTTCTCGGTTACGGTGACATGGTCTCCTGCCTTGTAGAATCTAACTATTGGGAAATCAATCATGAAAGCTGCCATGTGGTCGGTTGTCTAGTACAAATATGTGTACCTGTGTACTCCACTTACACTTGCGTCCTACTACGTTGTATGTTACTTGAGATCGACCGCTCGATATTTTTCATCCATAAATATGTGCATTTAATGTAATGAAGAAGAATACATTTAATGTGTAAAATTAGGGAATCTCCACCCGTTTCTGTAAGGCTTTCTTTTCCTTTTCAATGTGTTGTTTGATTACCTTCATCAGTTTTTCTCAATTGAAAAAAGCTCAAAGAGACGTGCACATGAAATCTGGCCTTTTGGACTTATCAGGGCTGCGCGCCGTGCTATATGCATGATAAGTTATGATCAAGCCAGTTAAGTGACATCAAGTGATGCATCATTGAGTCTTGAGGGAAAAAAAAAAAGAATTGCTTGTAAATTTCAGAGGCATTTGACTTTGTAGGAGCTGGTACAGCAGCCGTACAAGGGCCCACGATCTATACAGACTCTTCTTAATTAACCCCCCCAAAAGGTTATCTTTTATAATCATGCTGAATTGATCTATTTTCCTCGTAATCTTTAATCATCAGATCAATCAATACCGATTGTTCATCATGCCATGAATCTCCAAACGCTTCATTTTTTGTTGGGCCGAAAGCTTTCGACCTGGCTGACACGTGCTGAACTCTATCATGGGCCTGGAGACATACGGCCCACGCATTCAATCCTCTCTCCTGGGCCTTGGCCCACTAGGCAGTCCTGAACTGAACTCTGATGATATCTTGTTCTTATCTGAAAAGATCGCCACATCGATCACATGGCCAACTCATCGAGCGGCGCGATGCTAATCAATCTAATACTGATACACTACAATAATCATGTGTTGCCTTGGCGTTTGTTAATCACCATCTTGGTCGTCGTCGTCGTCAATCGTCATCGCTGAGCATCTTTGTATTGTACATTACTAATACGAACAGCGATCGTGATCAGTAAAAACAACAACGTGGTCAGTCCAGCCCCCTTGGATTAGTTACACTAATTAATTAATTAATTAATTAATACTCCTCTCTTCCAGGTGTATACCCAGTAAACGACACAAGCTGCAATTAGCCGAAATCTTCCGTATATTTCACCAAGCCCTAACACGGACAAAACCATCCAGATGTGCCTGCAATTTTCTTTCTTAACTGCGTGACGTGTTCGATTCCTCGCCCTCGAATGGACACTGCCACGTACCAAACTTAAGATTCATCTGAGCTTGCAGATCGAACATGGTCGATCTGTGAATCTATAATTATTCCTCCTCCTCCTTCACATGCGTATGTATGTATACCAGTATGTGGATCCACTGGCGTAATTAAAATGAGTAAATTAACAACAATTAGTATGCAGCTGATGGATTCCATCTTAGCTAGCTAGATTCTCCGATCCCTGAAACAAATCGGCAGCACTGGACAGATCATGCATTGCATGTATATATATGACCAACCATTTCAGCTAACGAGTAGCTATCCAGCATATGTTTGCTAGTTTCAGTTCAGTGATCGAGTGAGCGAGCTATAGTAATTAAGGCCTTAAGTGAGGAGTGATTAATTGCAGTTGATATGGGGCACAGTGGTGGCGTTGAGGCTGCGTGCAGAGTGCTACCCATCATCGACGAGGAGTCGGAGTCGGAAATGGACGAGGGGTCGCCGGAGAGGAAGGTCGTCGACGACCGCCGGAAGGCCATCGTGTCCAGGATGAGGGAGCTGCTCCGGCGAGCGGCCGCTCAGTCGTCGGCGCAGTCCAAGCTCCGGTCCACCGTGCTTGTCAGTGCCAAGAAATGGAAGGTAAGCCAAAATCCATTCGATCTCTGACTAATTTATGCATATGAATTCAGTTGCATTTCTGTGTTGAACCTCTGAAATTTAACTTGTTTTTGTGCTAATTGATGTTGTCAGAGGGTGGTGGTGAGCCTGCAGAACAGCAGGAGGAAGCAGGAGCAGCAGCAGCAGCAACTGACGACGACGAGCCGGCAGAGCGACGGCGGCATGAGCTCGTCGCCGGTCTCCAGCAAGAGCAACAGCTTCAGCTGGGACATCGCCACAGCAGAGAGCTGCTCGTCCTCGCCAGCGCAGTCGCCGCTGTGGCCGGCGGCGCTGCGTCAGTTCTCACCGTCGCCGGCGACGAAGCACGGCATGAGGCTCCGGCGAGACAGCTCGGGGTCAGCAGCTGACGATGACAGGATGAGCAGCATGTCGTGCAGTGGCAGCCCGGATGACGACGACTATGGCGGCAGCAGCAGGCTGTGTCAGTGGATCACCACGGATTCTGACTGTAAGTGATTGCTCATCATCTCGATCTCGCGTTCACGCATAAGAAAATTAATTCAGGTTGCTGATGAACGGATCAATTTTGCAGTTGTGGTTTTGGAGCTGTAGAAGTTGAGATGGCGCGAGTTCTTTGGTGGAAACCGGTCAGAGATGTGGGCTGAAATGGAAGGAAAGCAGCCCAGTAATCTGAATTCTGAAAGTCCTGTTCATCGGAGAAATTCAGAGATGAGGCCAACGTTATCATGCGAGCTTCAGAGCTGTCTCATTGTCTGTGTACATGTGTGTCTGTGTGTCTGAGAGTTTAGCACTGTAGTTACATCTCTTCCATTGGCAAACCCAGATGATATTTTTGGTGCCAAATGTTCTCCAGTTCTCCCCATACGTTGAAATTAACGCTTCAGAGAGAGAGAGCCTTCAGTTTCAGGCAAAGAAAGAGAACATGCCACTCTTCTTTTGTGCCGGGTAGGCCGAAAGGTTCGGTCGACCAATTTCATTAAGACTAGGAGTAAAATAAACGAAAATTGTTTGCTCACAACGACAGAACCCTGTCGCAGCGGCAGTGAGGTAGAGCCTCCCTACTAACAAGCGAGAAAACTCCCGCCATCTTCCAGATCATTAGTTCCTCCTTTATGTCATGCACTAGCTGTTCAGGTGCTCTTGATCTGTGCTCGAAAATCCTCCCGTTACGCTCTTTCCAGATGAACCAGCATGTGAGCATGAAAACAGTGTCGAAGAGCTCCCTGTAGCCCGTCCGAAAATGCTGTCTAGCTTCCAAACTCGCCCTGTAAACTGACATGAGACAAATAGGTGCTGGCAGTCCTCCTGTTCTCGCTGACAGAGAGCACAGCTCTCCTCATGTGGCCATCCCCTCTTCACCAAATTATCAGCCATTAGGCATAAACAGGCCACTTTTCTGACGAGCTGAATGATCAAGGAAATTAGTTTCAGAATTCAGACACACTAGCTATCTGTTCTAGGACATCACAGAAACTAGGCCTGACCAATAAAATATTTCTTGTTATTGTACACAAAAAACAACTCCATCTAAATTTGTAAAGCAGTACACTGAATTCGTACAGAACACACAGCCAATGCTACTTGAGGGCCTTGCGGCCACTGAACAAGAGTTAACTGAAACAGGAGCTCACCAAGGCCACAACTACAAGTATGCACTAGCAATAGACTATAGTTGTAATACTCCTATCAAAGAAAAAAATTTGTAATACTAGTAGGATTAGAGAAGCCTCAAGTAATAATAGGCCCAAAAATAATGATGAGTCTACTAAAAACAGAAGATAAAAATATAAGCATCACTGCAGCATCGGAGTATCAGACTGACTGCAAAAATATTAACGACTAGTGTAAAAATACTAAAATACATCATAGCGATAAAAGTATACGCAAATTTTGTTCGGTACTACCATTTGCATTTTGCAGTGTCCTACACTACAACCAAATATTCGCTAGCATTATTTTCCACTCAAGTTCTATTGGCACCTATAACAAACACGTTAGTTGGTGCTACATCCAAATATATCTTGTATTAGGTCATTTGCACTTCAGCTCTGGTAACAACCATCTATGGCTTCAAAATACAACTTTTCATACTGAATTACGCCCTTGAGAAGAAAAATTGAAGCTTCCTTGTCCAAATCCCTATTGTAATCACTGCATGCAAATGATTGGATGCAATTTGGACACCCATCAGAGTTGGTGCAGCTGCATGATGAAACAAGCTCTAAAGCAGCAACCAGAAGCTCACCAAAGAGCAGCTTGGCCTGTGATGCTAAGCCGATGCCACCGGGATGTTTGTCGTACAACAGAATTCTGTCTGCAGTTTCAGAATTTTCTTGAGGCTCTGCACATTGTGTTCCTAGATCAGAACCACTGCACATCATGTGCAGAGGTATTATACTTAGAAGCGCATGAGAAGCAGCGTGTACACCACCACAGAGCTGATATTCCATCTGCTCCATAGTCGTCCTTACTGACACAGGAATCTGTACCCAAACGGCTTGAGTTTCAAAGGAGTATGGAGGTAGATGATCAAGGCTAATGCTATCGGATTTCTGGTTGTTTGACTTCAATATCCGATCAAAGCCAACCCATTTGGTTGTCACCCTGCAGTCATTTGCTTGAGCTGTTGTCCTCCTGATGTCAGGTTTACACTCACTCGCAGGATGTTCATCAACATCACCTCCAATGAAACTGATTTCAGTGTAGTCCTGAACTTTGGTGTAGTAGTTCAGATCAAACACCTTGCAGTAAGCTATCCTTGATGTCAGATCAAGCTTATCAACCAAGTAGCTGACACCTTGGTGCATGTAGACAGCACCATCATACACCTGAAAGAAAGCCTTGCTTTCCTCAATCTCTTCAAGAACTCGATTGCTTCTCCTGTCGATCACCTTGTACCTGTGATGCTCAATTGCCCGTATGCTTACACTATGAGAAGGTTTTTTATCAGGTCCAATATACTTCCACACGCCTGAATCTCCTCCAGATGGATTGTTCATGAGACAGCCCTTATCTTTCAGTGTCATCAAAACACTGTTCATGCTAAAACCAAAGTAGCTCTCGTCATGTTCCTGACGCAGTGGATATTCAGAAGCGGCGCAAGCGAGATGCTGTTCAAGAACCTTGCGGTTTTGTGAATCAACCTGGCAGTGCTCAATGGGCTTGCCAAACAGCTTGTGTGGTGATCTCATGAAGTACTGGTCAAGAGCACCCTCAAAGGCTACATAAACAGCTATGGACTGCTTTGCTCTTCTCCCTGATCTCCCTGCCTGCTGCCAGAAGCTAGCCATGCTTCCAGGAAATCCCAGGTGCAGCGTCTAATCGATGTGCCCGACATCGATCCCCAGCTCAAGAGCATTGGTAGCCGCGACGCCGCGAAGAATTCCACCGAAGAGATCAGCCTCGATCTTCCTCCTGTCACTCGCAACATAGCCACCACGGTAGACACAGATAGAATTCACCAATTCTGCAGCTGTCTCCTTAAGAATCTGACGCGTCTGCATCAGCACCTGCTCACACATCTTCCTCGTCTTGCAGAAGGCGATGACACGAAGCCCATGCTGAACCATCTCGGCGAACAGATAGGAAACCTCTAGTACTGGGTTTGGTCTTCTGTCTTCTGCTTTCGCCAATTGCAATGGCGGATTCCACAGGAGGAAGTTCTTTGAGCCGCAAGGACTCGTGTCATTATCAACCAGCACGACTCGATCAAGATTTGCCAGCTCCATGACATGCTCCCTCGGATTGGCCAATGTCGCGGTGCAGAATATGAATGTTGGATTGCTTCCATAAACATATGAACAGATGCGCTTTAATCTTCTCAGAATCAACGCAGCGTGGCAGCCAAATGCGCCCTTGTAGGAATGCGCCTCGTCGATGACAATGTACTTGAGGTTGAAGAGGACCCTCTTGAACTGAGCATGGCATGGCAAGATCGACATGTGGAGCATGTCAGGGTTGGTGATCAGCAGCCTCGCGGTGTTCCTGATCCTTGTCCGGTCTTTCATGGCGGTGTCGCCGTCGTAGATGCTGACGTCGAAGTCGGAGCGGAACGCCGGCTTCATGTCGAGCAGCGTCTTGAGCTGGTCTTGGGCCAGGGCCTTGGTGGGGAAGATGTAGAGCGCGCATGGCGCGGAGCTCTGGGAGATGGACTCGAGGACGGGGATGTTGTAGCACAGCGACTTGCCGCTCGACGTCGAGGTGGACACCACGACGTGCTCGCCGGAGACGGCGGATTGCACGGCCTGCGCCTGGTGGGCGTACAGCTTGGTGACGCCGATGCTTCTCAGCGCGTCCCTCATGGAGGACGAGAGGTGGCCGGGGAGTTCGGCGAACGTCGCCTCCCTTCCCGGGATCTCCTCGACATGGGTGATCTGTCCGGCCTTCCCGAGCCCTTGCCTGAGATGCTCCACCATTTGGGTAGGGTCGAGAGGTTGGGTGCCATGGCAGGAGAGCGGCCTCGGCGGCGCTGGGTTCGTCGGCTTCTTGGCGTAGATGTCTTCGCCGCCGCCGTCGTGCCAAGAAAACTTGCGTTTCCTCCATGGATTCGGCGCGCTCGACGACGGAGGGTGCGGCGGAGCTGACTTGGCGTTGACCGGGATGAAAGAGATGGACTCGCCGGGGCCGACGGGGAGGTTGCCGACCTTGGCGTCGGCGATGAGCTTGGTGCCCTTGAGGAAGAGGTGGAAGTCGGGGGAAACCAGCGCGGGAGCGAAGGAGGAACGGAGCGCCGTCCTGAGGTCGCTGACGGTGGCGGAGGCGGCGATCGTGACGGTGGTGGAGCGCCCGTCGTGGGCGCGCACCCGGATGGCTCTCGGCTGCGCCATTGCCGTCGCCGCTGCGGAGGAAGGAAATCCGCGGCGGATTTATAGCCAAATTACGCGCAATGCCGCATCGGAATCGGATCTGCTGCGATACTCCACATAGAAACCAACTTCGATGCTGTGAAGTTTGAACGTGGCCGACATCGCCGGTGGCGTGCTGCCGCCGTTTAGCCGGCGCCGCGCACTCATCACTCCTCCATGGGGCTTGGGCTGACTTTACCACGCCGGCTGCGTCGATGAGATTGAGAATTTGAGGCCCATTCCAATTTATTCCCGCACGGTAAACCTGGTAAATTTTGGCCCGTTTTCATGCTCGAGAGAAAGGCCCATACGCATAAATAGGCCGCACGTATAATTTGGCCCAATTTGTGTGGGCTGCACAAAAGTCAGAATCTCGTCCCGGCCTAATATGGGCTGCGAACGTAAAAACCCAATCCCGTTATTGGGCCATTACGGTAAGTGTCGGCCCATATGTGGTCCAAACTGAGAAGGAAACGGCCATGTGAGCTCTACGGCCCAGAACGGGTTGTCGTCTCCCCGTCCGGCGGGGGCGCGGGGCGCCGCCAGTCTCAGGAGCCCGCCGGCCGCCGCAGGAGAGGGAGAGCACCCACCGAGACCGAGTCGACGCTAGTGCCTACTGCCGCCATTCTCAGGAACCCGCCGCCTGCGCCTGGTTCCCTGCAACCTCATCTTCCGCCCGCCACCACCACCAACAACGAACGACGGCTGCACTCAATGTGTTCGATCGTGGGTTTGCCCCGGAGTGGCCAGAAGCGGCGGCATCATCTTGATGCACACTGATATCTATTCTCGTCTCCGGAGGAGCTCGCCTCGCCGGCAATCCACGACGTGGCGGTTCCAATCCGGGAAGCGTCTACGATGACAACGGTCGTACGTTACCTTGTCTTGCCAACGACGCTGCCTGTGGCTACGAGGACGTCGATGTACATGTACGTGAGTTCAGCACGCCCCCACTGCAATTTCTTTCTTCACTACGATTAATATCTGGTCTCTACACACACCTGTGAATATTGGTTTAGTTCCAACGGATTGTGCGCTTTACTCTGACAGAAAATTCCAGAATTGTTTTGATTTTCTTCTATGTGCTTCAATGTGAAAAAAAAAAGTGTGTTTAGCTTTTTTGTTCTTAGGCTATGTACATAAGTTCAGTTTGCGGTCTGAAATTTGTTCAGAATACTGGGCTCAGTCATTTAATTCCTCTTTTGTTTTTCATGTCAAATTTTTTTTTTTCATCTGTTTTCGGACTTAGGATCTATGGCTCAGTAGTCCAGAAAACTTATATTCTGCATTGTTTTCTAAAAATTATATTCACTAATATCGATCCTAGCTAGCTTCTAGACTACTAATTTCCCTTTGGTAGTGTGCTTAACATTGTAAAGGAGTACATCATTTGAGAAGAATAACAACACTTGATGGACAGACCATATATACTTTTATTCTTCCATCCGTTATGGTTACCATTGCGTGTTTGCATGTTGCCGGCCACCGCAGCAGAACTAACCAAAATGCTGCAGCCGCCACCTGCCTCTCATGAATGATTAGCTTCCAACTCGATCCCCAACTTCCAAAAGGTACATCAAAATGGCCCTCACATGCTCTCACCGAATGCATCACTAGAAGAAGAGAAAAAGGATGCAAAAGAAAATTACTTCATAAGATTAGATTAGATTCATTGGAGAGAAAATTATATATTAGTACCCTCATTTGCATTATTATTAGTTGAGCTCACCCTCTGCAGTTCATGCTCAATAATGGTGAAATCATCTCCATTATCCTCTACCTGTCTACCCTGACACTCTAGGAACCCCTCACTGACGCCTGGGTCCAACCCGTTTGGTCCCACATGGAAGTGGGTGTCATAAGAGGCACTGGAATGTCATGTGAAAGAATACTGATAACAAAAGGGTTAACATATACTTTGGAAGCTGCTTAGTAAGAGGGCTTCACATGGCCAGCCTCAGTTTAATGGAGTCCGTCTATCAATGGGCCACATGTGTGCATGTGCCTGCTTAGCTAGGGTGGTGAGGCTGTTTAGCCAACTAAACATATTCCCCTATCCATGATTAATCTGCATGTTTCTCCATGATTAGTTTTGCATGTTAAATGATTCTTTTATTATATGTTATAAAATATCATTTTCTTGATTTCCTATACTCCGTAATTATTTTCAATTGCTCTGTACACTTATAATGCCCTCTAATCCACTCAGCTTCTTTTAGATTTTCTTTAAGATTTATAGGTGGCAAGAAGTAAACCTAAATCTCACAAATTATTTTCCTTGATGTTTAGGAAATGTTTCTTCAAAATCAAGCTTATGATCTGATCCTGTAATCCTGTATGCTGTAATTTTATCTTACTTTTACTTATTCATCATTACTCTCTTTTTTTTCACTTAAAATGCACTATATATACACTATTCAAGGTATTTGTAAGTTTTAAAATACCAATTTAACAATAATTTGATATATACCCAACTATTATTTATTCAACTTAATGTACCCAATTTCAACTTTGGTATGAAGTAACCTGAACCTGATAAAGTAGACACCAGGGATGGGATGTTAGGTTCCATCCTTCCCTTCTCCAGTATTGAGCAACAAAACATAACATGGGAAGATTCTCAGGGCAAGGCAAGGCTGGGAAAATGCCACCCAATTGACCCATTTGCAACATGCAACGCAATGTAACCTCACCAGTTGTTCATCGGAATTTATTTCTTTATCTTCGTTACGTTAGGTCCGGTGGATCTGCCGGCCTGGAGCTTATGAATGGTATGATAGGAGAGATAGACGACAAGAGGGGATAGAAAGTAAGCAAGGTTAAGGAATTCTTCTACTTGTTCTTTGTTTGTGATTTTTTTTCCTATGCTAGGACAGGGGTCGTGCATGTTAGCTTTATTTGTACTGTAGAAGACTCTGTCACTCAAGTTGAGATAAACCGCTAAAGACAGTGACATCTCAATGGTAGACATTGTTTATTGTCATCTTGTCGGTTAAACAACAAGTTGACGTGTCTGTCAAAATTATTCCATCTAGTTGTAGATAGCAGTGCACGTAGTTGCCCTAACGGTGCAGCTTACCTGAAGTTCTTTTAGCAGGATAGGTAGTAACACGACATGGCAACTTATCGTAATCTGAACACTGAAGCTATGCTGCATGCCATTAGTTCAGCAAGCTAAGCTTGATGCTTTATGATTCCACAACAAGCTGGAACAGAATGATTGAATGGAAGCGAAGAAAAGGCTAATAATCATCAAGAGAATGTCACAGGCTAGCATAGCTAACTTTGTGTCTTTTTTTCTCTATCTTTATATTTCCTACACCAAACTCATGGTTGCATGATTAAGTTTGGTTGGTGCAAACATTTGCTTAAATAGCACCACACGCCCAACATTTGATCACCTCTTGAGTACGTCAGTTCGCAGCCTGCAAAGTTTCTCTGCACAAATTTCGAAACTCTGCTTAGGCTCCTACGAACTAGATTAGGCTAGATAGATGGAATTTTCAGGTATTAATTGAGATGCATGTGTTTGTATCCATTTTGTTGTTTGTGGCACATTTGGAGCTTGCCGTTCTGATTTGTGCCAGATACATCAAATTGGACTGTAAGCACATATGAACATCATTTGATGCTTTGATGCAACTTATGTTATTTTTTTTGGGGAATACGCAAAGCGCGTAGCTTTGTATTAAGATTGAGGGTAAGACCTTTTACAAGAGCATCTCAGTTATGTCCAAAATGCAACTTCTGTTATTGGTTGTCTTGAATTCATTCTTCACTGAGAAACAGGAGGTTAGTGAGTACAATGCAACTATATATGCAAGAACCAGTATGTATTATTGTTGTTGCATGAAAGTGCTCTTGATTGTTCTCATTTTCCCATTTCCTGACCAAACTTTTGCTTCACATTTTGGCTGCATGCTATGAGTTATCTTGACATTTTGGTTATTTTCTTGTGTTTATCATCGTGATTTGTCTAACTTAGTTGCCGCTGAATATGTCAATCATTTTGTATAGTCTCCATCAATTTCAGAAAACTATAGAATGCAACATACTTCAATATGTTCTAGAGTTTTATACCCTATGTACATATGTAAACCTACTATAATGAGAGATTATGAATGTTGCTAGATGGCAATGTGAAGTACAGCAAATTAGGAAAGAACTGTTAAGGAGGATGGTGTAATATCGTTATTGGTATAAAGACAATACATCAACTTGGTAGAAAATTTTGTGAGGATTAAGAATTTGATTTGTTTTGGTATTCCTACAGTTTATTGTAAGAAATATCCATCTGCACTTTTCAGTATTCATAATATGCACCACTAAACATCTCCTCTTTATGTTCATAGTCCTTCTACTCTGTTAGAAGTTTCTGCAGACTGTCAAGAAGCTTTAGTTGCTACTGGGCACTCCCTTACTACCACTTATTTGCTGTACAAATTTTTCCCTTTTTAGGAGCAAGGATCATCTCTGTAAAAAAAGAACAAGGAATCATTCCTTGAAATTCTTCTAATGCCTGAGTCTAATTCTAGAATATAGAATGAAGTGCTTCTTTCCCTAATGCACCTGTTGTAGCTTGTAAGCATTTGATCAGGCATGGAAGAATGCATGGGGCAACCCAGCAGTCCAAATTTATTACTGCTCTTGATAGTTTTGTCAGCCTTAGTTGTGTCAGCTCTGCTAGTTAACCCATTTAATTACTTGCTTTTGTTGTTTTAATCTGATGTGGTACTAGCAGTGACATTCTACTGGGGACATGTGCCAAGCAAAGAACCAATAATCCCCTTGTCAGAACAGAGCAGTAACAGCAGCAGCTACTGCCCACTGTCACAGGAATGATTAGCACAAATTTTATTTTAACGAGGTCAACTTAGGCAGGGCTCAACACATGCAACCACTGTACATATGCCTCACTCAGGGTAAACTTTCTTTAATTTTTATGCAGGACATGTGTACAGATCTTAGGGTGCTAGTTGCATCAGGACAACACCAAGAGGCAAGAACATACCCTATTGTCCCTCTTTGGGTTAATTTATATTCATTTTCACCTGCAAAGTGCTAAGGTATGTCCTGTTTTACAGACACTTAAAAAACATATTAGCAGTATTTCTTCCCTCAAAATTAGGAGCAGCTCTTCACATCCTTCTACTCTTCTAGCTTCCTACATGGAGAAATTCAGCTAGCTTCTAGTACTTAGTTTATTATCAGATCAATTCAATTGTTGGACTCACACCTACACAAACTGTATGAGTAAATTAGTTCTCTTTGTAGAAAATAAGATGGTAGGAGTAAATCTGACGAAAGCAGAAGGTTCCAAAGAATAAACCGTACGAACTCCCAATTACAGTAGGTCTCTGTATAGTGGTACTACTACTAGTATTTGGGGGTCTAAAAGCTAGAGCTAATCTACTGTCTGCAACTCTGCACAGATAGGGAATGTAAAATAAACATGTACATTAATTAGTCCAATCTAACGTTGGGTGGGATAAAGTAAAATAATAAAGAATGGTATATTGCTCAAAAGCAGATTAGAAAAGCCATGACTTTAAAACACATTCCCTCCATGTTCCATGTTCTCATGCCTCCCCCTTCTCCTTGTTTCTTCCTCCTCTCCTCCAGCTCCCCAACCCCAGCCTGTTAAACCCTTAATCTAATCCTGATTAACACCTCACATTTGCCCACTATGTTGAGGTGTAGAGTAGAGCTAGTACTAATCTAGATCAAAGTTGCATGTTAAAAAATGCCAAGAAGATTTATATTAGTATATGCTCCTTCTCTAACCAATCTTCTCATCACCATCATATATATGACTTTTCTGCCTTGTTGTGATCTCTAGCTTGCTAGCTGCTGCAGCCTCTGCTCTTCCTGCAGATGCAATCAGTGCAGTAAACTAAATTAAGCAGAGCAGACACTGCACTGACATGGCACAGCACTAGAAGCAGCAGAGGCAGAGCAAGCAGAGGAAGCAGAGCTAGTGCTCTCCAAGCTCAGCAAAGGTGCTTCCATTTTTGTTCCAATTTCCAATGGAAGCTACAGTGCCAGTGCTGCTGCTAGTGACTGTGCTGTCTTTGATCTTGCCCTCCGGCATTGGCGCCGCCGCCGCCGGCGATGAGCGGTCGGCGCTGCTCGCCTTGAAGGCGGGCTTCGTCGACACGGTGGGCGCGCTCGCCGACTGGACCGACGGCGGCAAGGCGTCGCCGCATTGCAAGTGGACCGGCGTCGGGTGCAACGCCGCCGGCCTCGTCGATCGGCTCGAGCTCTCCGGCAAGAACCTGAGCGGCAAGGTCGCCGACGACGTGTTCCGGCTGCCGGCGCTCGCGGTGCTCAACATCTCCAACAACGCCTTCGCCACCACGCTGCCCAAGTCCCTGCCGTCGCTGCCCAGTCTCAAGGTGTTCGACGTGAGCCAGAACTCCTTCGAGGGCGGCTTCCCCGCCGGCCTCGGCGGCTGCGCTGACCTCGTCGCCGTCAACGCCTCCGGCAACAACTTCGCCGGTCCCCTCCCCGAGGACCTCGCCAATGCCACGTCCCTGGAGACCATCGACATGCGTGGGAGCTTCTTCGGCGGCGCCATCCCCGCGGCTTACCGGAGCCTCACCAAGCTCAAGTTCTTGGGACTCTCCGGCAACAACATCACCGGCAAGATCCCGCCGGAGATCGGCGAGATGGAGTCCCTCGAGAGCCTCATCATTGGGTACAATGAGCTCGAGGGTGGCATCCCGCCGGAGCTCGGTAACCTCGCCAACCTCCAGTACCTCGACCTCGCCGTCGGCAACCTCGACGGGCCCATCCCGCCGGAGCTAGGGAAGCTTCCGGCGCTCACCTCCCTCTACCTCTACAAGAACAACCTCGAGGGCAAGATACCACCGGAGCTCGGCAACATCTCGACGCTGGTCTTCCTCGACCTCTCCGACAACGCGTTCACCGGCGCGATACCCGACGAGGTGGCGCAGCTGAGCCACCTCCGGCTGCTCAACCTCATGTGCAACCACCTCGACGGCGTCGTGCCGGCGGCCATCGGAGACATGCCGAAGCTGGAGGTGCTCGAGCTGTGGAACAACTCGTTGACGGGGTCGCTCCCGGCGTCGCTCGGCCGGAGCTCGCCGCTGCAGTGGGTGGACGTGTCGTCGAACGGATTCACCGGCGGCATCCCGGCCGGGATCTGCGACGGCAAGGCGCTCATCAAGCTGATCATGTTCAACAACGGCTTCACCGGCGGCATCCCGGCCGGGCTCGCGTCGTGCGCGTCGCTGGTGCGGGTGCGCGTGCACGGCAACCGGCTCAACGGCACGATCCCCGTCGGGTTCGGGAAGCTGCCGCTGCTGCAGCGGCTCGAGCTCGCCGGCAACGACCTATCCGGCGAGATCCCCGGCGACCTCGCGTCGTCGGCGTCGCTGTCGTTCATCGACGTGTCGCGCAACCACCTCCAGTACTCCATCCCCTCGAGCCTCTTCACCATCCCGACCTTACAGAGCTTCCTCGCGTCGGACAACACGATCTCCGGCGAGCTCCCCGACCAGTTCCAGGACTGCCCGGCGCTCGCCGCGCTGGACCTGTCCAACAACCGGCTCGCCGGCGCGATCCCGTCCAGCCTGGCCTCGTGCCAGAGGCTGGTCAAGCTCAACCTGCGGCGGAACAAGCTCGCCGGCGAGATACCTCGCTCGCTCGCCAACATGCCGGCGCTCGCCATTCTTGATCTATCGAGCAACGTTCTCACCGGCGGCATACCGGAGAATTTCGGGAGTTCGCCGGCGCTCGAGACGCTCAACCTGGCATACAACAACCTAACCGGACCCGTGCCGGGCAACGGCGTGCTGCGCTCGATCAACCCCGACGAGCTGGCCGGCAATGCCGGGCTGTGCGGCGGCGTGCTCCCGCCGTGCTCCGGCAGCCGTTCCACCGCCTCCGGGCCGCGCTCTCGCGGCACCGCCCGGCTCAGGCACATCGCGGTGGGGTGGCTGGTCGGCATGGTCGCCGTCGTGGCCGCGTTCGCGGCGCTGTTCGGCGGGCACTACGCGTACCGGCGGTGGTACGTGGACGGCGCGGGTTGCTGCGACGACGAGAACCTCGGCGGCGAGTCGGGGGCGTGGCCGTGGCGACTGACGGCGTTCCAGCGGCTGGGGTTCACGTGCGCCGAGGTGCTCGCGTGCGTGAAGGAGGCGAACGTGGTGGGCATGGGCGCCACCGGCGTCGTCTACAAGGCCGAGCTCCCCCGCGCGCGCGCCGTGATCGCCGTGAAGAAGCTATGGCGACCAGCCGCCGCCGCCGACGCCGCCGCCGCCGCGCCGGAGCTGACGGCGGAGGTGCTGAAGGAGGTGAGCCTCCTCGGCCGGCTCCGGCACCGGAACATCGTGCGCCTCCTCGGCTACATGCACAACGAGGCCGACGCCATGATGCTGTACGAGTTCATGCCCAATGGCAGCCTATGGGAGGCGCTGCACGGGCCGCCGGAGCGGCGCACGCTGGTGGACTGGGTGTCGCGCTACGACGTGGCCGCCGGCGTGGCGCAGGGGCTCGCCTACCTCCACCACGACTGCCACCCTCCGGTGATCCACCGCGACATCAAGTCCAACAACATCCTCCTCGACGCCAACATGGAGGCGCGCATCGCCGACTTCGGGCTGGCGCGTGCGCTGGGGCGCGCCGGCGAGTCGGTGTCGGTGGTGGCCGGGTCGTACGGGTACATCGCGCCGGAGTACGGGTACACGATGAAGGTGGACCAGAAGAGCGACACGTACAGCTACGGCGTGGTGCTGATGGAGCTCATCACCGGGAGGAGGGCGGTGGAGGCGGCGTTCGGCGAGGGGCAGGACATCGTCGGCTGGGTGCGCAACAAGATCCGGAGCAACACGGTGGAGGACCACCTCGACGGCCGGCTCGTCGGCGCCGGCTGCCCGCACGTCAGGGAGGAGATGCTGCTGGTGCTCCGCATCGCCGTGCTCTGCACCGCCAGGTTGCCGCGCGACAGGCCGTCCATGCGCGACGTCATCACCATGCTCAGCGAGGCCAAGCCGCGCCGCAAGAGCGGCAGCTCCACCGGCAGCGCCAGCGCCAAAGCCCCCACTCCGGCGGCGGCGGCGGTGGCGGCGGTGGTGGTGGACAAGGACAAGCCGGTGTTCACCACGACGCCGGACTCCGACTACGCTTAGCTGTGTCCATTTTCTTTCTTCCTTTTTTTTTCTTCGGTGCATGTTAATGATTTGTTCATGTATGTAGATTATTCTAAAAAAAATTGTAAGAATTTTGAGCTTGTAACAAACCAACCAACCATTTTCTGTAAGGATTAGACATAGATCATGTAGATTAATGTAAGCAATTGAAAGCAGATGAATAATTATAAACCCACTCGGTTAATTACTCTTGTTATATATCCGAGTAGAAATAATCAGAATGAAAAAGATGAACAAGATTAAAATCAAGCATTCGAATTGGCCATGTGAATTTGCATTCTCCAATCCAATATTGCAGCTCCTATTTCTGGGCCATCTAACTTAAGCATGAGCTTGATGGCCATGAATAGCTAGCTAGCAAGTGGAGATTGATTCACAGATCGCCACCCAAATCCTGACAAATCGAATCAGGATATAACAGCGCGCGGCAAGAAGATCGTTTTTCATCTGGATCTACACTACTAGCAGCAGCAGCACCGCGCCGCCTAGTACACTACAACACGGCCCATTTGTTTATAGACCGAATTTCTTGGCAGTGACAGCCTAGGCCCGTGGGCCGTGTGCTAAGTGCTAGTAGTAGTAACCATCAATCAGGGGAGGCCCGCGGTGGCCGGCGCCGGCACTACCACCACCGGTAGCCACTGATGGATCGGCCGTCCAGGCAGGCATCCATCCATGTGAAGTTCTGAATATATCATTCGACGGAGCAGTGAAGCAAAGCCTGGCTGAAGCTGCGTGCCTAACCAATTTGCTTGCATTTTATGCGCCTTCGACCTCTGTTTCATGTTTCCTTCGACTAACTTGGTTGTAACAAACATATGCATTTGTTTGCTCGAAGATTCCGAAATGTTGTCACGCTGAACAACCTTCCACATACGTGAAAACAGTTTATCGCATGACTTGCACTACAATTTTTAGCTTCAGCCTAACTGTACTTTACCCCAAGTCAGTTTTAGCTGATAACTGTATTTCACATGCTAGATGTAGTTAATTTTTAGCTTCAGCCAAACTGTATTTTACTCCAAGTCAGTTTTAGCTGATAACTGTATTTCACATGCTAGATGTTGCGTCCTTAGGTAAGTTCTAAGTACTTCCGAATACACATTCAACTAATGAACCCGACACCTACCAAAGCAACTTTATTAGGTAAATTACATTATAAAACTAGTAAAATTGGGTCCAGTTCAAGTGCAAATTGAGGATGGTAGCCAGGTTTTACATACCGTTTCGAGATGAAAACCAGTAAACGTCGGTTTTAACAAAAATAAATAAATAAATGACTTTCAAACTGATCGCAATTGTGAACCCTGGTGGCAGCTCATTTCGACCAAACAGAAGCATTTCCCAAAACTGGTTGAATGGTAGCACAAAACAAGCGGAGACACCACGGAACAAAATAAAACAACGCCATTACCATGGACGCTAAGAGAATCATGAACATTGTATGAAACAAAAATACGAGAGGTTCAACTGACTGAAATTTCAGAGGTCAAGTTTTAAAGCATCATAACAAATAAAACAAGATAAGTACATCATACTATAGGAAAGATGGCTCAATCCAGGCAAAAGTTCTTAAATTCTAGTTTCATAGCTGCTTTGACAGCAAAACGGGATCTAGTTGGCTGCGGCAGCTCTCTTCCTTGGGGTAGCCTCAGTACCTGAATGATTGAGCAAAAGGAACATAATGAATCCAAACAGCTTTACTATTTTTAACGCAATTAACATTTCCCATGAGATTTAAAACATAAGAAAAGTTCCAGGCACCTTCTCTGAAGTTGCTCTTGAACCTCCTAGGCACATGTCGCATGTACCTCATCCTTCCGGTTCCTGTGGTCTTGCGCCTAATGGCCTTCACGCTCCAGTTGTCTGAAATGACATAGTAGAAATTAAAACTAAGCAAATCCAAAAAAAAGAAAAAAGAAATTCAACCACAAAGAATCTAACTAGAGATTTAAAGGCTAACCAAAAACAATATAACTCAAATCAGGTATGTTTTCATTTAATGTATATTTCGCATTAAATGAACAATGCGAGGAAACAGATGTGCAATGATACAAATTTAAATGGTTACATTATTACAAACCAAACAACTCAACCAAGTACTGCTACCATACATTAAACAAGGCAGCAGCAGGAGCAGGTAGACATGACGGTGAACAGAGTGACAAATAGAATTGCCATATGTTTGAACTGAATGTTGAAAAAGAGCAAATATAATAAAATTGCCTGATCTCAGAAAAGAAAAGAAACAGAATAAATAAAATCTCAGGTTAGAGGATAAGTCGAAAGAAAACATAAGACAAGGGAAAATTGAGTACTTATAGAAAAAACTCTGTGCATTGGGTACATCAGAGACTTAAATACTTAGGAATCACGGGAGCATAACTCCCATCATATTGTTGCAGTTTTTCTCTCATCACTTGAGCCTGCCTCACAACAGAAGCAGGCAACACAGAAATATATAATAAACACAATGAAGGTACAAAACTTCAAAGTGTTACAAATGTTCAAATTTCTAAATAATCACTGCAAAAATCATCTAACCAAATGTGATAGCCAGAATAAAATATAAGCTCAGAAAATGAAAACATCTTCTCATTAATGCCATGGCATCTCTGAAGTCTGACATGCGAAAGTTTTCATGATTCCTCATAGCTTTTTTTTTGTAAGACAGCAAAACCATTTGGAAAATCAAATGAAAAGAAAAAAAACATATTTGTGATCAATCACGACATGAGAACTATCAGTGCTTGAATTTTGTACGTTAATACTGGCAGTTTTCATTAGCCTTTCAAAGGGAAAATATGTTGGAAGGATCATCAGAGACTTAAATACATAGGAATCACAGGAGCAAAGCTCCCATCATATTGTTGCAGTTGAAACCTCATCACTTGAACCTCATAAACATAATAGTTTTCGAATGAAACAGGCCCTCCTTATGTTTTCCAAGCAAGCATTTTAGCTTATAATCATTTGTGGAAAAAACATATGTACAAACAACACATTAAATTTTATTCGGTTAAGATCAACGCAGCCGAGCTGGTAAATCAGTTCTCAGGACCACAAATGGAACGAGAATGGATAACGCCCGAGACAATAAACATGACAGGTATCAGTTTAGAAAACATGGCTATCAGTCACGGGTCATCAGAAACACGGACCAATGTTTTCTTCATCATTTCCATCAAAACATCAGGCTTTACTAAGAGAAGGTTCGTGCAGACAACGCATCTCAGCGAATCAAGAAAACATCAACCACTAACACCCCAATTTCTAAACATTACTTGGCATCTAGACGCAATATAATCATCAAATCTACATGAAACCGAGAAGCACATGTACAAATCTAGAGGAGGCTTACACTTGCGGATGCGGGCGGCGGGGTAGCCGCAGGAGGAGCAGGTGCTCTTCTGGAGGTGGAAGCTGCGGCGGCCGCAGCGGACGCAGAGCGTGTGCGTCTTGTTCCGGCGCTTGCCGAAGCTACCCGTACCCTTCCCCTGCGAGCCACAACAAGATCACACCACGTTAACCCTAGGAGGACAAGGTGGGGGAAGAAACGATGCGGCGGCGGCGGCGGCGAGAAGGTTACCATTGTTTGGTCTGCTCCTCTCGGCTAGGGTTGGAGAGTGGGGCGGCGGAGGCGGAGATGGGGGAAGTGGAGTAAAACCCTAGCTATTTATAGGGAGCACGGGAGCAGCAATAGTGGGCTTCCATGGGCTATTCATAACCAACGCAATTGATTGGGCCGATATTAGGAACCAATAGTTACGATTCCGTTCTGGGCCAATATAATGGAACATGGGCTGTTCCATTCACCTTCAGCCAGCGAAGTCGGCCCGTCAACGAAAGTTGGGTCGCTCCGAATGGCCGAAGCCTGCATATGATGATGGAATTGTTTTAGTAATTTTAAATCCAGATTCACCGTAAACAAAACAAAAAGATTATGCTCAAACAGAAATTTGAAACTGTCCACTGGTTTTTTTTCTCTTTTTTTGCGACAAGAGCAGTTTCTTTATTGTTTGTCCTTGTACAAGCTATCTACAATTTGTTCTTCATTATTTTTTGAGTGATAGCCTGATAGGTGTTACATTGATAGCGCCATTGTTTCTCTTATGTTTATCTTATTAGCAACTAAAAGATAAATTATGTATAAAACTTCTATATATGTGTTTTTGGTTATTCAAAAACGAATGGTGTAAAATAAACTAAAAAAAATCATAAAATCAACTTCAAAATTAAATTTTAAAATTTAAATCCTACTTATAAACATAAGTGAAACAACGACGCTCTTTCGGACGAAAGATATGACACAAAGGCAACGACTTGACCCAATTAGACCACAGTACTAAAGTCCTGAAAATTGACTCGTAACCTTCGCGAAGCGCGTCTTGCCGTCGTCCTTCAATAGCGATCCGCCTTCAAGTACTTCACGGCAAAACGCAAGTCTACGAGTCTTCTAAAATTCAGTTTGTTTGCATCACGCAACGCGTGGAAATAGCATGAATCTCAAGACCAGTACAGCATTATTGTTAGCTCGTCCCTACCCATTCGGCATTGATACTGGTACGTTGCTTCTACAAAGAAGGTTTCGACGTTTCATGTGGTATAACCGCACTTTTATGCATAATAACTCCACAAGCCGAGTGGAGATCTACAACATCAGTCTGCTTGAAGGGCAGGCTCCAGAGCACCTTGATCGCTAGGACACGGTTTAAAATGGAACGGAGGGAGTACTCCTTCCATCCCAATATAAATACAATATAATACAGAGGATATATGGTATTTGTATTAGGTTGTACTTATAGGAGAAAGAAGGTACACCCATGCTCAATTTCCTTACAATCGGCAAGCGGGATCAACTTGTGGTCAAAAGTTGCTCTATCAATTGGCGTTAATGTCTATCACTAGTACTTAGTACGAGCCCTCTCTTTAATCATCGATGCCGATGGTCATCAGTCTCTCTTTTGGATTCTTCTTCCCATGACTTGACCCAATCGAAGGCAACATGGATAACATTGGGTCCGGCAAATCTCTCCGGCCCTGTTTAGCATATTGGACGAAAGAGCGGAACGATATATTTGCAAATTGAAAATAATTTATGAATATAATTTTCATATACTTTTTTAACGAGCTAAATACAAATGTTGAAAAATAAATTACGGTAAAAACATCATAATCAATTATAAGTTTAAGGTTGAAAATTAAAATTTTTACCGACAAGTATAAGGATAAGTGAAAACATAAGACTGCTCGTCTCGCCATCCTGTTTCGCCTCAATCACCCGCAGCTCAAGCTCAATGACTTGACCCAACGCGTGATTTTTACGGTAAACAGCTGTCTCTATATTTTTTTCTGTAGAAAACTGGTAAAATAGTGGGTGTTTCAGAAACTGAAAAACGGCCCAAGCGTTAGGGAGGCACACTGATAAACTGCAGTGCTGCTGTATCTCGGTGGCTTTTCTGTTTGAGATTTGCCAGTACTAGTATTGTGTGTGATCATTTCATAACATCGATGCGGCGTATTGGCTTTGCATGATCTTCATTTCATAACATTCAGTTTTGTAAATGTGATTCTCACGGAGTAGACATGGCAAGTCACAAATTTAAGGCTTGAGCCTTGAGGTTAGAGTTGAGTCATTAGCACATAATTAATTGAATACTACTATTAGTTGTTATAAATTTGGAAAATAGATTTATTTGATTTTTTAACAAACTCCTCCATTATTTTTTCCACAATACCCTTTAGCAGTTCGAAAAATATGCTAACGATAGACCAAATGGAACGGGTTGACCGACTAACGTTGATGAAGTAAACGATACTATAGAAGCCGTTTCTTGTAGCAGATGGGGCAAAACATGCGTTGCCAATTTCAATCTTACAAAATTTTGGCAATGCTAGATTTTGGTAAGTTTCGACATTTCTAAATTTTGGTAGCGTTAAATGTATTTAGTTTAATGCCTATCTAAAATTTGATAGTGTTTTTCTGAGAGGAAAAATCAAGGACTACCAAATTTTTGTATGATGGAATTGGTAAGATCATATTTAATTTGTTATCCTACCAAAATTTAGTAATATCAATGTGGCAATGAAGTGAATAGGCCCACAATAATTTCAGCTTTTCTCTTCTTTTCTTTTGCCAGGAAATTATTTGAGATATTAATAATTAATGTACCTGGAAACCACTAGCTGTTCTGACCGAGTCTGCTCTGAATGGATGCAATCAAGCAATAGCACTCTACGTCCATATTAAAAGCACTAGTAGGACTGGACCTCCAGAGGCTTGCTTCATTATATAAGCATAGCTCAGTTAGAAGAGGAGAACAAGAACCTATAGGAGAAACGTAAAAGATATAGAGAGAGATGGCTGGAGTAGTACCATGGATGATCCTTGCAACCACCCTACTGCTAGCAACCATCAGCATCAGTGCAGCATCCAGGACGGCTAAGCCTAGATGCAAAGAAACATGCGGCATCCTCACCATTCCCTACCCCTTCGGCATCGGTGCTGGTTGCTTCTACACTGATGGGTTCGACGTTTCATGCGAGCATAACCGCACTTACATGCATAACTCAAGCAACAAGATGGAGATCTACAGCCTCAATCTGCTTGGAGGGCAGGCTCAAGTCAGCACCTTGATAGCCAACAAATGCTCCAACACAGATGGCACTTGGACAGATGGTTGGGTATCAACATGGACTGCTCCTTTTTTCACATTATCCAGCAGGGCTAACAAGTTGACGGTGGTTGGATGCAATACCCTTGCATTCCTGGGGGGCTACAACAAGAAAGAACAGAACGTTGGGGCTGGGTGCTTCTCGATGTGCCCCGACAAGCAGAGTGTGGACAGTAGCGGCCAGTGCTCCGGCATGGGCTGTTGCCAGACATCTATTGCACCAAAGCTCAGCTCCTTCAACGTGACATTTGACAGCGGGTTCGACAATTCTGAGGTGAACAGCTTCAATCCATGCAGTTATGCCTTCGTTGCCGAGCAGGACTGGTTCAGGTTTGAGCCTGATTACCTAGAAGGTCACAAGTTCACAGACAAGTACAAAGGGGTTCCTACTGTGCTTGATTGGGTTGCTGGAAGAGAATCATGTGCCCAAGCGCCCAAGAACAGGACATCATATGCCTGTGTTAGCACGAACAGCAGCTGCATCAACTCACCAAATGCTACCGGGTATCTCTGTGCCTGCAACAATGGGTTTGCAGGCAACCCGTACCTGGAAGGAGGGTGCCAAGGTAACCAACTCACTGCAATTCACTTTTATTTTTCAAGTTCACCTTATGTCCATCTGTGCATTGATCTTCAGTTGTTTTCCTACTTTTCCATGGCGTCAACAGATATCAACGAGTGCGAATCTCCGGGTCAGTACTGCCATGGAATCTGCGACAACACAATTGGGGGCTACCATTGCTACTGCGGGCCTGGGACTCAAAGTACAGATCCAAAGAGAGAGCCCTGCAATCCAATAACAGCTTCAGAAAGAGCTAGACTAACAAAAACGTTTATAGGTAATTCCCAATACTCCAAAGTCCTAATATTTCATGAAGGAATAACATATAAAAGGTACTGTGCAGTAGACTCCTGACATTTCCCGCTGGGTAGAATTGTCTACTTCATTCCCCTTAGCTAGAAGCCAGACAGATAGGCAAAATACATATATTACAGTAAGCATTCTATTGCAAAATGTTTCACTATCTGTAACTAACTTGAGAAATATTATAGGAGAATTATCTCCAGCCATAGGTTCAATTATATAGCAATCTTACACAAGGATACAGTATTATAATGCTAATTCAGCAATAAATACCCACAGAAAATTTCTCCTCGACTTCTGGTAACTAAAAAAAGGTTTTTCTTCGCAGGCATTTCGGTATGCGCTATTATACTGCTTAGTTGCACTTTTGCACTACTGATCGAATGCCAGAAAAGAAAGCTGATGAAAGAAAAAGAAAGGTTCTTTCAACAAAATGGGGGTATGCTGCTGTATGAGCAAATCCGGTCAAAGCAAGTTGATACTGTGAGAATATTCACAAAAGAAGAACTAGAGAATGCAACAGACAATTTTGACTCAAGCAAAGAACTAGGAAGAGGCGGTCATGGCACTGTATACAAGGGGATCCTCAAAGACAACAGAATAGTAGCCATAAAGCGCTCAAAGATTATGAATATGGTTCAGAAAGATGAATTTGTGCAAGAGATGATTATACTTTCACAGATCAACCACAGGAATGTGGTAAGGCTTCTAGGTTGTTGCTTAGAAGTGGAAGTTCCAATGCTGGTCTATGAATTCATCCCAAATGGCACTTTGTTCGAGCATATACATGGTAAATACAGAACAACCTCCATTTCACTGGATGCTCGTCTACGGATTGCTCAGGAATCTGCAGAAGCACTAGCATATCTACATTCATCAGCATCCCCTCCAATAGTTCATGGTGATGTCAAATCTCCAAACATTCTCCTAGGTGACAACTACATAACAAAAGTGACTGACTTTGGAGCATCAAGGATGCTTCCAAAAGATGAAATACAGTTTATGACAATGGTACAGGGGACTCTAGGCTACCTAGACCCAGAATACTTACAAGAGCGCCAGCTAACACAGAAAAGTGATGTTTATAGCTTTGGAGTTGTGCTTCTAGAACTAATAACAGGAAAGACTGCAATTTATTCTGAAAATACTGAAGAAAAGAAAAGCCTTGCATCATCCTTCCTTCTGGCACTGAAAGAGAACAGACTTGAGTCCATCTTGGACAGGAACATATTAGGTGTTGGAACAGAGCTGTTCCAAGATGTTGCTCAACTGGCAAAATGCTGCTTGAGTACAAAGGGGGAAGAACGGCCATTAATGACAGAAGTAGCTGAAAGGTTAAAAGCAATAAGAAGCACCTGGCGTGAGCAATTGATTGAGGGTGCTAATGAAGAAACTGTATGTTTGCTTGAAAACTCATCACAGTATGACCCTTCTACCACTGGACGACATGGAAGCTTGATGGCGCTAGATATAGAAACTGGTAGATGATGAGTATGCAAGTATCAATAAATGGTTTTAGCAGAGTTTCGATTAGCATCTCCTGACATAAATATCTTGTAAAAATATTTGTGTTCAAGAATAAAAACTGCAGGAAATCAATGAAAACTTATATGTGACATGATTTTATGAGGTTCAGTATGTCAGCAACAACAATGTGCCATGGAATGGTCTGTCCTACCTTCTTTGTTTTTTACCAGGTGGTTTGTCCTACTTTCACCATGGAAGTTGCCGCCAATACATCGACATAGAATCGCATCATAAAGGATGGGAAAAATTCTCTCTCTCAAAATAAAGGCCCAAGTTACAGATCATTTATTGAATGACAAAATAAAGAAGGCCAAAACATGATTAGAAATTGTTAGACAAGATAGTAGACTAACAAAGTAACAGGCCTTTTCTGCCACAGCAATCACAATACATTCATCCGTGAATAAACTACAACTGATGACTGAAGGTCTCTATCAACCTTGAAGTGGGAGTGAAAAAATCTCCTAGCCTGCCAACCAGGACACATGTCATGATGTTAATGGACAGGAAAGATTAAGAATACAAGAGATAATATATTAATTATCACGTCATACACAGCCAATCATGCAATGTAATGCAACCTATCCATCATGTTTTAAGACAGCTAGTTCACAAATTGTAACTACAATAAAACTATTAACTACCTGAGTGCAACAAACAATAACCTGATTTTATTTTGCCATCGATTGCAAGCAATGCAGAGCTTGTGTCAGATGCTCACCTTACAAACTGATGGCAATTCTTGCTAGGAGGACTACTCACAAAAGGGAATTTAATTATACTGGTTTCTAGGACACGTAGTTCTTGATATTAGGACACTAGGGTTGGTATACCCACAATGTTACCGCAAAATATGTCATTATCATAGTCATCTGATCGTGCATAGCCAATACTACAACATGAGAGGAGGCGCGCATCCACGCGAGAGAGAGAAAGGGGGGGGGGGCACAAACTTAAAAATGTGGCCCATCCTTTGTGTTTTAGACATTTCTTTATGAACCAACTTGAACAATACCTTTGATTTTTTTTTTCTTTTTAGAAGTAATCAGTTCCATTTGGACATCAGCTGCAATGTCTGACTTCAATATCAATTTATATGCATATGCTAGTGCAAAATTATATTGCAAATCTAATGATAAAAATTTCAACATGACCAATTTACAAGGCATTGAGTAAGAAAAGTTTAAGCACAAGTTTCTAAAACATCATATAAATAAAGACTACTAAGTATATGCATTTTTTTTAGACTGCAGGTAAACTTCATTACCCGGCTTTCGAAAGAAAGCCTAAAACAAACTGACAAGGTCTTACAAAAGGGAAATCTAAACTACCAAACAGAAAAAAGGTATATGCATATGCCTATTAAACTGAGGGAAGAAGAGATTTTAAGATTCAACATGGTTTTACCTCTCTAAAAGAATTGTGCAGAAGCAACTTGAGATGCCTTTCTTCAGACTCAAATAATACAATGTGACTGAAAGAAGATAAATTTCCAAAAACCTTGCCCACAAAATCTGATGGGTTCATGAGGAAACGATCTGACTCATCCAAGGTCCCTTTGTTTTCGCTGGTAACAAGCACGCTAAGTCAGGATAATTGGCTAAATCAGGTACAACATAGTAAAATGAAATGCTATATCTACTGCACTAGAAAAAAGTGAAGGCATAATCACCTAGGAGTACAGTCCAAAAAGCGCATAGGCAGGTTGTAATGTAATGTAGAGTAATAAGGTGTTGAATGGCAAGGCATAAGGAAGAGGACACTCTTTACTCTTCCATCATGGGCTTCTTGTGACAGGTAAAACATAACATCTTCAGTTCCTCTCTGACAAAGTGAAAATGTACACATAAGAGCAGTTAAGGAATTTTGAAAAGAAAAGCTAACTAGGCACAAATAGAAAACAACAAAATTTACCTAAGGAACAACATAGATAAAGAATATGTTTACTTAAAAGTAGAACTTACCTGATGGTACAAGGACATATATAAAGCCATTGGAACATTTGTTAAGATAAGCAGAATGACAGAAAGCTGAAACCTTGAAAGGTGGCCTTTCTCACTGCGACCTTTTCCCTTGAATTGTGCCATTGCAGCTAAGTTGTATCCTGAGAACATAAACATCAAAGGAAGCACCGGGAGAACAAACCTGTTGTATTCGATCCATTTATATCAGGGCATGTGCACTTGTGTAGTGAGAAGAGATTGAACATTACAAACTTGTGAGAAGAGATAAGTACCTGAATTCTTTATGTCCAAGTATGCTATAAACTGCTAATACCCAGACAATAAGACCTGCAAGCCTCCATTCTCAAGACTTCATAATTCCAGAAATTGAAAACGGTAAGAAAGTCCAAATCATCGATGGAAAACCTTGGCTGAAGTACCAATGGAACACATGTGTTCCATAGTAGTCGCCTCCCGAAGAGAAGAGATTAAATTTCAAAAAATTAAGTGGCACTATGACCCGGGAACCATACATCCAACAATCAAGAAATGTTGTCACAGCAAGGACAAAGACCCTGCAGAAAAATTAAAAGGCATAAGGTTTATAGAGGTATTCCTCAATTTTGACAAAGAGAACAAATGACCTTACAAGAAAAGCAATCCTTAAATCATCATTTTTTTGGACAATAAGGCGATCGCAATTTTAACAAAAGAAACTGAAGGGGTCAAGAGATCTGATCTCAGAAATGATATACATAATGCTGATGACACGACAGACAATTGCATATCGCACATAGGATTGTAACAATCCAGCCCACATGCCCTAAAGCTGGTGTTTGTGCATAACTTATCTTACCCACAACTATATAGTAATCGACCATGCAACCTTTGTTTTGCTACCATTTAGCATGGTGGACAGTAATGCCGATCCCTCCTGAACAATGTGAATGACTTCCATATGTTCAGTTTGTTTTTTTCAGAAGACCGACCAGCGAGCATTCTTCCCATGGGAAACATCCTATATATACATCAGCGTAATATATATGCGATACAAAAAAAATTAAGAAATAAAAGACAAAATCCATCAGCATTATGATGCAAAAATTCAAGAAATAACAGAGAAAAGACATTATGAAAATTTACCATAAACAACATCCTAAATTCATCCAATTTATACACATCCAGTGCACAAATCCAAGAAAGAAATATACTGAAACCATAAGTTCGATGCAAATTTTAAAATAATTTCTTACCCTAGTGGAATAACCTCGAGAAAGAGAAACCGGGATTTCGATTTCGTCTGAATAAAATCCAAAAGACCAACATATAGCCATGTTATGGCACTTGTTGGCCGAATAGCACAAGCTAAGGCAGCTATGAGTAGAGCCATTTTTCTTGATGGAGGGCTTTGCTTGCTAGCAGGCTTCTGCCTTGGAACAACCAAAGCTCCTTTCGAAGACTCTATTGCAACAAACCAATAGTAAAGTCCAGTAATAGTCAAAACTGTCTCCATGCTGTTTGAGAGAGTACGTGTGATACAGAAGAACATGAACCAGTTAACCAGCTGCGAAAATAACTGGAAATGAGTTGTTAAGGTCACCATTCACCAGGAAAATGGACTTCCTTATTCATGAAAAAGAAAATCGTATATACAGAAATGAGTTCAAGGATACTGCACTGGGCAACATGATTATTGAAAATGAGTTTCGAAAGTTTATATAAGTAGAGATCCCCAAAAGATGCAAAGACTGCTTGTAGAAGACGTGGAGCCATAACCTGTGGGGGAAAACAAAGAAATAATAAGAAAATGTTGCTTCTCAGTGCGTTGAAAAAATAAGGCCATGCAGAGTGGAGTGATATCTGATTAACATATAGGTTTATTTGCTTAGAATTGAGACTGAACATAGAACAGGGTACACATTCTGCATGGTTAGAATTAAGAACCCATTTGTAAGCTATCCCAACAAAGAATCTAGCTACAGGAGAAATTGTTGATACTGAGCACTTGTGATCCCCTTTCATATAACTGAACTTGTGTTAATAGAAAGTTGAAGCACCACATGACATTGACCAGAATTATCACTTGCAATCTTCGCCCAGAGAAATACCTAATGAGTTTTTGGCATGATTTGCTAGAGTAATTACCATAAACCATGGGGTATCCAAGTGGAGCAGGGCCAGAATCTTGTAAAGCGCAGCAAAGACCAACGGATGGAGGTAACTTCGGAGACCCCTCTTCCACTCCCAAGTAAGGTGGCCATACCTGCAGTGAACAGAAAATGCGGCAGTTCAAGTATCCCACTCCCTTTGAGAGTGTCAGCTGGATTCTATTTCGATTTCAAGCGACTTACAAGCAGACTAAAAGCCGGCGCACAACAGCCAGCGGCGGCGGCGGCGGCGGCGAGTTTTACCCGAAGACGATGCGGTGGGCGACCTCGAGGCACTGCCAGTGCTCGTCGGGGTTGAAGTAGGTGCGCACCAGCAGCGCGTTCGCCGCGCGGAAGGCCAGCGCCAGCGCAAGCACCCTTCGCTCCGATCCCAACACGGACGGCGGATCCGGCCTCTCCTTCTCCGTCGACGAGGCTTGTGCGGTGGACGAGTCGCCGACGCCCTCAGGAGGCGGCGGGCCGGTGGCATTAGATCGCCTCCGGTGGCTCATCGCGGCGGCGACGGCGAGGCAGCCAGCCCCTTCCAGGCTTGCTTAGCACAAGGCTAACGATGGGGAGTGGAAGGAGGAGGAGGCGCGCCGCCGTCGCCGTCGCCGTCGCCGGAGTCGCGAAGGAGGAGCCGAGGAGGCATATGTTCTTCCTATGGTTTGGGACTTTTGGGCTGGGAAATTCACTCCCAGGCCCATTTAGGGCCCCTTTAAATCGCAGGAATGTAAAAACACAGGAATAGAAAAAACGCAGGATTTTTATAGAAATGTAAGTGTAAAATAGAGGATTGCAAAACACAGAAAAAACAGAGGAATGGTCGTTTGATTGGACCACAGGAAAAACGCAAGAATTAGAGGAGAGATAAAGACTCAAAGGAAAGTTTCCAAGAGGTTTTACCTCATGTTAGAATTCCTCCAAAACTTATATGGCATTAGGCAATCCATAGGAATTTCATATGATTCCATAAGATCCATTCCTTTGATTAAAAGGGTTATATAGAAAAAATTCTATAGAAATAAAATCCTCTAAAATTTCTATAAATTTTCTTTGAATTAAAGGGGCCTTAAACTGCGTTTTTGGCCTGCACTGGAACAACTACCTCATGGGCCCGGATCCGGTCCAGACAAACAAAGGCCTCCGAGGGGGAAGGTCAGGAGAAGGGCCATGGGAAACTGACATGTGGGACCGGGAGAGAACTAAGAGCAAAAGAAGATACGTCGGTTGGCCATAATCTCTAATACCGAATCCTATATACCTATACGAATCATCCCACTATCATATTTTCCTGTCTTGTGGTGAAGCCACGTCATCTGAATTATCTTAGAGCGTTAGATCAGAGTTGAACGGAGATTAGATCGATTCATCCCTTCAGTTGAGTCCGTTGGATTCTTACCAGCACAAGGCCAATCAACGGATGATCAGATGTGCCTTCTCGGCTTCACCACGCACTATTGACTGCGTCCCACACATATCCCATCCATTGAGTTCCCTGTCCCCACCCACGTTGACATGCATGACTGATCACCTGCTTCATGTAATGCATGCAAAAGTAGAAACCGACGCATGCTATTGAAGAGCCTCTGAATCTCTTATCCCGGGCTTTATTCACTTATATGCGCTGGGAATCCTATTCAGAGCTTCTCCTGTTTGGAGTTCTTCGTGATCGTTCAATCCAACCAAATCTATTTTAACCAGCACCTCCTCATCACCTCAAACAATGGATGTTGCATGTGTTGGAGAGCTTCAAATAGCTGATTCATCTCTCGAAAATCAGAAGATGCAGGTGAGTCGGTGCCACCGTTTGGGGTCTCTCGCCTGTCACCGTTATCCTCTCGCAAGCGGGCAGTTCTTTCCTCTCTTTTATTTTTTTCTCATTCTTCCTGTTGTTGATTTTGAAAACAGATATCTGGCTCGAGTGATCTAACTACATGTCCGCTTCTCCTCCCTAATGACAAGATTATTTTATATCCTGTTTTTTATCTTCAAGTTCCAAATTTCATTCGATTTATCCTATGAGGATTCGGTTCAATATCTAAGAAAAAAAGAATCCAGTCTCCATTCCCTATCCCTATTAAGAAGGTGGTTTCTGATAATTTCTGGCCTATAATTGTTTTCTCATTTTCCTCGCCATAATACCACCAAGTGATTTTAGGATGAAATCGCATATCAACTGATTTGGTCTACCGCTTGCCATTTGCAGTTATGCCTGGAATTCGATCTACTCACCTTCTTATGATCAGATTTCCAAATTAACCATCATCTGGTAAGTTTATTGATATTGTTCTCCTTAACTTCTGTTTAATTATGCTACAAATTGGATTCTTCCTTTTTTTTTCTAAAAGTATCCATCAAACATCACATTTTTGTTTAGTTCGCTCTAAAAGTAAATATGTATACGTGTTAGGGGAAAAATCAACTATGTGTTGGTGAACAAAAGTGCAAGTATGGTTCTGCGGTATGAGATAAAACTGAACCCTTCAAATATTTTCATTGAATCTTACTTTATTTTGTCAAAATATTGGTTGCCTATATTCTCTACGGTTGCAGACATATTTCTTGGGACATCTTGCCATGGTGTTTACTCTGTGAGCTTGTCACGTCCTCTGTACAGTTGCTCTAGAGACTGGCTAGAGCTCAAAAGAGGCATGCAGTTTAATCGGGTAATTAATCCACTCAGATAGACCGGATTTAAGAAGATGATTAGAAATGAGTGTTTTTTAGAGAGCAAACAAGCTGATGAGGAATTCTATTATTCTAGACTAAAAATGTATTTACAATCTACTGTAACAAAACCATCTATTGGTGTGTTCGGCTGCATGTTGCAGCAGCTGCAACGCAGCCACACAGCTGCTTGCAGTGACACAAATTACTGTGTAATATGGCTGTGTCACAGCTGAAATAGGGCAGCCGAACACACCCTATATCTGCTATACTTACAACCATAGTGTCACTGTTTGTTCGCATCTAGAATGATATATCAATGCTTCATATCATATAACATTCCTAAAATATATTAATCATGCATTTTGTTGTTATTATATTATGATTCCGTTGATATATTTGCAACTATATTTTATACATACATATCCCACAGCAACGCGTGGGGTATCATCTAGTTCTGGAAGGATTCGGGTCCAAAAAGCCCCGCCACGTGGCACCATGCAGTTCCAGCTTTCTCCCCCCTCCGGCAGCCGTACGATCACGGATCTACGGTGAGAGATCGCTGCTATGGATATCGTTTTAATATGCAAAGTTACATGGGTTTATATCTCTTTCTCTATTATTATAAAAATTAAAAATGTTTTTACCGGTACTTTGTTACGTCATCCGTATTTGAATCGGTTTTAATTTTATGTTTTTAGTTTTAATCTCTATCTCTACTTAAAAGTAGAACAAGAAATTTCCATAGTCGGTAAAAAAGAAAAAAAAAGTCCAACTAAAAAAGGATTTAAAAAAGCTTCTGTCGTCAGTAAAAAAATCGACTAAAAAGGTAGAAAAAAAGGAAAAATAAAGTCCGACTCAGAAAACGATAAAAAAAAAAGCTTATGTCGTGAAAAAAAAAATCGTCCGACTCCGGTAAAAAAGGAAAAAAAAGTCAGTTTGGTTTTTTTCATGCGAAAGAGTTTTTTTCTACGCACGTGCTATCGGTTTTTTCCCGGATTTTTAAATCCGATCTTTCACCGTGCACGCTTTTGGTTTTTTCGTCAATTTTTTTTCACCAGTTTTTTATCCCATGCGCTTTTGGTTTTTCTCGTTACTTAATTATGGCCCTCCAAAATTAAGTGTATAATCCTCCGTTTTACACTTACATTTCTATTAAAATTCTACGTTTTTCCTATTCTTACGTTTTCTCAATCCTGCGATTCAAAGAGCCCTTAAGAATTTGAAGGACAATTTACTAAGGCAGTCACCTCTAGTAAATAGTTTGTTGTCTTTATACCAAAAAAACGAAAATCCTTAGCTGGCAGAAAAACATTCTACCTTACTACCTTCTTACCAACAGTTTTACTGCATGTTCAACACAAATACAGCAGTACTTTCATTACGTTTTGGCTAATATTGCACGATTTTAGTGCATGTTCTTTCATGATGTACAATATATTTCTTCCCGATAGTTCCTAGTCACTTATAACTATGGATTTCAGCAGTACATGTGAATTATATATTTTTTTTCTTTGTTGGTAAAATAGGGTCTGCTTAATAAACTTGCTTTTAGTGGAGGGCTGATAGATACGCCGAGATTATCCAATCTGCATAGATGTTTGAGATAATAACAATGCTAATTATTTGAATCACCACAGAGTTCATATTTTGTGTAAGCTCATATTATAGTAGATTTTGTGCCAAAATTTTGTTTTTCCAAAATATGCATTGTACGTGCACGATTACTAGTCTCAATTAAAGTTCTAAGGATTTATTTTAGTGCTTATCACTTCTGAAATTTGGTGGTCTAACTTGTACCAAACTTTCAGATTTTGAGGCTTGTGTGATCTTTGTAAAGTGGAGGTCTAAATTGTGACTGAGGGGAAAGTTTAAATTAATTGGTAGAGCGTCAACCTTTTCATCTGATTTGGCTTTTAACTTTCTAGGTCTTCATTTAGAATTAATTGCAAAATCAGATCACGTTGATTGTTTCCAAATAGCTGACTTGGTTTGGCAGTTGGAACCCTGTGTTGCCATTGATCTGAGTTGTCTGGAGCAGAGTTTTTGGGCTCACAATAACATCCCACTATAATTTTCTCTGAAACATGTTTATTTCCACCAGATGATTTTGATAAGAAGTTCTTAGCCATTGGTCACGAATGACTTTCACTCAATCCGACATTTGATTGCCGGTGGCCTGCTGGTAGAGCAGCCACTGACCTCACCTCATATGGAAGCCATTATGAGTCTTTTGTTTTGGGTGCAAATTGTGCTTTTTGGTTGAGCAATGGAAATAGAAACCTTTTACAAATTATGTACACTTAATATTTGAAAAACTCTATGAATGTTGGTAACATCGACAGTGTAAATGTGTAATTTGACATCCAAAATCACTCACGGATCATGGAATCCCTCGGTCCATACGATAGCCGATTGTCCATGCTAAAGTTGGTAAGTTAGAAATTTCACTCATTTGCAATTCAATTGGATCGTCCACTTTGCTTTTAGGATGGAGATAGACCTTATCGATATTACAGCTTCACCCACTATTATAAGTTACATGTTTGTGATTAGTGTTATTTGTAGTAAAAACATGAGACTTACTATATGATTGAATCTATACAACACACGGCTACTTTGCTAGTATACACTACACGAATATATGAATGATTAAAATAATAGCACCGGTTTAGAAGTAGGTGCCAATTAAAATGAAGAGAATCATCATGATGTATTAATATATATTGACATTTATAATCATCAACAAATACAAACCGCCAAAGATAAACAATAATATCATCATTAAAGAAGTAAAACATCACCGTCTCCACATTACCAGAGGAGTAGTGAGTAATTCCATCCATTATAATAGTATTAAGTAAGAAAAAATGTATTAGTCTTGTACAGAAAGAGACAATGATGAATCATCCATCCACAATACAAGACATTACTAACTAGTACCAATAAGTAGCTACTCGATCCATACTGAAAAACATTCTTCAAAATTACTAGTATGTGGACCCGGAGGTTAATTAATAATTAACGACGGCGGCGGGACAATGACGACCTCGCCACGGTTGGCAATCTTGACCTCCACCTCCGCTTCGATGGCCTTGAGGTTGTGGAAGCCGGAGATGATACAGCCGAAGACGACGTAGTTGCCATCGAACCAGGGCACGCGGGTAAAGAACTGTGAGATGTTGTTTTTGGCGGAGCCGTTGGGTAACCACGGGCGGTCGTGTGGAAGCAGGAAGTTCTCATTGGGAAGGTGTCGCCGCAAATGAACTCGCTGCCGGTGCCGTTGTTCTTGACGAAGTCGCCGCCCTTCCACATGTATCCTGAGATAATGCTGTGAAAGACAAAGCCCTTGTAATGGAGCGGCTTCTTAGTGTAGAGGGCGCGGAAGTTCTCCGCGGTGAGGGGGACCAGGTCCGTGTACAGCTCCATCTCGTTTGCATTATAATGGCGATCGAGTTGGCTCACGTGCTGCTGAACAGTAAATAACACCTCGACGAACTAAAGGTTCCGGTGACAGTAGGTGCTGAGGTAGAGTGCGAACAAGCAGTCGTGGCAACTCGAGATAAAACTGAATAATGAGTAACTCTATAAATCATGCATGGGTGGATATGAGACCCTAATGATCACATAATATATGACGCATAGCAAGCGCCGACGCCGGTGAGGTGAGATAAGCGAGGGTCGATGTGGTATAGTATAGTAGCATATGTAGGATTTTATAATTGATGTTCGATAAACTAATATATTTATAAAACAACAAATTATCTTATTATTATATAATATATTGTAAAAAAATATAATATTATTAGTTATTGTATTACTTTTATAAATACATTAAACTTAACTACATATTTCTTTTCTTATTATTTATTTTATATATAAACTAATTTTTGTATAAAATTATTTATTTATTGTTATAAATTAAAAAAAATATAACACTAACACCGTTATCGTTAGATCTAAGCACTACAACATAATATAAGACATTGAGAAAATCCCTTTTATACCCTGCAATTTTAACTAATCCCTTCTATGCCCCTGAATTTTGCTTACTTCCTTAGATGCCCCCAAAATTTGATGGGTTATATAAAGGATTGGGTAAATTTCATGGGTATAAAAGGGATTGAGTGAGTTTTTAAGGGTATATATGGAATTTTCTCTAAGATATTTGTATTTATCTAAACTATACTCCCTTCCCCTTTTGAAAAAAAAACTCTTCCCCTTGAGAAAAAGGAAAAAAAAGAAAAAAATCAATAGAAAATTTGTTCTATTTCTTCATGAAAAATTGACCCCCTCTAAAAGACTATCACTAGAAAACCTCTCTAAAATGTAAAAAAAAAATAACACACACTAAAAATTAGTATAAAAACAAACTAAATCATATTTCTATATCTAGATCTCATTATAATGCATGTGCAAATAGTGAAAGTCACAACTCATTTAAACAACATATATAGCACACTATAATAATTGGATTCACAACAAGTGTCAGTCTTTAATTTATCTTTTATATATAGAGAGAGAGAGAGAGAGCTACTATATGGCGCTCTTGGTGCTACGTACTATATGGCACCTGACACACACAAACTACACCCACGCACACTCAATTTAAACAAACCACGTAGTTAATTTTTAACTCAGCGACCCACCACCCCGCGCACACCCCACACGAACTGATCTGGTGCAAGCTACACATTGAGTTATTTTTTAACTGTTAGCGAGATAGTCAATGTGTGTCTTGTGATCCAACGGTGTTTTGCACATTGAGTTATTTTTTAACTCGACGTACTGAGTTTATCTGGTATATATATTACGGATTCCCATTGTAGAAACCGTCCACCCACTCTTTCCTCTCCCTCTCCACGTTTTACGAATCAGCGACGGATTGTGGTTCCTTGTGGAGAGAAGAGGAACGGCGATGGCGGTTAAGGGATGAGAAGTGGCGGCGAGGCGGTTCCGGTGACGGCTTGGCGACGAGGAGGAGCAGCGGCGGCGGCGGTTCGGGGACGAGGAGAACCGGCATCAAGGAGGAGCGGCGGTGGCATGCCAGGCCTGATGGTGTCGCATCCATGGTGGGTGCAGCATCGGCGGGCGTGAGGCGGATCCGGCACGACACGGCTGCGGGCGTGGCGTTGGTGGGCGGGAGGTGCGGCAGCTCCACCTCTACAGCCGAGCGGCGGCGGGCGCAACGTTGGCGGATCCGGCACAGCACGGTTGCGGCCGAGGCGACGACGGACGACTGCGGGCTGGAGGCGCAGCGGCTCGACCTCCATCGCTGATCTGGCGCAACAGCGGGCACGACGTCGGCGGATCTGGCACGGCACGACTGCGAGCGCTGCGACGACGGGCGACTACGGGTGGGAGGCGAGGAGGCGGCGCATGCGGCCGCCGCTCCGTGCCCCACGCGCACGAATCTGGCGTGGATCTTGCACGGGTGACGGCGGGCGCGGCCGTGATGGGCAACTGCGGGCAGGAGGCAAGGCGGTGGCGGATCCGGCCGCCACTCCGCCCCCATGCGCACAACGCGACCTCCGCAGCGGCGAGCTCGGACTTTGATGGATATGGAGGAGCAGCGGTGGCGGCCTCCATGGCGTGCCGCCGTCGATGTCCGGAGCAAGCGCCAATAAAAATTTAACCTATGCTATAGATTGTGAGGATGTATATGTTGAGTCAAAGTATTGTTGTCATACCAAGTTTGTTTGGTGCTCCATGGTGCCCGGGCACCACGATTGAAATTGAGTATATACCCAATTCAAATGTGTATGAAACTTTTTTAACTGTTTAGGTATATACATGCGTGTGTGTGTGGCTATATATACCGTTGAATATTATCTAATATATGTATTACTCTTTATATAAGTGTACGGTCGGTCTATAAACCAGTATGGTGTGTCATTTAGGTACATGAACTCTCAAAATTTATTTCCGAGTCCTTGAACCTGTTTAGATGTCATACATATCCAAACGGGCTCTAACCCGCTCCGTGCACTAACATGGCATGCCACGATAGCGTCTACGTGTCGGACCCACATGTCAATTCACATAGAAAAAATAAAATTAGAAGACATCATATCTTTTGTCCTCTCTACCTTAAAACCCCAAAAGAATAAGGGTAAATTAGAATAATTGTATCTTTTCTTCTCTACTAAGAGGAGATTTTTTTTAAAATATATATATTTCTACCTCCGAGGAAAAAAGAAGTTTTTTATTTTATTTTTTATTTCTACTAGAAGTCAGTGTTGGTTAAGAAAAGGAAAAAGTACGAATTATCCCCCGAACCATAAAACCGGACATTCTTCTCCCCCAACTATGAATCCCCCTCGACCTAATCCGTAGTGGTTTTGGTCTACGTGGCGTACACGTGGCAGTCAAGTCAGCATTCTATTTTTAAAAAAATGTGGGACCCACCTGTCATACACTACTCTCTCTTCTCTCTCTCTCACTCTCTTTCTCTCTCACTTCTCTCTCTCTCACTCTTCCTCTCTCTCCCTCTCTCTCCCTCACTGTAAACGACGGTGGTCAGCACCGTGGGACAACCGGACGAGGAGGTGGCGGTGGCGGGGGACGCGGAGGTGGTGGCGACGGGTGACGCGGCGGCGACCGGACGAGGAAGCGGCGGTGGCGGGGGACGCGGAGGCGGCGGCGGTGGGTGACGCATGGGACAACCGGACGTGGAGGCGGCAGCGTTGCGGGACGGACAGACGGAGGCCACGACGAGGAGGCAGCGGCCGCCGTGGAGCGCGTCCCACAGGTTGCCGAAGCCCCACCCACCGCCAACATGGTCCCCCCGCCAACCGCCTCGCCGCCGCTGCCTCCTCGCTTCCTCCGCCGCTGCGCTCGCCTCCTCTGCCGCCGCGCTCGCCACGTCGCCTCTACCGTCAACCGCGCTCGCCTCCTCTGCCGTCGTCGCCCCGCCAACCGCCTCGCCGCCGCTGTTGCCTCGCTTCCTCCGCCGCCGCGCTCGCCTCCTCTGCCACCGCGCTCGCCTCCTCCACCACACCCCGCCGTCGCTCGCCTCCTCCTCCGCCGTCGCCTCGCCTCGCCTCGAGCAGCACGAGCTCCCGCCAGCCGTCGCCGCCGCTGCTACCTCGCCTCGCCTCCTCCACCGCCTTCTCGTCTCGCGCCCTCGTCCTCCCTGCGCACACGCCACCGAGAGGGAGGGGGGAAGCCGCGTCGAGCTCCTCATCCCCCGCCGCCGCCGCCTCCGCGTCACACGCCGCCGCTCCGTGTCCTCTGCCATCACCGTCGCCGACGAGAGGGAGGGGGAAGCCGCTGCCGCCTCTGCGTCACGCGCCGCGGCCGCTGCCGCTCCGTGTGCCCCGCCGCCGCTGACCCTGTGAGACGGTGAGAGAGAGAGGAAGAGTGAGAGAGAGAGAAGTGAGTGAGAGAGAGAGAGAGTGTGAGAGAGAGAAGAGAGAGTAGTATATGACAGGTGGGTCTCACAATTTTTTATAAATAGAATGCTGACTGGACTGCCACGTGTACGCCATGTAGACCAAAACCACCGCGGATTGGGTCGAGGGGGGTAATTCGTCCAGTATTCATAGTTGGGGGTGAAGAATGTCCTGTTTTATGGTTCGGGGGGGTAATTCGGACGACCGCGATAGTTCGGGGGTAATTCGTATTTTTTCCTTAAGAAAACTACCCGTTAATTGAGCTTTGAGGTCAGATTATTTGTCACTGGTTAAGAAAACTACTAGGAGTACTACACACACATATGCTTTGAACATGGAAAAAATAAAGGTAATTAAGCTGAGGGAGCAAATAAACTGGAATATCTGTCATTCAAGTTGTTTTTCAGGGATGGAGTCTCTTATAAAACCTATTGAAATTTTGGAGGAAGGACCTAAACACTATTTTATTTTTGGAGTTTCTATCTCACCGATATATTCAATTATCAACCCTCCAACTCATTTTTTTCAACCATAACCTTTACTTCCTCCATCTCAAAATATAATCACAACTTATAAAGTTTAAATTAACTTTTGAAACTACCCATGAGCTTTATTATAGCACCCAACAAGTCTAGCCAACCCTTCACCTATCCCGAGTAGGCAGCCTAGTCTTTTTTCCCTTTTCTTCATAGGGCCTGTTTAGTTCAGTAAAAGAAAATCTTTTGGTGTCACATCGGATGTTTGACTAGATGTCGGAAGGGGTTTTTGGACATGGATGAAAAAACTAATTTCATAACTCGCCTGGAAACCGCAAGACGAATCTTTTGAGCCTAATTAATCTGTCATTAGCACATGTGGGTTACTGTAGCACTTATGGCTAATCATGGACTAATTAGACTCAAAAGATTCGTCTCACGATTCCCCCTCTAACTGTGCAATTAGTTTTTTTAATCTATATTTAATGCTCCATACATGTGTCCAAAAATTCGATACGATGTTTTTAGAAAAAAAAATTGGGAACTAAACCAGGCCATAATATCCGTGAAAAAGGCTAAGGGTCTATTTGGTTTAGTGCCGCACTCTATAATGCCAAATGTTAGTCGCGCCACAATTTTTAAGTAAGCATTTTGGTTAATGCTACACTTTTACCCCCACATATTAACCATATCATAAATCCATTTCATAGCCAAACATTATCCATTGTGGTACAGTTTGTAAAGTGTGACGAAGTGTGGATGCCATCTAAACATATCTTATAACATATAATATCATAGAATGAACCGAGTATTTTATAAGGCTGAGTTCTTTTATTCACTTTCCTAACTTATCCTCTCGCATGCTTTTCAAACTACTAAATGGTAATTTTTTTTTCAAAAAAATTCTAACATATTTTTCTTTAAAAAAATCATATTAATCGATTTTTCAAGTTTTTCTTTGAGTCTAAAGAGAGAAACTTTATTATTGTCAGAACAAGGGATTACATTCCTGGTCTAATAAGTCTAAGAGCATCACCAACAGTCCACCAATAATCTATCCCCAAAAATTGATTTTTGGGTTTTCTAAACTGAAAATAGGTGGTAAAAAAACCTCTCCCTCCAAGAGATAACCTAAATTCAATTCCCCAAAAACTAAAAGTGGGCCCTTCTGTTAAACTACCAACAGAAATTCTAGTTTTTTTATTTCCCGTGAGCAGAAGGAGCGGGGTAAGGAGAGGAGAAACGCGCGGGAAAGAGGATTGGGAGTCGGTCTCTCACCCTCAAATACACATACCGAGAAAACTGGAGATGGGAACTCTAAAACGTCCGGAGCTCTTTTAGAAATCTGTTGGACCAGTTTTTTTTAACCAAAATCCTAAAAAAATCAGGATTGGGGATGGAATAGATAGACTGTTGGTGATGCTCTAAGCCTCCACTCTGCACAAGATACAATACTCATTGCCATTTACGCTAGTACATGCGCTATCCTATTTGCTTATCTCTTTATTTTATTTTGTGCACTTGCACATTCTGAAGACACTGCATCACACCTTTAATCTCAGCTATCGTCATCGACCAAGACGATTTTAATGGCCCGGATTGTTGTAAATCAATGACAATTTCTACATCATCCATCTCCATCAGAATTGGCATGTGGATCCATTCAACCGCTGCCTGGAGACCCTCTAAACATGCTAATGCTTCAGCTTGAGCAGCAGACCCACAACAGTGCAAGGTTTTGTGGCTGGCCAGTAGCACCAAACCCCTGCAGTCTCTGAAAATAAACCGGCGCTGGCTTCCCCTGTTTCTTCCAGCGTCAACATTTAGGGTGCGCTTGTTTCAGCAGGTGCGGTGGGCTGATTAGCCGCACGTAAAACGAGAAATAAGATTAGCATATGATTAATTAAGTATTAATATATTTTTTTATGAATAAATTTGTTGGATTTTTTTAAACAACTTCTCTATAGAAAGTTTTTGCACGAAATATACCGTTTAGAAGTTTGAAAAACGTGCTAATGGAAAATGAGGAGAATCTAATCCTATAAGCTGAAAAGAGCGCACCCTTAGTTTAGCAACTCCTTCCGGCGGTAGACACCAACTCTCAATCTTCTTGTCCAGACTCGATGCTGGTAGTTTCTGCTCCAATAATACTTAACTAATCGTGCACCAATGGACAAAGTCCACCTCCAGAACGTAGCCTAAGGGGTTGTTCAGATTATAGCCAAAATAAACATTACCAAATTTGACAATGCCAAATTTTGGTAGTTGACAATATTGCCAAGTTTTGGCATGATAGTCACTATTGTGTAGTTGCCAAATTCCTTATATATTTACCAAAGTTCGGTAAAAAACTAAATCTATGCACATCTTTGATAACTTAAAAAAAATAATATGGTTGAAATGACATCAATCTAAACAACCCCTAAGTGTATTCGTACATATTGTAATTTTTCTTTCATACACAACAACGTGTGTTTCTTGACATTGTTCCATTTTGACTCACCATTAATACAATGGTTAGGGCAACCACAATGTAAAATTGACCTTAAGCAATAAATAATTCCACAGTACATCACCTTAATCATTGTGAAAGTGGACCATAAGAATCTGACATCAAAAGTGAGCATTAGCCTTATGGTGCGGCAACAAGTCTATAGAATACAATACTTTTGTGATGTGTTGTTCACGCTAGTACTTTTGGGGAATTTTCATTGTGCAAAGAGTTTCACAGGAGGATAAGAAGTGATATTTTTTTTCTTCGGTGGGACCCATTGGGACCTAGCTTATTTTCTCCCATAGGCACGTCCATTGTGGATATGGACATAGCTAATGCTTACTATAGCGGGTCCCACATATATGGCTGATGGAATCATAAGCATTGGCCTTGCCCTATAAGGTAGAGCCTGTATACCTTTTGCGTCAAAAAATGGTGAAAGAGAGAGATTTCTCTCGTTTTCTGCGCGTACGTTTTCCAAACTACTAAACGGTGTGTTTTTTTTTGCAAAAAAGTTCTATACGAAAGGTGCTTAAAAATCATATTAATCCATTTTTAAATTTAAAATAGTTAATACTCAATTAATCATGCGTTAATGGATCACCTCGTTTTACGTATCTTCTCAATCTTCTTTTTTCCTCTCCTCTCAAACACCCCAGCTAAGGTGGAGCATGAAGATCTTTACTTTGGATTTCAGATATTTTGCAGTTCTCACATTGTAAGGGCCCCTTTGATTTGGAGGAAATATATAGGAATTTTGGAGGATTTCAATCCTATAAGAAAATTTCCTATGAAGCCCTTTAAAACAAATGATTGGATAGACAATTCCTATGGAATGGACAATCCTATAGAGATTTTGGAGAAAATTTACCAAGAACTTCAACCTCTTGGTAACTTTCCTTTAGGGCCCCTTTAAATTGGAGAAAAAATATAGGAATTTTAGAGAATTTCAATTCTATAAGAAAATTTCCTATGAAGCCCTTTGAAACAAAGGATTGAATCATATCCAATTCTTTAAAATTCCTATGAAATGTACAATCCTATAGAGATTTTAGAGGAAATTTAGCAAGAGCTTCAACCTCTTGGTAACCTTCCTTTGAGTCTATCTCTCTTATCCAATTCCCGCGGTTCAATCAAACTGTCATTCCTGTGTTTTTCTTGCGTTTTGCAATCCTCTATTTTACACTTACATTCCTATCAAAATCCTATATTTTTCCTATTCCTACGTTTTTTCAATCTTGCGATTCAAAGGGGCCCTAAGTCTATCTCTCTCATCCAATTCCTGTGGTTCAATCAAACGATCATTCCTGTGTTTTTCCAACATCTTGTAATCCTCTATTTTACATTTAGCCTCTTTGAATCGTAGAATTGAGAAAACAGAGGAATAGGAAAAACGTAGGAATAGAATGCCGCACTTGTTGGATTCCTATGGAATTTTGAAACACATGAAAGTCTCCATCGTTTGATTAGTACACAGGAAAAAACATAAAGAGGAAAATATGAGGTGAGACCTCATGCTTATTTTCTTCCCAAATTGCTCTAGTAAGGTCCATTCCATAGAAATTTCAAAGAAGTTGATAGGAAACAATCCTTTATTTCAAAGGATTTTATAGGATTATTTTCCATAGAATAAAATCCTAGAATTTTTATGTTTTTTCCTTCAATTCAAAAGGAACATTCCTATCAAAATCCTATGTTTTTTATTTCTATATTTTTTAATCCTGTGATTTAAATGAGTATTAAATTTTCGCCTTTATAAGGAGTATGAGGTAGAGTAGTATACAGGGGGAGAGACGCTGCTTACAGAAGAAGCTACTCCGTGTTTATCCCTACTGGCGCGGTAGTATAGCCGTAGACGGAGGGGATTGCCGAGAGAGGAAAGGAGGGCCCGCAGGCGGCGTCTTCTTCTTCTTCTTCTCCTTTGGGAGGAAGTTGCGGGAGTTGAGACTTGGGAGGTTGGGGGAGCTCCAAAACCAAAAAAAACCCACGGCCCACGGCTACCTTCGACTTCGATCGCGCAAACCCCTGCCCGCGCCGTCCCCCGCCGCCGCAATCCGGTCGCGGTCGCCGCCCGCCCGCTCCCCAGAGGTACAGCTTTCTCCCGCCCCCCCTTCCCGACCCCTCCATCCCCCCCTTGTCTTTCTCCCGCCCGCCTTGCACTTTTCCTGAAATGGAATGCTGATGAGGAGTTAGGGTTTGTGCTTTTTGGCCTGGATCGCGGGGGACCCCTCCGCGCCGGATTTTGGGTGCGCGCGTCTCCTCCGTGCTTGCATTTATCGGCGCCACCGCTTGTTTTTTTTTATACCAATTTTTGTTTTCTTCTCCTTCTTCCTTTGGCTTGTTCGTCAGTTCGTCGTCGGGTTTTGATTTTGCGGGGCTGTGCAAACTGTGATTGACCAAGAGTTGGTTCAACGAATGGTGCTAAACAGGTGACATGTGGAAGACTCAGCCCGGAGGAACATCCAGAGATGTAAGGGGTGGAGGCAGTACGGCCAGGGCAAACGCAGGCACCGGGTACCCAACCCGTTCGCGTACTTCTGGAAATCCACAATTCTCTGCACCCACAAACGGCGCGAACCAGAGGGCTATGGCCTCTCTCCGCTCTCCTCTGCGTGGAGGGCCAGACATGCCGACCTCCAGGAGATGTTCCCCAAGGCTTTCCGGCACGCAACAAGACGAAGTAGCCGAGGTAGCACACGTCGGAATGTTAAAAAGGGCTAGTAACAATGCTTCAAATTCTTCAACATCAAGAGCTCCCACCAGATCTTCTAGCACCACCACCGCTAGTTCTAAGGATGTTGCAGAAGAGCATAGCAGCGGGGTTGGAAGCACTAGCAGTTTATCAAAGAAGCGGAAAAGAATGACCGCAAAATCCTACAGATCACTTTTCAAGCGATCCAAAAAAGCAAGCTCCACAGGTACTTCTTGCAGCTCATGCTTTATCTGATTATTCAGAGTTCGGTATTTTTTTCGCCAAGTGGCAGCAGATGGTTAGGAATAGCTGAAGGTTTTAACGTGAACAAATTAACGGGTCGACACGCAATGCAAGTGTAATTTTTTGCATGGTGCTTCTTACGTTGCAAGATGGATGGGATATTTTACCAAAACTTTATGCTACAACCTACAAACCAGTTGACGTTTTAGGTTCTTAAAGTAAGCCTATCAGGTGGAATTTCTAAAGCAAACCATCGTACAATCACACCAAACCACTTTATCTAGCATGAAATCAACATGCAAGTTTCCTATCAAGTTCCAGTGAAACATACAGTTGTATTCTACTAGTTTATTAGACATTCCGTTGGATATGCTATTGGCCATTTAACCTGCATTTGTTTCACCCAAACACGCATATCTGAGCTATTTTCCAACTTTTCCGATGTAGTTGTTGTTGCTTCTGACAGAGCGGGCAAGGAAAATACTTCCAATGGGAATGTGGCAGAGAGCAACACTGGTATGTTATGTGAATTTGGCGGATTGATTGGAAAAGACAAGAAGCACTCAAACGATACTAAAGTTTCCAGAAGTTCTATTTCTGGTTTACGTGAAACTTCTCAACCAAGAGTTGGCAAATCTGCCGGACCGCTTTCGGAGGTTTGCCTTTCGCTTTCCTAGTTCACCGCAATCAATATTGATGCTAATTTTTTCACTGTCTGCTGAACGGGAGTTTTCTGATGATATTTGCATGTTCTGTCTAGAATTTGATAAAGCCATTTGTAATTTTCTGTGATCATCGTAGCTGGACAAGCTACCCACTTAAGCTGGATACTCTAATTATCCAATGCAATAGTTCATTTTTATCATCTATTACTTTTCTTTAATCATCTTAGCTGGACAACTTATCCACTTATGGTTCTCTTGGATGTCCCAATATCACATTCCAACCATGTGGATGGACCCATGGATGAAGTTCCCATCCACTTTGGAAAGGGCTAACCTTTTCTCGTCAATCAATATGGCAGGTACATCAACATATATCTATCGAAACATGCCCACAAAACAAAGTTGCTGAGAGTAGACTTGAAGTTGAAGGTAGAGATCGGCCTACTGGGCATTCAAGGTGCTTTATTTCTTAGTCATGGATACTTCTTTTATACTGGGCATGCACTTCAAATTAATGTTGGTCCTGCTATAATATTTCCATTTTGCAGGCAAAATTCTATATCGTCATTGCAAAGTGCCCCAATCCCTCCTATTCATTACGAGGAGGTACTCTCAAGCTATAGCTGGAATATATGTGCTTTCGCATTTTTACAAATCAGTGGAATTAGGGTTATTCATTGTTCTCTTATAATATTTTGGTGTCGTGCTAGCCCGAGAGTGGACATGGAGATGGTGAACCCCTTAGCATTCAAAAAGAAGTAGCTTCAAGTCAGTTCAAGGTGACCGCATCTGATGAAATGGAGGGCAATTCCAACATATGCGTTGCTTGTGGTACCCCAGGAGATCTTAAGTAAGTTGATTCACACTTGATTTACATCAGTTGTTATTACTCTTCTGTACGACAATCAGTTTGGGAAAATGGACTTATGCCTTTAGGATAGAAAGCAGAGCTGCGAATTTTAAAATAAAACATTCAAACTGCTTTTATGTTACTACATCTGTTTAATATCCTAGAACCCTAGAGCATGCATGTTCACTGTTTTAGAACTTTGAGTACTGATATATTCAAAACTATATGGATTTGTCATTTGTCACGTAAAACTGATCTTAATAGATTCCTAAGTATTTGGATATCACTGTATTTGTAGTACCTTTTCGGAGCATGAAATAAGTAAAATAGCAAAAGCTGCAAAACACATGAACTGGAGACCATGTTGATGCCCAAAACAATAAGTAGAAATGTTGCTTCCTTTTCTCCCTTGAAATGGAAGATACAATGTTCATTCCCTTTCTTACAGTTCCCCATGGGTTCTAGACTTCTAGGTGTGGGTCAATCTATTTCTGTTTCTGACATTCGACTATGCAATCTGGCTGTACATGTTATGTGTGCTTGTGTTCATCTATAATTTGCTGATAGGAATATGTTTCTGTACTATGCTCGAGTTTGCTACAAGAAACCAACGTTTTTGAACCCTCCACTTTCCTATTTGAAAAAAAGGAATTGCTCTATCCTTTATTTAATAGTCTCTATGATTTTCGATGAATGAGCCTGTGGTAATGCTTTTATCTCTATTCTATGTTGCATTTCCTGCTGTAAATTTCACATCCTAATACTCTGTATTCCTGTTGTAAATTTCTCATCCTAATACTCTGTCCGGTCATAAATATTTGACATTTAAGTCAAGATTCGGTTGAACTTCTTTAACTAACAATTTTATATTAGAATAACTTATAAATTTTAATAAGTATATGGTACAATGATAGTAATTTTTAAGGCAAATATACACGACATTTTTTTTAAACTAAGCATTTGAAAAATTATTAATGGTCAAAGTTTTCAAATGTTCGACCAAATTTTGTCCAAACGTCAAAATTTTATGACCGGAGAGAGTACCATATTCTGTTTTGGCAACTACATTACTAAATCTACTAATTTTTCATCTTGAAGAATTTGCCTTTTAAATTATCTGATAATTTCATTGAGATGCTAAAATGTGGTGCTGAGAAGTTTTAATTTAGTGTGCTATTTTATTTCTGAACTGAAAGAATATAGAGTTAGTTATAACTTATTATGCGTCATATATATATGTACAAGAGAGTGAACAATGCTGTTTGGCATGACATCGTATTAATACAAATCGCCAAAGTTCTTCTCACGCCGATTCCTAAATCTGGTGGCTTCAACCAGTATCCAAGTTCCCCATTTATTTGAGATTTTATAAAAATTGTGCAATCATAAATTCATGAATATCTATGAAATGCTTGCTTGTTCATAGACATTTACAATAGTCTGATAGGCATCTTGTTTTCCTTTCTTCTATACTGTCTACTTGTGTAGCATGATAAAACTGTTAGTTGTTTATGGTATTGTCCTTTAGTCGGGTTTGTGATTCAGGTTGGTGGAGTTCACTCCTCCGTAGTGGAAGATGACGGCAGGAACTAAACCATTGGCTCTGCTATCTTGTTGTATTGCTAAGCCTCAAGGGGCTATATATACATCACACATGAGATACCCACAAAACCTTGTATTAAAGTGGGAATACAAGAAATACCCTTCACTAAAAGGAACACTGTTTGTTAAAGTTTTAAATCTCCTCCTGTGCACTACTCCCTCTGTCCCAAAATAAGTTCATTTCTAGCAATTGGGGTTCAAATTAGTATGGTGGGAAAAAGATCAAAGTGTCCCTTATTAATAGAAAAGTAGTATTGGTGGGTGGGTAGATAAGGTAGTTAAGGGGACAGAAATGAACTTAGTTTGGGGCAAATGCTAGAGGCTACTCTGGGACAGAGGGAGTATGATTTTGGTCTTCCAGATATACTTTTGGTTTCTGATACACAATATCACCATACATGATAATGCATACCATCAATTGATTATAGGTCCTGCGATGGAGAAGGCTGCAAAAGAAGCTACCATGTTTCTTGTCTGGATCATTGGCTGGAATATTTGTCTCCTGGTATGTGGTTCTGTACTGTCTGTACGGAAAAGAGGTTGCTGTTTGGAATACACTCTGTTGCTGATGGAATTGAGTCTCTGTGGAATGTCAAGGAGGGTAAGAAGAAAAAACAATGGCATTAAAGATAATCTTTTATAGTGATTTATATCCTAACTTTACTACTATTTCTGCCATATTTGTAGGAATGCAGAATGGCAAGCAGTACCTTGTGAAGTATAAGAATCTGGCACATGTCCATAATCGCTGGGTTCCGGAAGGTGTTATCAATGACACCCCTGGAGGTCGTGATCTTCTGTCCTTGTTTAATAAGAGGGATCATAAAGAAAAGGTGGCTACTAGTGTGTTGAATTTGATTTCTTTATATTTTTTAAGGGATGACACTTTTTTTTTGGCCAAAAGATCTATGCTTATGTTCAATTACATAATTCCACAGACAAGTTGGAAGAAGGAATGGACTGAGCCACACCACCTGTTGAGGAAAAGGCCACTTATGCCCCCAAAAGAAGCTGATGATTTTTTTTGTTCAAGTCGTGCTAACATTGAGCATTGTAATGTTGAATGGTTAGTGAAATGGAGGGATCTTGGCTATGAACATGCAACATGGGAACTGGAGACTGCATGCTTTTTGCGTACTCCTCAGGCTGATGAACTTAAAAGGAAGTATGAGAACCGCCGTAAAGCTGCTAAGCAATCATCTATTCCCGTAGAAACAAAGGTGTGGCTGAAACTAATTTTAGTTTTATATGTTGTACTCTTAGTATTGTCTAGAGTAAATATAATTGTTGATAACATCTTAAATAAATGCAATATAGCATAACCGTTTTGATATTCGTGCCATATACATTTTAGTCTTATAGTCCACTGTATGAATACGACAAACATCACAAAAATGTATTGTACGTTCTCTAAGTTATATATTACCTAGGTTATGTCATGTGATATTTAGATTCCTGTTCTATTTGAGATGATCAATCTTGGATTCTTGATGCTAAGCTATCAAAACATTGAAAACTTAAAATTGGGATCACTGTTACGTTCACATATGAATTGTTCCACCCACACTCTTATTTTTTAGGTAAAAAAAAAACTATTTGGTGAACCCCAGCCCCCTGTTCTATTCCTGGTATTTCTCGAATGAAATATTTTTCATATAGATTTGATGCATCATGCACCATTCATTGCTTGCTTTTGCTTACTGTTCACCTATCCAACACTGGGCATTTTATGACCTCGTTTTTCTTTGTTTCATTTTAGTAATACTATCTAGGTTATACCTGTTCTTTATAAACACGGTATATTTTTATGAACCTTCTCTTTGCAAAGACAGACTGTAATAATGATCACCCTTGCAGGTTAAGCATAAGACATTTCAGAAACTCCAGAGATTACCAGACAAGTGGCCTCCTGGTTTTGACAACGATCATTTGTTTTCTATCAATCAACTTCTTGAGTTCTGGTGCAAATCTCATGGTGCTGTCCTTGTTGATGATAAGGTAGGAGCTAGGAATTATGCAAGTTATTACCAGCATTACACTACTATACCTAAAGTGATATATTTAATATTTTGGGCTGAAAAGCAGCTTCTTGTTCTATTTTCACCCCACATATTCTGGTTTGTTTCTCCATCCAACAAAACAAGCAATGTGGGCATTGCCACTGTCCCCAAAACTCAATTGAGGAATGAGGATTGCTGATTTCTACTGTATTTTCGTGAACCTTAATGGAGTATAAATTCTGTGCAAACCAGTTAAAATTCATCTGTTCTTTTTTCATATCTTAGAAATGTGTTTCAGTTTATGTTGGGATTTTGCATTTCTATAGAAATATAGAAGAGTAATCTGGGTGTTTTTTTTCCATATCTTGACGAGTGAGTGTCCACCTGGGTGAGGGGGCACATGGGGTGTGCATGATCCACCATTGCAGAAATTTGCAATCCCAAACCCTCAGCAATTACAGCAGCCTCACATGATCCTGTAGAGTGCTCAGTTCGAAAGTTCTTGTGCACCCACTCACCAAACTTGTTCAACATGGCTGCTTAATATGCAAGTAGTAATAAATCCCACTTCTTGCCAAGTATATTTACTCAACAGAGAATACCGCCTTCCCTACATCTACAACTTTTGAGATTTTTCTGTACATTTCTACACCTGATACCCATGGAGGTTAAACCTAATTTGGTTTCAGCAAAATACTCACCCATTTATAGAACCTAGTGAAATTACAATGTTATGAAAGTATTTTTCAAGACAAACCTGTACATACCCATTTTCACACCTCTAATCGATTGTCAATAGGAAGATAATAACCAAAGTTAAAAAAGTTTGACTGCACAGAATCCTGCCACTACTTTATTTTTTTCACTAGAGAGAGTAGTTTCTACGTATAGGAAAATTATCTAGTGATTGCCTGATATATTTTGAACTCAATGCTTCTTTCTACATAAAAGAAATATCATTTAACTCGTGTGTAATGCAGGAATACGTAACAAAAACCATCTTGTTCACGTTGACTGTATTACCTGATGTCTGCCAACCTTTACTGATCGTCACGACTCCTGCTTCTCTTTCTGCATGGGAGATTCAGTTCAATCACTTGGCACCATTTATCAATGTTGTTGTGTATGATGGGCAGAAAGATACTCTCAAATTAATTCAAGACCTGGAGTTCTATGACAACAGACGCTGCATGATGTTACAAGTTCTCTTATCCCATCCTGATGCTATCCTAGAGGTAATTGTTAACAAGGTTTTCTGCTGGTCATGACAAGAAAATGCTGCTTGCCTATCAAGAGTGCATAACCACCACCTCTGTATCACAATGATGTTCCTTTTTTCCATCTAATCATGATCTCTCTTCCATGACACAGGATATTGAAACTATAGAGCGCATTCGCTGGGAAGCTGTTATAGTTGATTATTATGAAAACTCTGCATTCAAATATTTTGAACAACTCAAGAAACTTTCTACTGATTTTAGAATGGTGCTTTTGGGTTCCCCAATCAAGGTTCTTATCAACTCTGGCCTGTAAGATTGCTTGTATACCACGAATAAGCCATGTAATCTCTTTGCTATTTTGCAGGATAATGTTCCTGAGTACATGAACCTGCTAGCTTTTCTTAATTCAGAAGATAAAGGTTATAGTGACTATGTCAATGCTGATGATGCGCTTGTGATGTCAAAAGCAAGATTCACACATCATATTGCATATGAGCGTAAAACAGATTCTTCAAAATTTTTGGAGTACTGGGTTCCATCTTGCATTTCACAACCGCAGTTAGAGATGTACTGTTCCATATTGCTTTCAAAGTCATCCGTCCTCCGGTCAGAGATGGAAACTGATAGCGTTGGAGCTCTTCATGATATTTATCTGTCTCTCAAAAAGGTCTACTTTAAAAAAAAATATGGCCACATGATAATAAGTAGTCAATCTACATACAATCTGCATGTATATTTACCTTTTTCTCCTGAAAAGTTGTCGACATTGTTTTCTGACTTTGATCCTTGTCATCATTTAATAGTGCTGCGATCACCCTTACATCGTTAATGAATTTCTGCGAAGCTCACTTAGCAACAATAGCAATGTAACTGAAAATATAGATACGGTGGTGCATGCAAGTGGCAAGCTACTGGTTCTCGACAAAATGCTTAACGAGATCAAGAAGAAGAGTTTAAGGGTCATTCTTCTTTTCCAGGTCAATACTGATGTCCTTCCCCCTTTTTTTTACTTCTGCCTTATGCAATGATAAGTTTTACTAGCTAGAAATTAGCTTTGCAAAAACAATTTAGTATTCTACTCCTTAGTTAATCTATGTTATGAATGATTTATCATCGAAGAAGGTGTCTAGTTATCTGTTAGATGAACTGATGATATTTAACAACACTTCTTACCAGTTAGAGGTTGGGTTGTTGAAATTAGCTTTTGAACTATGAACACCATAAATAGTCCCTTGTAGTGAACCTCTCTGCATACTCATTAGCTATGGACTTACGGTGTATCCATCAGGTCTTGGGCTCTTGGCTATATAAGTAGTATCTACAGAGTCAACAAGTCATGGCAGCATATGGTGTTGCTATGGCATGCTGAATTGTTTTTCACATAACAAGTACTAGCAAAAAAGGAACAATATGTGATAATTTCATCTTGGTTCAAACTTGTTTCCTCAAGTGTCAGTTAGTGTCCCCTTCTCTTATACTTTTCCAATTTTCCCTTGATTTTCTTTGGAGCCTGTGACTTTGATAGCATTTCCTATTTTCTTACTTCAGCATATCTTGAACCTTCTTTTTTTGCACTATGGCAGTCTGATAGAGCAGGTGGAAACAAAATGGGAAATATTTTGGAAGATCTTATGCATCACAGATTTGGCCCAGAATCATATGAACGTGTTGAATATCGTGCAGTATTGTCAAGGAAACAGGCAGCAATTGATAAGTTCAACAACAAGACTAATGGTAGATTTGTCTTTCTGATTGAAAATCGTGCGTGCCTCCCAAGCATTAAGCTTTCATCTATTGATGCCATCATCATATATGGTTCTGACAACAACCCACTAAACGACTTGAAGGCTCTTCAAAAGATCAAGATAGAGTCACAATTTGAGCGTGTGAGCATTTTTCGCTTGTACACTCCTTTTACAGTTGAGGAGAAGAGTCTTGTTCTTGCGAGGCAGGGCATTGTTATTGATAACAACATACAAGATCTAAGGACTAGTTTAAAACATTCCTTACTCAGATGGGGTGCAGCATTTCTCTTCAGTAGACTTGATGAGGTCCAGCAAGATGACCATGCAAGTAAAAGTTCTGAAATGGAGAGACACTTTATCGATGAAGTAATCGTTGAGTTCTTAACAAAGTTATCCACAACTGTTGAAGACAGCACCGAAGTACACAGGAAGTCCATAAGCAAAGCTAATATGAGTGGGGAACTATATTCAAGAAATATTACTCTGATGGGTGAAAAGGAGGGAATCTCTGTGCTTGAGGATAATCCAGCTGAGTTCTGGTTAAATTTATTGGATGGAAGATCCCCTCATGTGAGCTGTATATCTGAGCCACTGCAATCAAGAGTTACAAAGTCCCAGACCATGGATGAGGTCAATGCTCCGGCTGAAGAAATCAATGAAGCCAGAAAGAAGCGTAGAAAGGTTGGTGAGATTATGGGTTCATCTTCAAAAGTTGTATCTGACAAAAGTAACGATGATGCATTGCCTGATATTTGTACTACATCTGGCCCTGCTCTTCAACCAGTTGATGTCATGCAGCAAAAATCAGGTATCACTATTTAATAATAATAATAATATTTTCATGTGCTGTGAATATGCCTATAGCATTTTTTGTTTCCTTTTCTTTTGCGGCTGCACATTGCACTTTTCTAACACAGTTCAATCTGAAGGGTCGGAAAGCCTGATGAGTACACCCAAGAATCTTCATGCCCAAATGAAGCAAGAGTTGTCGAAATTAATTAAGGTGTTACAACTACCGGTACGGATATCCTAAGCTCTGTCAATTTTTTTTCCTTATGATACACTTTAGCATGATGCGCTGAAGTCATATCTATCCTATCATATCTTTTGCAAGCATGATGTGTACTAGTTAGGTGCTTATGCATTGCTATGGCCTACGGGTTTCAAATAAACAGAAAATAACATACATTATCCTATTACATGGTGTAATGACTATATCAAATATATTTGAAGAATACAATACAGTTTAATGGAGCGAAAATAGCAGGACAAGTTCTCATTGAAGTAGTTAGTGGATGTTGTTGTTTCCTACTAAACTATCATTTTCCCCAAAGGTGGGAAAATAATGAGTTGTGGAATCTTTCTTTGATCTTTACTAAAAATTTGAAGTTCATGATGGTGACGGTACACTCATCCAAGCTTAAGAGTAGCATCAATCATATAAAGAGTAGCGCTATCAACCTAGATTAAAAGCAGCGATTCTCCACAACTAAATCCTTAAGATATTCAACCATGAAAAATTTGTAGAGGTGCAGTTATTCATGGACTTAGCTCACTTATGCTATAAGTGAACAAAAAGCCCTCAAAACTCAGTCAAGAGATTACGGAGGCAAAAGTCCACTGTAAAGGAGCTCTAACTATTAACACCTTGAATCATGAGACATTAGGGGAAAAAATCTGAAGTAGAAAAGCTGGCTGTGTCTGACACTCCAGCTGTCCGCAGTTCAGTCACACTTGCTCTTAATGGGAAAAAATAATTCTTGTTAAGTCTTTTTTTTGGTTTTATCATATAACTCTTACCTTTGTTAACGCTGATCTCATTATTTGTAATTTTTCTGTTGCTTTGGCTTGTCATCACCACCTAATGCTTTCGCATTAATTACTATTGCAGGACAATGTTACGTTGCTGGTTGAGCAGTTCTTTGAATATCTTTTGAATAATCATGTAGTTGTTCAGGAGCCAAAATACATATTTCATGCGTTGAACATAGCTTTGGTACGAATAACCACCCCCAATATCGTCGTTCTTTTAATTTTCAGATTCATATTGACCAAAAATGCTAATGCTCGTAAATACTTTCCTTCAGTGTTGGCGAGTTGCCTCTATTCATAACTTTAAGGTGGATCATAAAGAGTCACTTGCCCTTGCTGAAAAAAGGTTAAAATACGAGTGCAATGAGGAGCTGGCAAGGTTGGTCTATGACAGCCTAAAGAGAAAATTTCCAAAGAAAGCAGGTGCAACTGGCAGCAATTGTCAATCAACATCAGTAGAAAAGACCAAACCTTCACAGCAGGAGACCTCTAATATCTTGAGAAATGACCACATTTTCCCTAAGCAGAGAATGGATCTTCATGATAATTTCATGAATGGTGCACTTCAAGAAGGCTCATTTGTTGCTGCACAAATGGTTTCAGAAGAGCAGGAACTAATAGCTGTTCCAGGAACTCACATGGAATGCCATTTTTCAACTGATGAACTTCCTGACATTGTGGAGAAAAGAATCAACTTAATTGACAATGTTTTCTCTTTAAGAGAATACCGTATCTTTGATAAACAACAGTCTCAGATTTCAGAGTTAGAGAAATACACACAAAATAAAACTGCCAGACTGAAAACAGTGTGCAATTTAGTTCTGGAACATATTTGTAGAAGTCACGCTGATGTAGAGACCCGAAATGACACAATAAAACAAACTGTTCAGTGGTTCACTATGCTGATGTATGCATTTCTGGAGCACATGAGACTCCAGCACAGCAAACTTGAGTCACTGCAATCTAATACATGGGCTGAAGAGCGACAGCTGAAGGAAAAACTTTGTCTGGAAGCAAAATCAGGCCAATTAGATCACACCTTTGATCAGCAGATTGCTCTACCAGATTCAAACTTTGTTATGCAAGAATTCATCCATTTGAAGGAACAAAGTAGCAATTCCCATGTCAGTGGAAGCGCTGTTTCAGATTGTCAGCAGCTTTGTCATGATAGATTGAAAATGGTAAATACACTGGTAAGGAATGTAGTTCCATCAGAACCCATTTCTGCACAGACAGTGAGAAATGGTTCTGTTGAAGTGGTCATGGTCGCTGGCCAACCAGCACCAGAAGTAGTTGATTTTCCAGAAAACAACACCTGCTATAGTCCTGATGGCATTGGCTTACAAAAAGCTAAATCACCGAGTATTAGGCCTTCAAATGATGATTCAATTAATCAGGTATTGCATTGGTCATTTCCAATTTATACATCAAGATTTTGTTTCTTATATTCTTGCTGTCTCTGGAACGTTTTCTGATTCTGGAACTATCAAATGTGACATTTGTGTGGTATGTGGTGTGCATATCTTATCATTGGTAGTGATGATTCTGTAATATTAACAATTTAACTGCAGTGCAATAAATCCTATAGTTAGGAGCCATAGTCTTTATGGTTACTAATTTAATGCCCCATATGCCCCTGTTTTCAAATATGCTACAGTTCTACCTCACACTTGGGAACATGCAACTGTTTTGGTCTTCCTTGTGGAAGTACTGAACTGGGGCTGCCACAACTCAGATGACTTGCTTGAGCTGGGTGCTGCAGCAAGATTGCTCAGTTTTGGTTATCTCCTAATCTCCTATAGCTAATATGACACTTGACTAAATGATTATACACCTATTTTGCTCATTCAGTTCATATTGATGTTACATGTTAACAATCACCATGCTTCCTACCTGTCCTGCATGGTGCACGAGGCATTAAGAGTGGGGCTTATTTGCTGTCTATGCAGGATAGACTGACTGTTTGTTTGTTGAAAGCACATCCATCTTGTACCAGTTGATGCAGCTTGTATAATTCATTGCAGCTTTCAACACTTGGTAACATAGTGGCCATTTTTTAGTTGCCCATGCTTCATCAGTGCTTCATGCTTTGCTCTGTTGTTTCGTGTACCATTGGGTACTGGACTTATTATGGTGTTCATTGTAGTTGTATGTTCTTTACTAATGTTAGACATATGATAATGATCACCCTTAAATGTCTCAGGAATCTTCGGCCAGTGAATATACAAGTACTGAGAATGTTGAGAGGGACAATGCCAATCCTAGTACATTGCCGGGAGTTGCAACTTCTCCTGCCATTGGAATTTATGCCAACTTGGAGTCAACAATGGTTGCTTCTACACAAAACCTCACGATTTTCCCAGCTTCTAAGGAAGTGGCTACTCAATCTAATTTATCAACCTTGCCTGGCTCACAGACTGTTGAGACTTCACAGCAGCCACCTGCAGAAGCAAAACTGACTGAAAATTTGGGAGTAACAGCTTGGGATGTGCAACCTGAAATGCAAACAACGACCTCAACATTGGATTCTCCATCTGCAAGGATGTGCCCAGATGATAATAATCAAACAGTTCATCAACCAGATACATCAACTAGCCCATTGCAGGAAGGTTCTACTTCCTGTCATTTAACCTCAGTTGATGCTACTGCTGGAGTTACAGCAAAAGTTGATGACACTGCTGCCGCAGATCCACTTGACTCAGAGACACAATCTTATACTGCTGCACACAAACCAGCTGCCTTGCTGGTGTCTACGGAAGTTGAAACCCAGACTGATCAATCAAGTATGCTTGAACGGCAGAGTATAAGTGTACCACTCGTACAAAGTTCACTATCTTCACAAAATCCACCTGCAGAAGCAGAACCAGCAAGTACCCTGAGCAGGGAGACAGCCCGAGATGTGCAGCCTGAAAGGCAACAATCAGCCTCAGTGCTGGAGACTTCACTCCAAAGGATGCACCCTGATGACGACAGTCAAACAAAACATCAGCTGGAAACAGTTCTGTCACAGAGAGGTGAAACCTGTGGCCATTTAGGAGATGCTCGAGAGATAGTTGATGCTAATGATAGTAACACTGTTTGTGATGTTCGAGCCCATTTGGAATCTCCAATCTTTGCTACTCCACAAAGCCTGGTTATATGTCAAGGTTTGAGTGAGGTTGGAAGTCAGGGAAATATATCAAATATGTCTTCCCAACAGAGCACAGATCTGTCTGCCCAACAAAATCTAGCACCTTCACCACTTCCACCTGCAGAAGCAGAACGAACAGGTTTGCTTACCACACAGCCAGCTCAGAATTTCGAACCTGAATTGCAACCATCAACCTCATTGTTTGATTCTTCACTTGAAAGTAACAACATAAGTCAAACAGATTGTCAATCAGATCGAGCAGTTGTTTTCTTGCAGGAAGGTGCAACAACTCAACAACATTTACTTGATACCGGAGTTGTAGTTGATGACATTGTTGCCGAAGAGCCTTCACACTCAGAATCTCCAACTTACATCATTCATGAAACAGCTGCCTTGGTAGTTTCGACAGAAGTTGAAACTCAGACTTGTCAATCAAATATACCTATACAACAAAATACAAGCCACCCTGCCCAACAAAGTCCAGAAACTTCACGACATTCAATTGCAAGTCCTGTAGGTTTAGAGGCAACTCAGGAATTTCAGCCTGAAATGCAGCCATCAACCTCAGGTCAGGATCAATCTGAAGAGCTGGAACAAGAAGGTATGTCGAGCTCAGCAATTCAGGATTTACAGCCAGAAATGCAACCTCCAAACTCAGTGCAGGGTCAGTATCCAGGAGCAGTATTGTGCATTGCTGCAGCTGAAGATTTGCAGCCTTTAATGCAATCATCAACCCCAGTGCCAAATCAACTTGCAGAGGCAAATCAAGAAGGTATGTTGAGTGCTGCAGCAGCTCAGAATTTGCAATGTGAGACACAGAGATTAACCTCAACACAGGATGCTCCATTTGAAAGGACTGATCTGTCTGGTATTCCTGTGCCACGAAGTATTACTACTGCCCATCAAAGTGTAGTGCCTTCATGGGATCTGCAGACAGGAGTAGAACCAACGGGTGCTTTGTGCATGGAAACAACACATGAAAGGCAGTCTGAACTACCATCAGGTTCAATGCAAGAGCGATCTGCAGAAACAAGAGCAAACTTAGTGCAGCGATCTTGCACGACAGAAACTTGTGATTTGCAGCCCCAACTGGAGCCATCATCCACAATACAGACTGTCCAACTTGAAGGAATACGCTCTGAAGACATGAATCAGATAGGTGTTCAGTCCAACTCTGCACTAAGTTCTGAACAGCCCACCCAGCCTCTTCCAGTGGCACCATTAGTGTTTAATTATCAAAGATTTAGTGACGAACCTCTCAAAAATGAGCTGGAAAGATTAAAACATACCAGCAATGTTCTTAGTAAAGTTCATGAACAAAAGGTTTGCACCTTTTTATCTACACCCTCTGTTTTTCTTTAAATTATTTGTGTTATTTGTGTGAATTTTCTTATCTGCCACACATCTTCTTATGTATAGAGAAAACAACTCCTAGTGGAGTATAACCAAGAAATGGAGAAGCTAAAACAGAAATATGACTCATTACTTCAAAAGGAAGATTCTTTTTACGCTCAGAAGGAGGCAGAACTTGATACTATCTACAGGAAAGTCTTTATAAACCAATCACTGGCTGAGAATTTTCGAAGGAAATTCCTACCATTATCTGCAGCTCAAGGTATCCAACAATATATTACCATTATATCCCATTGTATTCCATAATATTGTCCTGGTCATAACTAGTCTTTCAGCTTGAAACCCTAAGATCAAGTTTATGGTTTGATAGTTTTTTATCATAGTATCTGTGTTCCACTTTATCCAAAAGTATTGGGCATGTTCTTCTTACCTCATTCATGTACCTTGCATGCTGTATACTTCGTTGTTTTGAATGTCAATTGCTGATACATATGTGCCTTCTGCCTTAGCTGGTAGCATTACATTGATCTGCAAGCTGAGGCAATTTAATTAAGGATATGTTGCTGGCTCAGATATTTATTCTGCAATCCTCTGACCATGCTTGTAACACTCCATTTCTTCCTTGATTATTGCAGGGGGATCCACGAGACCCACAATTGGGCAGCTGGTTCAGTCTTCTCAGGAACCATCTGCAAGGATTGTAGCAGAGCAAGTCACAGCATCACCAGTTACCTTGTCATCAGCAGTTCGACCACAGGTGCTTCATTCATCAGGACCATATGTGCAACCTTCACTGGTGGTTCAACCATCATCACAGGCTACCCAACCGGAGTCAATCTTACCTGGCAATATGTATAGAGCAATGTCATCATCACCTTTTAGTAGTACACCAATGCCTATGCCACATGGCACCTACAGAGCTGCTGGGGCACAACCGCGTGCTCCCTCTCCTCATCTCCAGCAGCTTAGGATGCCGTCACCTTATGCCACGAGTCATGGAAATCAGCACCAACGACCATCTATCCTAGCATCCCTACTGCCATTTGTGCTCCCATCTAGTTCAAATCCTAGCCTCACGGCACCCCCGTCATTGAACACGGTTGTTCACAGGACCTCAGGTCCACTGAATGCAGGTGCTGGAAGCCAGCACGCTGGATCTCAAATTTCAGGTGTCAATCCCTCAGGTTCTTCTGCATCAGCATCACCGAATACATGGCTAACAGCTAGGCTTGCGCTGACTAGTGAGGCCAGAGGGACGGTCTCCAGCACAGAGGTTGTGTGCCTTTCTGACGATGAATCGTAGTGAGGAAGGTTCAGTCAAATTGTAGGTTACTAGTGCAATAGTTAACTGATTTGAGTTATAGTCGATCTAACCCCTTTAATATTCTGATAGCAAGAGACGGACATCAATAGAAGTACAGTGGGTCGGGGTTTCTTTTTTGGGGGATGACGGGTGCTAACATCAATTTGAATTTTTTTAGATAATGACATCAATTTGAATATCCATCTTGTATAATCAGTCTACCTTTCCTGCAAATATCAAACCTTGTTGATACGGGTCTGGAAATGTTGAGGTTACCCCTTTTCCTGCTGAAGATAATATGATGGGCTGCTGATATTTTTTTTGTTCTGACATGTGGGTATTGTCTCTGCTATCTCATTGACAGTAAGGGGCTTTACTGTCAATGAGTTGACCTGTTGTAGCATTGGATCCAGTCTGTCAACCCTGTTGTTACAGAAATGTGAGTGTTTTTTTAGTTGGAAATGTGGGTGCATTTTGTATATTGCTTAATCTTAGTGGCACATGCTGGTGCATGTTACGACGTTTATTTTGATTTTTGAAGACTTGTGGATGTTGGAACTTGGAAACTGAGGCCTCTGCTAGTGCTTTCATTTTTTTTCATTCTTTCTTTTTTTTTCCCCACCTTGTTGAGTTGTTGAGACTGAAAGGAGGAATGTCCTCTTGCCTGGCATTCTGCAAGTGGTCTTCTTTTTCTTGAAGGAAGGCAAGGGGATTTGGCCTATGATCACAAGAAGCAGATAGATGGCCCTGAACGAGATGGCTTGCCACTGCTAAACACAAAAAAGAGAGACACACCATGGCTGCCTGACTGTTTCAAAGAGAGAGTAGTAGTAGTACAAGTCTACAGGACTTGGCAGTTCGTGTTTCTCTTCTTCACTTGGACTGGGCGCGGTTTCGTTTGGATGAGACGTGCGATGCGAGGGACGGGTACGTGGATGATGAGGTGGTGACTGGTGAGGCACATGCGGCGCCATGGATGGATTGAGGTTTGATTCGGAGGCGGTGTCGTGCGTGAGCCGTGAGGCGAGGCGTTGTACGTAGTGCGCTGCAAATGCAAATGGAGTGAACTGGAATGCAGACAAAATTAAGGGCGGAGGAGCGGCTGACTTTGTTTCCCCCATTGCCTCATACTCTCTCCCACACTAGTAATAATTCTCTCTTAATGTAAGGCATGTCACATTCACTTGTCCTCCCCTGCCAGCAGGCAGAGTGAGTCCACAGTGCATTCAAGGCTGCACCTGCTTTGCCTTGCCTCTGCTCTGCTCACTCCAAACTCCCAATTTAACAGAGAGAGGCTCTCCACTTTGGACCTTTTTGGAGATGGAGCTCCATCACCATGGAACCAGCAGCGTCTGAGGTTATGTCCCTACCATCGTCTCCCCCCTTCCCTGTTAATCTCTAGTATTAGTCAATGCGCATAAATCTTTCTCTTGCCGGAAAGAGTTCCCACTGTGTTGATGATGATTTTTGGCCTGAATTTCGGTTTCTGCTTCTGTTCTTCAAAATTTTTTCTCATCTTGGTGTGTTTATTTAACACCCACATTGCGGCTCTTCTTGAATCGCTTTGCTTCTTCCCCACTTTGGATTTGAACTGAATCTTGAGGAGTTTCAGCATTGTAGGAATTGAACCTCCAGAATTCCCTGCAGAAACTCAAAACATGCAGGTTCTTGCAGCAAATCAATACAACAGTTCTAGTGAGTTGTGTCCTTGAATTTGTTCTTCAGACAAGGCAAGCTGCATACCGCTCTCTTTCCTTCTTCTTCTACTTCTCAACCCTGATCCATCTGGTAGCCGCCAATTCTAGAACCCACTCCGCTGACCTTGCCTCATCATCGAGGAAATTGCACAGTATTTTGCTTCGAGTTCGATATGTCACATCTTTTTTAAAAAGAAGAGTTCGAATTTCACTTTGAGAAATTCCAAACCGCCCGTCTTCTCCAATCATGCTGTGTTTCAAGGTTCAACCTTCGCTTACAGATTCCTAAAAATGGACGGATCAGATGACTCCTTATCTGCTCAACCGAGGGTTGGATTAAGACTAACCAACATTGGGATGCCTTTTCCCTCACTCTCTCTCTCTCTCTCTCTCTCTCTCTCTCTCCCTTTTTGTTTCTTCTGTTCCTCCCTGACAGAATGATGCCGTCCACTGCCTGCTGCCGATCTACCTTCGCCTCTTCCTCGTCGAAGAATCATTCGTCCTGAAGGGTGAAGTAGTTTAATTTCTTCGAGGAAAGGCGGTAACTTTTTTTTTCACCTGGAGAGTTGAAGTGTTGAACTGTGATCCATTCTTTAGTGGAAATGGCACTGTGCCAGCATATAAAGAAAAGGATGAAGATTAGTTAGAATACAGAAGGGTAATTTAGGGCAAGTACTATGGGCATCCAAGTATAAGCCCCAAGATGTCACATAGGACTAAATAGTGAGGTGGAGGAGAGAAGAAGGATGAGAGAGAAATAGTCACCTCTCATGCAAGGGACAGCCCCTACACAAACTTCAATAAACATGTGAGTGTTAGAGATATTGGGGATTGTGTGGTAGAGGTAACCTATTATACATATCACCTCTTAATTTAATTATCTATGTAATACATGAAATTGGATGTGGTAGTCACATCTACTATAAAACTTACCCTTAGGTCTCCAATGTAGTCACAGTCTCACAAACTCTCAGGTGAATACACGTTTTTTACCCCATCCAAGATAGCAGTAGAACTAGTTTTTTACTGTATTTTAGGATGAATTCAGTGGTTCTGGATCGAAGAATTCTCACTCCGCGATGCAATTCTGCCATGACCAAGCTAGCTCTAGCTAATACCAGTATACTCTAAGAGCAAGTTTAATAGTATAGCCCACTACTAACTCTAATTCATCTATAGCTAATCTAATAGTCAATTCATACAATAGTTGCTTACTATACTATTAATATATGGTCCCACCTGTCATACACACACTGCGTCTTATAGTCCGTGCTGCAGCTGGCTACATATATGTAGTCAGCTCCTCTTCTCTCTCATTTTTTATCTCATTAAAATATGTTTATAGCTGTTATTGTATCTGCTCTAATGGAGTACTACTATACCAGCAGTTACTCCAATGAAAGCAAGATGATGTTTTCCTCCAATTAACACAGGATTTGATGCGATCTTAGGAAAGAGATACTAGCAAGCGACCTGCATGTGTTATGGATATACTAATTCTGAAGGGAGCGTATCCTATGCACACAGGCCCTCACATGTACACACCGTGTACACCAACTAAAAATTATCACAAAAAATTCTAGGAAAATTCATACATATACTTTCAATAGTATTACATCTACGTGCAAAGTCGCATCTTCAAATTCATTCTACATAGAGAATAACAAAAAAGATAAAATTCTGACAAAATTGCAACCTTAAAACTGTCAGATTTTTTGTTTTTTTGTTACGGCTAAAATATAATGAATTTGACGTTAAGATTTTAACCCTAGGTGTAATACAATTGAAAGTATGTGTATGATTTTTTCTAGATTTTTTGGTGACATTTTTTAGTTGGTGTGCACGTGTGTACACGTGAGGGCCCGTGTGCATAGGATATGTTGCCAATTCTGAAAGGTTGGGGGTGAGGCTACGTCAGAGAGGCGTGCGCCACTGACCTGTGGGCCCATGATGGTGGCCCTGGCTCCCACCTGTCAGGGACCCACGCCCCTCTAAGGAGCTATGTCCGGTTAAAGGATACGTGGTAGGCTAGTAGCTAACCATGTTGATTTGGTCAATGACCTTAAACACAATGGTGTTACGGATTAATTAGTACTTACCATATTGTTGGATCTTTGCCTACCGAGCTTAACTGTCACTGCTGCAATTAAGAGAAAATGTAATCAATTAGAAGCAAATTTAAGTTTGTTAATTTAGTGTCGGTGTCAAGAAAAAAGTAACTGGTTTGTGGCATCTGAAGAACAGGTCTTCATGCTGCTTGAAAAAATGTTTCTCTCAAAAGGGAAAAAATGAGCATATTATATTATTACTTCCCAATTCTTTCCTTGTAGTATTTAATCCTATTCTTGCCACTATTGGTAGTTAGTCAAGTTACCAACCGAATAATTTTATTTTGTCCATGATAGATATTATTATATGCCTAGGTATAATGCTATCGATGTGTATCTTGCAACCAATTTAGCCTTCTAATGATTATTTGGATGAATCACGCAACCAAGAGAACTAGGAAATGGAAGCTAGCTCCTACGCACTTCCAAGATGAAAACATATTTTAAGCATCAGACTCTAGTGGTAGTTGCAGAAGACACATCCATAAGAGTGCAGGTAGAGTTAAGATGTAACCATCAGATTAAGAAACACTTTGAATGAACAATTAATCTCTTCAAGAAGTCTCCACGTTGTCCTTGGCCGACAGAAACCTATGGCTTTGTGTTTTTTGTGCTGAATGCCCAACAATCTTCTTTGCCCAGGTGGCTTTCAGGCTCCTGATCACCGATCACCGCCAGACTTGCCCTCCATCACATTCGAGATCTTAGGTCAGATGTCATTTCAAGTTTTAATCCATAGTTTGAAATGAATCTCTCTATTCAAACACCACACCTAAGTTCAGGCAATCTCGAGTCTTTGTAGCATGGAAAAAGATGGCTGCTGTTTTGCTCGTTCCAGGCCTGTTACTTCTTCTTTTTCCTACTGTGCATAGTGGTGCTGTAGGTTGAGATGTCTCCTGTCTTGGAAGGTGCTGCAGTGAATGTGTTATAATAATGCTATGATTGAAAAATTCCATTTTTTTGGAAGCACACATTTGAAAAACTATTGTTGATAGATTCTGTCTCTTTCTTGGAATGCCTTGCCTGCATATAAGCAGCCTTCTTTGTTAGTCCAGACTTTAGTCTGAACTCTCAAGTTAGAACTTCATCTCTCGCTCTCTCCCTGCCTTCCCTGTTTGCTCTCTCGTGTTCTACTCCTGGACCAGGACACAGTTTGAAGAAACTCAAATTAGTCCTTTCTTGTACATTTGGCTGGTTTCTTTGGCCGTGTTTAGTTCCAAAGTTTTTCTTCAAACTTCCAAATTTTCCGTCACATCAAAACTTATCTACACACACAAACTTCCAACTTTTCCGTCACATCATTCCAATTTCAACCAAACTTCCAATTTTGGTGTAAACTAAACACAGCCTTTCTTGTGAACCTTTAGAGAGATCATGTCTGTGTCGTACGCTTCGTCTGGATTTGACTAGCGTTAACAAGTCAAGTCAGTTGTAAGTAAACCTCTGAGGCCTCCATTTTCCTTCAAGTTGCTACTTGTTAATCATAGCTTGGCATTTAATAGGTATTTTTAATTGGTAATAATGGTTTGCACCTCTGTCTAGTAATGCATTACTTTATAAGAAGTAAACCTTATTTTTGTTCATATTAATTCTTTTGTGTTTTATATGTTCCTCTGGATGTGTAGTGGTATAATTTGATGGTAATAGCCAGTCAACCATGTACCATCTAACAATATTAATATGCATCTGGAATTGTTCTTAGTGCTATGCATGTATCGAGGCAATTTTGTCTTCGATTTCAGTCAAACAAATGATGTATTCAAACATGCCTTTGTCATTTTTCAGAGCATAGCAATCAGATGGGGTCAATCTGATGGTTTTTCCCCATTCTCCAGCTGATGGATGTACACAAGAAACTTCTCCTGGCCTCCCTCAGCTGTGTACTTCTGATCCAAGTAGCATCGAGTGGTAAGCACCACTTTCTCATGGAACAAAATTTATTTATCTTTTTAATTTTTTGCATGCTGATGCTTATGAACTGGAAGGGGTAGTTATGAGATATAAGATGTGTACACTTGTTATTGCACAGATGGCACTGCAGAGGGAGTTGGAACAACAAGCTGGACATGTGTATGCACAGCTCATCCACTAGGTGAACCAAACTCAAATAGCAGCTTGTCGTCGAATTGTTCTTCTTCCTGCCATTGTCTACAAGGTATGAACAATTGATCATGTACTCTATGAACAGTCCACAATTGCATTGCGCCTTAGTCGGATATCTCTGCAGCAGATGATGATGGTGGCACAGGATCATGGAACTGCACATGTGCTTCTGACAAAGCCCTTAAAAAAGAACACACTGCAGTACATGATAGGGGCTGCTTCACTTCCTGTAACTGCACATCCGGTATTACAATTCAGATACATAAATTATATTGTGGACTGAGTGTTCAGATGAACTTTGTGCTTACTGAATGTCTGAATGTTTATGTGCATATGCTGTCCAGGAATTTCTCAGGAAGGAAAGAAGCACGTCTCTAACAAAACAGTGATAGTTACACTGCTAGTATGTGTGATCCTCACCACTATTGCATTCCTTGGCACCACGGCGTACTACCTGCGTCGCAAGGATGCGCTCTCTCCACATTCGCATGCATACTCCTTTGATAAGTACACCAGCTGGAGCAGCAGATCAAACCTCGTCAGTCATCGATCTTCTCCTCTTCCCCAACCAAAGCCAAAACCAAGGATCAGTGTACTTAAAGGTAAGTCAAGGCAAAGCATGTATCTCTGAATTTTCTTTCTTAGATGTTGTGCCTGTCTGAATCTGCTCCAATATTCAGAGCCTGTTTGATTCAGGACAGTGTATTCAGACTCAGAGCAGCACACTGATCCTTGCTTGTTTTTCAATTCTCTGTCGCAGAGTTTCTGTGCAGCTGCAATCCAATATGTGGCAATGAAGGTGGTCCGCTTCCCGGTGTCATCGTCAGGTTCTCCTACTCGGAATTGGAGCAAGCAACCGGGAAATTTTCAGATGAACATCTGATCGGAGTTGGAGGAACAAGCAAGGTGTACCGTGGACAGCTTAGCGACGCCAAGGTCATTGCCGTGAAGAAGCTCAGGCCCCTCGGAGGCGCAGACGAAGACTTCGAGTTCCTATCCGAGGTAGTACCATCTCATTGACAAATCCCAAGAACATCCAATTTGCTTGCATTTGCAGTGGCGGCAATCTGAAGTTCGATTTGCATTTGGTCGAACAGGTTGAGCTGCTGTCTCGGCTGAACCACTGCCATGTCGTGCCATTGCTGGGTTACTGCATGGAGAGCCAGGGCCGGCAGCTGGAGCGGCTGCTGGTGTTCGAGTGCATGGGCAATGGCAACCTGCGCGACTGCCTCGACCTCAAGCAGGGGAGGAAGGCCATGGACTGGGCGACGCGCGTCGGCGTGGCGCTCGGCGCGGCGAGGGGGGTGGAGTACCTGCACGAGGCGGCGGCGCCGCGGATCCTCCACCGCGACATCAAGTCCACCAACATCCTGCTCGACGACAAGTTCAGGGCGAAGATCACCGACCTTGGCATGGCCAAGTGCCTGATGAACGACGGCGTGACGAGCTGCTCGAGCTCGCCGGCGCGGATGCTGGGCACGTTCGGGTACTTCGCGCCGGAGTACGCCATCGTGGGGAAGGCGTCGCTCAAGTCGGACGTGTTCAGCTTCGGCGTGGTCATCCTGGAGCTCATCACGGGGCGGCAGCCGATCCACCACCACCGCCCGCCGGCGGCGGCGGGGGAGAGCCTGGTCCTGTGGGCGGCGCCGCGGCTGCGCGACAGCCGGCTGGTGGTGGCGGAGCTGCCGGACCCGGCGCTGCAGGGGCGGTTCCCGCAGGAGGAGATGCAGATCATGGCGCACCTGGCGCGGGAGTGCCTGCAGTGGGAGCCCGAGTCGCGTCCCACCATGAGCGAGGTCGTCCAGATCCTCGCCACCATCGCTCCTTCCTCCCGCAAGCACGCCGCCGCCGCCACCTTGGTCACCCGCATCGGGAGAAGCAGCAGCGCCGGCGACACGATGCACAGCACTAGGTTAGCCGTGAAGTGCAGCGTCGGAGAGAGTTGGCGATCGCCGGAGATGGAGGAGGAGACGGTGGTGGACTTGACGGAGCCACGGCTGGAGCCGGCCATCTTCTTCAATTAGCTAGATAGGCTACCAAATTAGTTGCATGCATGTAATGTAATGCTGCTGCTGCTGCTGTACAGACAGACAAATTAACGAAAAAAATCAAATCCATACTAAACGCTATTGAGAATCCAAATTGACGAATTTTACTAAATTCATATTTATTTGGAGTATATATAGCTTTGGAATCTAAAATTTGAGTAAGCGGTGACTAATACGATACCGATACCTACTGGTATATTTATAAGGAGAAGTCTTTATACCATATACGTACGTAGGGAGAGCTAGCTAAGCTGGCGGCGGCGATGGCGGCGCTTCGGCTTGCGGCGAGGAAGATCGCCGGCGGTGGTGGACGCCGCGCTTCGATGAATATTGGAGGCGGCTCACCGGTGGTGGCTGCTGAGGCGGAGGGGCAGCGGCGGCGGCTGTTGCAAGGCCTTATCTACGGCGGCGGCGGCGGCGGCGGCTCGCCTGTGTCGTCGTCGTCGTCCTCGTATGGAACTACTTTTCGGCGGTTGATGAGCTCCGATGCTGCTGCCGATCACCCACCATCAACACCAAAGGTTCGCATCGTCCAAATCCCCCTCGATTGCATGCTTCCCCTACTTAATTTTCTCATCTGAAAATTATTACATTCAAATACCCTCCTCGTCTAAATTATTACAGACTTTAGTTGTTCTGTCAATTTCAATCTTATTATTTGGTGCATAATCATTTGCATCAAGACAAGCACATCTGTGCCCACAAGAAACAAGTGGATAGGTAATTCCATGCTCATAAACAAGCTTAATTTCATTCAAGTACTACTAATTACTAATTAATTTGTGTGTGCAACGACAGCATTCATGGCGGTGTCTTGTAGAGCCTCCTCCGAATGCTCTTGAGAAAGCTGAGGTGGAGGCCCTTAAGCTGGAGGTCAAGCAGAAGAAGGAAGAGCTGTTCTACAAGCTTGCTACGTTGAATTGGCAATACAAGAAACGTAGCAAGGAGGCACAGATTGATGCAGAGCTCCTCTGCAAACTCATCGGCCACGTCAAGCCCAACCCAGATGACCTCCTCTGGTAATTAATTAGTTAACTCTTCACGAATTAACTTACACAATCTCTAATTAATTATTATTTGATGTGTCCGATTTGATTTGACCTGCAGGTGCAAGTATTACTATGCAAGAAAACTCAATATCTTCTTGCTATGTGTGCTCTCTACATTTGCTGCCGTGGAGTTGGTGGCATTCTACAAGTACACCGTTGGTCGAATCGATCGCACACTAGAAACTTAGGCATCTTCTCCTAGGTGCAATCCTGTCTTTCAAAAGAGGCTTAGATTTTTCTTTTACCAGTTTAAACTGTTTAGCTGTATACTAGTTACATAATGTGATGCTGATTCCAGCTTGGCTACAAGAATGTGATGATAGCAACGTGGCCGACCGAGCGGAGACCCAAACCGGATGCGTTGTATCCGGTTTTACGGATGAGGGATGATTTTATAATTCGATGACAAATTGAGAGACCTTGGGTGGTGTACTTTTTCAATAATAGTAACAACAAAGCAAATTATCATGACGCGCGGCCCAATGAAAAATAGGCCCATCACGATCTTTTGCATGCGTATTGACTGTTGAGCCCGGCCCGTATGAATCCCTTGTTTCTACACTGCCGTGTTGGGCTGGGTTCTAAAAGGCCCAGAACCACAAGTCACTTAATGGCCCAATTAAATATATGGGTCCATCACGCTCTTTAGCGTGGGTGGTGTCGAGCCTCTTCCTCCTCCTCCTAAACCCTCGACTCTTCTCCCCGAGCTCCACTCCTCCACGCCGCAGCCATGTCGCGCCGCCACCACCTCCACCTCCCCCTCCGCCTCCTCTCCCGCAACAACCCCTCCGCGCCTCTCTTCCGCCATGCCTTCTCCACCCTCGACACGCCGGAACCACCTCCCCCGGAGACCGAGGCCGAGGCCGAGGCCGAGGCTGTGCCGGAGGTGACGCCGGCGGAGGCGGCGGCGGCGACCCCCAACCCGCCCCGCCGCGAGGAGCCCCTCCACGAGACCATCCTCTACATGATCCGCCGCCGCCCGTGGACCACCCGCCTCGAGAACTCCATCCGCCTGCTCTCCCCGACGCTCGCCGCGCCGCTCGTCCACGGCGTCATCTCCGGGGCCGCCGCCGCCGGCCGCGCCGACCTCGCCCTCCAGTTCTTCCGCTTCGCCTACCGCCGCGCCGGCTTCAGCCCCGAGCCGGCCACCTTCTCCCTCCTCATCCCGATCCTCGCCTCCCACCGCATGCTCAACCACGCCCGCTGCATCCTCCTCGACACCATGCCCTCCTTCTCCATCGCCCCCGAGGAGGCCACCGTCGCCGCCCTCATCGCCGCCTACGGCAAGGCCAACATCCCGCAGGAATCCGTTAAGCTCTTCCGCTTGATGCCCGACCTCGGCATCGCCCGCACCGCGCTCTCCTACAACGCCGTCCTCAAGGCCATCCTCTGCCGCGGCCGAGAGGCCATGGCCAGGCGGATCTACAACGCCATGATCGCCGACGCCGTCACCCCTGACCTGTCCACCTACAACACATTGATCTGGGGGTTCGGCCTGTGCAAGAAGATGGAGGCAGCCTTGAGGGTGTTCGGGGACATGAAGGATCACGGGGTGACACCGGATGTGACGACGTACAACACTCTTCTCAATGCTTGGGTTCGGGCGGGTGATCTGGAGAGTGCCCGCAAAGTGTTCGACGAAATGCCAGGAGCTGGTTTTGCACAAAACTCGGTGTCGTACAATGTCATGATCAAGGGATATGTTGAAGCAGGTAAGGTGGAGGAGGCAGTGGGGCTGTTCTCGGAAATGGGGGAGAAGGGGTTGAGGTTGAGCGAGAAGACGTTTGCTGCTCTGATGCCAGGGCTCTGTGATGATGAGGGAAGGGTTGTGGAGGCCCGGAAGGCAATGGATGACATGGTGGAGCGGCGGCTCACTCCAAAGGACAAGTCAGTGTTTTTGAGGCTTGTGACGACGCTATGCCGAGCGGGTGACTTGGATGGTGCGTTGGATGTGCACCAGAAGAGTGGGCAGTTCAAGCATGTTCTTGTGGATCCAAGACAGTATGGGGTGCTGATGGAGAGCTTGTGCGCGGGTGGAAAGTGTGATGGTGCTGTTGAGGTGATGGATGAGCTTCTTGAGAAGGGGACACTGTTGAGCCCAAAGAGCCCTGTGCTTGAAGGGCCAGCTTATAATCCAGTGATTGAGTATTTGTGCAGCAATGGGAACACCAGCAAGGCTGAGACTTTCTTCAGGCAGCTGATGAAGAAAGGCGTTGATGACAAGGCTGCTTTTAACAGTCTTATCCGTGGGCATGCAAAGGAAGGTGTGCCAGAAGCAGCACAGGAGATTCTTGCCATTATGACACGCCGTGGTGTCCGTACTGACCCTGAATCGCATGCACTGCTTGTTGATAGCTTCCTGAAGAAGAATGAGCCAGCTGATGCAAAGACGGCACTTGACAGTATGATGGAACAAGGGCATGTACCGAGCCCATCCCTGTTCATGTCTGTCATGGTAGTGCTTTTCAACGGTGGCCGGGTTCAGACTGCTAGCAGGGTTATGAAGAGTATGATTGAGAAGGGGGTTACAGAGAACATGGACATGGCTCATAAGATTCTGGAAGCTCTCTTCATGAGGGGCCATGTGGAGGAAGCAATCGGCCGTGTCAATCTGATGGTGGAAAATGGATGCTTGCCTGATCTTGATAAGATGCTGATTGCCCTCTGCGAGAATGACAAAGTGATGGAGGCACATAAGTTGGCTGATTTTGCATTGGACAGGGACTTTGATGTCAGCTTCTCAACCTATGACAGAGTCTTGGAGGCCCTGTACACTGAGGAGAAGACATTGCCTGCATACTCCATGCTTTGCAAGATCAAGAACAAAGGAGGTGTCGTGGATCAAAAGGGTTGCGATGCCCTGATGGACAGCTTAAAAGCTGGAGGGTACTCAAAGCAAGCAGACATTTTGTCTAGGATATTGGCAGAGAATGCATCATCAACATCCAAGAGGGGCAAACGGGTTGCCATGGGTGCGTAGCGGTTTATCCATTCATGAGAAGATAGTACTATCTTCCTTTTGAATTGAAGAGCAGTGTTTTATTTCTTTTGTTTTTGCTTGCTGAGCTATTGGCCAAGTGGTCTTTTTTAGCCTGGGAGACAACATGGGCAGGTACATTTACCTTTTCTTTTTTTAGAAACCCCACATTTAGTTATGTACCATGCCTTAGCAAAAGAAAACATGTTTAATAATCAATGAAGATGTACTTGCTATGAATTTCATTGAGAAATTGAGCTGCCATGACTACAATTTCCTGTACTTGGGTTGGTTATAAGTGGCTCTGCTAAGACCACACAAGAAATTTCAGTTTTTGTATGACAAATGTTGCTCTGTTCATTCGTGCTTTGTTATTTCGACATGTTCTCTGAATTGAGACAGATTGTTGATGGTAATATATTCACAACCTTGTACTTTGCTGTGCCTGTATAGCTTACTGACTTGGCAAACTGACCATTTAAAATTTTATTCAGTTACATGATGTGTATCTGTTGTACTATTTTTGTTAGATATGTATGTTTTTTAGCTCGACCTGCCTCCAGATTCCATGGTAAAGATAAGTCATTTTGATGGTATTTCTGCACCCTTTTTTTTTCATATCCATCATTTGCCGTGATCCAGTCAACCAACTTTTGGTGTGAACATTCAACTCGAGGAACAGTTACTGCTTTTTTGTCATTTAAACTCAGGTGATAAACTTGTTTCAAGTTTGGCTGGAATGCATCTTGTAGCTCCTTCTTAAAGCCATCTGTCCTCTTTGTAGCTTTTTCGATGTCAATTTATACATGTTTGTTTCCAATACCGAATTACCCATTGATGGTTTCTCTTCTGCGTAGAACTCGCTCCTCTAATATAAAAACATGTAGGAATTACCCATTGATAGTTTCTCTATTCCTTAACTGCTCTTGCTTCTCTGTTCTCTGGCTATAGTAAATGTAATGTCTATGGTACATAATACAAATTACAAACCATGGCAATCCGTATACTCAATTCCTACATGTTTGGGTTTTCATTTTCTTTTTTCCTAACATGTGAAAGAACTATGGTGACTATTTGTCGTGTATTTGTTTTCCTTGAAAGCAGCAGCTTCTTCTTCTTGATCTTTTTTGGTGCTTTTTTTTTTCATTTATATTCAGAGTGTGGTCATTTAGTGCCACTGTTCTTAGTTATGATTACGTTGGTTATAAGGATTACGTTGGTTCAAACTCGATCCTTTCTACGAGGATTACGTAGCTGATTTCCTGCATGAGAACTGAAGGACTAGCCTTGCGTTGTTTTTGTTTAGCTGTGAGGGAGATGCTCGTACATTTATGTAACTAAGATACTTAAGTGTGCAAGCTCCAATACTCCGTCATTCATTCATTTGAATTAATTTCTTCACTGATCAAAAACAGTTAGTTGGCCACTGGGAAATTAACACTACCAGCCTCATCTTTTGACTTATACGTATGCTTATAAACCAAAATTTAAACAACCTTAAGTTGATTTTGAGGTTTTTTTAATCGTAGTTTTTTCAGCCTTTGCTTTTTATCACTAAGAACACGTATATAAAAGTTTTATTTACAAATTATTTTCCGTTTGTAAATAAGCGAAACAATGGAGTCTAGCTGCCGGCCAGCAGGTCTAAGCTTAACTGTCGTTTTCAGCCCTCCAAGACAAACACACACACCCAACGTTATCATCTATTCGACTATCTCAGTCGTACTACCAACCATTCTCTAATTTTGCATCGAATGTTCATCTCATTCAGGAAGTCAGCAGTAGAAGAATCTGATATTAGTACTAATATATACTCCTTCTGTTTCGAAATATTTGACACCGTTGACTTTTTAGCACATGTTTGACGTTCGTCTTATTTAAAAACTTTTGTTAAATATGTAAAATTATATGCTACATAAAAATATATTTAACAATGAATTAAATGATAGGAAAAGAATTAATAATTACTTAAATTTTTTGAATAAGACGAACGGTCAAACATGTGCTAAAAAGTCAACGGCGTCAAACATTTCGAAACGGAGGGAGTAGTTAATATTAATATATCTCAGTGCCGATTACATCGATCATGACATAGTCATTATTATATAATGAAGTGAGACGATACGATACAGTCCAACTCAGAATAGGATACTCCAGTAGTAGTAGCTTTGATCACAGACAGACGAAGACACTTGCTATTCGTGATCGTCCTTGTCCTTGTCCATGTAGTCCTTGATGCATCTCTGGTATAGGAGCCTGCGACGTTCCATAATACTATCAGCGAAGGCAGCAAGTCGATTTTCTCCGGCACGCTCTTCCTCGGGCATCTCGTTGAGGATGTTGTCGGGCGTGCGTGGGAAGGGCTCAAAATCAAAGAAATTCGCCAGGTACCGCTCGTACGCCTCTTGTTTGGCTTTCCTCGCCTCAATCTTCTTCTTCTCCGCTTCTGCTTCCTCCGTCTGCCGCTTCTTCTTCTTCTTCTTCTTCTTCTCGCTGGCGTCTTCTTCCTTCTTCCTCTTCCTCTTCCTTTTGGGAGGCCCAGATATATCACATAGTAACATTGGTATACAAACTAGTTAGGGTTAAATTGACCATATCAGTAGTATCATCATTACCAATAAACTCAGAATGGATGATGGATAATAGCTGGATCGGATCATCCATCGGTACAGATAAAACTCCCTCTGTATTTTAATGTATAACATCGTTGATTTTTTTACAAACGTTTAACCTTTCATCTTATTAAAAAAATTATGTAATTATAATTTATTTTATTGTGACTTAATTTATCATCAAATGTTCTTTAAGCATGACATAAGTATTTTTATATTTGTATAAAATTTTTGACATAAGTATTTTTATATTTACATACAATTTTTAAATAAGACGAGTGGTCAAACGTTGCTTAAAAAGTCAACGGCATCCTACATTAAAGTATAGTATGGAGGGAGTACTTAAATACACTTACAGCTGCTGGCTGGTGATCTTCTTCACCTGATTGCCCTCCTCTTCCGTCTCCTTGCGGTCTGCTTCTTTAGCCTTAACGTTTCTCTTGATGACTTTCCTCCTCCTGCTGCTGCTACCGCCACCTGCCGCCGCCGTCACCATCTGCATCTTGTCGACCTCCTCCTCCTCCTCCCAACCCTTCGCTCGCTTCTCCTCCCTGCAGATGAGTATACGCAACAGCTTCTCCACCCCATCCATGCGCGTACGCACCTCATCCAACCGCTTCAACACCAACTCGATCGCCTTACCCGTCTCCATCTCGCTCATCTCGATCTCTCGCTCCATGCAAGTTTGGAACCCTAATTAACCTCTCCCGGCGGCTGTTGATTCCCGCAACCCCTACAACGTTCTCTAGTTGGGCTAAGTGGGCTTACGTACGAGATGCCTTTCTAGTTGGGCTAAACCCACCTCCTCTCTTTCCTTTCCTTTTCTTTTCTTTTCTTTTCTTTTCTTTTCTTTTTACGAGAACTAGAACAAACACATCCTTGGGAGGACACGCAACATTGGTTAATTACTTTTCTTCCATAAGTAAGAGATAATAATAACAATAATAATAATAAGTTAACTAATTTACAGAATATATAAGAAGTGTATACAAATGCAATAGAAGCTTCCCAGCACTTTTTTATATGGAAAGAAAACAAACAAATTAATTCCAATATAGAGGCAAACATGGGCAGGTACATTTACCTGCCTTAGCAAAAGAAAACATGTTTAATTAATAATCAATGAACATGTGCTTGTTATGAATTTCATTGAGAAATTAAGCTGCCATGACTACGTTTCACTGTACTTGGGTTGGCTATAAGTGGCTCTGCTAAGACCACACAAGAAATTTTAGTTTTTTGTATAACAGACGTTGCTCTGTTCATTCGTGCTTTGTTATTTCGACATGTTTTCTGCATTGAGACAGATTATTGTTGGTAATATATTCATAACCTTGTACATTGCTGTGCTTGTATAGCTTACTGACTTGGCAAACCAACCATTTAAAATTATATTCAGTTACTCCTTTTTTTATCATTTAAACTCAGGCTACAAACCTGTTTCAGATTGTATTTGGAATAATACCATCATGATGTACGTAGCTAGCTCCTCCTTCAAGCCATCTGTCCTTTTTGTAGCTAGATATGTGAGTGCAGCAACGACATTTTCCGATGCCATTTGATACATCCATTGTTTCCATACCAATTGATTATAACTTCTCTTCTGCATTGAACTCGCTCCTCTAACAGACTGCTATCTATTCTTGAACTGCTCTTGGTTCTCTGTTCTTCTCTTGCCATAGTAAATGAATAAATGCAATGCCTATGGTACAAACTACAGAGTACAAATTACAAACCATGGCAATTCTCGTATACTCAATTCCTACATGTCTAGGTTTTCATTTTCCTTTCCTAGCCATGTTTCACATGTGAAAGAAGTAGAACTATGGTGACTGTTTGTCTTGTACTGTTTTCCTTGCAAGTCTTTGTTTGTTTGTTTTTGGTGTCTTTCTAACACTGTATTTTTCATTTATATTCAGAATGCCTTTTAGTGCCACTGTTATTCATGAAATCAACAAATTCATTTTCTTCATCAACTATGATCAGCCGATCCCTTTTATGAGGATTGCACAGCTGATCTCTTGCACGAAGAACTAGCCTTCTTCAGCTCACTATATGTTTTTGTTTACCTGCAAGGGAGACACATTTATGTAAACTTTCCCAACGATTTGGCAGTTTAGCTGGTCTTTGGATCAATTTTGCCTATCCAGGAGCTAGCATTTACATGTATGTGCCTTGGTGCGTCTATTCTAGTCAATCTGGACTTATCAATGGCAAGTTGTTAGCACCACAAATTGACAGGATACTTGTCGCTGTTGTGGTTGGCACAACACGGGATCAATAGTACTGTATTTGTTGCCAATCAATATAGCCATACAGGGATATGTTTGGCATATATAACTGTACGTCTTGTTGTTTACGCGCTACGGTTACAGACGATCATTTTGTATTTGCACTTGCACACTTGATTGAAATGCGTGTTACTGTTTGAACCCATGTTAACATGTACTTTTTCGCCAGTAATATATCCTGTGTCAACCGTTCAGTAGTAACATGCAAAAGGAGAAGAAATGCGTCGCTGTCCATGCGGTTTCCATTGAGCAAGATACAAGCAGATACCTATCAACCATTCTGTCCATGCATTTGGTATCATAACAAGCATTCTGTCCACGCATTTGGCATTATCTAAAAAAATGCATTTGGCATCAGAAACAAGCAGACCCTGAAATGTCTTCTCTTCTTCACTCGTTTTTCCGTTTCGTGTTTCTTACTCCCCATCTTCAAATATATTTTTTTCGGAACTGCTATTCCTCTGTCGACAGTTTTCTTTGGGCTGAATCTGTCGTTTTTTGGGCCATTGATCTGTTCAAGATTCGTGCTGAGAGATGGACTTCTTTACTTCATATGGGCTTTTTTTTTGCATTCGTGGTCTGGGTTGACTGGGTTGTTGGGCCTGTTTTTTTAGGCTGTTGTGGGTCCCACTTGATTTTTCCAGAGACGCGCCTAACATTTTCAGTCTTTGTGGGTCCCACCTCTACTGTTCAAATTTTGATCTCCGCGCCTGCATTTCTTTCTCCGTGATTTTTGTGGGTCGCACTTTTGTCCTGATATTTCTCCCCTAATCACTCACTCGCTGGGGGAGAGAGAGACACACAGAGGCAGAGAGGCTTCGGCGAGGTCGCCGTTGTGACGAGACGATTTCGCCTCCACGGCGATTTCGCCGGCGTAGATCTAGCCGGTGTTGAGGATTTTCGCCGGAGAGTTCGTCGTCCTTTTTCTGCTGGTGTAGAGCTGCTCGTTGACCTCTATTTGATTCGTGAGTTTTTCCTTTCTTTTCTCTTGCTCTTCACCGTCTCCTTCCCCATCCTTCTCGTGTTTTTGCTGTTGTTGTGCAGTACATGATGAACTCCATGAGCTGTGTAGTCGTAGCATTTGCAGTAGGTGACGAACTCGTGATGAACTCGTGATTGTTTCGTGAGGATTTAGTTTGATTTGTTCGTTTTATTTTTGTTTCGAGTCTCAGATCTGGTCAGCTCTACAACGTTTTAGCTTTTTCCCCTGTTTTTTTTGTTTTTTCTGTGTTGTTTTTTAGGATTTCACTGTTGTTGTTTGATCGGACGACACGGGTTAGGGTTTGGAACATGCGTAGCTTGTGCAGTACGTGATGAACTCCATGAGTTGTGTAGTCGTAGCATGTGCAGTAGGTGATGAACTCGTGATTGTCTCGTGAGGATTTCGTTTGATTTTTTCGTTTTATTTTTGTTTCGAGTCTCAGATCTGGACAGCTCTACAACGTTTTAGGTTTTTCCCCTGTTTTTTTGTTTTTTCTGTGGTGTTTTTTAGGTTTAATCTCTATTTTGTTTTTGGATTGTAGGTTACTTTTGGCTGAGGCTTAGATTTGAAGCTGGTATCTTAGGTGAGTTTTGAGTGTTTGGATTCGGTGGATCTGTTATTTTGTGAATCCTGTAGTTTATTGATCCAGTTACTGAATGTGTTATGTGACATTGAGTTACAATTGTTGTTGTTTGTTTTATTTCTGTTTTAAGGTAGAGAAGTACTTTTTAATCCAAATCAATGACATGGTTCATTTGATCCAATATTCAGAAGCTAATTTTGCACTTATGGCTTAGATGTTATGATATTTTTAGGTTGTTAGGTGTAGATCTAATTGTTCATACAAAATGAGATCTAGTCTACTGTCATTCACAAGTCATTTTGTCAATGGCATTATTCCCCTTTTTTGTTTGAGTATCCAATTCCTTCCTGTCATTCACAAGTCATCCAGATTTTTTCTTAGTGTGTTCTCATATGTTGTGCAGAATCTGTTTGTTCTGCTGTTAATTTAGAATTTTAGCCTGTTTGTTATGATGTTCATTAAGAACTGCAGCGCATGTTTATCTGTTTTTCATACATATTTTCCAGAGATACTTGCATTTGTATTCATGACCAAAAACTACTAGTTCCTAATGTTATTTTGTTTATGAATTAACAAATGCAGCATTTTGCTTGAATCTGTTAATGGATACTGTTTCTTGTGTTAACTCACTAATCCACTCAATAACCCTCTTGAGCTCTTGCAAGCTATTCAGTAGTTATTTATTTGAGTGATTTATTCAGCAGTGATTCATTAGTGATTTATCCTGGCCTCTAGTGACTGTCGTTTTGTGGTGTTTGTCGTGGGGGTGGTTCTGGTGATTCACTAAGTGGATGTGGCCGAATTGGAGGTGCCATTGTTGTGATTTGAGCTCAAGATTGCGAAGGTCTTGTAGTGTTGTAGCCTGTATTTTTTGTGCAAATGTTGACGAATCACCCTCTTTTTTAGTTTATATGCAATATAGGCTTTGATTTAGCTCTTATGTTGTGCTTCTGACTAGACTTTGCAAATTAGATATATTTAAAACTGCATGTTACTGTTAAAATCTGTACATTTTTTTAACCTCGAGTTGTGAAACTATGATGTGAACCTGTGACTGTATATATGATTTCTGATATGCATGCTTTGTGTATTTATCTATCTTATTTTAATTCAATTTTTTTTGTTTTTTAATAGATGGGTAATCGTAATGATATTGAAGATCTTTTTGGTGATTCTATTTCTTCTGAATCTGAAAGTTCTCCAAATGATGATGATTTTTGTGAGAATGAGGTTTGTTTTTATGAAATAATTTTTTAAAATTGTTTGTAAGAATATTCTTAGATTTCATTAATTGTCTTTGTAGGACTCCGAATCTAGTTATGTTGGAATTTCTAAGGATGAACTTTTGAACTCTTTGAAAAGAAAGTTGAGTAAGAAGAAAAATACTGATGAAGGCACTTCCAAGGTAAAAAATTTTATTGCATTTTTTGTTTACAACACTATGTTCAGTTTAAGTTATATGTTCTCTTATAATTTCCTATCATTGCTTTTTTATACATTAAATTTTAGACTTCTCTCTATTACATAATTTTTTTCTGTAATTACAGTTTTTGATTTATGTAATTGCCATATAAATTCACTGTAATTGACTGTAATTTGGCTTTTGCTTTCTGTTTTATATCCCTTAGCTATACCTTTAACTTTTTTTCTTATTCTTTTCAATACTTGAAATTTGCAATATCAATTCTACATTCTTAGAGCATTGCTGCAATTAAGTCATTAATTGTCAATATGTGCTCACATTCAGTTTTTCTAGTACTTGTCTTGCTGTTGTTTTTTGAGAAAATAATGTAAAAAGGGCACTCCATATAAATGTGGTTAGTAAAGTTTTAATTGGGATACATTATCTGCTTGTCTAAATGTAGAAGCATTTTATTTTTAGTTTTTGAATTTGATATCTGCTGATGAACTTTGAAACATGTCATTTTCTATACAACAATTCCAATAATGTAGAATCTTAATCATATTAGATCTTGTGCATTTCTCATACTTTTTTTGTATTTCTATCTTCTTTATTACCCCTTTTATTGTCTTGCTCCTTTTTTAAAAAATTAATTTTGCATTCTCTTATTTTTGATAGAGAAAAAAAATCGAAACAGTAGATGTTGATTTGAAAAATAAGTTGGATTCAGCCTTGCTTGAGATATATAGAGATAATGTTCTAAATGGAATGAAAAGGAAACTCTATTCTCATAAAAGCAAGGTAAATTAGTTTGATGTTATTAGTTGTCTTTATTATTTTCAAAATTTATGTAAAATCTTTTTTAATGAAAATATCTTTTCTTTTGCAGAAAAATCCAATGAAGAGTGCTGCAACTTTAGATACTAAACTGACAAGGTTTTCTGTGAAATACTTTTCTCATGTGCTAGCTTCATTGTCTGAACATCAGAGAGAGATTATTTCCAAAACCTGTTTCAAAACTCTCTTACTCTTTGAAAAATGTCCCGTGCCATATAAATTTACTTTATGGGTGGCACAAAGAGTTGATGTCACCTCTTGTGATATCATCGTTAGAGATAAAGTCATTCCACTTTCCAAAGAATCAGTTCATATTGTTTTGGGTTTGCCTGTTGGAGGTTTACCGATTAGTTCAAATTTTGAAGTTGGCAAACAGATCCTTCTTGACTCTTTCGGCCTCTCTTCTTTGCCCTCTGTCAAATATTTTGGAGAGAAGCTTATCAAAAATGAAACAATGTCTGATGAGCAAATCTTAATGTGTTTCATGATTGTATCCTTGAATTGCTTCCTGTGCCCAAATTCTTCTCTTCAACCTAGCACGAAATATCTGAGTGTTTTTTAAGATCTTAGTTGTATTGACAATTTGGATTGGAGCAGTCTTGTCTTTGATTGGTTAAAGAAACATCTGAGCAAGCTTGACAAGTCAAAAACTTTTGGAGGTTGCTTCTACTGTCTGGTGGTTAGTATTATTTCTCTCTTTTTTTCAATTATTTGTTAAAACTATTTTTTCTGCCAGTTACTTATTCATTTTAATTTTTATTGTAATAGGTGAATTATTTCGATTTTCTGAATTTTGGTATGCGATTAGTACCGAAAGATGTTCCAAGAATAAAAGTATGTAAAGGGTCAATGATAAAAAATTTTTCAAAGTTTGATAAAATCAGCAAAGGTGTCTATGGCAAAAGATCAGTTAAAGATTTTTCTGAGTGCTGTTACAAAATGGTAAACTTATAAATCTATTTCTTATTTTTTAAAAAATATAATTGTTTCATGTTTTAAATTTATGTTATCTCTCTTTTTTTTAGATTGGAAGTGATGATGTGAAAGAAAATGTTCCTGTTAAACCCATTGAGAGAAGCTTTCTAGATATCCTTGATTCTTCAATTAGTGCTGATTTAACTCAAGATATGAAAAACAAGATCAATGATTTGCTGATTCAACATTTTGGTCCTGATGAGAACTGCATTGATGAAAGAGCAAAGAATCTTCTTGTAGATGTCTTTGTTCTTTTATCTAATAGCAAGCCAATTGTTCCTGAAAACACTAGTAAGTTTTTAAATTTTGAATATGATTTTGTTTACTGTTCAATATTTATTTATCATTATATATTCTTTCTTCTTAATCGCTGCATTTTTACTTTTAGTGCCAGCAACAACAGAACTTTCAGTTTCAATTTTGTCTAACTTACAACTCATAAATATATACATTTGTCTTTTAAATTATGTAGATGTTAATCTGAATGAAGATGACAAGAGTAAATCCAATGATGATAGTTCAATGGTAAAAGACCAGAATACCTGTAATGATAATGCAATTGGAAATGAGCAAACTCCTATGAAAATATCATCTTCTCCAAAGGTAATTCTAACTGTACAATATTTTGCTTTCAATATTTCTGAATTCTAACTGTATAATATCTACTTTTGATGGGTTTGCTAGTTTAGTCTCGTTGAAGTAATATGATTTTTGAAATTTTGTAGATTCTTTTAAAAATGCTTTTAGTACATATTTTAGATTGTAATTCTTTAAGAATTTATAATTTAATTTTTCCTATGAACTTCTAGCTTTGCCCCTAATTAGTTGATATGAACATTCCAATTTAGTTATAATCTGTATTTAAATTTTTCTGAAAAGCAAAACATAATATAAACTTCAATACGTTGCTGCCTTAGATTTTCTTTATGTCAGCATATTGATTAAATATGCCTTATTTTTTTGTTTTTTTAGGATAAAATAGCTGTTGTTGATGGAATTATGAAAAAGCTTTCCAAGCCAGGTAAATTTTAGTTTCTCTTCAATTTTCTATTTTATATATTTTGTTTTTAAATTTAAATTTCTTGATGATTATTTTTTTCCCAAATTATCAATCTCAGTTATATTACTTCTAAATTTGGAAACAGGACTCAGTGATACTTCTCCAAAGAAAGCAATATCAAGCATTGTTGGTTTCAATGAAAGAAAATCAATATTCTTGGGTCATGAGAAGCCTAGCTTTAAAATCTAGGATTCAGATGATGATTTTCCAAATGAAGAAAAACATTTCAAGACTCAAGTAACACCCAAACATCAAGAAAATTCAAATGTAATGGTTCCTTACTCTTTTTTGTCCTTTTTGTATGTTTTTATATGTTTTTTATCTGTTTTTTTCATCTCAAAAATTTTTTTTATGTTAATCCAGATCATTCCAAAGGACCTGTCACAAGATTTCGATGATAATTCACAAAGCCAATTGAACCATTCAACTAATGAGGTAACTTTCTAAATTGTACAAAGCTTTACTTTTATAATACTTTTTTTAAATTTCTTTTTTAATATTTCACAGGACAAGTTAGTAATGACAACTTTGGAGGATACCGATACTGAAATCTTGACTCAACATAATGAAAAGGAAAACTTGAACATTGAACAACTAAAAAAAAGGTATGTTTTCTTATTTTTATTTTTTTTACTAATATATTATGAAGTTTATCTTTTTTTTGTCAAATGTGCATTCTTGAAGATTATGTTTCTGCTTGATTTGTGCCTGTCAAATGTGTGCTCTTGAAGATTGTTTTTCTGCTTGATTTGTGCCTGTCAAAAGTGTGTTCCTGAAATTTTTTTTCTGTTTGATTTGTGCTGTCAAAAGTGCTTTCCTGAAAATTTTGTTTCTGCCATGTGAAGCTATGTAAGCTATGTAATTCTGTTTTTACCTTGAAATGAAATGTAGTGGATTATGTTTTGGTTCAAGAACAATGTTTAAAATTAATAAATACATTTTTTTCTCATTTTTTCTTCTATTTTTATTTAGGATTCACCTGATGTCATATTTCTTGGAGAAAAACAATGTCCAGACAATTGTTTTGACATAACTTCGAAGACTAATGTTTTGTACAATAAGATCAACACATTTGTAGTTAAACCAGACAAGAAGTTGAAGATGTCTACAGGCAGTCCTGAGAGGATTCTGTTGTGCAATGTTGATAAATCTGTTGGACAGTGCAGCACAAGTCAAAAACCAAAACATGATCTCAGAAGAATTTTACAGCCAGCTAGATACTATACAGATCCATACAGCCAGCTAGAGACATTCTTTTCCAGTGACACAATATGATAGACAAGTTTACAATACTGTTTGCAAGATCAGCAAGAGTAATTTTCAAGAGTATCTTTTTTTAATCTAATGTTTGTCTATTTGATTATTAATTGATAATTCTTTATGTCATTGTATTTTTTTGATTATGCAGTAAGGTAGCTGTTGATATTGACGGTGTTCATTGCAAATTCTACACATTTGGAGATTCATTCAAGCCTAGTGGTGAACTGTCAAACTTTGTAGCTTGTGTTTTCTGCCGATATATGTTTCGATCATGTCACCCTTCAAAATCGAAGAAACATTACTTCTTCTCTTCAATTGGAGTAAGTAAAATAACTTCTTATTTTCTATGTTTGTTTTAGTAGTTATATTGATTGAGTTGTATGATCTGATTTAGTAGACATTGCAAATCAATATTCAAATTTTGTTAACAGTTCATTTTTATACATTAATCTATAGTTAATTCCCAGTTACCGAAATGTATTACTGTAATTTCCATATAAATTGACTGTAATTTATTATATATGATGTGTTTCTCTCCATCTTCTTCTTCTGCTTCATCAACCAAGAATTACAATTTTTATTGCTTATCATCTTAGATGTTTAGACTTTTACTTACTAATCACACAAGGAAAAACTTCCATTTGAACCCCTTTTCTGCACTCTTGTTACAACATTAGTGGTGATTGATAGTCAATTGATTTTTCTAATGTCTTTTTGTACTACAGTGTAGATAATTTTTGTATTTTTTTGGTTCATTATTTTAATTTTCTTTTCTCCAGATGATGATAAATATCTTCTACATTAAGCAAATCTAAGTTCTGCACATCATCAGGCAAGAATATTAATTATACTAATTAAAAAGAATAATTAAAATTCTTGCCTGATGATGTTGCGGAGCTTTGACGTGTTTCTTTAATATCTGATGGCATCCTTTTTGAATTTATGATTATTTTTTCTTTTTTAAGTTATGATTTTTTTTGTGAGATGACTTTTCTGTTTTGCTGTTTGTTCTGATTTACTAGTTGTTTGCTCCCTGGTTATGTATGATTTTACTAGGATTATGCAGGGTCTGCTTCTCTCTTGTTTTTTTCATATTTTATTTTTCAGATGTATTGTAAAGAGTACTAAAATAAGTATAGTATAGTACAGTTTTTGTACTGTTCAGTGAAGGATAATTAAATTGTTTTTATGATTTTTAACCTGACTGTTCAGAGGAAAATATTTTTGCTATTATATGGTACAATTGAGTTTTTCTACTTTATGATTTGTATGATCTCAATGACTAGACTTTTGCAAATCCATATTTAATTACATTAGTACATATACTGCTATCAGTTACATTTTTTTATCTCTGTAATTACAGTTTTTGTTTTCTGTAATTGCCATAGAAATTGACTGTAATTTATTTTATTTAGTATTAATTTTTGCTTATGAAATAATACCATTGTACTATAGTGCAAGTTAATATGACAGAAACTGTAGTTGTGTAGTTGTTTTCTATATTGATCTTTATAAATAATTGACATTAACAAATAATATCAGTCTCATTTTTTTTCTTTTGTTAATGTTAGGATGATCTCCTTAAGGACCGTTCTATGACAAATTTCTCGGCTGTAAAGAAGTGTTTTGATGGAGCTTCACTAGCAAGACCTGTTCACACATGTGACCTGGTTTGTTTTCTTACTTTTTTTCTCTAATTTTTGCATTATATAACTTAAATTCTTTTTCATGTATTTTTTTGTTTTCATTCACCTCTTTTTCCCAATTGTCAAGAGTCGTCACTGGTTCGTATTTGTCATTGATTTGAAATCTGAAAGATTTGTTTTTCTGGATTCATTGTATGATGAGGAGAGCTTCTATCATACTGAATTAAGACCTAAACTGGTATACTTAGTTTTATATACATTTATGAATTTGTAAATATTTCATAACAGCTTTTTTATTCATCTACAAAATTTAACTTCTATTAATATTTTTTTTTGTAGATTTCAAATGTTAGTCTTGCCTGGAACCTTTATGTTCAAGATCACTCTATTGATTTCAACAGATTTTCAGTGATTTATCCTCTTGTGCCAAAACAGAATAACAGGTTTGATTACATGTCTTTATTTTTGCTTACCAATTTTCTTTTCAAATCTTTTTTTTTTGGTTTGATATTGTTTCTCCTCATTTTAATTAGCTATTGTTTATATTGTATATGTTTGAAACTGCATGTTACTGTTTTTGTCAAACAGTTTAATATTTTATTTGTCAGCTGTATAGTGAAGAGTACTGAAATAAGTATAGTAAAGTACAGTTTGTGCTGTTGAGTGAAGGATAATTATACCGTTTTTGTGCTTTTTAACCTGACTGTTCAGATGAAAATATTGTGCAGTAATATGGTACGATTGAGATGTTCTACTTTATGTTTTGTATGATATGAATGACTAGACTTTGCAAATCTATATTTAACTACATTAGTATATAGACTACTATCAGTTACAGTTTTTTATCTCTGTAATTACAGTTTTTGATTTGTGTAATTGCCATAGAAATTCACTGTAATTTAAACCAATATGTCTGTTTGTCTCATTTTAATTAGCTTTTGTTTATTCTGTATATATTTGAGACCGCATGTTACTATTTTTTATTAGCTGTTTAATATTTTTTTTATTTTCCTAGATTTGATTGTGGAATATTTGCACTAAATTCATGGAGATATGGGGGCCAAGAGTACTTCTTCGAAATATTTTTTCCCAGAGAGATATACCCAATTTGAGGATTCAGCTAATGAACAAAATGTTGTTCCATCCCCACAATTCTATTCTTTGCTCAGATTTTTATCAACTCCTAAATGATCATTTCTGAAGGTAATAATTCTTACTTGAAAAATTTATAGTTCAATTTTTTGCTTGTATTTTTTCTGTTCTGAAATGTGATTTCTTATTTTTTCATTATTTTTTCTGTAGGCTTTACTCTCTTATATGAAGATTTTGAATGAACATGGTAGGACTTGCCGGACTATATGGTGGTCTTTTAGTAGTGTACTTGCTGGTCGATAGAAGACAAACATGGACTTTAGAGGTAGATGTTGGAATATATTAGTAGGACTTGATGGACTATATGGTGGACTTTTTAGTAGTACTTGCTAGTCTATAGAAGACAAACGTGGACTTTAAAGTCGATGCTGGAATATATCAGTACATGAAGTGATGTTTACATAGACATGTAATTAGCATATATTTTGGGAAGAACAGTATTTTTGTAATCTCTGTGCTTGTCATGTCATCACAAAAAAAAAACATCCACAGAAGTAATCATACAAATTCAAGTACTTAAATTTTGATCTCAACAGTACACATTTTTGAATTTTGATTTTGATCTCATCTTTTCCACCTCTTTTGCCTTTTGTATTCATCATACTATACTGCTTGAACTGTTTACCTCCATCTTCTTTTTTTTTGCCTCCAATTGTCTGCCCCTTTTTTTGAGATTTCCTTTTACTTGCTGCAGCACTTGATGTAGCTGCCTGCTTTCCTGTGCTTTTGTTCTGATCATCTGAACTCTGTAAATGTCATGAAAATATTTTTAAATTATCATTCTTCCAATTTTATTGAATAACATTATTTTTAATTTTCTTAATTTCTTACCTTTTGATTTATGTTTTGAACTTTCCTTTTCTTTTTTCTTGGCAAATCAAATTCAATATGCTTGAATGGACACGTTGGAAAGGTGTGGTCTGTCCTACCACAATGACTGCAGTGATAACTTTCTTGTTCTGCTATTTGCTCTCTAATTGTTTTATATCTCTGTCTTGGCCTCCCCTTTGAATTTGTTATGTCTGGATCTTCTATGAAGTCTTCTTCAGGTAATCTCTCATCCTGAACTACATTATTTTTTGAATTGTCATTCATATTTGCATCTTGATCATTGTTCACTTCATCAACTCCAACTTCATTATCATTATCAATCAAATCATTCAATTTTTCATTAATCTTATCTGCCTCTTCCATCAAGAACTCATATGCTGGAATTGTTTTTGCACCTCTTGAGGTAATTTCACAGAATTTCCTTGAAAGGATATTGAATCGGAGAACTGAAGACTCAGAAACTGGTATGATACTTTTTCTCTTGATGTTATCTGTTGTCATTTGTTTCTTCCTCCATCTCTGAATAATATATTTTTCTGGTATTCTGCTGATTTTGAGGTGAAGTATAATCTTCAATACATGTGAGCAAAGAATGCCATCCTTCTGAAACATACAACAAATGCATGTGAATTCCTCTGAGTCCAAGTCCAATATCACAAGGTATTTTCTATGTCTTATTTCCTTGTTGATCACATTCTTTGATTGAAACACTGCATAACACTTCATTCTCTCAATTTCCTCAACTTCCAATTCATTTGTCTTGCTGAGCTGAAACTGAAATTTTTTGAATATTTTGTTGTTATACAACCTCACTGCTTGGTATTCAATACAATAGTGTGACCACATTCTACTTGGTCTTTTTGTCCTTGATTCATGATCATCATGTTGCTCTAGATTTTGAATAGTGTCCATAACTCTTTCATACTCTGTCAAGAAACTTCTAATGCTGTACTGTGGCCCTACATTCTTTTTGAATCTGGAATTTGTACCCTCACTTAGTGCTGTTGATTGAATGAAAGGGCAGAAATTTGTTTTGAAATACATTGGAATAAATGTTTTTCTGATTTCCCACATGTTTCTCAGAAAATTGATGTCTTGCAAATTAAAAACTTGAATCATATCCTCCCAAAGAAACTCAAATTCTTCTTCAGTCAATGAGTTGTGTATGATATCATTGTATATGTCATAAAGACCTTGTCTCTTCTTGAATAGAGAACCAGATCTCTTCAGAGCTTTTGAGACTATATGGAAGAAACAATTTCGATTTTTGGCTTCTATGAATATATTTTTGATTGCTGCCCTCATAGCACCATCCTGATCAGTAATGATTGTCTTTGGTTGCTTTCCATTCATTGCTTTCAAAAAAGCTCTGAAGAGCCACTCAAAAGTTTCAGTTGTTTCATCATGTATAAAAGCACAACCAAATAGTATTGTGTTCCCATGTCCAGATACTCCAACAAATGGTGCAAAAGGCAGATTATATCTGTTTGTCAAAAAAGTTGTGTCAAAACTTATACAATCGCTAAATTTGTAGTACCACTCCCTAGATCTTCCTTCAGTCCAAAAAAAATTCTTTACTTTTCTATTCTCATCAAGATCAAACTCATAGAAGAAATTGGGATCTTCTTCCTACTTTTTCTTCAAAAAATTCAAACATTGCATCAAATCATTACTGCTTGTTTCTCTGTTTATTGCTGTTCTGACATTGCTTATATCCTTTTTAGTGTAAGGCAAAGAAGTTAGACCACCTCTTAGAACAGATAATATTACAATCATATTTCTTGTTGGAATATGGCATTCTTCCAAAGTCCTGATTAGAATCTTTTCTTCTGCCGACATGTATTTGTGAGATCTTAGAAATCTAGCCTCATCTGGAGGACTGAGCTTATGATTGTGATCTAAATCTATCCTCGATATAACCCAAATAGAATTCCTCTCACTGATTACAAGAACACATTTGCATTCAGTCCCTATGACTTCATTTGTTTTCCTTTCAGAAGTAACTGTTTCTTCCTTCTTATTGCAATCCGACTTCACATACTTGTTGCATTTGAATGTTACTCTAATAACTTCTCCATTTCTTTTTTTACTTACTGTTCTAGCACTGTGAGCATTGACAATAGAAAATCCAGCCATGTATGCATAAAAATTGAAGTAGTTATGTGCCTCATCTATTGATTTGAATTTCTGATTCAACTCTGGAATATATTTTCTGTCTATGCTTGCATTGTTTCCTTTTGATGCTTCCTGTTGTTCTTCATCTAGAAATTGTTCAATATCTTCTTCTGTTAGAAATTCTTCATTCAAATCAGGATCAACTTCAGTAGTACTTTCGCCTCACTAGACAGAATTGAACTCTGTTGCTATAATTAAACATTGGACCATAAATTTACATTATTGAAAATTTATCTTTATATCAATCTTAATTGATATGAACCATACATATTCATGAAAAATTCATACCTCAATAGATTCTTGTAGATTAAACAAATCTAGAGACCAAGGTTGTACAGAATCAACTTGAGCTTCAAAATTCATTTCTGGAATCACCTCAGACATATTTTTTGCATCAATGACAGTCTGCATAGAATCATTTCCATTTTGTTCAACCTGCACTCATGTAAAATTCAACATAATGATTTTTTGATCTTTTTTATTAATCTTAATGTTTTCTGAATGATATATTCAAATAATAAATTTTTTTAATACCTCATTCACCAAATTATAATTGAAGTCAACATTTGTGCTGCTGCTTTCTAACATCGAATTCTGCAAACAATAAAAATAGTTTTTAAAAAAACAATTCAAAAAAATGAAGAAATTCTAATTTTCAATAGAGTACAAGTTAAATTACCTCCAAATCATTGCATCTTGTAGGTTGTGAAGATATAATATGTTCCATTAGACTAGTGTATGAAGTAAATTTATCCTGCTTAAAATATATTAATTAAATTAAAACCAAATCAAAATAAAACAAATATACGATATCTGACAATGTATAATTACATCAATGAAATCTTGATCCAATAGTGATAGAACATTGGTTTGATGTATTTCTTCTGCATAGTTCATATCCTGTTCTCCTGAAAAAAAATAAAACAATCTAAAATATGTACAAAAAAAACAAATTCTGTGTAGTCAAAAATATATATACCTAACATATCTTCTTCAAATTGAATTCTTTCATTTTCCATTGTTTTTACATTCTCGATAACAGCTATTCTCTTTCCCTTGTCAATTTCTGAATCTCTTTGAGTGTTTCTTGCATATTATAATAGAATAGACAGATTATTGTTTCATTCTAATTTATTTAATGGTTCTAAATTTATGTTTCTTACCAGTTTTTGTATCACCTTTGCCATCTTCAAGCATATATGATCTCATCGTATTATAATTTTGCTCCAGTAACCCAAGTCCTTAATTTATTAAAAAAAATTGAATTAATCTGATGTTTGTTTCTTATGAAATTTAAAACCAAACTCTAAATACAATTAGTCAAAAGAAATTATGTAATTTTATTTTCAATTACCTTCATCTTTTGATATTGTCTTCTTCTCAATGTTTTTGTCTCTCTCTGTTAAATCCTTCAAAATACCTGCACAACATATGAATTCTTTCTAAGTTAATTTAAACATATCAATGAAATAAAAATTTATATGGACAAATGTTTTTTTTTCCGTTCTTACCTGACTGTGCAGTACTTGATCGTGTACTACTTTTCTTTGCATCTATTATAAATGATCTTGTCCTATTGTAATTTTGCTCAATTAATTGTAAACATGTTTGAATGAGATTTTCTGATTATAATTCTGATTTCATATTGAAATAAACAACATAAAAAATTTATGTTTTTTCACCTGATTGTGAAATTTTTTTGTTTAAATCCAAGTCAATCAGCTGTTGTTTTTTTGCTGTTTCTGTATACATAGAATTTTCAAAAATTAGTAAATTTTTTTAATGAACAGTTGTATGCATAACCTCATTAAATTATATAAACATATAAGTCTGTTCTTACCTCCAACAAAACCTTTCAAATTCTCATCTGTCAAACCTGTGAAAACAAAGCATAAGTATATTTCAGTACACTTAATTATCAAACATTTAGCAATCAAAACAAAGAACATATTATCAGTACACTTGATGATTTCATTTTGACTTGTATTGTAATTTTTTATCTCATATAGTTTTCATATGATATTCTGAAATTCCTTCCAATCAGTTCATATGAAATAAATTGTCTATTTTCTGAATTCTCTGAATGATTTCTGTTTTGAGTTTTGAAATTTTTGATTATGTAAAGTTTTAAGTCTTCAAACTGGACAATAATCCTTAAATACAGTAGTCTTTGTGTGTTGCTTGGTGATGTGAATCAGGGCCATCAAATACAGTCTATCTTATTGTAGTACAAATATATTGACAATTGTATCTCTGAATAATTTATTTAAGAGCTTGAGTTAGTGGATGGATGGTAGTTGAACTATAATTAAAATTTGTTCTGATTTTCTTTTCCTATGAAATTCTGAATTTGTTTCCAATAAATTGATATGCAATATGAATAGAGATCTTAAGTCCACAAGAAGTTAGTTGAAAACAAAAAAGTGCAATACTGTATCTAACCTGTTGATTCTCAAATGAGTTATGAAGTACTGTATATTATGTGAAAGTTATATTGTGGATTCATATGAAGATTATGTTAATAGTCTGAAGTAAATTCGAATTTTGCAGAGTATAAGTTTTAGTTAAAATTGATATGCAATAAATTGAATAGAGATCTTAAGTCCACAAGAATTTAGTTAAAATACCAAAAGTACAATCCTGTAACTAACATATTTGATTGTCAAATGAGTGATGAAATTCTGTCTATTATTTGACAGTTCTATTGTAGATTCATATGAAGATTTTGTCAATAGTCTAAAGTGTTGTGCTATTGTAGATTCATATGAAGATTCTATCAATTTGTCAAATGAGTTACGAAGTACTGTGTATATAGTGTTGTGCTATTTTATGCTTCTTTTACATACGCCAGTATAGAGGACTGATGGATTAATGCAATTTTTGGCCTCTTCACAGGAATCCCATGAACTTGAGTCATTTGTGAGTTATTTTTTTCAAGATTCAAATAAGGAAGTTCAGAAGATTCAGAACAAGAATTAGAAGAGTGTTGATTTCAAGAATTAGGAAGTTCAGAACAAGATTCAGTACCTGTTGATTTCATATTCCTCAGATCTTGAATTATGTTTGCAGATTCTAAATCCTTCGTTTTTTTGCAATCTTCTCCTCTCTGACTCTTCTCCTCCACCTCCATCTTCTTCTTCCTTGTTCGATCTATTGCTCTAATTTTTCTCTTTGGAAGCAAAGTTGCTTTTTTTCTTTAATGATCAGATCACGTGCCTATGCAGAGCATCTTCTTGGTTCTCAAGTTTTCTTCAATAGGCAATGTGGTCACGTGAATTCTCTCTGTTAGTTTTGATGTGGTTGTAATATTGGATTTGGCCCATGTTTTAATTTTGGGCTTCTTTTTGTTTTGGGCTTTTATTGTATCCAATGGGTCATGAATAAGATTTTATATATATATTTTAAAGTATTTCTGTGAAAAATCTGAGGCTGTTTGATCGAAATCTTGTGGTAAAAAAAAAGGACAGATTGGACACCAAATTTTCTGTCGACTAAGACATAGACAGTCCCTGCATTTGGTATCAGAACAAGCATTCTGTCCACGCATTTGGCATTATCTAAAAAAATGCATTTGGCATCAGAAACAAGCAACCCTGAAATGTCTTCTCTTCTTCACTCGTTTTTCCGTTTCGTGTTTCTTACTCCCCATCTTCAAATATATTTTTTTACTGATGAAACATATCCTAATACTAGGATTCTATGGAGTAGTTGCTTTGTCTCCTTGACCTGAAATTCAGGATCAATCTATCAGCGGTTTTTTTACACTACTGTACTACTAGAATACTCCATTCATACATAGGATTTGTTTTTTTTTATGGGACGGAGCGAGTATGTCAGTAATAAGTATATTAAATACTCTCATATCTATGTGTTTATATATGTCGACTCTGTAAAAAAAAGTGAAACGTGAATCGTTGATCCCTAAACAAATGTCGTACTACGTAGTATCAAATTAATTTTGGTGGATCCCTAAACAGTGAAAACAATTTTTACTTGTACGCTCTGATTAATGCTTAATTATTGGCTTATTGCACAGAAGAATAGAGATGTTTTTTAATCAGCAGCTCAAAGAGAAAAAATGGAGCTAGCAACTTGAATTTAATTAATTTCTTCATGCATATGTGCATGGAGATCGAGTGAGAGAATGGCGGCAGCAAAGCTTAGCTGGGAGTGAGCTCCCGCTTGTCGAGCTTGGTGAAGGAGGTGCCGTCGCATTCGAAGTCGTCGTACCGCCGGAAAAGCTCGGCGACGAGCATGCACGCGGTGGCGACGACCACCTCCTTGGCGGCACACTGTTTGTTCCCCGGCGACGGCTCGCCGGTCTCCGGCCCGTTGGACCAGTACACGTACTGCAGCAGCGCCTCGCCGTCGTCGCCGAGGAACCTCTCCGGCACGAACTCCTCCGGCCGGTCGAACACCGCCGGGTCGCGCATGGCCAGCGGCTGGTACCCGCACAGCAGCTCGCCCTTGCCCACCTCGTACGCCGCGCCGCCGTGCGACCGCAGCACGAAGTCTCGCCGCGCCCGCCCGAACTGCAGCGGCACCGGCGGCTGCATCCGGAGCACCTCGTACACCGTCGACCGCACCAGCGCCATCTCCCTCACCGCCGCGAACCCGGCCTTGCCGCCGTCGCCGCCGCCCAGCACGCGGCGCACCTCCTCCTGCAGCCGCCGCCGCAGGTCGTCCCGGCCGGGCTTGCCGACCTCCATGACCAGGAACGGCAGGAACACCGAGAAGCCGCCGAACGCGTTGAAGCCGAGCACGAAGAGGATGTTGTTGATGGCCTCCTCCTTGCTGATGCCGTGCTCCTTCTCGGCGATGGACACGGCGGCGGCGCCGTGCTTCTCCACGAAGCGGTAGAGGAGGTCGTACCCGGGCTTGACGACGAACGACGGCAGCGGGAAGGAGTGGAACAGGAGCTCCTCCAGCGGCTGCGGGATGACGCCCACCTTCTGCGTCGGCACCAGCTGCAACGCCAGCCACACGTCGAGGATGTACACGCCGAAGCGGTCGACGAGGCCGTCCGCCGCCGGGTCGGCGCCGACGAGCGCCTTGCAGAGGAAGCGGAAGATGCACTTCTGGAGCGGGATGAGGTAGCTGGCGGAGGCGGCGGCAGGGTCAGGCGCCCTGTTGAGGTCTTCCTCGACGGCGGCGAGCATGTCGTCGACGGCGGCGCGGAGCTCGGCGGCCCAGTTGCGGGCGGCGCGGCGGAGGAGGTCGATGGAGAAGGCCTTGGTGCGGGCGTGGTCGGGGTCCTGGGTGTCGAGGTAGACGCCGACGCGGGTGCCGCGGGTGAAGGCGAGGCTTGGGACGTAGGGGCCGATGAGGACGTCGCGCTTGTCGACGAGGGCCGGGTCGAAGAGCGCGGTGAAGGCGGCGGCATCGACGACGGCGACGACGCGCGGGTCGACGCCGAGGAAGAAGGGGAAGGTGGGCGGGATGTTGGCGCGGAACACGGTGCTCTTGTGGTCGGCGGCGCGGCGGCGGAAGAAGTCGTCGGGGCCCTGGAACCAGAAGTAGTCGAGGCGATCGCGGAGCGGGCCGAGCAACGGCGGGCCGTAGCTCCCCGGTATCGGCCGCGTCGCCGCCGCCGCGCTCGCCGGCTGCGGGAACGACGGCACCATGGCGCGGCGCGCGGTGATCAGACTTATCAGCTACGTGTGGTAGCTTGCGTTATGACACTGACTCTAGTGTGCTAGGCGTGTATGACAAAATTAGCTGGAGCGTTCACAAACGGAGGAGGAGGCTGCCACAGTGTGGCAACACGTTTGTAGAACCAAATCAGATTACGTGGGCCATCATCGCGTCCACGATTGGTTGCTGCCGTTTTGAGACACAATGTTTGTTAGGGTTCTTTGTATCCTTAACGTGTCTTTCTTGAACCATACTCCCTCCATTTCAAAATGTTTAACACCGTTGACTTTTTAGTACATGTTTGGCCATTCGTCTTATTTAAAAATTTTAAATAATTATTTATTCTTTTCATATCATTTGATTTATGGTTAAATATACTTTGATATACATATATAGTTTTATACATATTTCACAATTTTTTTTAATAAGACGAACGATCAAACATATGTTAAAAAGTCAACGGTGTCAGATATTTTGAAATAGAGGGAGTATATATGATTGGGGATATTTTTCCATTTTGCATTGTTCGGTTAATCTATCACACGAGGGGTGATTTTAGTTCGGTTAATCTCTCACACAAAAGGATTGGGGTGATTTTGCTCGGTTAATCTCACACAAAAAAATAATTGAGGGTAATTTCACACCAGGGGTGATTTTGTTCAGTTAATCTCAGGGTGATTTAAAGAGAATTTATTTCACACCTATTATAATGTGAAATTATTCATACTAAATCCTCTTACGATAAACAAGTACTCGATAAAAAATCAGATAAAATGAGAAAAATTAGATAAAACTGAATCCCGTAAATCATTCATCCGTACTACGGGAGTAAGGAGTATTTGCAACACATAATCATGCATGGTTTTTTTTCTCTAATGCTATGAAAAATGTCAGTCGTTGTAATGAGTAAAGATATTTTTTTTCAGAAATAGAATATATAGTTGTTGGGAGGTGAGAAATAAATTGAAAAATATTTTTTTTACTGAAAGTTAATAAATTCTTCATTTTCAGTCCCGGTTTGGACTAAAGCCCAATCTTTTCTTCCTTTTCAGTCTCTTTACGGCCCAGTCCACGATTTTCAGTCTCTTTACGGCCAGTCCACGAGAGAAGCCGGCTCAGCTCGCACATACTATCCATAAGATGCCGATGCTGATGCCATCATTCCCATCAAATTCGGCAAAGATGTTTTAAAATTGGATCATTCTTGATCTTTTTAAATTGGTTGAGGGTTTTTATCCACTCAATCACCTCTTCTGATCTTTCTTTATTTATTAAAATTTAAAATTGGTTTTTCTTTATTTATTAAAATTTAAAATTGGTTGAGGGCTTTTGATCCACTCGATCATCTCTTTCCGTTTTTTTTCCAAAATCAAAATACGTAAAACTAGGGAATAAAGATGGCCAGGAAGGTCGCTTGCCGGACATCATCTACCACGGTTAAGAGGAAGTTTAATAGTAGAGATAACCACCGGCTCCAAATGGTTGAGAGGAAGTTTAATAGTATAGCTAATCACTGGCTCCAAATCATCTATAATCAATCTAATAGCTCATTTTAACAAATAGTTACTTATAAGAGCAAGTTTAATAGTATAGCCAACTACTAACTCCAAATCATTTATAACCAATTTAATAGTCAACTCATACAATAGTTGCTTACTATATTATTAATATCTAGTCCCACCTCTCATACACACATAACGTTTTGGAATCCGTGTAGTAGCCGGCTACCAATATGTAGCACGCTTCCTCTCTCCTCTCTCTTTCATATGTTGTTATAGTTTACTTGTTGACTTGTATTCTGCTATTGTACTCGCTCTAAATAGGAATTGAATTCTCCGAATTAAAGCTGTTATTCTCCTCTCTTCTCCTTGATATGTGCTTATAGTTGACTTGTAACATACTATTGTACTTGCTATAGATAGGAATTGAATTTCCCGGATTAAAAGGGGAAATCAGTGAAGATTTAAAGCCGAATTGAAAAAAACTCGGGATAAAGACGACCACTAACGGTTAAATAGGGATAGATTTTTCCAAATTTAAGCCAAATTGAAAGACGAAATCATGGAGAAAATAATGAGAAATGAGTGGAGTATCAATTTTTTAATTAATTGGAGGAAGAAACATCGAGAGGCAAATCGAAGTTGCGGTAAGGTTCGGCTCCACGGCGGCTGGAGATCGAAGGAAAAACCAGCGACGAAAGAACTACCGGACGGTAAAAAAAAAACGGAGTAAAGCGGGTCCACCCATAAAAACCCTTCCGCGTGCCAAAAAAAAAAAAGGATTGAAAAGAAAAACGGCGACAAAACCAGAACGGAGACGAACGAAGAGACCGGCTGACTTGCAGTAACATATGTTAGGCCATAGTAAATTGAGGTTAGTGGTATAACTGTAAACTACACAAGATCAAGAGATCGTTTTTCAACGTGTAACATGTAGACTATAATAAAGTGGGGTCGGTGGTATAACTGTAAACTCCACAAAGTCAGGAGATATCTTTTTAACACAGAAAGATATGACCTGATTTTATGATAATTGTATAGAAGAATTATTCATCAGAAAAATAAAATAAAACTGAACCTTAAAGACGGCATGGTACGTGCTCTCGTAATTTTTTTAAAGGAAAACCTTTCCTATAATTGGGAACGAAACTGATCGTGTCTAAACGTACGTACCACGAAACGAAGTATCGGCGTCCACTGTGACGTGTCTGAGTCGGTGGATATGATGAACCGATCCGTACGTCGGTCTGTTAGTTCTGTTGCTAACTACTCCGTACTATATTTAACACACTCAATCCATCGAGGGCTATAAATAGGTCCATCGATCCCCCATCCAACGATCCCTGCGGCCACCCTCGTCCGCCACGTTACACTCACCTCGATCGCCGCCGGTGGCCGCCACCGCGGCGCGCACCGGCCGCCGCCGCCTAGATGCGACAACGTACGTCGTCATCGTCGTCGTCGTCGTCACGATACACGTCGTGATGGACGCCGGCGATGATGGTGGTGGTGGTGGTGTCGCCGTCGTCCCGTCATGCGACTCGTGCCGCGGCGAGCGCGCCGTCGTGCACTGCGCCCAGCACGGCGGCGCGCGCCTCTGCCTGGTCTGCGACCTCGCCGCCCACCACGCCGCGGCCGCGCGCGCGCACCGGCGCGCCCCGCTCTGCGACGCGTGCCACGCCGCGCCCGCCGTGGCGCGCTCCGACCACCACGCCGAGGCGTTCTGCGCCTCGTGCGCGCGCGACGCCTCGCGCCACTGCCACCGCCCCGCCGCCGCCTACACCGGTATCCCCGGCCCCGCCGAGATGGCCCGCATCTTCTCTATCGACGTGCCGGCACCGCCGCCGCCGCCGGCGGCGGCGGCGACGGATGAGCCGTGGATCACCGACACACTCCCATTCGTCCCATACGACAATAGTATGAGCTATACAAATTATTGTTATTATCCCGAGGTATTAAAAGAAGCCAATGGTAAACTCATTCTTTCCTTAAATCTCTAAGTGATCTGGTATTAAAAGTAAGTGATCTGGTATTAAAAGAAGCCAATGGTAAACTCTTAAATCTCTAAGTGATCTGCCTTCTTAAACAAAAGTGAGTTGCATTTCTTTTCCTTACCTAATTCATCCCTTGATCAATCCCATTAATATATAGCATTCCATTATATGACTAACATATCATCTTATTACCATCATTCAATTAACATAAACATACTAATATATATATATACACATGTCTCATTTGAGATGTTTGAAGATGCGAATCCTGACATTAGTAAAGAGATGACGACAATAGGTGGAGAAGATTTACTTGTTGACAATGCAAATCAGCAAGATTACTTTCAAGCCTGGACAAACTCGTTTGATTCAGTCGCACTAATGGAACCAGGAGCATTGCAAGTAAACGATGGTTCTGCTTATTTCACCCCCTTTGAAATTCATCAAAATTATCGTACAGTTTGATGCCGCCTCACAAACTTGTTTTCTTCAATTGATCGCAGGAACCTTCTTATCTGGATTTGGATCCTTCTTATTTCGATTTGGGATCCTATCTGGACCCTGATCATCAGCAAATGGCATCCTCATCGTGTTCAGACATCGCACTGTTATCAGATGCTAGCTTTCTGCAGCCTCTGAACATGAGCAACGCACCTTATGTTCAGTTACCGATGATGGACGCGAACATCAACAACGAGATAGGGGCAGCAACTTCATCTTCAGAACTCGCACAGCTCATACCGCAATCTTCAGATCATAGTCTTCTGCAACAACTGAACATAAACGACGAAACGGCATATGATCAGTTACCGGTGATAGACACAAACAGTAGCAACAACAACACAGGTTCAGAGTTTCCCTGTGTGAATTTTCAGAGCTCCAACACGGGCTCGCTGCTGGGTGGGAGCTCAAACATGTTTGACGGCCAAGATCAACAGACCTCGCATATCGTGCTGCCCGAGAAATCTTGCCCTGATCCGGAGAAGAGACAGCGAGCTGTGCAGAGATACAAGGAGAAAAAGAGCAACAGGAGGTACGTATCAATACGCATTTTTCATCTCACTTTGTAGCTTACATTGCAGATTAGTCTTCAGAAAAAACAGTTAAAATTCTCAAATGTGCATCTGAAATATTATTTAGTTGCCTAGGAATAATATTTTGTTCAGTACGAGCTTTTTGAAACAAGATTGCAATTACAAGTTGCTGGTACACTTTTGATTTTTTCAGGTTTGTCAAGCAGATAATGTACGCCTCCCGCAAGGCAACAGCAGACACGCGAAGGCGTGTCAGAGGCAGATTTGTGAAGGCCTCATTGGAGCAGGGCACCAGCTCTAATGACAATAAGCAGCCGAAGCATGAGGGAAATTGATCCTCATTATTTATTTATTTATTTATTTAGATCATCTTTCTTAGGTTTTAGAGTGCATGACATGATACCAAAAGATCATACAGTATACAAAGAATATCATATTAGAATTTAGAGGTATGAAGAATTCAATTATTTTTTGAAGGTTTATATCCCTACAGGCTTATAGGTGGGCAGACCGGATTCCAACGTGAAGAAGTTGGGTTTTCTGTTTTTCAGTCATTTCCAAGGTTAGGATAGGATAGACATTTAGAAGAGTTTTTTTTCCTTTGAATTTTGTCGTAGAATAAATGTAGGACTCTCTTTTGTAAATGACAATTTTGTCAAGCTGAGGCTCTTGCATTTATGTCAAAATTTTGTCACTCATGTCCTTTGGCATAATAAATGTTTGCATTTTTTTTGTTTAATTAGTGTCAAAATTTTGACACTCATGTCCTTTGGCATAATAAATGGAATTTTCTTGCGAGTAATTTGCGAGTAATCCCTTATGAGTAAACAATTGGGTGTATTGGTGTGACATGTCTATTTGTTCTTTACTTGTTTCTAGAGGAATATGGATTTGCGAGTACTAGTTTTGAAGCAGATGATGCCATGATGGTGAGAATTGTTATTAAAAGAAAACTCTCCTGCTATTATTTTCAGTATTTACCTTCGGTTCTACCTTGTGAAGGAAGAAAATCAATTTCATGGCTAGGTATTTATAAAATCTACACATGTATCATTTTTATGAGATTACGAAAGTATTTTTTTTCATGACAAATCTACATCGACCATTTTTATATTTTCAAAATAAGCATTTCAAAAATTATTGATGATCAAAATTTTAAAAGATCGAACTGAAAAATGTTGAAACGCTGTATTTCTTTTACCGGAGGAAGAATATGCATATTTTGACATCTGTTGTTGACTATAGAAGGAGGAAATACAAAATCACAGTACCTTTTTCGCTGGAAAAAAAAGAAAAAAAGAAAATTGTTCTAGAGGAGCGAAGTTGCATGGCAGACGCAAAGATCACACAAACCACTGAACCAACCACCACCTGCTCTTCTTTGCAATTTTGTAGTATGTGCCTCTTTGGTTATTCCGATCTCCTTTTTTTTTTTACAAGAATCTCTCCCGATTAATCTCCCACTGGCCACTAACAAGTGGGTGATTTCACTGAAAATGTCTTCTAAATTTAGTCATGTCACACAAAGCAAGCTCGAACTCTTAAGCAAATTTAGTCGCTCCCTTACCTACATGGCACCAAGCCACCTTGACAGGCAACGGCAGTTTTACTTAGCTGAGCATTTATTTATACATGCATGCACTCTTGTCTTTGGACCTTGACAAGCTAGCACATAACTGAACTGAGCAAAGCAACGCAGCAGCAAGTCCATGAGGAGGCTGGCGGTGCCTGCGGCGGCGCTGCTCCTCGTCGCATGGCACTTCTCCCTGATAACAATGGCGGCGGCGCAGCTTTCACCGCCACAGCCACCGGACGACCAATACGACGACCCGCCCGTGCCTGGGCTCCCGGTGTCACCACCGTCGCCGGGGGATCCCGATTCACCGGAGCCGCCGCTGCCGGATTCCCCGCCATCACAGGAGCCTGACACGCCGGAGCCAGCACCACCAACGCCGCCCCAGCAGCAGCAGCAGCCGTGGCAGTCTCCATTGCCACCAAGGAGGGAGCCGGCGCCGCCGCGGACGGTGGTGCCGCCGCAGGAGCCGGGCTGGTCTTCAGTGCCGCCACCGCCGGCGAGGGTAATCAACTACACCACCACCGGCTGTACCACCATGCTGGTGTTCGGTGACTCGACGGTGGATCCCGGCAACAACAACCGGCTGCAGACGGCGATGAAGGCCAACTTCTTGCCGTATGGCGCCGACTTCCTCGGCGGCAGGCCCACCGGCCGGTTCAGCAACGGCCGGCTCATCACGGACATACTCGGTACAGACACAAATACACCCATTGCCTTGCATCTCCATTTACACAAGTATTTCAGAGTTGAGCAGATGATCTTTGATTTAGAAGGTGACCTGAGTTAGTAGTGGTGTTCACCATTGTTCAGTAGGGATATTTGAGGCTAAGCTTTGTGGTTATGCAGCGGAAAAACTAGGTATAGCGAGGAGTATTCCAGGATTCCGCGACCCAAGGTTGAGGTCAGGACAGCTCAGGAGGGGTGTGAGTTTTGCATCAGCAGGTTCCGGGTATGACGAGGCCACTGCCAGAAGTTCGGTAAGCATAACCTGCAAAGCACAAATATTTCACCGTCAGAAAGTAAGGAAAAGCTATTAAATCAATCTGCCAGGGACAAAATTAGAAGCTACTACCAAATAATTTTTAGTAGTCAAAATTGGATAACCAAGCAGATAATGCATGATCAACCTAGTTTGATATGTGAATCATGACTACTTAGTAGTCCAAGTTAATTTGATTATTGAGGGCCAGCATTGGGTAGTGACTAGACAGGTTTTCTTTCTTTTTCATGGTAGAATGAACTGTCATGACAGGTTTTCTTTCTTTTTTCATGATAGAATGCACTGTCATTTCCCAACCAAATAGAGGACCTTTGGCGTTACAAAAGGAACCTGCAGAGGTTAGTTGGACGAAGAAGAGCAGAAGAACTAGTCAGGAGGGCTACATTCGTCGTAAGTGCTGGAACAACAGATCTGCTTTTTCACTATCTTGCCTCAAACCAGTCAGCAGCAGAGAGCGGCCCACAATACGAAAACCAGCTGATATCACGCGTTGCTAACTACACCCAGGTAAGCACTTGTCAGAAAAGAGTTATATCAACTTTTGCTCAAGACCTAATCATTGCCATGTTACTCAGGTGATGGCAACACTTGGAGGAAGGAGATTTGTCTTTGTTGGAGTGCCCCCAATTGGGTGTTTACCTATTGCTAGAACATTGCTAGGCACAGGTACAACCAGATGCCATGAAAACATGAACTTGCTGGCAACCTCATTTAATGAGAGGCTAGTTGAAGTGGTGCGTCTTCTAAAGAATCAACCAAATATCAGGGCTACATTTGTTGATACTTATACAACCATCGGCATGGCAACAATAAGCCCCAATAACTATGGTAAGTTGTCCTATATTTCAGAGCATCCTTATTAAAGTGTGCACTTATTGGTATTATAACCTCAAAAAAATATTTTCTTCTGAACTACAGGCCTGACAGAAACATCAAGAGGTTGTTGTGGAACAGGAGTTATTGAAGTTGGGCAAACATGCAGAGGCCGAAGAGCATGCACACATCCCAGCAAGTACATATACTGGGATGCTGCCCACCACACGGAGAGAATGAACCAAATTATCACAGAGGAAGTGATAATGAACTCAATTGGAGAAATTTATGCCTAGCTCACGATTGTGAATTCAGATTTGCAGCCCGACAAATCAATTTAGCATCCTAATTTACTGTGGTGCATACGAGCACATAGAACAATAGTTCAGTAGAAGAGATCGATTATATAATATTTTTCATACAAAATATGCTGTGTGCGAAAGAGAGTGTTACATCATAGACGCCCAAGACCTATGATGTCAACTGAAGTGGTTACCATTCATTCTACTTTCACTGTGATCTATAATTGTACACTTGACAACTCTTACAGGGTGTATGTTAGTTTGCAAAGTTGTCTAGCAGGTGATATCTTGATTACGCAAAATGAAATTGCTTCCAGCCTTCCGTAGAAACTGGAAAATGGGCTTGAGGCAAATTCTTCCCCAAAAAAAAAACTCAAAATGAGCATCCTGATACCGATGATGAAGAGCTACCATTGTTACTACTGATAAAAAGAATTTACCCAGAAAGTTCGAGGTTAATTACCTGAGACTTCAGAAACAGAAAACCGATGATAAACTCCAACATGAGCAGAACAGACAGCATATCGTCACGAATAGCTGTATTGCAATCTGGCATGGTGCTGATATTCCACAAAGGGCCTCCATTGTGTCATCTGGATTGGAGTCATTAAGAAGTAATAACTGATAACTTCTACATGTGGATCGATTCAACCATGCTTTAACCACATAGAGAACCCCAACGTGAGAGCCTGTGCTGCAATGATTCATGGTCCATAGTTTGCAACACCTACTTGCAGTTCTTCTATTTGATTCGCAAGCGCATGCAAGACAAAGAGTAAAGCTACTATTTAGAGAGTTTATAATTCCATATCCTTTACTATAAAATGCATCCACTAACCAACAAGAAAACTGCCCAGTCTACTATGTTTAAAAAGTTCATGAATCTGTACAGCACCATGTAATGACAAAGCATGTAAAATCCTGTTTTAAGGGTAAGATAAGCATAGATTGGGTGACAACAAATGACATTAGCTTTAACTAGGACAGCAACTACAGAACTCTGGGTAAATAAAGTACTGGCGACTATAGAATTACACGAGAGAGAAGAGAGGGTGGGGGTAGTAGATGGAGAACAACTGGAGGAGAAATGAAAAGTACCTCCATTAGCATGGATCTTGAACAGGCCTCACCAAAGCAAAAAAGGATTCTGGATTCACCGACATCAGCAACTCAACTGGGACAACCTTAGCTGGGCGAGAAATTCTAAGCCTAGGCTCCAGAAAGGCTGACAATATCCATACCATAGTATTAAGCAAAGACAAAATACAGCTTTAGCACAGGTATTAACAATAAAATTCCATGGTTTGATACTTCAATCATGGTACCTGGAGAGATCTTTCGCCCCTCGTACAGGAGCTTCGTTAATGGATTTGTTGCCCAATGATTCACAGCTAGGCGGTTTGTTGGCTGAAATCCAACTACTTTACCTCTTTCTGACATGACCACCTGCAAGTTTGTATCAAAAAAGGGTGATATAGTGTAAGTCTGAACTATTTAACTCAAGGAAATGAACAATAGAACAATAGTTTCCATCATAAAGTCAAGTGTAATCTTCTACCATCATATAGTTTCAAAAGTATAAGACAATGGCATTGGGTGATTCGTGCAACCCAACTTGCAGGAAAAGTTAACAGATGCTGCAAACAACTTATTCAAAAGAACGAAAACATTATTATTTTGCAGTCTTATTGTGCTATCTTGTAACACTCAAGGTAAACGATTAATTTCATTGTGGTCATAGTATTAAACAAAATAGAAAAGAGAAAGTGTAGTCTCTTTCTTTTGAGTCATGACTGATGAGTTATGTCCAAAGAACAAATGAATATATGCCAAACAGGGTATTATAGTTTATAGAACATCCACTTTAGATCTTGGATATATGCTGCTGAAAATAAGAAAACCAGGAAATTAATGTAAAGAACAGCAAAACTTAAATCAATCAATTGTTTTAGAATAATAAAGATGGCAAAACAAGTGCATTTTGCTACCAAGCATGAAAGGAAATTGAACAATAAAAACAGGAACCAAATAAAGAAATGACATGGTAACTTAAAAGTACTGAAAATGTGTAGTGACAGTGCATCATAAACAGATGTGTGGTAAACCTGTTAGCATGAATATTTTGGGGAAATTTGCAATATAAAATAGACAGACTAAAAACCTCACACAGTGATATTGTTATGTGCATAACTGCATATGGCCATAAGGTAGGTCACGGGCCCATCAGGGCTGGTGTGAGATGGCAGTTACAATATTTATCTGCAACACATTGCTTAGCTAGCAACTTAGGTTTAATTGGAGATAGGATATGATCTTATCAGATGGGGTAGAATTATTATATTTAAAGGAAAGGTTTGAATGGATTGTTAGATGTCGTCCCTATAAAAGCGAAACCATATAAGTTAGCACCAAGTCCATCTCAGCCATATGTTCCAGTCTATCCTCCCTAGCCAAGTTCCTCAGCCCGCCAACCCTCTACCCCTTAGGTTCAGTTCTACTTCCAAACCATCATCATCAATCTCTTTTATGGTGATTAACCCTCTTCATGAACTATGTTAATGGCACATACACATTTGAGTTGGTAGGCACATCATTTTACCAAAAATACCAAGTTCTTCATCTGATACAAAGAGATTTTTTATGCAGGAAATGAGCATACCTGAAAACTAGCAATATTCTGCAGAGTTTCTTGAGTGTCATCATTTTGTTCCAGATGAGAAGACATCTTAATAGGACTTGACACCAATGAGGGTTGCTCTCCTTGGCTAATAGCACCAGTACTCTGAATATCGACATAATCATCATGACTGTCACAGTTGATGCCCTTGAAGAATTCAGGCAGTTCTCCAACCCAAGCACCAATATTTGCATCAACCATTACATCACCAGTACAACCAAATGAGTCTTTAATTTTCTCAACAACAGATACACAGTAAGCCTGCAACTGCCCAGGGGTAAATAGGTTGCATACAACAGATATGTTAGATAACCAACAAAGTAGTTATGATAGATTTGTCACCAGATATGCCCTTAATTAAATTTAAACAGCAACTAGGTTTGCTGGCAAAAGGGTAATAGTTCAAAAAGGAGACATGCTACATGATGTTCCTAATGGGAACACACATCATGAAGCCATAACAAGTTGATGAAATGACTTCTACATGAATCATGCAGAGTTTCAGACCATTTCTTAGAGATCCTTTATTTTTAAAGCAGCGGCTCTTACATGCTATGTTGCGTAGGATAATGCAGACAATCAAATTATCCCAGAGCAACTAAAAATCGAGGTAGCTTGTTTCCTTTTCTTTGATTTGGACGTAGAGAACAATATTGCACTATCAAAAGGTTTGGGACACTTCCAATTAGTTGAGTAGTTATTTCTAAATTACAATACAATGACGATCAATGTCTTGTGAATGGGTTATCAAGTAAAAAAAAATCCAGAAAATAGTATAAAATACCAAAGTGTTTCCACACTTAAAAACAAACAGGATTCTCCCTGGGCAAGCAACAACATTTCAAGAACTAGAAAGCATACCTCACTACTATCTAGAGAGTGGATATCAGAACAATAGCTCTGTGATGATGAGACACATGAACTAACAGTGGCCAATCTTTTATCTTTAAGAGACTGAGGCCAGCATAACTGAGCAATGGCGCCGACAAGAAAAACAATAGAGCTACCAGCCAACAAAGCAAAAAGGTTGTTCAAATAACCCTGAACCAAAAAAAATGCTTGATGAACATAAATAAAAAAAATATTTAACACAAGTAAGCTCTGAAATAAAAAATAGCAGCATACATTGTTCTTTTTAATCTTTGATGGTTCTGAATTCCAGTTGGAATAGAAGGTTTTTCCAGGTAATGTGAACTGATCTTCAAAATACATGTCCAGAATATTTGCTAACTCCACCTACAGGTTTGGGAGATGGAGAACAGCATACAATAAATAAGAATGGCAACAAGTAATGTATACATCAAGAACAAGGAGAGAATAATAATGTACCATTTGGGCGTGGGATAAGAGAACTTCCCCCTTATTATTTGCTAACTCATGATGACCCCCAAGCTTTGTATTCTTGAATGCTTTGGCATCAATTTGTAGTTTATATGTGTACACAAACTCACTGGCCCAAAGCATAAAATCAGGGCCACCAATCTTCGCTAACCTTTCAGACTTTGGAGCTGGCCACCATCCATTCTTTGCTTTACCCGCTACATGAGAAGACTGTACAAGATCAAAACTATCTAAGCGCCTCCTAGCACTGTTCACTACTTCTGACTCAGAAATTATGTCTACGCAAACAGAGGAATCCAATGAGCAGTTTGACTTCCACTTATGAAACAAACCACCAGTGCCCCCTAGGTAATTATTTCTGGCATCCTCAATGACACAGGAGAAAATGGCTTCCGCAAGAGCAGCTAGAAGTTTTTCATCTGATGATCTGATACTAAAATCTGCAGGCACCTGGTGTGCATCCACAAATTAGCAACAAGCAAACAAACGAAACAAAATAATATATAATATCAAGTCCCAAACTTTACAGAGGAACACCTTTCGGGGTTTGCTCAAATCTTGGAGATCTATCTCTGAACCTGGGGAGAACACTTCAAGCCGAAAGTTTGTGAGCTGATCCATTACAACTTGCTTAAAGGCCATTGCCAAAACACTCTCTGCATCAGGTTCGTTTTCAGAGAAAAATTCAGCGCCAAGGTCTTTCTTTAGCTTACTGGCCTTCTCTGTAACTTCATTTGCTTGCAAAATCTACAATGAAATGCCAGAACTTCCTCATGATCCAACAAGGACAGACATTCCGATCGAAATTAAAGCATCTAACCATGTTCGATATATACAAAACTGGCAATAAGTTCTCTTCCTAGACACAACATGATAGAAAAGCACAGATACTGATTTGTTGTTAAGCTACAAGTACAAGCACCTCTATTGTATCATAAAATTCCCAGCCGGCCACTTGCGCTGAGACACTGAGTCACTAATGCACTTGGACTCCTAGTACCAACCAATAGTTCCAAGAGATTAATTTTACATGGTGAACTTAGCATGTACAGTTAGTTGTTTCACCCTGTACAGGTTCTTAAAAATCATATGTACTACCGTGTGGTGAATAGGCTGTGTACATGCAAACAAACATTTCACGTAATATGTATGAAACGACGAAATCCAGAGCAACCAATACTCCGAAATTTAGCGCAAAATAAAGCATCAAAGCTTAGAGTAAATAGATATAGGTGCGTTACACTAATTCTGATGGGATGCTGAGTCCGGGTGGAATTTAGGACGCAACTTCGAGCATCACACTAGGCAGAAGCAGTAAACAAGTAAGGGAACAAATAAATACATTGGTCTCATCATCAATCGGTAGTGTGGAGCAAATCAGCAAAGGGAAGATACAGGGACAGGTGGGAGTGGAACCCCGAAACGCTCACCAGCCGTGTGGACATGGCGCTGCGCCGGGCGCCGTCGGGTCCAGGGAGGAAGGCCTCCATGACCATGGCGTCGGCGACAGCGGCGAGGTGAGCCTCGGCAGCCGCGCCTCCATCGGCCGCCGCCGCCGCCGCGACCGCCTGCTCCCGCCGCGCGGTTCCCGAGAGGTCGAGGCGCGCGAGGGCTGCCTCGTAGCACCGCGCTATCGGGATGGACCGCGCGCCGTCATCGTGGTCCCGTGTGCTGCCCCCGCCGCCGCGGGCGCTGGCGCGAAGCCGGAGGCGAGGAGCAGGATGCAGCGATAGGGTTCGGGGGGAGGGGGAGCGGGAGGGGGCGAAGCGAGGGGAGAGGCGGTGGTGGTGGTGGTGGAGGAGGAGAGACGGAGATGGCATTTTGCTTGGTTTGGGGACGCCGGCGACGAGGAGTCGACGGCGACGGCGAGTAGCAGCGGCAGTTCGTCATCCCCTTGTTGTGGCCTTTGTACTATTTGTTGTTGATAAGTGGGCCTCAACCTAAATCTAAAGCCCACGACGAGGCCCAAGGCTCACCAACATGTTAGACAACTTCTCTTCGGATTTTACACCGACAGGTTTCACGGAGGAGTAATTAATCAGCACGGCGCTCTCCTCGCCGGCGGTGAAGAATCCCAAGCCCCATCTCGGACTAGGAGGAACTCACGTGCTGCTCTCAAGCCTTCTTTGACTAACAGCAACGCAAGGCCGAAATTGTAATCTTTGAACTTTATTTAGATTTGAAAAAAATGGGAATTCATTTCAGACTATCTTTTAGATCGTTAATGATACATGCATAATAATATTTTATCTATAAATTGTTTTTATATTACTATATTTTCTTTTTCACTGCTTAGTAGCCTTAGCTCAGGCGATCATAGCCAAAGGTGACACGGAATGAGAGGAAAAATGTTACTGAACACTGATCACACTTAGCGAACCAATTTAACTGTCAGTCTGTAATCCATAGGGTGCTCGAATGGCAATGAAAATGTCGGACCAACCGAGGCATGCACGAGCAATAATTCTCCTTTCTTTGTCTACACTCAAGTAATGGCAGCAGCAAGATGAACCTATGGAGTACACTAATGTACTGTCAGCAATTGGTGTCTGAAAAGAACATATCCATGTACGAAACCAGCGTTGTGATGGGCTGTGTTTTAAGATCTGTCAGGATAATTTGGATGGATCCGAAAACAATGATTAGGACATACAAACATATAGAGTGTGATGATCGAGCTAATTAGTTCATGACAGGGTGTGCATGCCAGGGAAGCATTACAGCTCTGATGATCCTCCATGATCCATTTCATCATTTTCGTTGTATCTCTTCTTCCGATGGTGGTTGCAACTTGCAAGTAGGCATGCATGCGTAATGTAATGCACTCCTTCCTTAATCCTTCCTCCTACTCTACTTAATTATAATGTTTCTCATACACTGTACTGTACGTACTATATAATTAATTAAACTACATGCTAATGTATACGAACGTAGAAGCAGATATCATAGGATCAGTGTCGATACCGACCAAGCGAACTTTCAGAGCTTTGAGCTGGGGGTAGTAGTGCCCTGTGCTTGTCAAGACGATACTTGAAACGAGAAAATCATTAACATTAACATGTAATCAATTAAATACTAATTATTATAAACGTGAAAAAAATATTTGATACTTATAAAGAAATATTTATGTAAAAAATATTTATAAATACATCGTTTAGTGGTTCGGAAAATACACTTACAATAGACAAGTGAGTAGCTAAGTCAAGCATTTATTTTCAGATTATTTACTGAACCATTGAAACGAAATATTTGCTCCACACTTAAAAAAATATAATTTTCTTAGTGTATTATATAGGCCACTTATTTAAATTTATTTGTCAAAATATATACTCTCAATAAATGACGCCTTCTCTAAAGTCAAAACATTAAACGGAGGGAGCAGTAATCTGTAACAATATTTTTTCTCAATTATGCTCTGTATGCCTGCAACACCAGGCAGATTTGTCAGCGATCAAGATGGATGAAGACCCCCAACAATTTGTCACCTTAATCACAAGCTAACCACGCATGGCCCACCTGTCATTCTGAGACAGGTCAACACAATCAACCCTAATCAAGCCCATTCCCATTCACCATCGCATCACACAGGCACACAGCCACAGTACATTGTAGCCTTAGGCCGTAGTACACGAATCAACTGGGTACACGAGAAGACTTGGGCGACACAGAGAGAGAGATGAACCAGCCACCTTAATTGCCTACCTCGAGGACCTTAATTAATTAATTGATTAATGACTAAACTTGGCCATCAACCGCTGCCTAATTACTCGTGCCGCTCTCCTCATTATGACGCCACCCAAACCCCCGCGCCGCGCCGCTCTTCTTCTTCTCTTCCATTGCAAGCAAAGGCCAAGGCCAAGGCCAAGCAGGAGAGGGAAGCAGCTGTGTCCCTCTCTGACTCCCCACCTCGCGCTCGCCTCGCCCGACCATGCCGGGCCTCGCCGCGGCCGACAACTCGCCACCGGTGGCGGCCCCGCCGCCGAGGCGGCTGTCGTCGCCGCTGCCCAGGAGCCGGGCGCCGCCGTCGCCGTCGCCGTCCACCTCGTCGCGGGCCAAGCCCAGGAAGGTGGCGGCGCAGCCGGAGACGGACGAGGCGGCGCTCGACAACCCGGATCTGGGGCCCTTCCTGCTCAAGCAGGCCCGCGACGCCATGGTCTCGGGGGAGGGCGGGGGCGCCGCGCGCGCGCTCGAGTTCGCCGAGAGGGCCGCCCGCGCGCTCGAGCGCCGCGGCGAGGGGGCCGAGCTCGAGCTCGCCATGAGCCTCCACGTCGCCGCCGCCATCCACTGCGGCCTCGGCAGGCACGCCGACGCCATCCCTGTCCTCGAGCGCGCCGTCGCCGTCGTCACGCCGCCTCCGCCTCCGCCGCCGCCTGAGGGTGAGAGCTCGGCGGAGGAGCAGCCGCCCGAGGACCAGCAGAAGGGGGAGGAGTGGGCCCTCGCCGCCTTCTCCGGCTGGATGCAGCTCGGCGACACCCACGCCATGCTCGGCCGCATGGACGAGTCCATCGCCTGCTACGGCAAGGGCCTCGAGATCCAGATGGCCGCGCTCGGCGAGCGTGATCCCCGCGTCGCCGAGACCTGCAGGTCAAAAACCCTTCCTTCTCGCCGTTTCTCGATCTAGATCTCTTCTCTCTTAAAAGTTAGAAACGCCATTTTGCTTTTCAACTCCAATCTACCTCTTCAAAAGCGACATCTTTTTTAATTTCCCTCTGCTATTTTGTGATTTCCGCCGATCTCGCCATAAATTTCATCAAGTCCATCGCATTATTATGCAAAAAAAAAGTAGAGATAGAAGTAACAATAATCTGCAGGAGCTAGCACTTGACCAACACAACATTTATTTTGCACTATGAGCAGGTATTTGGCGGAAGCGCATGTGCAAGCCCTGCAGTTCGATGAAGCAGAGAAGTTGTGCCGCAAAGCCCTCGAGATCCACCGGGAGCACAGCGCTCCCGCTTCGCTCGAGGAGGCCTCCGACCGCCGCCTGATGGCACTCATCCTTGACGCCAAGGGTGACTATGATGGTGCCCTGGAGCACCTTGTGCTTGCCTCCATGACCATGGTCGCCAATGGACGTGACATTGAGGTCGCGACGATCGATGTCGCGATAGGCAACACCTACCTTGCTCTTGCCCGCTTCGACGAGGCTGTCTTCTCCTACCAGAAGGCGTTGACAGTACTCAAGTCTGCCCGTGGTGATGACCACCCTTCGGTTGCATCTGTCTTTGTCCGCCTCGCAGACCTTTACCACCGAACAGGGAGGCTCCGCGAGTCCAAATCCTACTGTGAGAATGCACTCCGTGTCTATGCAAAGCCCGCGCCTGGCGCTGCCCCTGATGAGGTTGCTGGAGGCCTAATGGAGATTGCTGCCATCTATGAGGCGCTTGGAGACCTTGATGAGGCACTGAAGCTTTTGCAAAGGGCACTAAAGTTGCTTGAGGACTCACCAGGACAGTGGAGCACTGTTGCTGGCATCGAGGCACAAATGGGTGTGTTGTACTACATGGTAGGGAGGTATGCCGATTCAAGGAACTCATTTGAAAGTGCGGTTGCCAAATTGAGAGCTAGCGGGGAGAGGAAGTCGGCATTTTTTGGAGTTCTGTTGAACCAGATGGGGCTAGCTTGTGTGCAGCTATTCAAGATTGATGAGGCTGCACAGTTGTTTGAAGAGGCAAGGGCAGTTCTAGAACAGGAGTGTGGTGCCTCTCATCCAGATACTCTCGGCGTCTACAGTAATTTGGCTGCAATCTACGATGCTATGGGCAGGTATGTGTTCATACCAGAAACTTTTTTTTCCTCAACCAACAGCTGTTTCATATAGAATTAGGATCAAATCATATCTTGGTAGCAATCCCTTGATGGTTATGGGGAAAATCCAAGAAATGCCATTGACAAGCACCTGAATATATATTGAGTTATGTTGGCATCTACCCTTATCATTCACAGCTGTAGAAGTAATCCCCTGAACTTGTTTTGCTATCTGAAGGTGTCAGCTTATGGGTTTCCTCCTCTAATAATCCGTGAAATGTTGAATGTTGGTTAGTTCATGTGTAGTATTATTTGGATGGATAGGCGGTTAGTTCACGTGTAGTATTATTTGGATGGATAGGCAAGATTGGTTGATCAATTAGATTATCATCCTATGTAAGGTTGCATAATTTCAATGGCATTAACAAAGAGATTGCAATCAATCAACAAATAAATGAAGGCATCATTTAGTTTAGTGGACCACCATCAAATTGCCCACATGTTGCTGCATGCCAGTGTATGATTACAACTGTCCAATTATTTATAAAGTTGCCTGATATAAACTATTCATTGAAATGCTATTAACCTGCGGTGATTTGCATCAACTCAGTCGATTTCCAAACTTACAGGCTCGCTGTTTTCCCCCTTTTTTTGGAGTGGGTGTATTGATTGCTTATATACCTGTGAGGTTGCATCTATAAATTTAGGAATTGCCACAACTTGTTTTTCCCTGTGCAAAAAGAAAACAGATAGAATTTGTTCTTTTAGATTTCCAATATTTTAACTTGATACATGAGTGCATTTCCGAATTTTCACTTGATACATGAGTAAGTGCATTTCCCTTTTGCCTTCAGGGTTGAGGACGCCATTGAAATACTGGAACACGTACTTAAGGTGAGGGAAGAGAAGCTCGGCACAGCAAACCCGGATGTCGAGGACGAGAAGCTAAGGCTCGCGGAGCTTCTGAAGGAGGCAGGGCGGTCCCGGAACAGGAAGCAGAAATCTCTGGAAAACCTATTCGTGACCAACTCGCAGCGTGTTAAGAAAGATGCTGGGAGGAGGTGGTCCAACTTTGGCTTCAGGAGTTGAGGAACACACCCTCACCTCACCTGGTGATGGAGGGTGGTGGCCTTTGTAACATAAAGGGAAGAAGAAGAAAAAACCACATGTGTAAAGGTGTTGTAGACTAGGAAGAATATGATGATGATTGTGTTTGCCGTTTGAGATTCTAAAATGCCATTGTTGTGAATTACAGTTCGCTATTATCTCGAGTATTTTTTTTTCTCCCCCACAGTTTTAACTGGTTCTTCGTGTTGTATTTGGATAATGTATTGATTTGTGCTGGTGGTTGATGATGAATTAATACTACTACTGTTACCACCTGTGATGTGATTTGTTTGTCACTAGATTCATTCATTTATTGATCCCTGGAGTTCATATGCTCTCCCATGTTCCCTTGTCGTGTAAGAAATGTTTCTGGTACATGAGTGAATATGATCAATGAATATTCAGGGTATATCTGAGCTGCTGTGCTGTATAGCAGCTTTGTGATTTTGCTTGTGCTGTGGCTTTCATCAGCTGGTGGGGGTGGGTGGGTGAGGTGAGGTGATGACTGTCTGATGACCTTATTGCTCCATTGATCAGTTTCAGAGGAGTTTATGTATATAGTAGGAGTACTGTGCTATCTGTCTCGCATCGACGTTGTTCGGTGGCCGGTTTTGGTCCAGTTATCCAGTGATAGTTGACAGACCGATATTATTAGGCAGGGATAGGAGGGGATTTGTTCCACACCTATTGAGGTGTGGAATTATTTTCTCTCAATCCCTTCTAAACCAATCAGGCCTAAGGGATGAGTACTGGTGTGACGGTGTGAAAAGGTAGGGTTCGTGCCTTTTCTCGACCGGTATGATTGAGTTTTTTTGTTTGTTTGTTTATATGATACGATGGTTTTTTTCCTGCCTATCTTTTTTTTTTTTATAATTGTCAGATCGATAGAATAGATACGTGCTGAGCATTAGCGATGTGTAACAGAATAGCAGATACTAGAGTCATAGTAGAATATACAGTACAGTAGTAGTATTGGCAACTGGGAGATAGGTGGTGCAACTGGATGAAGGATGGATATGTTGTTTTGAGACAGGTTGTTTGGCAGCTCACTGCAAAAGTTGTTGCAACTTCCAAACCGACAAATCTTACAGGCTTTGCACGACGACACTACAGTCTCGATTGGGCAATATACAGTACTACAGTGGTAGGCTATCATCAGAGGCCCACGGGCCACGGAATCTTGCGGCCCATGTGGTATATGTTCTCAGGCTCGATCCAAATCTGCATCTTCTGGGGCTGCTAGCTGGCGCGTGCACGCCAGTAACGAGCATCTCCCTAACTACTCTGTATTATCTTTCTAACTACTCTATAGTATTAGTTAACACACACTTAACATTAATGACGAGTAATTAGGGAAGATTCTAAAAAAAATTCGGAGATTTTTTACTAACAGATTAAAAATTTTTAAGTTAGATTTGAAAACTTTTGTTTTAAGATTTAAATTTTAAAGTCAAAATTTGAAAACTTTTTACTCGGATTTGAAAACTTTCAACTCAGATTCGAAAACTTTCAAGTCCAGATTCGAAAGTTTTGAAAACAACTTGAGATTTGAAAACTTTCAACTCGAGATTCGAAAACTTTCAGGTCCAGATTTGAAAATTTTGAAAACTTTCAACTTGAGATTTAAAAATTTTCAACTCAAGATTTGAAAACTTTCAACTCGATTCAAAAACTTTCAAGTCTAGATTTGAAAATCTTGAAAACTTTCAACTTGAGATTTGAAAACTTTCAACTCGAGATTTGAAAACTTTCATATCCAAATTTAAAAATTTTAAAGTTAAGATTTAAAAATTACTAGTAAACTAATCACTAGTAAAAATAGGAGACTAATCTATCTGTACGGCAGGAATAACAATCAGCGAAAAAATAAAGAAAAAGGAAGAAACAGTGGCGTCAAAAAAAGAGAAATAAAGAAAGAAGCACAAGCGCTTACGTGCATGGGCCTTAGTGGGCCGGCGTGCGCGGCGGCAACGCTTCTTTTCATCACAATAATCATCCAATTTCCTGTAGGAGTAAGTAGTAGCACAGTGAATTTGAGATATTTTTCAAGACCTTATTCCACCCAAATTTGAGACATTTTTCTCTTTGTTTTCGAGAGGCCCCGTCGTCGGCTGCTGTAAATTTTCGCCCTTTTTTTTTTACCTCGAATTTTCCTTTTCACCTTCCGCCGCTCGATTCAAACTCACACGTCGCACCACAGCCCGCGAAAACCAAAAACATAAACAAACCATTCCTAGTACACTCCTCGGCACACGTGCGCGGCCACGATTCTCCGATGAGTGGGCCATACATCCCCTACTCCAGCTCTCGCTGAAACTGGGCCTAGAAGCTTACCATCCTGGCCCACCGGAGCCCTCCACGGTCACTGACCAGTGGGCCCTCACGCACACATCGTGGGCTCCGTCGTGTCATATGTATCCTTCCTCTTCCATTCCACTCCGAATCCCCTTCCGCCCACAGATCGACCCGACCCGACCCGACCCGTGCCGCAATTTGATTTGATTTCCTCCTTCTCCGCCGCCGACCTCGCCGCCGGTCGCCGCGGGGTCTAGCCGGGGATGCCGCCCAAGAGGAAGCGCGGTGGCGGGAGGCCGCGCAAGGCCCCGGAGGACGCCGCCGCCAAGGTAACCGAAGCGAAGCTGCTTCGATTAGGTCTCGTTTTTTTTTTTATTTTCTCTCTCGTTCCTTCGGGCAACGCCTCGGAAAACCCGGGGAGTTGCTATGATGTGCCGCGTCTTCTTCGAGCCGTTGTCGTCGAGGGGATATTGGGACGTTTAAACCCTAGCGGATGGATTCGTGCTAGTATCTCCGAGCAACACTGGCTGCTTCATGTTTGCTTTCGGTGTATTAGTTTTGCCGCTTTGAGTTGTTCCCCTTTCTTTCTGTATTTGTTATTCTGGTCGGGGATGTGAAGTGGGCAATATCCTTGGATTCCTTTTCGCGCTTGCAATGGATAATGGATTTTGCTCCCTTTTCTTCGATCATAGTGTACTGTTATTTGGATAATCGACCATTTCCCTGATTTTGCTTGTCTAAGCTACAGAGTTGTCAAATTTCATTGGATATCTACCAATCTATTGGATTTCTAAGCCTGGGTTGCTCACGGAATGTGCAGCACTGAAGAGTTCCTCTGCAATTGCGCTGAATTTTCCCTCCACTTCTTTTTAAGAAGAGCTTAATATGTAGTTTTGCATACGAAATGCTTGACCAGTTATTGGGTGCGGTTGCAGGAAAACGGTGAGAAGACAAACAAGGAGGAGGAAACGCAGGCTTCTCCTGAGGTTAGTGTTTTCTTTTCCTGCCGGGGACTGGAAATGCAAACATTTACCATGTTCCGAATGTGTGATGGATCTCTTTTTGGTTCCAGGAGAATGGCGCAGGGCAGTCTCAGGCCTCGAGAACCGCAAGAAAGCGCAGGAAGGGTCCTGTTGCTGATCCCTCTTCGACTGAACTTCCACCCAGGAAGCTCAGGGACAGGCGGAACGTTCCAGCGGTAGACTACAAGGAGAATAAGGTGGAAATTGCAATCTTTTATACAGCATATTCTCTATGGTGTATTTGCAGTTGTATGTCAGTAATTCATTGCTAAGTCCTTATATCATGATTTCCTTGATTTGCAGCACACAAAAAAGATGGATGGAACTTCAACCATGTGCCATCAGTGCCAAAGGAAGGACAGTGGAAGAGTTGTGAGGTGCCGGAATGGTGCTGAAAAAAACAGGAGGCACAGATATTGTGTCAAGTGCATCAAACGCTGGTTTGTGCCCTTCTAAAAGCACTCAATGTTGATCACCTTAGTTGTGTCACCCTTTCAGTTCTTATTATGTTAGTGCATGCACAAATTTACATTTATATCTTAGCTACTAATATGGATCTGTTGCTTGTTTCTGTGGCATGATCTAAGCAGGTACCCGCATCTAACAGAGGACGATTTTGAGAACTGCTGTCCAGTTTGTCACAATAACTGCAATTGTAAGACTTGTCTGCGGACAAATGTAATAAATAAGGTACACCTCTTTTTTTTTTGTTGTCCCGTTTCTATTTTGTTACCTGGCCTCATTGCTTCATTTTGTTTGATATTTTCTGTTATGAGTTTGTCAGGGTGACAAGGAGTTTGCCGATGGTAAGAACAAAATTAAATACTCTCTGCGTATTGCACGCTTTTTGCTCCCTTGGTTGAAACAACTTCACCAAGAGCAGATGCTAGAGAAAAGTGTTGAGGCCACAATTAAAGGTATTATCATAGCTTAACACGGTTCCCTTTTAGCACTAAGTTTCTTTTGTTGGTTCCTAATCCTAATTCTGCAACAGGGATCGATGTAACTGACTTGGAGGTTCCTCAAGCTCAGTTTAATAATGATGAGCGGATTTACTGGTTGGTATTGCTTTATTTGTAAAGCATGTGGACTATATGTTCTTTCAAGTGTGAACTATCTAATTTTTAGGTTTATTTGAAACAGTGATAACTGCAGAACATCCATTGTTGACTTCCACAGAAGTTGTAAAAGTGGTCACTATGATCTCTGCCTCAGCTGCTGCCAGGAGTTGCGTCAAGGTCTTACTACTGGTACTGTTGTCACTTGTGACACAGCTGTTGATGTACCTGAAATAGAAGGCAAGGAAGGTTTGCAAGAGGGAAGTAGTCATAGCAGTGCTGTAGGTCAAGGGGCTTCTGATCAACAGAATGACAGGTTGATAGGTAGTGCAGCTCCTTCAGAGGATTGCACTCCTAGTTTGATATGGAGGGCAAAAAGCAACGGAAGCATACCATGCCCACCTAATGCAGGTGGTTGCGGGGATTGTCTTCTCGAACTTAGGTGTTTGTTTAAGGAGAACTTTATTTCTGATTTACTGGATAAAGTCAATTCAGTGGTCAATAAGGAAACAGAGCAGGAGTTGGGAGGCTCTAGATGTTCCTGCTTCACTGAATCCGGTGAAGTGAACAATGAAACATCACGGAAATCAGCTTGCAGAGAGGACTCCAATGATAACTACATATATTGTCCAACTGCTAGAGAAGTTCAAAGTGGAGCTTTAGATCATTTTCAGCAGCATTGGTTGAATGGTCAGCCAGTCATTGTTCGTGACGTGCTTGAGCTAACTTCTGGACTGAGCTGGGAGCCAATGGTTATGTGGCGGGCCTTACGGGAAAAGAGAGACAAGAAAGAGCATGAACGGCTCTCAGTTATAGCTCTTGATTGTCTGACATGGTTTGAGGTAAGTAACATTATGTTAATAAAATTGCAATAAGCTGCCTCTTGTAGAGCTGATGCTAGGGATTGTCAGTCACATAATCTACACGAGTACAATTATAAACGTGTGGAGTTGAAACATTGATCATCGTGATTTCTTGAGGTGTGTAGATGTGCCAGTGGAATCCCTGATACCATGAAATGTACACACAACAAAAGAAAAAAAACTGTATATCTACCTAATGTCAGCTCAGCTTATGTGCCTGGTAGTGGTAGAACTTATGAACTTCACATATCAATATATTAGTTTATGTACCACCAGGATGTGTTGGTGGTGCCAGTTTCATATCTGGGGTTCAACAGCACCATTGAAACTACTTTATATTTCAAACTGGTAACTTCCTAATACCATTGCTTTCATTTAACCATAATGCAGGTTGATATAAATATTCACATGTTTTTTGAGGGGTATTCCCGTGGAGCTGTTGGTTTGGAGGATTTGCCTGTGCTACTTAAGCTTAAAGATTGGCCACAACATAGTTCCTTTGAGGAGCGCCTGCCGCGGCATGGTGCTGAGTTCATGTCTGCACTACCATTTCGTGAGTATACAGATCCAAAATCTGGTCCCCTTAATCTGGCAGTGAAGCTTCCAAAACATGTTAAAAAGCCAGATCTTGGTCCAAAGACATACATTGCTTATGGTGTCGCCCAAGAGTTGGGAATAGGTGATTCTGTTACGAAGATCCATTGCGACATGTCTGATGCGGTAAATAAGTGAATTTCTTGTGATTTCTGGCATTTGTATATGTAGATTTATGGATTAAAATCTTGTTTCCTTTTAATTCATATTGATTGTACATATTGCTATCCTTGGATGCTATTATATGTTATGGATAGAAAGTATCGGAGACGTAAACATGGAAAGGAAGGGGCTGCTGGGAACTCAAAATTAGCAGGGCCTCCTGCAGTAGTCTGGGAGGATATACATTCCTAGTCTTTATATATCAAATATAGTAGCTATTTCCTAGTATTCAGGTCAAGTTTGTATGTTGTACTACCATATGTCCATATCTCGCTTCTTCGTAGTTTAAGAGTTATCCCTGTTATATGAAGGGACCAATTTTGTACTAGCAGCAATCAGTCAATAAAGCTGAAGGTCTTCACCCAACTCTAAATCCTTGCCAACCGAGCATCTAGCTGAGCAGGACAACCCTGCTTGACCTGAGAGTGCTGGTTCATACCTGCCTGTGTTTCTATTCCTGACCTTCTTCCTCCTCTTTACTACATTATTTCATATCATAGCAATCTCCTCCAGCAGCCCTAGCCCTCTGACCAACCCATCCCTGCCATCCACCATATAAGACTCCAAAGCCCTGGAAGAGCTCTTCAAACAGCTGGGGTACAGACCTGGGCAAGAAGATTTATATCCTCATTTCTAGGCAGGATGCCATGAACACAAGTGATGCAAGGGCTGTAGCATGATACCCTGGCCCTCATGGCCTCATTCCAACCAGCACTAGCTGCAGCAGCAATGTCTTGGCATCAGTGCTAGGGCAGGATGAAGATGCGTGTGGTGCGCTATTCTACCACAAATTGACCTTCTCAGCATTTGATGGCAAAGAAGACCCACTCCCATGGTTTAATCGTTGCGAGCAACTTTTCAAGGACCGTGATCTCTTGAAGAGGGAAGGAATGGCTTGTGTCAGACCACATGATGGGCGAGGCACAGAAGTGCTATATGCAGTTTTAAATGATATGAAGGCGTTTTCTTGTGGAAAAAAAACTGCGACTTTGTCAACATGCACTATGGCTCTCCAATGCACAGCAATGCCTTGAACCAATTATCTCTATTACACCATACTAGGATAGTGGCAGAGTACCAAAAAAATTCTTTGCTCTCTTGTACCAGGTTTCACCATCTCTTCTGAAAGAACAGCAAGTCAACTTGTTCACTGCTGGCCTCGGCCAATCATTGCCTACTGATGTGGAGTTGTAAAATCTTACAGACCTTCAGCACCCCATGAGCCTAGCTCGTGCTGTTGAACAGTGGCTGGAAGACAACTACAGTGACAGTACGAGCATCGAATATATAGAAGCCATTTCCTAGTTTAACTTTAGATTGTAGTCATGTCAAGTCTGCAAGTTATTCTACTATATTTAGCTCCTTCCTAGTTTAAGAGTGAGCCCTGTTATAAAGGGACAATTTTTGTACTAGTACCGAACCAAGCAGGACAAAGCTTGCTCAACCTCAGGGCACTGGGTTCTACCTGCATGTTTTTGGCTTCAAATATTCTTCTGTTGGCATGTTGGAAGTTGCTTATTTAGATTTTTGATTTTTCAGTTCTCTTTATAGTTGATTACCAACGCTAACATCTAGTCTAGTTATTAAACACAGCATAAATTTATAGAATCATCTATAAAAAGAATTATGTGATATTTGCTTGTGTTGTCTTGTTACTTGCTGCTGAAAGCTGCACTCCTTAGTTTAATTCTTGCTACGGTGGCTGACAATGCTGGATAGTTGGTTGACCATGTCATGAATTATATGGGAAAAAACCAATGGAATGTTAATTTTAATTATGAAAATGTATCTGATGCATACAGTATCCAGCTGTATCATTGTGTTTTTTTAATAAAAAGCTGTATCATCGTGTTATTTTCCTTTTTTTTTAATAAAAAGCTGTATCATCGTGTTATTTTCCTGATTTCAGGCCTTTCCATTTGTTATACACCTGTTTACTTTGTTCAGTTTTGACTAATAAAGTAATAATCACATGTTTCCTATCGCGTAAACAGGTTAATATTCTCATGCATACTGATGAGGTAGAACTCAAAGCTGAAAGGATTACAGCAATAGAGAAAAAGAAAGAGAGCTTACGTAAAGATGGCAAGAATCTTCATGTTCTGCGACCAGACCGTGACGATGATACATCAATAGCTCTCAGTGAATCAACTGAAGTGCCAAGATCTCGAGGACTTGAAAATGGCTCAAGCATTAAGCAGCCAGCACCAAATGTTGCTGTAATGGACCAGGGAGGTGTTCATACAGATATGGTAGCTGATGAAGCTGAGGGAAACTTGAGTCTGTCTAATGGGCAATCACCCAATCAAAGTGATGCACATAATATGGATATTACTTTCTCCAAGGGGGAAACAGACCATTCTATCTGCACAACTAATGGGGGAGAGGAGATGGGCAATGGCTTTGGGAGGGAAGATAAATGTAAATCTTCTCATGGTGTAGGATCATCTGAATCTTCTGATTGTCAAAGACGCAGTAGGCGACGTGATGCTTGCTCTTCCAGTGCAACAGGGGAAATAAACGAAACCAGCATGGAGACTAACAAATTTACCATATCTATTGAGCCCAAAGATGATCACCCATTTGTTGAGGGAAATCAGACAGAGGGTGGTGCATTGTGGGATATCTTCCGACGTGAAGATGTCAGCAAATTGCATGATTATCTGATGAAGCATGCAGAAGAGTTTAGACATTATAATTATGAAACAGTCAAACAGGTAATTAGTTATTCTACCACTTGTCCATGGAATGCCATCTGTCATGTTTCTCATCTCACACAACTGCCCTATGTTGTCAGGTTTCTCATCCTATTCACGATCAATGCTTTTATCTAACAAATGAGCACAAGAGAAAGCTCAAGGAAGAACATGGTCAGTAAAAAATACTGATGTCTTTTGTAATTTGTTCTCACTTACTGATATATATTGTTCATTTCATATGCAGGAATTGAGCCTTGGACATTTGAACAGAAACTTGGTGAGGCTGTGTTTATCCCAGCAGGATGTCCCCACCAAGTCAGAAATTTGAAGGTATGCTATGACAGACATGGAAGCAGTTTCCAACTGTCCATTACCATTGCTGTTAATACCATGTGTTGAATTAAAATGGACCAATCTTATCTGTGGTATTATTCTTTTTACCAACCTGCTTTTTTTTTCCCTTTTATTGGACAGTCATGTATAAAGGTTGCACTTGACTTTGTTTCTCCGGAAAATGTGCAAGAGTGCATCAGGCTGACAGAAGAATTTCGCTTGCTTCCGAAGGGTCATAGGGTGAATGAAGATAAACTAGAGGTTAGCTAATCCTTTTATCCGCAGTTCCATACTCTTCTGCACACATATTTGAATAATTTGACAACTGTGATAGCTCTAGCACTATGTTTTATAGTTTCTCCCCTTTTGACATTCATATCTAATTGAACCCTGTGAATATGCATCACCAGGTTAAGAAGATAGCTCTATATGCACTTGATCAAGCCATTGACGATATCACAGGCAAAAGTTGCAATGAAAGGTTAGTGGGGACAGCTCTGCATATTGTATCAACTTAGGTCTTGTTACAGAATATATTTCTATCACCCCCCACAAACCACACGCACACAGAGAGAGAACCAAAAAGACATATTTCTGTTGATTGTAACAATTTTCCATGGGTACTGATTCAGTTTGATTATGCTGAGTGAAGTATTCAAGTATCATACTTTTTTCTGTCATCTCTTAGTTTACTCGGTTTATGTGTGCTGCTTAAGCTTCCAAAGCTTGCCAACTTTTACATGCCCACTTGCACACCTTCCTTAAGGGCATAAAGTAACGCTGCAAGCTGCACTGGTGTTTTTCTATTCTGCTTTCCTACTGCAATGCTACCCAAGATTTTTGTTGCAAGGCTGCTTTTGTCTGAATACAGTTAGTACTGTGTTAGTATTTCTGTGTACTGCGGTTCCATGTATCAAAACTGTTTCAAGGGAAATTCAATGCAACGTCCCATTCTGCAGGCCAAAACTGTTTGCCCACAAAACATTTCTGGTACAATAAGATTGCTCTTCTGAAAGAACAAGTTCTGTACCTCTAGGTGCTGTTGAAAAGCAGGATCTGCTTAAATATTAGACAAGTTTGCTCTCCAAAATTCACCATTTTTTACGTAAACGAAACACTATTTCCTGGTTCTGACACCCTCTTTCCATGATTAATCAGGCTAGGATTATTCAAACCTTTGGTTGGGTAAAATGATATATATTTATCTTGATGTGATTGGATGTTGCAATGACAATAATCTTGCATTCTACCAGGACAAAGGATGAAGGGGAAGAGGAGGCGTCTGCCCCAAGTGTTAGTTAACCTGCAGAGGAAAATCACCAAAATAGCCTGCACAAGGCCATGTGCTGGAGTCCAATATGCATGATTTCTGCGGAGGCATGTTTGTAGTTTAGAAACGGTTCTCGTGATAGGGTGATGGCTTGTGATTTTTTTGCAGCAGGTTTGTGGAGCTGGTTATCATTTTAGCTCTGTACCATCATATACGGAGACGGTAGCTTTAACTACAGGACGGTTGATTTTGTTACTTCATCATTGAGTTGTATGGAGTTTACCCTTGATTTGATAGCAGAGATGGATGGGGGTGCGTCCTTGATCTTTTTTTTGCTTGCTAGCCGACGAGTAACAATCACTTGTGCTACTGTAGTTTGTAACTTTGTATTACCTTGTGTACAATGGGCATTTCATGGTCGTTAAGGGCTCAAAGCAATTGTATTGTGGAGTCAGTCAGATGGCCGTTGAAGTATGTCTCGGAAATTTGTACATGGTGATGAGAAAGCTTATGTCTAGCAGAGAACAAATATCTAATGTACTACAATGATATATTTTATCATCTCATCTGATGATTACATGCGTATATTACTTGGTGGAAGCCCAGGAATAAAAGCTTGAAACCATCGTGATGTTCCGGGACTATTTCCTGCTTGATGCCTTAGATTGCCGCTTGCTCCGTGTGCCTCTTGTAAAATGCCCATGGACAATCAAAGGGATTAACAACGATAATACTTAGGCATATAACATAATATAATTAGGGATTGATAGATAGATAGATGAACCTTAATTCTGAGCCTCAGTGAGAGTCCGGATAAGATATCCCAAATTAGCCAGCGTCCAGATAATGTCTCCATCTTATCCCGCGCGCCGACTTGACTGCGGCCGGACCCTTCCTCCAATTCCTTTCCTTGCTCGATCGTCGTGTTGCCGTCCCGTCGATCGGTTGATTTTCTCTACAAAACACCCATCTTGCTTGTCTTTTTTTTTTACTGTTAATTAGTGGTTGTATTTTGTACTTTGGTGAAGGCATGCTAATCTTTTGATACTGCTGCTAAAGTTACATCGGGCTTCTAGGAATCACGTTTCGTGGGACGGAGGGAGTAGTCTCCTCTCTGTCGCCGTGTCTATGCTTGGGCCTCGCCCTCATTTTTTACGAATAGTTGTATTAAGAAAAGATAAAGTGTTAAATTTGATAAAAATAAGATATTATAGTTTTCTTTGGTTTTGTATTGGTATATCTGATATGGGTGTAAAATAAACTTATTTTGGGACTTACTCCAATAGCTAGCTAGTACAGTAAGTACTACTAACATGTAGCAATCCATCGTCCCGTTGTTATCACTGCGGTAATTACTATGGACGGCGAGAGCGCGTGTTGATTAACCAGTTACATGGGAGACTGACTAATTATAATTAACCAGCTAGTATAGTTTTGCATCTGGGGCTGACCAGCTGCATTTCTCCTCTTATTATTCTGCTTGACCCGGATCAGACGCGACGGCCGTGACTGTGACGTCCATATGGCCAGAATGCAGCCACCCGGCCGGATATATATAACTCGATCCTGACCGTCCATACACGCGAATCAACCATAATAAGATCATACTACTCTATCTCCCTCTTTGTTGTACTACACTTTGATTTGATCTTTTTTAAGTCAAACTTCTTTTTATTCAATTAAATTTATATAAAAACATAATAATATTTTTTATACCAAACAAAGATACTATCAAATATATTAAGTGTTATATTTAATAGATATAATTTGGTGTTGTAAGAATTATTATATTTTTATAAACTCATTAAACTTAGAAAAATTAACTTAGAGAAAATTAAAGCATCCTATATCATGAAACCGAGTGAGTAATAAATATATAGGAAGTACTACTCCATCTTTACCTATCTGAAATTAGGAATCGTAGGAATAAAAAAATAGAGGAATAGGAAAAACACAGGATAAGAATACAATTGTAAAATAGAGGATTGCAAAACACAGGAAAAACACATGAATGGCCGTTTGATTGGACCACAGGAAAAACGCAAGAATCAGATGAGAGAGATAGGCTCAGAGGAAATGTTCCAAGAGGTTAGACCTCTTGCTAACTTTTCTCCAAATTATACATAGGATTACCCATTTCTTAGAAATTTTAAAGGATTGGATATGATTCAATCCTTTCAAAGGCCTTCATGAATTTTTTTTCCATAGAATTAAAATCCTTTAAAATTCATATATTTTTTCTACAGATAAAAGGAGCCCTTAGTGGTGGTGAGTGCGTACGTATACATCGATCATCCCAGGAGATGGTGATGTATTGTGATGTGTATGCACGCAAGGCTGTTCTTGGTAAAAGACGTGTCTATTACTGCAGCAGCATCTGTCTCAATTGACAAAGATTACAATTAATTACTACCTAGCTACTTAGGGATATCACGATTAATTATTCACTTGCTTATTTAATTTAATTTTCTCCTGGTCATTAGCTTGTTGTTTTCGCGTTAGCGATCGATATATATTGATCCATTGATTCATGGAACTCATCATCATATGTTCAATCATAGCTAATGTATGTATGGTATAAGATGGAATCAAGGAGGTCGATTGACAGTCACCTGAGTTCATACCTGCATAGACACGTGTAAGTGCTCATCTTTTTTTATCATCAGCTTAATTACTTCTTCTTGTATTATTGAAAAAGAAAATATCATGAATCTGATGAGTCATGAGAGGTTGCTCTGTTTCGAAACATCACTATCTAAATAGCAGCAGCCGGTCGGCTCGTCGAGTGAAGTGAAAGCACATACGCATCTGGATGAATTTTGTTGGAATGTATAAACTGCATTCTCTTGATGAACACGTGAGTTAAATTCTTTGTGTCATTTGAAACCACAAGCTAGGCGATCACATGAATATTTATTCTGATGTATGTATGCATGGCCGTTGATTGGCTGACCTGGTATGATCTGAGGCAGCCTGCCTTCCCTGGAGTAGATAGCTTGCTTGATTTCTAATCCGTGTTACATGTGTTGTTAATTATATCCATGACTTGAATTGAAACTGGAAAGTACTCGAGCTAATAGCTTGCAGGTGACTTGGTCTAGCTAGCTAGCTGAAGCCGATCGCCCAGTGTTAATTTAATTACAGAAAGTGCAACCGCGAGCTAATTACTATGTACTATAAATTGAATATATACTAGTAACAATCAAGCTCGTTTTAATTATTAGTAGTAGATAGTTAGTTTGCATATGTATTATGAAAATTACATCAAATTTAAGTTAAATGAAGAATTAGCTAGCTAGGAGACTTGGTCTATGCAAGCATGCAGCACATAACGCGACGCTCGGCCGGCTCTCATCTGACGTGGTCCAAGCTTAATTTTTTTTTTTTGAGAACAGTCCAAGGTTAATTAGCTTGAGTATTTCTCGTATCTTCTAAACTAGTAGTCCTCCAGTAATCATTATTGGTTTTAATTTTCCTTTTCGTTTAGTGAATTATAAGTGCAGGGTCACTGTCCTGACGTAGTACTTACTATTCAGCGGCGCAGATCATCCTGGGACGACACGTGGGCAGAGAGATCGACGGTGGAGATGTGTTCTCGCGTCAAAATAGACCTGGTCAAACTACACTAGTTATTTACTACTACTAGTACTACTTCAGAGAAGAGATCAAAAGAGAGAGAAGATGATTGGTGCTAATGTTTTATTTTAGTACTAGTGTTTTGTAGTGGCATGACACTGTCTTATTCCTTTTTTTTTCTTTGTAAGATGAATTAAGATCCTGCTCGCCTTACTAAAATGGAGCATTTGTCGTTGTGTTTACATACCTGTGCTGTGTTGGTGGTGTGTGTCCTATGCGTTTGGCTTCTCACTGTCACATGATACAAGCTTTGCATGCGTCCTCTTCTAATTTCTACTAGTATGATTCTATCACAACCGTATCTGTTTTGGCTTTAATTTAACTCCATCTGGCCTGCCCTGCCCTGTCATGCTTTAAGCCTTTAAGAGCTCATGACTTTTCATTCCCTGCCAGCCATCAAGCCTTCAAGGTACAATTTGTCCTAAGCTGCCAGCTGCAACTAAATAAAAACAACAAATACTACTAGTACTACACATTACACATTTCTATTAATACAGTTGCAAACATTTGATTATTTATCTTATTTCAAAAGTTGCGTAAATATAAAAAAATAAGTCGTACTTAAAGTACTTCTGTTAATAAAGCAAGTCACAAACAAAATAAATAATAATTCCATAATCTTTTGAATAAGATAAATAATTAGACGTTACAAACAAAAACTCTAAACGACAAGTATTTTGTGACGGAGGTAGTACTGCGCTGATAAGAAGCGAAAACATCTCTGAAAAAAAACACCTTAATCTCAGGCAGCTAGCCAGGGAAAAAAACTCACACAGAATATACATGAAAATAACTAATACGCAACAAAATAGTATTTAGAAAATGGTAGCGAATGAAAAAAAAAAGGGGATTACTGGGTGCTGTACACCAGGTCCACACAGTTAGTGGGAGGCAACCAAGTCAGCTCCAAGAACCAGTCCACCTTTCCCATTCCTCTCCGCGCAGCGCACCACCTCCTCTTCCTCTCCACCCCCACTGACACGTGGGCCCTATACACCCATGGCCCCACCTTGCAGTCAAAGGTAGCTCTTGCGCGCGAGACGTGGTCGGAGCCGGCGCGCGTGCGTATATGAGGGCGCGCGCCACCACCGCCCGCTCCACCCACCACCATTGCTTCCCTCGACGACCACCACCAAGGCCCAGGCCCAAAGCCCAAGCCCAAGCCCACGCACACGCACAGCCCCGAAGCTGAAGCCCCCCGACGACGATGGCCGCCGCCGACCCGCCGCCGCCGCCCACCGGGATGGGCTTCCTCGGCCTCCTCAGCTTCCGCCGCAGCGCCACCGCCGTCGCCTCCTTTGACCCCGCGCAGGACGACGAGCTGCAGGTCCTCCACGCCCTCCAGGCCCACGTCGCCGACCGCCTCGCCGCCCTCTCCCATCACCCGCCGCTCCTCTCCCTCGCCTTCCTCTCCAAGCTGCTCGACGCGGTGCTCTCCTCCGACGACGCCTTCCGCGAGGTTCTCGGCATCGGCCCCGTCGCCGCCGCGCTCTCCAGGCCGCCCGCCGACCGCCTCGCCGCTGACCTCCTCGACCGCACCGTCAAGACGCTCGACATACTCAACGCCGTCTCCCTCACGCTCGCCTCGCTCCGGGGCTCGCACCGCGCCGCGCTCACCGCCGCCTCGTGCCTCCTCGCCCCGCCGCTGCACCGCGCCCACTTCGGCCGCGCGCGCCGGGCCATCTCCAGGCTGTTCCCCGACGCCGCCAAGCTCGCCGCCGCGCCGTCCCCCTCGTGCAGGGCCGGCCCCGCGCGCGCGCTGTCCTTCAGCGTCTCCAGGAACTGGTCCTCCGGCCGCCACGTCCACGCCATGGCGGCGCACCTCGCGCCGCCGCCGCAGTCGCCCACGTCCGCCTCCCCCGGCGCGGGTTGCGGGCTGGGGCTGGCGCTCTACACTATGAGCTCGGTGCTCGTCTTCTCCATGTGGGCGCTGGTCGCGGCGGTGCCGTGCCAGGACCGGTCGTCCGCGGCCACCAACCCCCCGGTGGCGCCGCCGAAGCAGGTGCAGTGGGCGGCCCCGATGTGTGCTCTCCAGGAGCGGATCGCCGACGAGTGGAGGAAAAAGGACAAGAAGGGGTCGTCGTCGGGGTCGGCGGCGGCGACGGGGCTCCTCGCCGAGATGCAGGCTGTGGAGCGCGCCGCGCGGGAGCTGAGCAGTCTCCTCGAGGAAGTCGCGGAGGAGGAGGAGGAAGAGCAGCTGGTGATGGGCGCGACCGATGAGCGCGCGCGCGACGTGGTCGAGCGCGCCGAGGCGCTCGCCGCCGCGTGCCGGGCTCTGGAGGAGGGCCTCGCGCCGCTGGAGCGGCAGGTGCGCGCCGTGTTCCACCGCGTGGTGGCCAGCCGCGGCGAGGTGGTGCGCATCATGGAGCACAGCACGCGCAGCAACAGCACCGCCACCGCCAGCGCCGCGGCGGCGGCGGCGGCGGCGTCCGGCTCCGGCGCGCCGCCTCACCACCATTCCTTCTGAGGTTTCCTTCCGTGGAGGGAAACCCACGATGGTAGTTGGCTGTTGATTTGATTTAATTAGGAGGATGATAAAAAAAAATCTCTCTTTTTCCCCTTTCTGTACTCTACCATTCTTTGATTTTTATGTGCTGCTGCTGCTGCCTTTGTGATCCTGTGAAGTGTACATTTGCTTGTAAAAACTAACTTTTTGTTGGGTTAGTGTGTATTGCTGTTCAATCTTTGTGCTGAAGAGCAAGCAAAAAAAAATGTTGTTGAAACTAGTGAAGGAATGCAGAAATTGTAAATTTCAGACGAGGATTTCGATTCTGAATCTCTGATCGTCATCATATATTCATGTCATATGAAGCCTGATACTGTGCTGCACTTGCTTTGATTTCTGCAGGACTGCAACTGCAATCTAAACAGTTTGTTTCAGTCTCCCAGATGATCAGCTTGCAATTGACCAATCATTCAACCAACCGTGTGTGCTGATTCTAGTCATCAGAATATATACTCATATCATATTTGTGCTGCATTTTGTTTCTAATCCTGAAAGATCAACATTCTGTGATCTCTGCAAGACTGCAACCGCAAATCCAAATGGTTTTGTTTCAGTCTCTCAGATGAACAGCTTGCAATTGACCAACCATTCAACCAACCGTGTAAGCTGATGACCGAATGAAATCCAGTCGTTCAGGACACAGCAAGTTGGGGAAGAAACTTTGCAGAATTGGATAAAGGGGCATTGATACTAGTATACCTTTGCTTGATGCAATCAAAGGGTTGACTCAAATCGGGCTGCACCTAACTCTTGACAGCCAGAGGATGGTGCTGACCAAAGATTTCAATGGGCAGAGATGTGCAGGCCATCAAGGGGGCAGCAGGCAGCTGAGCTGGGGATTAGCTGTGAGACCTTCGCACTTTGTCAATTGACAATTGTCACCGCTTCACTGCACAACTGTATCAGCTGTATGTACTCCTAGTTCAACTAATTTGTCCTGAACCCCATGGATGGTAGTAAGATGATACTACTACTAGTATTATTTTATGACTAATCTTGCAGCAATCCTGAAGCTGTACTACTGTCTGTGAATATTCTAATCCATCATTATATCCTTTCTGGAAAGGAAAAAAGGATGTGTGTGCTTAGCTGCTGCTGCTCTTGTAGGAAATAGAATCTTCTTTACTTATGTTATCCAGATGATCAAAAGTTGACTCCAGTGGCCAAAGGATTTGTGGTATGAAAACACTAGTGCACGTCCACTATATATGTCTCTGAGGGCAATTAGTATCTTGTTTTTGCTTCCTGACAGGATCATATCAGCAACTGTTCATTCAGCATTTAGAATTCGATATTGATACAATTACAGCAGTGCATAGTCAATGTGCAAATCTTTGTTTTCTTCCAGCAGATGATCCTCGTGGTCCTCATCAGTAGAGTGATCTGGATGCAGCTGCCTTGAGCAGAATAGAGAAGAAGAACAACACTGCTTTACATCTGAAGACTGTAATGAGCAATGTTCAGTCTCAGGTATTTATGAGCCCTGGAGCCTTATCATTCATCCATCTTTCCTTCCATCACTTGCTGGGCTAGCATTGACGAAGTCATGTGGTAATAACTCATTCATCAACAAAAGTACTTGTGGCCGTGCTGTTTAACCCTTGCACAGTTGCAAGGTCACATATAGATGCACTACACCGATGTGCCAGCCAAAAAAGCTGCTGCACTCCAAATTGCATTCTGAATTAATTTTTTCTGATGGATCGTCCGGTCCAGATTGTCAAGAAATTGGATGTATATGGCTGGAAGGAATAGATTCTCCACAGTTTGTCAAGCAGTAGAACTGACCGGATCAAATCAGAGCCGAAAGCTCCAAGCTTTCCCGTTTTCAAGCCAGGAAGTATGAGGAGAATCAGTCAATCCACCCCCTGTAAATTATCTGTCTCTCTTCAAAATCCAATAGGAATCCTGCATCTCAACTTGTGCATGCAGATCTCACTTGTGTATCTCATCTCATCTTATCGATGTTGATCTCAACTTGTGCATTCAGATTTCACTTGTGCATCTCATCTCATCTCATCTTATCGATGTTGATCTCAAATTGTGTATGCAGATTTCACTTGGTAGATGCTGCAGGAAGGATCAACAGCTTATGAAAAGCCATTCACAGAAGAGATGATCATGATAGACGGGGGTGGCGGCGCGGCGCGGTGGCCGGGGAAGCATGGTCGCCGGCTTGATCGCCGGCGATCGCTAGCTTGGACTTGAACTTGGAGGAGGAAGTAACCGAGCCGTCATATTATTATTTATTATTATTCAGAGGGGTCTTTGTGCAAAAAGGAAAGAAAAACAAAAGATGCTGGCTGCGATAGCGACCCGAGTGAGGGGTTTTTGTGAAAAAACATATACTAAGGAGGGGATAGATAAATCGCAGCCGTTGGATTTAGCATCAAGATTCGGTCTCACTCTCGTCTTCCTCGGTGTCTCCGCCCCGCCGTCTCCGATCTCCCGCCCTCCCGCCTCCGCCGCCGCCGGCGACTGCTCCCGCTTCCCGTCGTTGCTTCCGTTCCGGTAAGCTGCCTGGGACTGTATCTAGTTGAGGTTGCTAGTCCGAATCCCTGACGCGCGTTGCTCGCTCTTCTGGGCGGCAGCAGATCGGTCTCCTTCCATGGCGGCGGCGGAGGAGGGGCAGTGGGTGCTCATGGCCACCGGCCGATCTCCCACCAACATCGCCGTCATCAAGTACTGGGGAAAGAGGGACGAGGCGCTCATCCTCCCCGTCAACGACAGCATCAGCGTCACCCTCGACCCCGACCACCTCTCCGCCACCACCACCGTCGCCGTCAGCCCTTCCTTCCCCTCCGACCGGATGTGGCTCAACGGCAAGGTCCTCCTCCTCTCTACTCTTCCATCTCTCTGCTCTGCTGCTTCCTACTTTTTTTTTTGTTGTTGCTTCGCATTGATGCTTATGCTTTGTTGTCCCCTCTGAATAATGGGACTCTGTTCATCAAACTGATGACAACTGCTGCTTAGATCTGAATAATGGCAATCTGTTTCAGTGTTCTTCCCATCTACAAATTCTACAGGCAGTGGAGCTCTAATTTCCATTCTTTTATTATTTTAAAAAAGAATCACATTCCTGATTTCATATGCACTAGCATCTAGTATGTGTTTCTAGCTTTGTTTCTGTTACAGTCACTGATCCTATCTAAATACAAACTGTCAAATCCTAGATTTACACTGTGTGAAACTTAAAAGTCTGTGATCTATCACCACGCTAGACCTTAAGGGATGATCCTTTACTTTTTTTAATGGTATACTATGTCTTAAGCTGGCTTTTCGTTTTGAACTGTGCAGGAGATCTCCTTGTCAGGAGGGAGGTTTCAGAGCTGCCTGAGGGAGATCCGGAAGCGTGCTCAAGATGTCGAGGATGAGAAGAAGGGGATCAGGATCAAGAAAGAGGACTGGGGGAAGCTACATGTACACATAGCATCGTACAACAACTTCCCCACTGCTGCTGGTTTGGCCTCTTCGGCTGCTGGCTTGGCTTGTTTTGGTAAAGTCTCTTACTTCTGATATCAATGATATTTCCCTACTTATTTTGTCTCAAATATTTTCAAATTTGATAATGCCACCCAAAATCAGACAATGGTTCAATCATCTTATTGGTGATTTTTTTATTTTTAAAAAAATCTAAATAGGGTGAATGGAAGCACATATTTATCACCTGATTGCTTTTTGTAGTTTTCACCCTTGGAAAGCTAATGAATGTGAAAGAAGATCATGGTGAACTTTCTTCCATAGCAAGGTATTTTGTTGCTTGTACTCATCTGTACTGATCAATATGCTATGGAACTGCTCCTTTTCTCCTTCTGGTATAACTGACAAATTCAAATGCAGGCAAGGGTCTGGAAGTGCATGCCGCAGTATATATGGGGGATTCGTGAAATGGTGTATGGGAAAAGTGAGTTATCTGATGCTATGAAAGAGGAACAGCCTTGGTGAAATTTACTGCATATCCTTTCTAGCGAGTAATGATAAGTTTTATACTACACTTACAGAATAATGATGGAAGCGACAGCATAGCTGTACAACTTGCTGATGAGGCACACTGGAATGATCTTGTTATTATCATAGCGGTGGTATGTGATGTGCATTTAACATACCTCTTACTGCGTATAATCTGTTGTAGCATTACTACTCCTGTCTCCTGGTGTTGTGGCTTCACAACCAGTAAATTTGAATCGGATGGTAACTCTAGTATTTTATCATGCTTTTTAACAACATTTACTAATTATGTCATGTCTGACACCTTCAAAATAATTGAATCTTCCCTGTGTAAAATAGGTCAGTTCAAAGCAGAAGGAAACAAGTAGCACTAGTGGGATGCGAGACAGTGTTGAAACAAGTCCCCTTTTGCAATATAGGGCCCAGGTGACTGTTTTGACCGTTTAAATTTCTCATGATTCATAGAGGAAGTAGAGTTGGGCAGTTTTATACTGCAGTAAAATATTAATTGAGCTTTTCTGTCAATTTAGCTGTTACTTCTTTTTTCTTATGTCCTTTGAATTGCTTGTTCTTGTATTGCAGACTGTAGTTCCAGAACGGGTGTTGAAAATGGAAGAGGCTATCAAGTCTCGTAATTTTGAGTCCTTTGCCAGGTTAACTTGTGCAGATAGCAACCAATTTCATGCTGTATGTTTGGACACGAGCCCTCCCATCTTCTATATGAACGATACATCACACAGGTGATCTTTTATTTATCAGTGCTCTGTTTTGGGCTTCTGTTGCTAATGACACATCAGCTTTGACATTGCTGTCTGAATTAATCACAGGATAATTAGCCTTGTGGAGAAGTGGAACCAGTCAGAAGGAACCCCACGGGTATACTCTTCTTTTCTCCTTTTTTTTTTCTCAATAAACTGTTGCGGTTTATGGATGTCCATACCATGAAATAGGGTTGGTTACATGCTGAGTTCATAACAAGGGTATAATGGACCATAAGCTCATATGGTGGCACAAACAATTTGTACTGCCCTAGCCAAAACGTGTATGACTCACATTGCTCAATGATCTTTGTAGAAATAGCAAATGTTTGACTCTAAGCTCATTTTCCACACCCTTTTCACCCTTTTCTAATTGTCATCAGTCCATTGGTGTTAATGCTATGGAGGATCATATTTAATTAGTACATATATTGGATATGATATATATACCAATTCATTACTTTGTTATGATGGAAACAAAAGCCCAAGGAATGCACAAGATAATCTGGCTGTACATAATATGGCTTCGTGATAAGGAAGTTCTTTCATTGAAAATCCTTGTCTAGGACTTATTTGTACTGTTTATGTTTTCTAGTATGCATTTTTCTTCTGTACGAGTATGGAACTAGTAGACAGTTGTGCTATCAACTCTTCTCATTCTACAAGAGCTTTTTTTGATGGCAGGTTGCTTACACCTTCGATGCTGGGCCCAATGCTGTCCTAATCGCACCAAACCGCAAAAATGCAACCATTCTCCTTCAGAAGCTCTTGTATTATTTCCCTCCTCAAGATAATGATCTCAGCAGGTGCGTTAATATTGTCATGAGTATGACATGCCAATCTATCCAAGAATCTATTTGACAAACAAAATGATGCAGCTATATGGTTGGCGACAAGTCGATTCTAAGCGATGCTGGACTGAAATCGATAGAAGATGTGGAGGCCCTCCCAGCTCCTGCCGAGACGAAGATGCCGAGCCAAAAATTCAAGGGAGATGTGAGCTACTTCATCTGTAGCAGGCTTGGAGCTGGCCCAAAAGTTGTCACTGACGAAAGCCTAGCATTGATCGATTCGGTCACGGGGCTCCCCAAGGGAGTGTAGCTGAAACTATGTCATTCGGAGAGTTTGTACTGAGAGCGCAAAGCGAATTCAACTTTTGTAGGGTCATAAACTCGGCTTTGATGATGTAATATTTTTCTCCCGTTGACACTGGCTGTTATTGCTGCTCCAAGGACAATACTGGTAATAAAAAAATGATGAAATAAATTGATCAAGTCCTGTTGTTATATACGAGTATGTGAGCCCGTGGCTATGTATAGCGACAGAAGTATTGCAACTATTGTCAGCAAGTACTAGCTTGACCTGTGCCATTAGCATTTCGATTTCTTCTCAAAATACCACTTGCTAATTTTATATTTTTTCCAAAGCAAGAACTAACAAAGTAAGTTGCCCATGGAGACGAGAGCCTCGTTGATGTGGCCGGTGGTCGCTACCTCTAAATCTCAGAATATTTTGGCTGTTGCCGTCACATTGGGCAGTTTTAGGTGTTCAGTTTCGTCTGAAACTCTGAAAAGCATGGAGCTCCCCTTAATTATACCCCATTCGGACATGTATTCTTCTGAAAAGAACAGGGAGACTTGAAATTTATTTACTCATGCTCTGAATGCGATCTGCCTGGGCGGTGGTTGGTTTGTTGTGATTGAGTTGTCATTTTCTTGGTCTTCACAAATTCTGTCCCAGCTTCGAAATCGCACGCATCATCTCCAAATGTTGTGCATCGAACAAGACATTCAAAATTTGTCCATCTATCACATATCAGGTCTCGGTATATATGGCAAGATAAGTGCTTGAATTGTTCGATGACATAATCGAGCTGAGATTAAGAGCTAGCCATATTGAGTCATTGAGGCAGATTAAGAGCAATGACATAGACATGTACCAGATCGATTTGCAAGAGATCAATGATGAACGAACTGGATGCTTGTCTCGATCTCAATTAAGATAGTAGTCGCACAATACTATTGATCGCATTACTTAAAGCAGGCTAATGCTAGATAATCAGAAACTCTTAATACTAGTAACTTGCAAGCAAGCACGAGGAGACGACAGCTAGCTACCCCCAGCAAGACGATTTAATTTTTTTTTTCCGGAATACGTAAAAGGATTGCGCATTTTTTATTAAGAGGAATAAAATTTACACAAAAGGCAAAACAAAGAAAAGAAGGGGGTTTGGGAAGAAAAGAAGAAAAAAGTGAAAAACAATTACTTAAGCCTATTATTGCAATTACAATGGGAAGGACGATGTTTATTAACTCTGGAGCATAATTTTATGGGCTGCCATGTCAAAAGCTAGCTGCAGGCTTGCAACGAGTAGTATATAAGAGGCCAGGCAGCTAGATAGCGAGTGAGCATTGAGGCGTACGAGTAGGATGATTGTGAAGATGAAGCCGGTGGTGGCGCTGTTCCTAGTGACCGTCCTCATCGCCTCGCGTGAGTCATCTTAATTACTAATTATCTAGCTCCTCCCTCCTCCTCCTCAGTGCTTAACTATTAGTTTCAGTTAGCCTGTTCAATGCTTGACTATTAGTTTAAGTTATCAAGTTAGCATGAATGCATATACATGCAGCAATAAAAGAAGAAGATGGAAAATACTATTATTATTGCAAATGCAAACAGCTATAGCTAGCTAGAAAATGAAAAGAAAGAAAAGAAATAAGATGGGATTTAGAAATGGAAATGCAGATGGTGCGATGATGCAGTGGGCGGCGGAGGCGGAGACGTGCAACTACCCAATCTACAAGTGCGAGGGGGTGTGCTACAAGAGAGGCAAGTGCAACGCCTGCTGCAAGCAGCTCGGCTTCCTCGGCGGCAAGTGCAGCCTCCTCCGCGGCATGCTCTGCCTCTGCTGCCACGAGGACGACGACCAGCCGCCGCCCTCCTCTTCCTCCTCCACTCACCTCCCCGTCGCCGCCATCGATCACGATCACGCCGCCGGCATGCCATGATCATCATTCATCCATCTATATATATTGCTCATTTGCTCGCGTCTATATATATACACACACACACATACCTGCACTGCAGGTACCAATCTCATCTACTCCCATTTATAGTTGGTGTACATATATATGTTGGCTGGATCATGAGCCACCGGATGTGATGTGAGCAATTAATAATAATAACCACGGATTACTGATGCTGCAAATGATAATTTTTTTTTCTGCTCTGCTGCAACTATGATTTTCGAGATACAATGAACAACACATCAGGCAGGCGCGCAATGAGAGGGAACTACTTGAATAAATTTAATTTTGTAGAGAGAATCTATTTGGAATATCTGTTGCAGGTGCATCACTCCGGTCAAAAACATTTCACCTTTGGGATGTTGTTGCTGTGCTAACTACTAAGGAAGATATATCATCTTATTATGCCCAAATTTTACAACACTTTGCCTTTATTGTTACTCCCTCCGTATTTTAATGTATGACGCCGTTGACTTTTTGACTAACGTTTGATTATTCGTTTTATTCAAAATTTTTGGGTAAATATGAAAATACTTATGTCATGTTTAAAGAACATTTGATAACGAATCAAGTCACAATAAAATAAATGATATTTACATAATTTTTTGAATAAGACGAATGGTCAAACATTGAACAAAAAGTCAACGGCGTCATATATTAAAATATGGAAGTAGAATTAAAATAGCATCAGCCAAATTGTAGTACAGTAAGAGGAAATCATCATATCATTAGAAGGAAGCAAGATTTTTTTTTTTGGGAATGTGATTAGTTGGCCCCTGTTCTGTTTTCCCTTTTTCTTTTCGGGTGATGACTGGTTTGGTTGCCACTTTGCCTTGACAGCTTAATGTTAAACAATTATAACCCCTTTTCTCTCTTAATAAAATTTGGTCGGTCAATCCTTCGGTCGAACTAGCAAAGAAAAAAACTTTTCATTTTCCAGAATGAAGGAGCATATATAATAAGAGGACAGCACCTTAATAAGGCTGTGAATTCCTTGTCTGTTGGTAATATAAACGAAAGGCCGAATGGAGCATATACAGCATTTCGATTATTACTCTATTACAAACGAAGAAGATTATTATTGTAATCTCGCTCGAAATGAAAAGGAAAAGGGAAATATACTGGGTAGTTTTACCGGAGAGAGGTGTAAGTAAATTAAAAGAGTCGAGAGTAACCACGAACGAAATCGCCGTTTTGGAATTTGTAGCGTATAGATTTGTGCACGACGACGGCGGCGCCGTCACTGCCCACCACATCAACGCCGGTGAGCAGCAAGAACCTGTCGTTCTTGCTTTTTTCGCCGGCGACGCGGAAGAATGGATGAAGTGAGATGTTGTCCTTCTCCTCCTCCTCCTCTTCCATGAACCTGGCGATGCAGAACCTACCGGAGCCGAGGTGCACGGCGTAGGCCTCCATCAGAAACGATCGCTTGGGCGGCGCCGCCGCCGGCAGCCGGTCTAGGCCATCCAACCAGCGCCTGACCACCGGCACATCGTAGGAACAGAGACGGCAGGAGCAGAGGTGCAGCCCCTTCACCGGCGTGGAGGAGAGCCCGAACCATCCGCCGTGCTCCTCCACGTACTCGCCGCGCCCCATGAACGGCATCCGCCATTCGCCGCGCGCCCTCCACTCCCCAGCCTGCGTGTCGAACGAGAAGGTCCCGGCTCCGTGCGCCGTCACCCACAGCTCCGTCTCGTTCACCACCGCGGAGGCGGTGATGTCGTACTCTCGGCGATGGCGGTGGCGGCGGATGTCGCCGTCGTAGCCAACCTTGGCGAAAGGAGGCGGCGGAAGAGACCGCCAGTACCAGCCCATCCTGGAGGACAGTGAGTCGTCGTCGTCGGGGAGTAGGCCGTAGGTGAGAGCCTCGAAGCAGCCGGGGTTACCGGAGAAGGGCACCCTCTCGATGACGTAGAGGCAGCTATCGCCGGCGGTGGTGAAGGAGATTGGCTCCATCTTGGGCTTGCACGGGTCGGGCATGTAGCGGACGGCGGCGGAGGCGGCGCTGTAGAGCAGACCGCGGCCGTCGACGTCGAGGGCGAGAAGGCTGTCGTCGCCGGAGAGGCGCAAGAAATCGACGTTGCCAGGGCCGACGGACAATGAGGAGGGGTGGAAGGTGATGGCCGGAGGAGGCAGGCCGCCGGCGGCGTCCTCCACGTCATCCGGATCGAGTACGTTGGCTGCTTGCCGACGTGGTGGAGATGAAAAGAGGGCCGATGCAGCGACACGGTACAGCTTGTACGCCGTCGCGCCGCCGCCGCCGGCGTTGTCCACCACCAAATTCACAAACCGCCGCATCTGCTTCTACAATGGTTTTTTTTTGTTTGTTTTTTTCCTTTACACAACAAGAATTCAGGGGAAAATACGATAAAACACAACCGACTGAACGAGGAAAAACCACGGGCCCATCAAAGCCCAAAGTATTTTTCCGCAGGCAATTATTTCATCTATATATTTTCCTCTACAATGAATTATTTCACCGTTCCGTTTTCAAACGTATATTGTTAGTATATCATAGCAAGTGGAATTTTGTCCCTCAAGGGAATATTTTCTCGTTTTCTACACGTCGTTCAAAAAAATTATAAAAAAATATCAAGATATATCAATATATGATATATCTTTTCGCAACCTGCGATTTTAAATTTGACTTATACAATTCAAAACAAAAATTCACAAATTTGTTATTTTTTTTCTACTTGTATAAGTTGAATTTGTATTTGTATGTCTGTGAAGTGACATATTACATATTGATTTATCTTACTATTTTTTTTCATATTTTTTGATGACTTTTTAAGTGACATGCGAAAATAAGGGGATATCCCCTTGGGTGATGAATTGAGTTTTTCATGGTTATTGTTTTTTTGAATGATAGTACAAACATAAGATGGATACACATATGCACAATCTTTCTTTATAAGCACCATCAAAGACTCAACTAGTATATCTTGAGATTCACGAAATCACCGCGTACGTCTCGCTGCGGTTGACTCATATGACGATTCACCATTCATTTTACAAAACAAAAAACATGCATGTGTCATTCATATTATTACAACTTATGTGTACCCTATAATTTAAACATGATTTATGTTTTTTTATATTTACCCTAAATTTTTAGATAAGACAATGATGAAATATTATTTCAAAAATCAACAGTATTACACATATTTAAACATAAAGTACGTATCATAAAACTACACATGCTTTTACAACCATCACAAAACTATCGATTGGCATGTTATTCTTCATGCATGATTCATCCATGGAAGCACGATTAGTAGAGGGAGGAGGGCCTTGGGAGGACGCGAGCACGGAGCGGGTGCTTCATGACGGTGGTGAAATCCAGCTCCTCCGCCATGTCCGCCGCCTCCCCCTCCGTCTCCGGCAGCCACTCCAGCTCCCTCACCAGGCTCCCCACCAGGTACTCCGCGTGCAGCGTCCCCACCGTGTACCCGGGGCACATCCGCCGCCCCACGCCGAACGGCATCATCGTTATCTCCCTGCTCCCCGTCACGTCCACCTCCACCTCGCCGCCGTCCATGAACCTCTCCGGCATGAACTCCCTCGCCGCCGTCCACACCGCCTCGTCCCGCCCCAACTCCGCCACCCACACGTTCAGCTCCGCGCCCCTGGGCACCACGTAGCCGCCGACCTCCGCGTCGCTCTGCACGCCGTGCGGCAGCAGGAACTGCGCCGGCGGGTGCAGCCGGAGGCCCTCCAGCACCACGGCCTTGAGGTACGGCATCGCCTGCAGGTCTGCCTCGGTTAGCTCCGGCCGGCGTCTCACCTCGTCGTGGACCTTGGCCTGGATGTCGGGGCGGTTCACCAGCTCGGCCATGATCCACTCCACCAACGTCACCGTCGTGTCGGTGCCGGCGTTGAGGAACTCGGAGCAGAGCGCGATGATCTCGTCGTCCGTCAGCGGCCGGTCGCCTTCCTCGGCCACGCGCAGCTGGAGGAGGGAGTCCGTGTAGCAGGGTGGGTCATCGCCGTCTCCGTCTCCGGCTCCGGCGCGCCTGGCGTTGATCAGCGGGACGTATATCTCGCCCACCCTCCGGCGAACGGCCACGTGAGCGGCCCACCGGTTGCGGAAGAGCCTCTTGGTGATCGCCGGGAAGAAGGAGAAGACGGGGAAGCTGGTGAAGGCGCGGAGCATCCATAGCTCCAGCCGCTCGACCTCCTCGAGCGCCTCCGGGGCAAGCCTGGCGCCGAGGCTCATGTACAGGAGCAGCTCGAACATGGCGCGCCGGAGCAATGGCCTCAGCTCGACGGGCCGGGAGCCGTCGCCGCCGCGGTCGCGGAGGCCGCGGACGAGCACGTCGCGCGCGCGCCGCCTCGCCGGCGCGAAGAGCGCGACGCGGGCCGGTCTGAGCGCCTCGGAGGCGAGGTTGCGGCGGACGAGGCGCCAGTAGGGGCCGTACGGGGAGGAGTTGATGTCGCGGGCGTCGGAGGTGAAGAGGCGGCCGAGCTCCGGGAGCGGCGGGCGGTCGGCGAAGGTGGAGCCGCCCTGGACGAGTGCGCGGTGGGCGAGGCGGCGGTCGGCGACGAAGACGAGGGTGGTGCCGAAGAGGCGGATGGAGATGACGGGGCCGTGGCGCGCGTGCAGGTCGCGGAGGAGCGGGCCGAGGTCGAAGATGGAGCGGCGGAGGAGGAGGAACTTGGCGAGGAAGAGCAGCGGCGACGGCCCGGGAGGGAGGCGCGCCTTGATGCTGCTAGAGCGGCGGCGGCGAGCGGTGGCGAGCAAGACGGCGACGAGCGAGATGGAGAAGAGGAGGAAGAGCCAGGTCTCCTCCATTGTTGGCTTGGCGTTGCTGCTGGTATCCTTGCTTAGCTTAATTGCAGCTCTTCCCTCCAAGACTAAGTACTAACTCTCCTCATATTCTAACTTTACCTTGTGGATATTATTTTGGAATAGCAGTACTAGTAAAAAGTCCGTAATGACTTTTATTTATACTTGAGGTAATAATATAATATTATTCCATCTAGTCTTATCCATCATGTGTTTTTGTCAAGGCTTTTTTTTTTTTCCTTTCTTACGTACGCAAAGCAAACAAAACAAGAGTGCGCGTTGAGCTTTTTTATTCTCTGGCTTAGCTTTGGTGGTTTCGATAAGTCTCTACGTTGACTATTCACACAGTTAGTTAGCCCATGACCTCTTCACCTTTGTTTGGTTGTTAATGGAATTGCCACGTTCGATCTTATTTTTAAAAATCCAGTTATATACTATATCCTCCATACCCTACGCAAACAACAATAGTTGAGTTTGACATCCATACCCTACACAAACAACAATTAGTTAAGAGTGACAGTTTTGTATGTATGCATGCAGTCGAGAATCCAAAAGGTCCATGTGAGCAACAGGGTAGGGATTGACGGTGTACTGTACACTGCACAGCACGTCCTACTCCTAGTACATCACTTCTTGTTTCCAGAACAAGCCAAACCCGTTGCAAGCAGTTGCTCAACAATAATTATATCAAGCATTGGCTGGAGCAATCTATATGAACATAGGAGATACAACAAATAATACGACCAAGCATGATCAAATGATGTAGATAGAATCAGGACATGAATGACTTGATTAGATGAAACAGGAAGACAAAAACACAACATGAAGGATGATCACAAGAAGCACATGCAGCCATAGGCTAATAAAGATCCCCAAGGCTGAGCACAAGTAGCAGCACAGGTGCGCATCAGTTACAATGAGAAAATGAACAAGATAGAAGCAAGTAACAAACAAATACAAGTGTGGATAGGATATTAATTAGTTAGTGTTTAAAGTTGATATCTTCTAGGAATTGCTACGAGCGTACAAGCAACCACCCAGTTTCATACACAACCTGGGGGCTGGGCAAAGCTATCATCCTCTTTCCTGCCTTGGGATCAATCCCCTCCAGGCTCCAGCATCCTTGACATCGACGGTGAACTCGTACTCCTGATCACGGCCCAGATAAGAATCGGACATCAGGTAGATCATGTACTCCTTTCTCCCAGCTTCTGAAGCAGCGGTGAACTCAAGCTTCACTCGAGCCCTCTTCTGAAGTGCAACCCTGATTGGTAGAGCTATCACCAATTACCAGCCACCAGCCTTCTTCCTTGGGCTTTGGGTACCTGGGGGCATGAACTGGCCCCACCTCGGAAGGCAAGTTCGTCATGTCACGCTCCAGGGTCACCTGTACAGTTACATTGTCACCAGCCCTGATATCATCCACCCTCGCCAACTTCGTAAGTCAAGTCGACATTGGGGAAACGCTTGAAGAATTCAATGATATCCTGTAGCTGAGGGTTTGATAGCTGCAACAGATCCCGCATCTCATCGATGCTCATCTCAGCCAGATCGAAGATGCTCTCAATGGGCCTCCCTTCATTCTCCTGGCATCTCCGCGCCAACTCCTTGGTGAAATGTGGAAGCTGTAAAAGAACAGAAGCACGATCCCATATGCCTTGTGTCACCATTTGACTCAGCTCCATTGCATTAAGAGCAAGCGTAAGCCATCCATTGCTGGAGATAACATCAACCATTGCCTGGAGCAATCTATGAGCAGAAAGGAGTATCTCCCGCTGGTCGGCTGCCAAGATAGTGCGCCTTGAAAAATGAGCTTGCAGCAGCGCGTTGGCCTTGACATGTGGATCACTGTCACGCCCAGAAATTCACTAGTAATTTCCGAACTAATTTGTGCATACAATCCTCGTCCAGGAATCAGCCGAGGTACACAAACTGATAATTTAATATACAAATCCATCATAATAATAACGTTACATACTTACAAAAGAAAAAAAAAACAACAGCGGAATAACGATCTAACGAAGCTCCGGCTCCACTCCCACAGGCAGCTCAACTGGGGTATAAGCCAAACGTCTTCTCCTTCTAGATCATTTTTCTTCAACTTAGGTTGATTGATTATTGCAAGGTGAGCATATGACATACTCAACAAGCCACACAGCAAATATGCAAGTGCACAAGGATACCAAAGGATGGCATAATATAGGCTCATTTGCAAAAGCAGCATTTAGCAAACATTTAGAAGTAAAACAGTAGAGTAATTATTCATCAATTTTAATCAACACTGAACAGCACACCCATGCTGCTCAGGCCCGACCATCCTGAACAACCATACCCGGCTGTACAGATCTAACTCCAAACCAGGAGCTAAGCAAATTATTACCAGTTATAGCACCAATAATTATTGTGAGAGGTGTGAGACTAATCACGAAAAACATTGCTCAACCCGCCCATGACCGCGGGCACGGCTATTCGAATAGTTTTACTCTGGCCAGAGGTGTACCACTGTACCCACAAGACAAAGCCTCAACATCATGTCTACCATGCGTCGCGATACTGGAAAGTACCCGAATAGAGGCTGTGACAATATCCTCTGCACAACACAACTCACCACAGTGCACCGTTCCTGGATCATAATCACCCCCTTATAAAACAAGGCATGGACTCCCCAGCGACCCCCACGAACTTCTCGCCGCTTCTCAGTCTGGCACCCCGTGATGAACCATGCTATACAAAAGGTAAAGCCGTTGCCCACGCTGGCTTATGGTTGGCACGGTTAATGTCTCACAACAGTAGCTCGCGAACCGGTCCTTAATTGTCATGAGCACGACCATCAAAACCATGTGCTCACAACCCACCATTAATCAAATTTTAGTTGGCAAGTAATTAATTAACCAATCACGATTGACCATCATGGGTACCATTAAATATAATCATAAGTGATAGTGTAACATTAGTTATCCCAATCATGTGCTAATGTTTCTAAGCATGGCTAAGCAATTATGTCCAACATCTAGCTGAACCAAACCAATATATAAGGTTTAAGCTAATCAATTTATTAGCTTAGGAAAATAAAGTCATCTTCGGCCATAATTAAATGAGAAAGACTCACCACCCAATGACATTCGAAAATAATGCATATTTTAAAATAAAACAATAGCTTTAAATGGGTTCAACATGCTCAAAGGGTCATTTGGGATTTGTGTGACTTGCCTTACAATAATCGGTCTTCAATTAGTCTTCTTGAACACTTCCGACGCACTCGCGAACCTTCGCAACGATGAAAACGACAAGCTAACACGCAAAACGAGAAAAAAAGACTAATAAAAACCAAATAAACAGTACATATAAAGTAAACAAACATGTAGATCATGATTTTAGATGAATTTAGAGACTTGAACCACTTAATTCCGACTTCATATGAATTAGTGATGAATTTTACAAGATTAATTAAACTGATTTTAGCCTTATACAGCAAAGAATTCACGATTTATTAAATAGATAATGACATCATCGATGACATCACAGCCGACCATGCACTGGTCCGCGAGGTCGCCGGTGTTAGGAGGCTCGGCCGGGCTATCCGAGAGCACCAACGCGGAGAGGACGACGAGACGAACTCACCGGTGGTGACGGTGACGAGAATTGATGACGGAAAACGGCCGGCGACCGTAGGTGACGATGGGAGCAACAGAGGTGTGGACGGGCTTCGTCTTGGCGCTGTGATGCCGAGGAAGGCAACGGCGAAGCTTGGCGTTGACGGAAACAACGGTGGTGTTCGGCCGGAGACGGAGTAGATCGGATTCAAAGTGACGAAGGGCTTCCGGCGAGTTTCGGCGCAAGGTAACCAGCGGCCGGGATGGAGATCAGCCTTTCGGAGCCGAGGGAAGTGGCAGCGCAGAAGGGCGTCGGCTGGAACGGCTGCCGGTGGCGGAGACAGAAGGCGACCGCGGGTAGGGCAGTACAGGCAACGGCGATGGCTGGGACTTGAGGCAAACGAAAGAGGAGAGGAAGGGGACTCTATTTATAGCCACGGGAGAGAGAGATCGGGCTTGGAACGCAAGGAATCACGCCGGGAAAACCTAGGGTTTGGCGGAGAGATAAACTCGAAAACGAATCCAAATTCGCGTCGTATTCAAGGGGATAAAATCGGATTTTAGAGGCAAGTGCAACGCCTGCTGCAAGCAGCTCGGCTTCCTGGCGGCAAGTGCAACCTCCTCCGCGGCATGCTCTGCCTCTGCTGCCACGAGGACGACGACCAGCCGCCGCCCTCCTCCTCCACTCACCTCCCCGTCGCCGCCATCGATCACGATCACGCCGCCAACATGCCATGATCATCTCATCCAGCTATATATATTGCGTTATTACCCATTTGCTCGCGTCCATGAGCCACCGGATGTGATGTGAGCAATTAATAATAATAATCATGGATTACTGATGCTTTTTTTCTGCTCTGCTGCAAATGATTTTTTTTTCTGCTCTACTGCAAATATGATTTTTGAGATACAATGAACAACACATCAGGCAGGCGTGCAATGAGATGGAACTAGTTGAATAATTTAATTTTGCAGAGAGAATCTATTTGGAATATATGTTGCAGTTGCATCACTCCGGTCAAAAACATTTCACCTTTGGGATGTTGTTGCTGTGCTAACTGCTAAGGAAGATATATCATCTTATTATGCCCAAATTTTACAACACTCTGCTTTCTTAATTGTCAAAATAGCTGCAGTCAAATTGTAGTACTGTAAGTGGAATTCATCATATGATCATTAGAAGGAAGCAGGAATTTTTTTTTGGCAATGTGATTAGTTGGCCTCTGTTCTGTTTTCACTTTTTCTTTTCGGCTGATGACTGGTTTGGTTGTCACTTTGCCTTGACAGCTTAATGTCGATCTTGTAAACAATTATAACCCCTTTTCTCTCTTAATAAAATTTGGTCGGTCAATCCTTCGGTCTAACTTGCAAAAAAAAAGTTTCTTTTTCCAGAGTCAAGAATGAGCATGTATAATAAGACTATAAGAGGACAGCCTCTTAATATAAACGAATGGAGTACCCAAAAAGTACCATTCATATACAGCATTATTACTATTATTGCAATCGAAAGGAAAAGGGATATATATATAAAAATGATATATTCACTCCGTCACAAAACAAAATATAGCTAGTTTTACCGGAGAGAGGTATAATAAGTAAATTAGATGAAATTAAAAGAGTCGAGAGTAACCACGAACGAAATCGCCGTTTTGGAATGGGTAGCGTATAGACTTGTGCACGAGGACGGCGTCGTCACAGGCCACCACATCAACGCCGGTGAGCAGCAAGAACCTGTCGTTCTTCTTCTTGTTGTTGTTGACGCCGGCGACGTGGAAGAATGGATGAACTGAGATGTTGTCCTTCTCCTCCTCAACTTCCTCCTCCTCCTCCTCTTCCATGAACCTGGCGATGCAGAACCTACCGGAGCCGAGGTGCACGGCGTAGGCTTCCATCAGAAAGGATTGCTTGGGCGGCGCCGCCGCCGGCAGACGGTCTAGGCCATCCAACCAGCGCCTGACCACCGGCACATCGTAGGAACAGCAGAGATGGGAGAGATCGCAGGAACAGAGGTGCAGCCCCTGCAGCGGCGTGGAGGAGAGCCCAAACCATTTGCCGTGCTCCTCCACATACTCGCCCCGCCCCTTGAACGGCATCCGCCATTCGCCGCGCCCCCTCCACTCCCCAACCTGCGTGTCGAAAGAAAAGGTCCCAGCTCCGTGCGCCGTCACCCACAGCTCCGTCTCGTTCACCACCGCGGAGGCGGTGATGTCGTACTCTCGGCGCTGGCGGTGGCGCCGGAAGTCGCCGTCGTAGCCAACCTTGGCGAAAGGAGGCGGCGGAAGAGACCGCCAGTACCAGCCCATCCTGTCCAAGTCGTGGGGGAGTAGGCCGTAGGTGAGAGCCTCGAAGCAGCCGGGGTTACCGGAGAAGGGCACCCTCTCGATGACGTAGAGGACGCTATCGCCGGCGGTGAAGGAGATGGGCTCCATCTTGGGCTTGCACGGGTCGGGCATGTAGCGGACGGCGGCGGAGGCGGCACTATAGAGCAGACCGCGGCCGTCGACGTCGAGGGCGAGAAGGCTGTCGTCGCCGGGGAGGTGCAAGAAATCGAGGTTGCCAGGGCCGGACAATGAGGAGGGGTGGAAGGTGATGGCCGGAGGAGGCAGGCCGCCGGCGTCGTCCACGTCATCTGGATCTAGTTCTTTGGCTGCTGCTTGCCGACGTGCTGGAGATGAAAAGAGGGCCGATGCAGCGACGCGGTACAGCTTGCACGCCGTCGCGTCGGCGCCGACGCCGGCGGTGTCCACCACCAAATTCACAAACCGCCGCATCATCGTCTCTATTGATATTCTTCTATTCAAAATTTTTCTTTTCTATATTTTTTTTCTTTTGACAAAGAGTATCTTCGATCTGGAAGAAATCACGCACCTTCTGGAGTATGCAGTCTCGCTCGTCCTCACGCGATAGGCGGACCGCCGAATCTCCTCTCCTCGGTGGCGCGTGATCTCGACGGCGGGGCGGGATCTCGGGGACGGCGGGCGAGATCTCTCTAGCGGGCGGCACGGGAGCTCGGAGCTCGGGGAGAAGCTTTTCTTTCTTTTCTTCCTTTTTTTTGTTGGGCAATTTACAGATATATACGGCCATACGGGACAGTTATCTCATCGGAGCAAATCGAGATGTTGTACTGTGGGGCCCATCGCCCGCCGAATTACTTTAGACTGAATTTTTGCCGTATAAACTGCGAGACAATTTATTAAGTCTAATTAATCATTATTAGCAATGTTTACTGTAGCACAATATTGTCAAATCATAAAGCAATTAGATTTAAAAGATTCATCTTGTAAATTAGTCGCAATCTATGCAATTAATTATTTTTGTAGCCTACATTTAATACTTTATGCAGGTGTTCAAACGTTCGATGTGATAGGGTGAAAAATTTTAGGGTGGATCTAAACAAGGCCGTGGCAAAATGTGGCATAGAGAACTGTTAATGCTAAAATTTGATTTGAATATTTAAGTAAATTTCGTTAACGAAATATGACAAGATTTATACAACAGAGATCGAGTTTGAAAAGGAGTTACGACGACATGGCAGATAAGTTTTGTATTTATGAATTTTTTTTCTTTTATCTTTACAAAAGTTTGTGTCATGTCTAAATAGAACTCTTATCGGTTTGTGTGTATAAATATGTATACCCAGGGTCCCTATAATTTATCTCATAGCAGGGTCCCTATAATTTATCTCATAGATAATTACAATTACTCTCGGCGCATTGCCATCATTCTTCCCGAGGTTTTTATTTATCACTGACAAAACTTGACACTTGACGCGAGGTTGCATCTTGCATCTCACTTTTTTGAGAGCCGCGTAATGGGATGCTCCGTTTGTTGTTGGATTGAAGGAATGATAATACTTCATTTCTTTTATATTTTAAGTCGTTTGATTTTTTTCTTAGTCAAACCGAAAAAAGTTTGACCGAGTTTGTAGAAAAATATGGTAACATTTACAATACAATACAAAACAAACATATTATTAAAATATACTCAATGTTAAATTTAATGAAACTAATTTAGTGTTATAGATGTTGCTATTTTTTTTACTTAAATTTGAGCAAACCTAAAGAACTTTGATTAGAAAAAAAGTCAAACAATTTATAATATAAAACAGATGGAGTAACAAATTGTATTATTGATGGTTTGAAATTCGAGGATATTATTGATGTTTACAGAAACTGTACAATACTCGTATACAGTGTTGTGGAAAACGGTATACGGGTATCAGACAAAGGGTACCGCCAAACGATTAATCGGAATTTGGCGGAAATATAACGTTTTAAAAATATATGTACATTCTCCCTCCGTCCAAAAATATAAACATTTTTAGCTATCATAGCCAAAAGTTATTATATTTTAGGATGGAGGGAGTAGTTGATAATAGTTTTCCCTTTTTGATAAACAAATGCATATAACTAAATATATTCCTTCTATATATATCCTTAAATAGAATAACCATATATGACATTTAAATAAATTCATAATGGATAGCTGTTACTGTATATCTCAATTCTCACGTAGTGATGGGTTTTGTTCATAATGCATGAAATGAATTATCAAGAGAATGTTACATAGCATAAATGACCGTAATCAAAGTCCCAAATAACATGTGTATCGGTTACCTCGAAGAGCTTCATCAAATACAAACTCCAATAACGTGATCATCATCAAAATCAAGGAACTCGTGTTCAAACTTTAGAGGAAGTCAGTTCCTTGTCATTTTACATCTTGCTGCCTTATGAGAATTCCGGAAGAGCAAACTCATCAAAATCAAGGAACTCATATTCAAAAACTTTAGAGGAAGTCAGTTCCTTGTCATTTTACATCTTGCTGCCTTGTGAGAATTTCAGAAGAGCAAACTTCTAGTCAATAGTAGTAAACGGCACGGATTCGGATCAGATGCAGTCACAGTAGTGACTGCAACTTTAGCAGTACCCATCATCCAACCATCCAGCACACAAGGGATGGTCTAGATTGGTTGCTCAATTTCCCCCAACTTTTCACCTACTCTCTGACTCCAGAAGATGTGTTTTGGAGGGAAAAGTCTGAGAGGGAGGTGAGAATTGGCGCCAATTCTACCATGGGAAGCATACTTTACCCCCTACTGCTGCACATCACACGCTTCCTTTTCTCTTCTCTGTTCAGCCATGACCGTTGAGAAGGCCATGGAGCAAAACCTGGAGAGGTACAGATCGCGATAGGATCCTTTGTCTTCTGATTTTTGTCTTCTTTCTTCCTGTTTTGTTCATGCGTCAAACTTTTTATTCCTCTGTACTGTAATGTAACAGATCTACTAAACCTCCCTGTTGGATGCCTCAAATTGGTATGACATTTAATTCCTATGAAGAAGCTTGGGATTTTTGGGTCAAATATGGTGGTCGTATTGGCTTTGATGTTCGAAAGAATTACACTAACAAAAGTGATCTTGATCAGTTAGTAACATCCAGTAGGTTTGTTTGTTCAAATCAGGGTTCTAGAGCAGAAGAAAAGAAATATGCTGTAGCAAAACGTAATCGAGCTCATACTCGAACTGGTTGCCAAGTTCGCATGGGCATCACTTTACTCAGGGAAACAATGACATACAACGTTCATGACTTAGCTGTAGAACACAGCCATCTTCTTCAAACTCCACAAACAAGCCGTTTGATGCCATCACAAAGGAACATTTCTAAACACCAAGCAGTCGAAATTGAGGTGGCGTATGATTCTGGTATTACACCTAAAGCAGCACATGAGTTTCTTGGTCGGCATGTTGGTGGGTCAGCTAATCTTGGTTACACACAGCGTGATCATAAGAATTATTTGCGTTCTAGGCGCCAAAGGGACTTACTTTATGGTGAGGCAGGAAGTTTACTAAAGTACTTCCAAGATAAAATTGTGGAAAATCCCTCATTTCACTATGCAGTGCAATTGGATTACGAAGAACAAATAGCTAATATATTTTGGGCAGATGCTAGGATGATTGCTGATTATGCTCACTTTGGTGATGTCATCACCTTCGACACTACATTCGGGACAAATAAAGAAAGTAGACCTTTTGGTATGTTTGTTGGCTTCAACCATTTTAGAGAGACAGTGGTTTTTGGTGCAGCTTTGATGTATGATGAGACATTTGAATCATTCAAGTGGATGTTCAATACATTTTTATCAGCCCATAATCAAAAGCAACCTCAAATCATTTTTACAGACCAAGACATTGCCATGGGAAAGGCTGTGTCTGAAGTATTCACTGGTGCATGGCATGGTTTATGTACTTGGCACATATCACAACATGCAGTAAAGCATTTGAGTCCTCAACAAACAGAAGGTTCAAGTATCCTAGCAGATTTCAGTGCATGTATGTATGAGTATGAGGAAAAAGAAGAATTTGAAGTATTTGATGCCATGAGACAAAAGGTGCGTAAAGTGACTTGGTTGGATAGCATATACAATTTAAAAGAAAAGTGGGCTGAGTGCTACATGTCAGATGTTTTCACAATAGGGATGCGAAGCACACAATTAAGTGAAAGTTTGAATAGTAACTTGAAAGGTCATTTGAAATCAGATCTTGACATCGGCAGGTTCCTTAATCGTGTAGAGCGTGTTGTTGAAGAAAAGAGAGAGAAGGAATTGCAATCTGAATATGGATCAAGAAAGAATTTGCCAAGAATTATGATGACGCCTATTTTGGTACAGGCAAGTAAGCTTTACACACCTGCTTTATTTGAAGTCTTCCAAGCCGGATATGAGAAATCCATGGCTGTTCTGCCATGGGGGATGAATGGGAGACTTGGATAGCTGCAGGTCTTGTTAGCCCCATGTGTCACTCTGTAGCAACTCATTCTGTGAGATTTTAGCTTTCTTTTTATGTCTGAAATGGTGGTGCATTGACGCACCGCGCTACCTTGTACATTCCCTTTCTTACTCTTAATATACATCGGCCGGCTATTCGCCGGCCCGGCGAAAAAAAAGAAATCCATGGCTGCCTATACGAAAGGATCAAATGGAAGTAATGATTTCATAATTGCAATTGGCTCACTTGATGATCAGTTCATACTTGAAGATGAGCACAAGTTGACTGCCAACCCTTTTGATCAGACCGTGTCGTGTAGTTGTCGATTGTTTGAGAGAATAGGTCTACTGTGTAGACATGCCTTGAAAGCTCTTGATTTAGTGAACATTAAATTGTTGCCTGAAAAATATGTATTGAAGCGTTGGACTCGAGAAGCAAAATGTGGAGCTATTCAAGATATGCATGGCAGACAAATAGTGGAAGACCCCAAGCTGAGTACTACTCTTAGGTACAGATATCTGTACCAGCAATTTCTTCCTTTGGCTTCCAGAGCTGCAGACTTTGAAGAATGTTACTTGCTTGTGGAAGAAGCACTTCATGCCGTTAGTAAAAAAGTTGAGGACAAAATAAAACAAACTTACAGTGATGGCATTGCAAAGTCGAATGATCAGTCAACATCCCAGTTAGCTCAGAACTTGGCACATGTCTCTGGTCTGAAGAAAAAGGAGAGCCGGAAACGTGTAACAAAACGGAAAACAAATTGGATTGATAAACTGCAAAAAACAAAAAAGAGAGAGGTAAATATATTTGAGCGACTTCTCAAATCTGTTATGCAGCTATATATATTGAGAACTATATATTGAGCCACTTCTCAAATCTGTTATGCAGCCTGAAGAAAAGGCAGAGGAGGAAAACATGCAAACTGATGTGGAAGAACATCAAGAATGTGAAGCAATTAGCAGCTATGCCCAACTTCTACTTGTATGCTGACCAGTTTCTTCAAAGATAAATATATGTGCTAACAAATTATTTTAATTTGGATATTATCTTTTTTTCCCTAGGGTTCTATTGACGTTGAAGATGTCATCTTATCTCAAAAGTTCATTTGAAGAGGTCAATAGAACTTAGAAGGCATCGTGCTGATTTGGGAAGCAGATGATGATCTACTTTTGGATCATGAAAGCTTTTGTTACTGGGTTAATCTAGCAGTAGCATGGCTAGTTGATTTTGAAAGCTTTTGTCTCAGTGGATGCATGACACCTAATTTCAGCGAAAATAGTTAAACTCTAGCTCATTTTGTCAATTATGCGTGCAAGATATTATGAAGTTCAATATAATGAAATGAAGTCTGTCTACTTTTCTTTAACAATATTTGGGTTTTCTGAAAGTTCAAGAAAATTCAGATCAAAAGGAGAGAAATTGCAGGCAAAATCTGAACTGAAGCTGTTCTGTGCTTGTTCAAATAGCTAAAATGATGCATGACACAGTTAAATCTGGACCATCCCTCATGTGCTGGATGGTTGGATGATTAGGTACTGCCAAAGTTGCAGTCACTACTGTGACTGCACCTGATCCGAATCCAAAGGGCACAGCTAATGAGCTGGATTGTGGAATCGACCTTTGTCATCACGCCGATTATACGTCTGATTAGACGGAGACGGACGATTTAATCGGTAATGATCGGATTTATGGGTTCGTTACCGACTAATAATGACCGGATCGGCGTGACGTGATGGACTGATCTCCGTATCCGTATTATCGGACGTATTAACGGCCGTTAACACCGTTTTCCACAACACTGCTCGTATATATGTCGGTCGTTTTATATTTTCATATGATTAAAATCTCTTTGCGGACTATTTTTGTGATGATGGGAACCATCATATATGCATACATTAGGCCTAATTGGACTGGCCCATCTGCACTTCCCCACGGCGAAAATAATGGTGGTTTTAAATTGGCAATGAATAACCAGTCATTACTAGTAATATGTCAGTGCTAAACGCTACACTGTAATTCTATTTGTCTTTAATAAAATTTAAAATTTCATGTTGGCAAATTTTTTTTTTTGTGTTAGCATAAGACATGAATATAACCTCAATAAAATTTCATGTTAACAAAAAAATATTTTTTGTGTTAGCATAAGACTTGAATATAAGCTCAATAAAATTTCATGTTAACAAAAAAAATATTTTTTGTGTTAGCATAAGATCGTGAATATAAACTCAAATAACAGTTTGATATGATACATATATCAAATTAATAGTATTAATAGTTTTACCATGTAAAACAAGATAACAATTGTTGGTCATCTCGTTAACGTCTTCTTTTAAGATCTACATGGAACGACAACGAAAATTTGCCGATGCTAAAGTACAAATTTAAAGAAATACAAGTGTTAACATATAGTCATATTATCAGCCCGGTGCAAACTGACACATCTAGAACGCAATAGTATGGAGAAGATAATTACACAATATTCCAATTAAATTGTGATGATGTGCTGTATAAAACAAGAGGACGTTGGTATCATTTATTTATTTTTTTTGCAACTTGGAAGTATAAAGCATAAACATGTATGTGAGCAATCAGATCACACCTCACCAAAGCCGCTACCTGTTGTTAGAAACCATAGTACATATACAGAAAACTAGCATGGTGGCCCGCGCAGATTGCGCGGCTAGCATCATTATATATTTTTATATTATTTATTTTTATTTCTGAATTTTTATATTATATTTTATATACGTGTTAGTTATTAATTATTTTTAATATCAAATTTTAGTTATTTGTAAATTATATATATTCTTATATGGACTCTAGACTCGTCTTTTAATATTTCTTTTAATATCAAATTTTAGTTATTCTATTTTTTTTCTTAATTGTATTTCTATATGGACTCTATACTCTATTTCTAATATTCCTTATTTTTAACTCCAAATTTCTTTCATTTCCTAATTGTATTTCTATATGAACTATATATTCTACTTCTAATATTCCTTATTTTTAATTCCGAATTTTAGTTATTTCCTTATTGTATTTCTATATAGACTCTAGTCTCCTCTTCTAATATTCCTTATATTTTAATTCCGAATTTCAGTTATTTCCTAATTGTATTTCTATATGGACTCGTTTATTCCAAATTTTAGTTAGTTTTAAATTCCTATATGGACTCTATACTCTACTTCTAATAATCCTTATTTTTTAATTCCGAATTTGTATTTTTTTCTTAATTGTATTTCTATATGGATTCTATACTCTATTTCTAATATTCCTTATTTTTAACTCCAAATTTCTTTCATTTCCTAATTGTATTTCTATATGAACTATATACTCTACTTCTAATATTCCTTATTTTTAATTCCGAATTTCAGTTATTTCCTAATTGTATTTCTATATAGACTCTTGTCTCCTCTTCTAATATTCCTTATATTTTAATTCCGAATTTCAGTTATTTTCTAATTGTATTTCTATATGGACTCTAGTCTCCTCTTCTAATATTCCTTATATTTTAATTCCGAATTTCAGTTATTTCCTAATTGTATTTCTATATGGACTCTAGTCTCCTCTTCTATTTTTAAATTGTATTTCTATATGGACTCTGCTTTTTCTTTTTCTTCTTTTTCTCCGATTAATGTGAGAATTTCTAGGCCATGAGAGCGAACGTGGAGGCTCCTTTTTCTATTCATTTAATTATATATTATATAATAGATAGATAGATAGTACTGATTGGCAAAGATTAACTTCAGCACCATAGGTTTCAATAGAGGCTTACTTTATATTTAAATCAATTGGTAGAGCAAAGTCCGATTTGGCAAGATATCATCTACTGTTTGATTCCTTCAACAACTTGACATGTAAAATTCCTAATTGCAATTAAATATGTCGCACATGTATTGTATAATATATACATTGACACCACATTAATTATGAGATGCCCTTATTTGACCAGTGAATCGTAGTAAGAGTAAAAACTTATTTTGTCGAAGGAATAACAATATTGGAAAATACAAGGTGCAAAAGATTAATTAATAGTTGAGGAATCAAGGACGCAAGAGAGTAATTAGATAATTTACCGGTAAATCTTAGTATGTAGTAAACAATCTCATAATTTTTTTTTCCAGATTCAGCCAATCTGGTAGAGGAGCAATTTGAGAAATAACCAGGACAATACATACCACATTGGTTAATAAAATCCAAAATGGAGTCAGTCTGGCAATGGAAAACAAGCAGACATGCTTACAACACTTTCATTTTCATAATTAGAAACTTATAAGGAATCATGACAACTTATGATAATCTAAAAACAGTTTGTGAAATAGCATATGTTGTGCACTATACAGTACTAAATAGTACACTTTATTTTCATGGAAGGTGATAATATCTGCACCTTATGTTTCCATGCCATGTGAAAATAAAGGATGGGTTTCTGTGCGACTAATCAATCCTGAGGTAATTCCTTTTTTTCTCAAATAATTGTGCAAATTGTTCAAATATACAACAATTAAGGGCTAGACAAATAATTAGTCTGATCTGATGCCAGATCGCCAGGTGAAAAACAAAAGGCCTAGAAAAAGTAATCAACCCTACAACAATTCAGAGGCTTAAAATGGTTTCCCAAGACTACAAAATTAAAATACAACATAAGCCAAATTCAGAAAATATGGTCAGAAACTCATATCACACACTTCATGGAGTTCTAAAGTGAGGATAAGATTGTCTCAAAGTGCTACTGAGCAAGTTATCATTGTTTTGTTTTGTTCCTTTATTCTTTCACCATATAAAAAGGAATCATGGTGAGATAAATTCTGCCATTGTACTTGTACCTCTACAAAACAGATCTTGGCAGCTGAGCAATTGTACCTCTAAGTTTATCTCTGAAATCAGACTTCAACAAACATACTAAACACACACCCATCAAGTTTCAGAAAAGCTAAGCTGCTAAAGTCATGTTTGCTGAAGTAATGTGTGTATATTATAGTTTATTTTTGTTGAAAGAGCAATTCAGAAATCTGCATATTCACCAATATGGTTTTAAAACAGCAAGATCCAAATGCTCCTCTTAAGTTTGAACATACTCGCATTCCAAACAGCGAATGCGCATTGAAAAGAGCCATAGCGGCACATAATTTATAACAAAATATACTGAATTATCTTAAGTCTTAAGCAATGTTGACTGAATTTAAAACTTGTTACAAAGAAATCCTTGAAGGTTAATAGAACAGATATTAAACAGGTACTCACATTAGAGTCCAGTTCTTCAGTAATTTATCTCCAAGGTCTGAGACTCACTGCACTTCAAAAATTAGTTGCAGCCCAAACACACTCTGCAGTAATGCTGAGACAGTTAGCATTTTTCCTGGCTTGACAAAAGATTAAGCCTGCTATTTGAATTAGGGAAGCATATGCAGATAATTAATAAGTTATTTTCTCACACATGCAGATAATAACTTTTTTTTTCTCATAGGTGGCATAATACTACTTACCAGCTTATTCAGAAAATAAGCAGAGAAACATATAGTGTGAATGATCGCATTGAGCAAAGCTCGAGTGAACATATCTGCCCAGTAGGATTTAGGAACTGTAAAGGGCACGGATCCTATGTACAATAAAATTTAACCTTTTTACCGCAAGAAATATGCCAAGACATATGTCGTTCATAGCTACCAAAGGTCAATTTTGGTACCACGGAAAAACAAAAGGCTACTTCTGCATCATTAATTAACCAATCGTATCGATCACACAAGGAAAACAGGGGAATAAAATAGTAGAACCCACAAGTCAGAAAAAGCCCGACGTCGACGGGAAACAGCAAGGGGTCCCAAGAAGAGAAGCGGCTGGTTGCCCAACACCGATTTTTGAATGGGTAGCTTGTGCTCCTGCCAGATGACGACATTAGTGTGCAAATCAATCATGATTAAAATAAAAAATGATTATATTCAAAATTCACTAAGAACAACCCAGAAATGATATCGCCAAATTCAGAAATATTCAGAGGAACGCTCGCTCTGGCATTTTTCATTCAGCCTTTTAATGATGATAGAAGAAACATGGTTTATAGTGCTGTTTCACAATGAATATCTGCTCAATCAAGAGGAAGCATTTCTCATTAGTTTTAGTACACATCATGTTTGGAGAGGCGATATACGTTTTTAGATGCTGAACTTCAACTGAAATAATGCATCGAGGGGTTAGAACTGCATTGAGTATATTATTTTTATTTTTTTACCTATGCTGCAATCTAAACAGGCACCCCATTCTAAATAATCTGAAAACTCGACAATCTAAACAGGTTTCCCATTATGAAAATTATAAAAACTTGAAATTGCTTGTACCTTCAATTCAGGGAAGGAGGTTTTGCGAGCGCAAAACACCTGTTCATAGTGATATGGGAATCAGAAATGCTAGTCACCGGTATACCGTTTGGAGTCAGCCCCGGACGGGACAATTTCCCACGGATCAAACACACACCCTCACGGATCAAATACACACACTCGAGAAACATTGAGGGCCTATTTGGATTGCTACCATGCCAAATTTTTAGTAGTGCCAAATCTTAGACAAATTTTGGTCCTACCAATTTTTTGGTAGGATAAGATTATATTTGGTTTGGTACCAATATAAAGCCAACATGTGACTTCTAGTGAAGATTGTTCTAGATTGGTGGCAAATCTAGCATGGGCATTACCAATAAATTGGTCTCAATCCAAACAAGCACATGTACTATTTAAACTACCAAAATATTGGTAAGGCTAAGTTTTGGTAGCAATCCAAAACGGCCCTGAGTCACTCCCAAACAGACACCTACAGCTCCCAAATCGTCACGAGCATGGCTGCGGCGGCGGAGCCGGCGGCGGCGGCGGAGTCGGCGGCGGGCGGAGCCGGCGGCGGAGCCTGCTTGCGGCTCCTCCTCTTCAGCGGCGTCGATGCGCACAAGGTCAGTAGTGCCAGAGAGGGAGAGTGGCGTGAGCGTGGTGGTGGCGGCTGTGGCGGCGGCGTCTACGGCGAAGCCGGTGGCGTCTGCGGCGGAGCCGGTGGCTGCTGCTGCGGCAGAGCCGGTGCGCACGATACCCCTTTCTCTCATTCCTCTTTTTTCATCGATTTCCTGATTTTGATTTAACATCTCTTCATTTTTGCATTTTCTAGGGTTTGTTGAATCACTAATTTGTGGATGGGGCTCATCATATCACATCCAAATTGAAATCAAAGTAAGTTAATACTCTCTCTCTTTTTTCTGTGTGTTTTTGTTCATTCACTGGGGGTGTTTGTAGCAGAGGTGAGGGATGTGTGTATGTGCTGAATCATATGATACTTGCAGCAAAATGTTCGAATTGGAATAGATCGCTTGAAATGCTTCTAGCTGTATATTGATGGGAAGGCAAATATTGCTTGGAGCAAGCAATTTTGCCGTTAACAAGTACACACTGTTTTGAAACAGAGAAATCTTCATTCAACTAGTAGGATTTTTTTTTTGGGTGAACTGAAGTGTAAACAAAATCAGAGAAATCTGCATCAGTCGGTTGTTGGCTTCTAGTTCTGGGCACGCTTTGCTTGTCAATTGTTATCCTCTTTGTCATAGAGGGCAGTGCGTGGCGACAGAGATGGCAGATGCAGCTGAGTCATAGATGCAGATGATTTGGATTTTTTTTTCTGTTGATGTTTTGCATATCTTAGTGGCTACATGGGTGTTTTCTGTTTTAAAATGATTAGATACTTTTGTTCAATCGAGGATGAATCACCATTGAAATGATATTTTCTTTATCCGTTCACACATGTGCACAGAGTTGAAATGGCATTGCCACCTGCTTCAAGCGAATCCGATTTCATGCATGTTTCAAAGAAGACAAGGTGCTCTCCAAGGTTGAACAACGGCTCAGCTTCACCCCACTTTGACAAATCTAACACTGCTCATTCTTGTCATCTATGCAGGACTACATGAAAGAATATCGTAGTGAGCTATGCAAAAGGTTGTTGTACCATCGCTTCAACGACTTACATCCAAAACGTCGTTTCTAAGCTTCAGAACCAATATGCTCATTCGGTTCAAGCAGTGTCGGATGTGTGCTTAGGCCATTTTTGTAGCTCCCTCCCTCCCTCTCCCCCAACCAACATATGTAACAAGTCAAGTTTCAGAATTGTGTATGTGGCTACTGTTTTTGTCTTGAACTGGAAGGTTGCAAGGGGCACAACAATCAAAGACATGAACTCTGTATGTGGCTACTGTTTTCATGTACATATATGTTGGTAAAGAAGTGGATTATATTGCGTAGACCTTTTCTGTGGACTATATATAGTTTGAGTACGTTGTACACAATGAAACCGAGTTCAGTATCATATGAAACCTGAGGAAATGATACTGAGGAGGATCATGATACCTCCCAGGGTTCACATGATCCTACTCAAGTATCATATGTGAAACCAGTAGGGAACCACTTTACAAGACATGATACTAGATAGGATCATGTGATACTTCACATATATCAATCATAATGAAACTCATGTATCACATGATCCTACCTACCCATGTATCATGATAGATGATTTTCCTGGGTAGGATCATGTATGATACTTCACAGGTATCACACCATCCTACTAAAGTATCATATCTGAAACCTCACAGGGATCATGTTACCAGAGATGATACCCAAGTAGAATCATGTGTGATACCTGTAAAGTATCACACCATCCTACTAAGTATCATCTGTGAAACCCATAGAGATCATGTTAGAGGACATGATACCTAAGTAGGATCATGTTAGAGGACATGATACCTAAGTAGGTTCATGTTAGAAGACATGATACCTAAGTAGGATCATGTGTGATACCTCACATGTATCACACTTAATGATACTTTTTTTAGTAGGATCATGTGTGATAAGTATCACGCCATTAAGTAGCATTTGTGAAACCTATTGGGATCATGTTAGAAGACATGATACCTAAGTAGGATACATGATACCCAAGTAGGATTATGTTAAAAGACAAGATCCCTAAGTAGGATCATGTGTGGTACCTCACATGTATCACACTTAATGATATTTTTTTTAGTAGGATCATGTGTGATACCTGTAAAGTATCACACCATTAAGTACCATCTGTGAAACCCATAGGGATCATGTTAGAAGACATGATACCTAAGTAAGATCATGTGTGATACCTCAAATGTATCACACTTAATGATACTTTTTTGAGGAGAACCATGTGATGCTACAGAGGTATCACATGATCCTACAAGATAACAAGAGTACCATGTGATCCTCAAGAGTATCACATGATCCTAATAGAGTATCATCTTTGAAAACCACAAGAATCATGTGCTACTTGTGTGAAAAATTTCAGCAATCACATAAGACGCCGGATTGCAGAGGAAATTGGCAGACGACGTGTGCGCCAATGGAATCAGCCGAGGAAACGAGCATGGAGGCACGCGATTCCGCGAATGAATCTCCGGGATGCGGAGGAGCTCGCGCCGGTGAGGAATCACGCACGGAGGCGCGCGATTCCGAGGAGGATTCGTCGGGTTGTGGAGGAGTTCGCGCCGACTCGGAGGATTCGTTGGGTTGCGGAGGAGCTCGCGCCGGCGAGGACGCGCGATTCCGAGGCTGATTCGTCGGGATGCGGAGGAGCTCGCGCCGGTGAGGAATCGCGATTCGTCGGGTTGCGGAGGAGCTCGCGCCGGCGAGGAATCGCACGCGGGAGTGCGATTCTAGAGGAGGATTCGTCGGGAGGATTCAGACGGGGCAGCGAGCACTGGTACGATACGTTTCTATTCCTGTTTTTGCTGACGCACGCGCACGATACTGTGTTGGTTTCAGAATTATCCCTTTTTCGTCGGGATACCGGTATATAGCAGCCCTCTATGGGAATAGATAATTGGCGGCGGCCCCCTAGCTTGAGATGACGGCGAGACGGCCCTCTTGACAGCAGAGTCTTATACTCAAGCAATTCCTTACGCTGACAGATGAAACCAATTCAGGCAGAAAGCTTAAAAAATAAAATACTGATGACATCCCATATTTTAGTGGTGCAATTAATATAGTAAACATCATTATATTCATCAGAACTTGGACACAAATAATATACCATAATGATTGTTTTGGTCGTTGTATTTTGGTTTATTCTGGAAAATATTAAGAACCGTATGATGAAACGAGAGGAGGATTTATGTACCTTTGTGCGAATCAGAGATCCGTGGCTGTGTGGAGGCGGGTGACAGGGCGGGCGACGGTTTCGGTTGGTGGAGATCAGGGGTGGCACGGAGGACGGGACGAGACAACCGAGGCGGGCGACGGTATTTGGCGGTGGAGATCAAGTGGAGATCGGAGCCGGCACGGAGATGGGCGTCACCGAGTCTAGCGACGCAGCTCTGGCGGTGGAGATCGGGGATCCGCAATGCCGGTGACAGTACTTTTTGTAAAATCTCCTCTGAGGAAGAAAATACTTTGAGCTATTATCTTCCTTAAGAAAACTAATCACATATAGCTTGACCTATAAACATCATATACATTAATGGCTACATATGTGTTTCTCATTTCTGTGCAAATTAATGACAGATAGTCAAATATTCAAGCTAGATCTATCCACTGATTCCTTCACATTATAACAATTAAAATATCCAAATTAAGAAATACCTGCTGGCGTGTTGCAACCTGCAGCTCGCTGATGTCCTGCAGGGAGGTCTGCTGGTGGCAATTACTTGAAAGATTGTGGGCGTACAGGAGCGGAAGAACCCTAAAAAGCCAGACATTCAGACAGGGTGCAGAAATTGAAGAGAAATAGACGAAATCAGGCTACCTACCTACGATGTTTTGAGCGGTGACGATGGTAGTAGAGCAGTAGCTCCTAGCACAAAGCAGGTCCTAATGTTGCCTAGATGCATGCGCTGCGGCCTTTGTCGGAGCTCCGACTGGAGAGGCCAAGGCCTTTCCCGAGCTGTTTGATGAACCAGCAAGCACAAGCACAAGCATCTCTTCTTTATGAGACTCGACAGATCCAACTGGTCCTACTGATAGTTGAGGGATAGCATTAACAACAAAGCATTCAATGAAAAATGCTATACAAGAAATCATGATATAAAATCACAGGGTCTTATAAAACAACCATGTCATTTAAAGACACCAAAGCTACATATCAAATTTATTAGAGACAATACTATATGATCATAAAGAGTAGGCAGTTATGGATATTAGAATATACATAGTTCGAGATGGGCAGTACTATTTGATCAATTTGAGAAGAGGGATAATTAGTGATCCAGCATGTTGCACTTAAGCCCAGCATTTTTTTTTTCTAAAGCCCTTCAAAGCATAATCATGTATTAATCCCTTGAGACTTCACTTGATACTATCAAGTTTTTGGAAATCAAGTTGTGTAGATTAACTGAGGAGATAAAGTAATTAACCATGCGTTTATGCATAAGTGCGATTTAGCTTGCACAGAAACATACATCTTCCATGCCACAGTACCTATCTTTAGGGGTAGGAATGAAATGAAAAATTGAACACCACTTAGGTCCTACTGTAAATCAGTAAGATATAGTACAAACGTAGGCACCAAATGCGACGAGTTACATAATACAGAATCTGAAATACAAGAAAAGAGGATATCGAAACACAGTATTATTCCTTTTTGTTGAAAAATAATGTTCCGTAAAGGTCAAAGCAATCTGACACAATCATGGTACCCCTATAGTTACAAGCCTTTCCCGTCTATCTCTTATACATGCAAGCCATCGAGATGACACCATGAAAAGCTATTGGAAATGCCATACATGACAAGATATTGGAGGAAAAAGCTCTGATATGAAACATACTATTTATCAAACATACTTCCTTTAGCAAACAAGAATATGCCGATGACCATATAAAAAACAATACATTTCAAACTGCATCTTATATTTTTACACAAAGAATAGAGGAAGGAAGATTAAAAAAAAGGGCCAAAAAAAACCCCACATTGATATTGAAGCACCATTCGAGATAGAAATTGAATATGTCACTATGCTGGAGGTAAAATTGAATCTGAGTTTTTGGTGGGATCTAGAACTCACTCTGTCATAGTAATTTCTTCAATCTACCTATGAGATGTATCATAAATAAAGAAAAATAATTTCATAATTGGAAAAGGAGATACCAGAAAGCTCATTTTCACACCTTCACACACTGCAGGATTCTAAAATGAAATTTCATCAGTTCTCCCAATTCTATTTGAATATTTGAAAATTTCAAGGATTTGGTTACACTCAGATTAGTATTTTGCATTACTGGTGGCAGATAAGACCACATTATCACAACCTGGCTAATGAATTTTTTCATAGGGAATCTGTGTGTAGGGACTGAATGAAACCCTGCGTGACATTGACATATAGTAATATTATCTACCATTTTTCTTCACCTGATGAAAATACTACTCACTGACAATGACTCATTTTGATTATTCAGTCACTCGAACTATCAATATAGTTTGCATATAAACGACAGGATAATAACACATGTTGTCTGCACGATAGATGGTTTTCACACACAGGGAGATCAAACTCACCTGTTGTCTGCACAGCTTATATGGTCTTTCACATACAGGGAAAATATGTGCAATGAGGTGCTGTTTTTGGATTAGAGCTGACAAACCTTTGCTAGCCTCCTGCTTGCTTGCTGTGCCCAGACTTCTCGTACCGCCGTGCTGATGAGGAGATGACTGACTGGGCTCTGTACTTGCAATTTCACACGTCATTCTGAAACAAGTGCTGGGAATCAAACAACGCACCAAGTTAACAGGAGCAATGGGATAAATAAATCGATGTCGTGATTGTCTGGGAGAGAGGGAGGAAGGAGTCCGTACCTGTAGGCTAGAACTGGGTCGCCCATTACCGGTAGGCAAAAGGGGATCGATTCTGGAGCTTGGTTCTAGGGTTTAGGGTCTCCCAACCGTCGACTTCGCTGCCGCTGGTGCTTGCTACTTCCTTCTAAAAGGTTTTTAGGAAGCATTATCACCTCTTGTCGAGGCCGCACGAATATATTGATCTCAGTTGGAAATAGCCTCCAACGTGGCTTACAATCAGGAAACAAAATCTGTTGTGATTCGGTTTTATCTCAACCAAATCAATCTCATTCATATCACATGCACCGGACTCCCTGCATATGCATGCATGCATATCTCTAAACTATCGCTACTTCTAACAGCCCCCCTCAATCATAACTTATCTAAGTTAAGATTGTGTCTAAAATCTCTAAGCTGTTAAACAGTAATTGGTTTAGTAAAACCATCTGCAACTTGATCTCCTAAAGCTATAAACTTTATCTCTAGTTGCTTCCTAGCAACTCTCTCTCTTACAAAATGATAATCAACTTCTATATGTTTTGTTCTAGCATGAAACACAGGATTGACTGACAAATATGTAGCTCCCAAATTATCACACCATAACCTTGCCATAGGAGGAACTTGAACTCCAATTTCTTTAAGAGTTTGAACCCACATTACCTCTGCTGTAGCATTTGCTACTGCTTTATACTCAGCCTCAGTACTTGACCTGGATACTGTAGCCTGTTTCCTAGCACTCCATGACACTAGATTTGATCCAAGAAATACTGCAAAACCTCCTGTAGATCTTCTGTCATCTACAGATCCTGCCCAATCTGCATCAGAAAAAGCACTAACAAGAGTAGAAGAAGATCTGTTAATCTTTAGGCCAAGATCAACAGAGGACTTAACATATCTCAGTATCCTCTTAACTGCCATCCAATGTTGTAAAGTAGGAGCATGTAAAAACTGACAGACCTTATTTACTGCAAAAGAAATATCTGGTCTAGTCAAAGTCAAGTTTTGCAAAGCCCCAACAATACTCCTATATCTAGTGGCATCATGTTCTCCTAGTTCAGTACCATTATGAGCTGACAACTTCTCTGAGGTAGACATAGGTGTGGCAACAGGTTTACATTCTGACATACCTACCCTTTTTAACAGATCAGATGCATACTTTTCTTGGGTTAACAAAATACCATCGCTTACCTTGTTAACCTATATACCCATAAAATAGTGCAGATCACCTAGATCTTTAAGGGCAAAATCTTGTTTTAAATCTCTTAGCAACGCTTCAGCTGCATCTTGAGTTGAACTAGCCACAATTATGTCATCCACATATATAAGGACAAAAATAGTCACACACCCTTTACTATAGAAAAATAATGAAGTGTCAGCCTTTGATGACTTAAAACCAAGATCACACCATTTACTACTTAGTCTAGAATACCATGCCCGTGGTGCATGTTTCAGTCCATATAAAGCCTTGTCTAACTTGCAAACATAACTAGACTTACTCTTATTCTCATATCCAGGCGGTTGTCTCATGTAAACCTCTTCTTCAAGCAAACCATGCAGAAAAGCATTCTGCACATCAAGTTGTCGAAGGCACCAACCCCTAGATATAGCAATAGACAAAATAGCTCTAATAGTAGCAGCCTTAACCACCGGACTAAAAGTATCCTCATAGTCAATACCATACCGCTGTTTAAAACCCTTTGCAACCAGCCGAGCTTTATATCTATCCAGGCTACCATCAGCTTTTCTTTTAATTTTATATACCCACTTACAATCAATAACATTCCTACCATGCTGTGGTGGAACTAAATGCCAAGTTTTATTATGAATCAAGGCTGTAAATTCAGTATCCATGGCTTGTTTCCAATTAGAATCAGCTAAAGCTTCATTTAAACTCTGTGGCTCTTCACTAGAGGAAGCAAGAAAACTGTACCTCACTGTACCATCGGTATAGACTTTCTCCTTACGTATCCCCCTCTGCAGCCTAGTGGTAGGTCTAGTTTGCTGCTGTTGTACCTGCACAGAGTCATCAACCGACTGATTAGCAGTAACACTGCTACCTGCTGCTGTACTGCTGCTACTGCGACTCGCAGACTTGCCACCACCACTGCCATTTGCAGGTTCGGCTGTGGTACTTCCAGCAGCAGTAGCACTGTTTTCATTTTCTGCGCCGTGTGTATTTGCTGCAGGTTCTGAACCACCTGCATTAGTACTATTTTCAGCTGAACCACTTGCATTAGCCTGTGTTTAGATTCAAAGTTTGGATCCAAAATTTAGTCTTTTTCCATCACATCAACCTGTCATACACACACAACTTTTCAGTCACATCATCTCCAATTTCAACCAAAATCCAAACTTTACGCTGAACTAAACACAGCCTTAGTACTATTTTCAGCATCAGAAGCAACAGAGAAATCATTGCCACCATCATCAGGATTTTCTGTATCATGTGCAGCATATGAATTTTGCTCTCCTTCTTCTCCCTGTTCAGATACTTGCTCATCAAAAATATTAGACTCAACAGGAGGACTATTAAACATATAACCATTTTCTTGTATACCCCTACTAGCAACTTCAGGATTCAACAGTGTTGAGGGCAAGAGTAAAATTTCAGATTTGAGCCTAACTCCAGCATTGGAGTGGAGATTAGAGAAAGGAAAAATATTTTCATAAAAAACAACATCTCTAGAAATATAAACTCTGCCAGTTGCAACATCTAGACACTTGAATCCTTTATGAATATTGCTATAGCCAAGAAACACACATTGCTTGGAGCGAAACTGAAGTTTGCGAGTGTTGTAGGGTCTAAGATTAGGCCAACAAGCACATCCAAAAGTTCTCAAAGAGGAGTAATTTGGTTTTTGATGCAAGAGACGCTCTAAAGGCGTGGAGTATTGTATAACTTTGCTAGGTGTGCGATTGATGAGATATGTAGCTGCAAGAAAAGCCTCATCCCAAAATTTAAGAGGCATAGAAGCGTGAGCAAGTAAAGAAAGCCCAACTTCCACAATGTGTCTATGTTTACGTTCTGCGGAGCCATTTTGTTGGTGAGCATGGGGACATGAGACATGATGAGTAATTCCTATCTTAGTAAAAAAGGAATGAAGTTTTTCATATTCTCCCCCCCAGTCAGATTGCATAGCAATAATTTTGCGATTAAACATCCTCTCAACAAGTTGTTGGAACTCATGAAACTTATGAATAACCTCAGATTTTTTCTTAAGCAAATAGATCCAAGTAAACTTGCTGAAATCATCTATGAAACTGACATAATATTTTCTGCCACCAACAGAGTCAGGGGCAGGACCCCAAACATCAGAAAACACAAGCTCTAAAGGATTATTGGACACACTGAAAGACTTAGGATAGGGGAGTTGATGACTCTTACCCCTTTGACAAGCATCACACACCTAATTCATTAATATCTCCTAAACATGGGAGATTATTATTGTTCACAACTTTTTGAACGATAGACAAAGATGGATGACCCAAACGACTATGCCACTTCGAAATAGTGGGTTTGATGGCTCCAAAAACTTGCTTGGACGAAGATAGCGACGACTGTGGAATGGGATAGAGACCATTGCGGCAAGGCCCTCTAAGAAGAAGATTCCTCGTGACCTGATCCTTAATGGCAAAGAAACGAGAGTGAACTTCAACAAAGGCATGATTATCAAGGGCTAAACGACGTGCAGAAAGGAGATTTTTCTTGGCCTTAGGAACATGTAAAATATTCTTAAGATATAAATTGCGAGTAGGGGTATGAATAACGGAATGGCCAATATGTTTAATGTCCATACCTGCACCACTTGCCGTGTAGATTTGATCCTTCCCATTGTACTTCTCCCGGGTCGTCAATTTGTCCAACTCTCCAGTTATGTGATCCGTAGCTCCGGTGTCGAACATACCAATTTGTGTCCACACCATAGGAGGCTGCAGCTGCCATCTTATTATCAGAAACAAAGTTCTCATCATACCTATACAAACAGTCAGCGACGACGTGCCCCGTTTTTCCACAGAGCTGACAAACAGGGCACGGTTTGCCGCCACGGCCTCCATTGTTGTTGCCGCGACCACCACCACGCCCGCCATTGTTGCTGTTGCTGCGCCCACCATTGTTGCCGCTGTGTCCGCCGCGGTTGAAGGGGGTGTAGCCGCCCCTTCCACCACCACGTTTGGCGCTGTTGGCGGAGGACTGATGCGCTGCTGCATGGCGAAGTTTCTGCCTTGATTCGAAGCTCAGAAGTTGAGAGTAGAACTCGGAGAAGGAAACTGCATCTGGTCTCCCGACGAGGGAAGACACCACTGGTTCCCAATCATCATCAAGACCGGCAAGGATGTAGGACATCAATTCCTCATCATCCATTGGCTTGCCGGCGGACGTCATCTCGTCGGTGAGGATCTTCATTTTGTTGATGTAGTCTGAGACGCTGAGATCGACCTTCTGGGTCGTCGCTAGCGCCAGGCGCGTGTTCAGAGACCGCGCGCGCGACTGGGAGGACAGCATCTCGTTGATTGCCTTCCAAACTTGAGCCGCAGTTTCCATGTGGATGACTTGAGTCAAAATTTCCTTGGATAGGGTTGAGAGAAGAAACCCCAACACCTGCTGATCTGCCGCAATCCAGGTTTCAAATGCCGGATTGGATTTCTTGACAGTGGCTTCTCCTTCCTTGGCGTCAATCACAGCCGACGGGGCTTGTGTTGTACCTGTGAGGTAACCTTCCAAACGCGCACCGCGGATCACCGGGAGGATTTGCCCTTTCCATAAAAGGAAATTCGTCCTGGTTAGCTTCTTAGGGACGGCATGGCCAGAGAAGGGATTGCCGGCGCTGATGGAGGAACTCGCCATAACAGATGCGATCTGATTCTGGCGATTTCGGGCTCTGATACCATAAAAGGTTTTTAGGAAGCGTTATCACCTCTTGTCGAGGCCGCACGAATATATTGATCTCAGTTGGAAATAGCCTCCAACGTGGCTTACAATCAGGAAACAAAATCTGTTGTGATCCGGTTTTATCTCAACCAAATCAATCTCATTCATATCACATGCACCGGACTCCCTGCATATGCATGCATGCATATCTCTGAACTATCGCTACTTCTAACACCTTCTTCCTTTCAACACCTGGGTGATGAGGCACAAGGAAGAGGCAGAGCAGCGAGAAGCCACGGCGGTCTGGCACCGGGTGAGAGGAAGGGGAGGAGATCCCGTCGTGATCCAGGGTGGGATGGGGGCGATGCGGTCGGTGGGGAGGGGCGGCGTCGGTCTGGAGGCGATCAGCGGGGAGGGGCACCGGTGGCGAAGGCTGGGCGTCAGAATCGACGGCAGCAGCGGCTGCGCTACGGTTGGCGTGGGAGGGATGGAGCAAACAACGGCGGCGCTTGAGACGGCAGGGGCGAGGGGAGGCGGAATCAGCTCGTGACGTCTGACTTCAGCCCTCACGACGGCAGAGAGCAGTCGAGCAGATCCATCCGTCCGCCTAGAAAGCGCACAACCGCGTCGTGAGTCTGGGCTAAGGCCGGCCCAACAAGCCTCGTCCCCCAGCGCCGTCTGTCTCGCTCCTATCCTTTTTAGGAAAAAGTATATTTATCTCCCTTAACCATCCCTTAGGCCCTTCACAGTGCTCCTAGGTAGAGCGTTGCCTTGTTGTGCCAGCTAGGAATTTCGCCGACGTGTCGCGTAGCACCACGTCCTTGTTGAGCCGCTCGCTCCCAAGCAAGGAAACGCGATTCCTCGCTCGCGCGAGGCAGAGGGAACGCCTAGAGCTCGCGCTGTGGAGGGCGTGCCTCCAACTCGTCGTCCCCTCGCGCCCTCTCCAGCGTCGACCTCGTTGCCGTCTCCCGCTCCGCGTCGCCGACCTCGATGTCGCCGGGGAGCTCGTCGCCGCGCCGCTTCGATCCGTGCCGCCGCCACCGTCCTCGTCGGAGAAGCTCGCCGGCTCGATGGGGAAAGCGCGGAGAAGGAGAGGAGCTCGAGGTCGATGCCGCGTCCGACCTCGCCGTCGTCGCCTTGATCCAGTGGGCCTAGGCCGGATCTGGCCGCTCGGCCCAGCGTCGTCGCCGTCGCCGCTCGGGCCGCCGCTCCACCCGGCTTTGAGAGGAAGACAAGGTCGCGTGGCTCCGGTCGACGATGACCGTGCCGCCGCTCGTCGTCCGCGAGGAAGACAAGGTCGCGCGGCGACCTCCGCGAGGAAGACCCCACCGAGAGCCCGTTGCTGCAGAGCGGGGTAGGGGGAGGGAGGCGCCGCCACGCCGGCGTCCATGCCTTCTTGCCCGCCGTCCTCGCCCCGGGGCTTCCCGTCCGCCGCGTCCCCGGCATCGTTCGGCGCCACTGCCACCCTCGCCGGCTTCTTCCGCTTCGGGATTAGGGGAGTCGGCGCCGGCGGAGGGAGGAGGGGACAGCCGGCGCCACTCGGCCCCGAGGACGCCGCCGCCACAGGACCCGCTACCTCGCCATGCGCGCAGCCGTCCCACCGTCGAGGTCACTGCCGTCCGGCCCGACAAGGAGAGGAGGGGGCGGGCGGTTCGCCGTCGTGCGCCGCCGTGGAGCCGAGTGAGGGAGGGCCTCGTCGTCCACGCTCTCCGCTCCGCGTCGCCGACCTCGGTGTCGCCGGGGAGCTCGTTGCCACGCCGCTTCGGTCCGCGCCGCCGCCACTGTCCTTGTCGGAGAAGCTCACCGGCTCGATGGGGAAAGCGCGGAGAAGGAGAGGAGCTTGAGGTTGAGGCCGCGTCCGAGCTCGCCGGCGTCTGTGCCTTCTTGCCCGCCGTCCTCGCCCTTGCCGCTTGCCGTCCTGGTCAGTGGCATGCGAAAAGAATGGATAGAGATAGAGAGGGAGAGATGAATGTGAAAAGAGAGATGGTGGGACCTACTAACATGGGTGGGACCCACAAACATGTATTGTTTAAGACACATGCACTGTGAAGTGTGGTTCTTTACGGCTTTGAGCTCCTCATGTGTGTTACCCGCACTGCTACTGGCCTTAGGGGAAGATGGTGGCCTGGCCCCTGAGTCCGGGAAAAGAGATACTAATGAGGTGGGAGGCAGAGGTCAGGTTGCTCAGCAAATCAACTTGCTGGAACACTCTTCCCAACTCGGTAGTAATATGAGCCCTTTGAAAGAGCAGGAGAAAAAAAGATTGAGGAGAAGTGAAGATGGCGTGATTGCAACAAACAACTCTAATGCACAATCGGCGCTCTCCTTTGAGGAGAGTGACCGGGCACAATGAAAATACTAGCATGGAACTGCGGCGGGCTCGCTAGTGCCCGGGCAGTGCGAGCGCTTCTGGATTTACAGAGGCGTGAGAGACCCGATGTGTTGTTCCTGTCTGAAACACATTTGGGAACAGCTAAGGCAGAAATTTTGAGGAAGAAACTACAATTTGACCATCTCAGCATTTTCGAGAGTGACGGGCGAAGTGGTGGACTGCTTATGTTATGGAGGAAAGAGAGCGATCTATGTGCAAGATGTCTCTGAATATTTCATTGATGTAATTGTTGATGATGGAAGGGAATGGAGACTTACTGGAATTTATGGTGAGTCGCGTTGGGAGCACAAAGGCAAAACATGGGAGGCCTTGAGATATCTTCATGGGATGATGGATAGGCCATGGATGGAGTTAGGAGATTTCAATGAGATTCTTTTCCATCATGAGAAGGAGGGAGGGAGACCGAGAGAACAACGTCTTTTGCAAGCTTTTAGTGATTCTTTGGCTGATTGTGCTCTCTCGGATATGGGCTATAGTGGTGACATTTTTACTTGGAAAAGGGGGAGAATAAGAGAAAGGCTTGATCGAGGTGTCTCAAACGCGCAGTGGAATGCTCTTTTCCCTACTGCACGACTGGAGAATGGTGGTATGCTCAATTCGGACCATAGTCCGCTGATTGTTGAAACTGTTGTGCGGGCAGATTCTGATGCCAATACAAGGCGAGGTCCTAAATGCTTCGAAGCACGTTGGCTCAAGGAAGAGACGGTAGTGCTGCGGCCAGAGGAGATGTGCCAAATTTCTCGCAAAAAACCAAACAAGTACATGAAGAGCTCCACGTCTGGGATAAAAAGGTGTTGAAGGGACCTGTTAATCAAATAAAAAAGCTGCAAAAAAAACTTGAAGAGATTAGAAGGGGGCCCCTCACTGATGATAGCATCGCTGCCCAAAAGGAGTTGTTGATCCGCCTGGAACTCCTAATGGAGCAGGAGGAACTGATTTGGTTACAGCGCGCCCGTGCAAATTGGCTAAAGCATGGTGACCGAAATACCAAATTTTTTCAACAATTTGCCTCTAGTCGAAGGAAAAGAAACATGATTACTGGGTTGGTTGATGAACAGGGGATGAGACAAGAGAATAGCGACACTATGTGTTCTATGGTGCAAAATTATTTTTCCCATCTGTTTCAGTCTGAAATGCAGGAGCTTGATGAATCAGTTTTGGATTCAGTTAAGGTCAAGGTCACGCCTGAAATGAATCGGAGCCTTTTAGCTCCATTTACAGCTGAAGAGGTCAAAAAGGCACTTTTTGATATTGGAGATCTGAAAGCTCCCGGGCCAGACGGTTTGCACGCCATTTTCTTTAAACGGTTTTGGTCAATGCTAGGAGATGATCTGATAAAGGAAGTTTTAACAGCGGTAAATACTGCAACAATTCCTGAGGGCTGGAATGATACCACTATTATTATGATACCAAAGGTGTCTAACCCAGATATGTTGGCTCAATTCCGCCCTATCAGTCTTTGCAATGTGGTGTATAAAGTTATTTCAAAAATGCTCTCTCGCAGGATGAAGAGCATCCTTCCTGAGGTTATAAGTGATCAGTGCTTTTGTTCCAGGTAGATTAATTACGGATAATATTCTGATTGCGTATGAATGTATTCATACTATCAAGAGGAAACAAGGGAAAAGGGGGTTATGTGCGATTAAATTGGATATGCATAAGGCGTATGACAGAGTTGAATGGGTTTTCTTGGAAAAGATTATGTTAAAATTGGGTTTTGATGATAGGTGGGTGTCTCTTATTATGTCCTGTGTGACTTCTGTAAGATATACTGCTCGGTTTAATTCAATGGAAACAGAAACTTTTACACCTACAAGAGGAATCAGGCAAGGGGATCCCCTATCCCCTTACCTATTTCTCTTTGTTGCAGAAGGCCTATCAAGTATGATCCAACAAGTGGAGGAGAATGGAGGATTGGAAGGGATTAGAGTATGCAGAGATGCCCCAATGGTTTCCCATCTTTCATTTGCTGATGACTCCTTAATTCTTATGCATGCTGATAAAAAGAATGCGGACTGCCTGAGGAACTTATTAGACAGATATTGCAGAACTCAGGTCAATTCTTAAGTGCAAGCAAATCTAGTATTTTCTTCTCTAGGAATACAAAGCCGGATATGAAGTTGGAGGTATGTGAATCTTTGAATATTATGACTGAGTCTCTCAATGATAAATACTTGGGTCTGCCTTCTTTAGTGGGAGCAGATAGAAGCGATTGTTTTCGACATCTTATTGATAGAATTGTTCAGAGAGTTAGTGGATGGAAGGAGAAATTGTTAAGCATGGGTGGTAAGGAGGTTTTAATCAAATCCATTGCCCAAGCCGTGCCAACTTATGCGATGATGGTGTTTAAAATCCCGAAAAAAATCTGCAAAGGGATGACAGATGCTATATCACATTATTGGTGGGGTGACGACGATGAAAAAAGAAGGATTCATTGGCAAGCTTGGTGGAAACTCTGTGTACCGAAGGGTAAAGGTGGCATGGGTTTTAGGGACTTCCACAGTTTCAATTTGGCTTTGCTCGCAAAACAAGTTTGGAGACTCTTATGTGAGCTAAATTCTCTCTGCGCAAGGATTTTGAGAGCAAAATACTACCCTGATGGGAAATTGCTCCAGGCCAAGATGAGAAGTGGGAGCTCATTTACATGGCAAAGTGTGTTAGCCGGCTTAGATTGCTTCAAAAAGGGATTTATATGGCGAGTGGGAGATGGCACACAGATAAATATTTGGGACGATAACTGGATCCCAAGCAGCCCCAACATGAAAGTATTGACTCCGAGAGGTAATATTCTAGTTATTAATCTCCAGTTGATGGTCGATGGGATGAAGCTTTGATAAGATCACTTTTCTGGTCTGTGGATGCGAACCGAATCCTCCAAATCCCGATTGCTCCTCAGCGGGAGGATCTGATCGCTTGGCACCTCAACCGAAACGGTTTGTTCTCAGTCAAATCTGCCTATCACTGTCAATGGAGTCACAGCGTTAGGAGCTTTATCCAGCAACCCGGGGCAACTGCCCCCCCTGGCAGCATCAGTATGGAGACAGCTTTGGAGGCTATCGATACCGAGCAAAATCAAAATTTTTGGATGGCGCGTGCTTCATGGTTGCATTCCTTGCTTCGTTACGTTGGCAAACAAGCATATTATGTGCAAAACAGAAGCTGAGGACGTGAGACATGCTTTGTTTGCCTGCTCTCGTGCTAGACAGGTTTGGAGCTCTCTTGGGATTGAGCAGGAGATTGAAGCGCTTCGTGCTTCAAAAAGCCATCAGAATGGGAGGGAGAGCTATGCATTGGAACAATATTGGTCTAGCGGACATTATCTTGACAGGGTGCTGGTATATATGGTGGCAACGAAGACAGAGTGTTCATGGAGAGGAAATTCAGTCACCACCACGATCGGCGTTGTCCATCGTAGCAATCACAACAAATTATAAACTGGTGTCAAAGAAAACCACTGAGATTAACAAGAGGTGGAGGAAACCTCCTGAAGGAATACTGATGATCAATGTCGACGCGGGCTTTGATGAAACTAAAGGAGCTGGTAGCACGGGAGCGGTCATTAGAGACTCTGCGGGTGGGTTTATTGCTGCTTCACATAGTTATATTCCTCATATGGTGGATGCAACCATGGCTAAAGCAGCAGCTTTAAGAGATGGATTATTATTGGCACAACAAATCGGTTGTAGTCGTGTGGAATTCCAATCGGATTGCATGGAAGTTGTCACAACAATGCAAGAGGGAGGTTTTTCTGCCACGGCAGCAGTTGCGATTTATGATGAATGCTCCCAGTACTAGAAAGATTTTCTTTCTATCTCCATTAGTCATTGTATTAGAGATAGTAATGTTGTGGCTCATGAGCTAGCTAGGCAAGCTTTGATAGGCAAAAATTCTTTTGTTTGGATAGATGATCCCCCTGCCTTCATTCCGCAACTTCTTGTTAATGATGTAACTATATTCTCGAATGAATAAAGCTAGCTGTGAGAATTTAAAAAAAAAAAACTACAATACGAGTATGATTCATGACCTCCAACCATAAAACCGGATATATTGACTCCTCCAACTATCAAAACCGGTGCAAAATGTATCCCAGGTGGTTTTGGAAGTGGTTTTGGCTTACGTGGTGCTTACGTGGCAGTGTTGACCCGGTCTCCGTCCTACGTGTCGTTGACATGTCACTTATGTGGCATTTTAGAATAAAAAACAAAAATAAAAATACGTGGGACCAACATGTAATCCACACTAAAAAAAATAGTGGGACCCACCGACATGTGGGCCCCACATGTCATCATCTTCATCCTTTCTCCTTCCTCTCCCCTCTTCTCTCTCCTTTTCCCCTTCATCTTCCTCTTTCTGCGGCCTCCTCGCTCCCCTCGCTCTCCTTTCTCTTGGCCCAAGCGCGCCGCCGCCCACCGCCTGCGCCGCACCTTTTGTTCATCTCAAGGAAGCTGGATTACGCTTTTGGAGCTTTTCCCTGCATTTTCACTGTATCGCATTATCTATGAGTTTGCACAATCTGCATTGCTCGGGAATTATATGAACTCTTCCGGGATGAAGTGGGTTGACTTGAATGATCCCAAAAATGGAATGAGAAGTGTTTTGACCATAATGGTACTAGAATGGTTTCTGTTCCTTTTATTGGCATTCTATTTGGATCACTTCGGTTCCTTCCAAAATGGAATAAGAAAAGCAGCAGTACTATTTCACTCGCGCATTGACAAAAATCGTTTTCAAGCTACTCAGCAGACCATCCAGCTTCAAGAGTTCAAAGCTTCTGCTGACAATGAGAAGACAGATGTTATCAAAGAGGTATGCTCTTTTGCTCTATATATTCCTGTAATTTCTAAAGAAAAAGCTGGATATGAAAAGAAGGATATTCATATTGATGGTATTAAGCAGGGGTAAGTCTCGAACCAAGACCGACTAGCCCACCAACTTGTGGTGCTAGCCGGTAAGACTCCTGGTCTTTCTGACCATTTATGTTAAGCTTTCTAATCATAGGCCAGAAGCAGCTTATATGTCAGTTTATCCTTTATAGTATGGCACGTCAAAAGTTAGCTTGGATACTTGGAGTCTTACTTTATCTTATTTTTACCTTCCTTTTTTCCTTCTACCAAACTTTAATGCTGTATGGAATACAAATACATAAGATAGTTTAGACAAGCATAATATGTTGAAATTAGTCCTGCATGTATGTATTTGCACAGAGCATCATGAGTATTAATTTAGTTATATAATGATTTCTCAGAGAGAAACGGGTTAACAGATCTTACAAGAATCAAAGAATAGCTACTCGGTCATCTGTGACAACCTTAAGAAAGTGTACCATGGAAAAGATGGGAATGCAAAAAAAATTGCTGTCAGAGGGCTATCTCTTTCTATGCCACGTGGGCAATGTTTTGGTGTTCTTGGACCAAATGGCGCAGGAAAAACCACTCTCATTAACATGGTAAGTATGATTTAATTTTAGATCTTAATAATAAAAGAAATAAATAATATATTTAGATAACCATAAATCTCTAGTATGTAAACCATTTTTTGCACAATTCCTCTTCCCAAGTACAGGCCACTTTCAAGGCCAGGAACAGGCATATACATTTCTAAAAATCTGAAACATGTCTAGGTAGTAAGAAATGATCCACATTTTCTGTTTATCACAAATGATCCCTATATAGATCACTTACAAATATAACTGATGTTTCATTTGGTCACATGACATTATTGGATTTAAGGGGGTTAATTCTTATCCTGACAACAGTTGACTGGATTTACTAAACCTACGTCTGGCACGGCGTACATTGAAGGAATGGACATACAATTCGAGATGAACAAGATTTATGCAGGAATCGGTGTTTGTCCACAGCACGAGTAATCTAAGCTCACTCTGATGTTTCTGAATTACAGTTTTGTTTAGTTTAGGACAGCCTTTAAATCAATTTAGTATTGGTGAACTTTAATTAACTTTTCCCCTTCTTTTTTTTTCTTGTTGCAGCTTGCTATGGGAAACACTGACTGGTCGTGAGCATTTGTTGTTCTATGGTAGACTTAAGAATTTGCAGGGTGCACCATTATCTCAGGTAATATGTGACCATTTGATAAATAATCGTACTATCTCTGTATTTAAATATATAATTTTATTGATTTTATCCAGTCTTAGTGCACAACTTTAGCTACTATTTTTCTATTAGAATATAACGATAATATCTAACAAAATTATAATATTGTAAAAGCAATAATAAGTAAAATTCTACCCATATGATTTTTACGTTTTCAAACTAAATATCTTGAGAGCTATTGATAGTCAAAGTTTTAAAAGTTTGACCCAATAAAGTCAATAATGTCGGAGGAAGTAATATATGGTGATTTCTTTTCCATGGATGAACATGATGGATTCGACTTCAAACACTATTTACAAGTGAAAGATGAACTTATCATCTGCATATAAGATCCAAGACACATTATCCTCCAAGGCACTTTAGCACAGATTATTATAATACTAGTTCAACAAACATTTTCCCAGTAGTTATTCTGTTCTTATGTGATTATGATTTCACGAGAAATTATTATAAATACAAGTTCTGAAGCAATCATCTAAGATCTCCTATTTCTTATTTTTTTAGGCCATTGAGAAATCTTTGAAAAATGTGCGCCTGTTTGCTGGTGGCATTGCCGATAAGCTTGTAAGCAAATACAGTGGTGGCATGAAACGTCGTCTCAGCGTTGCAATCTCTCTAATTGGTGACCCTAAGGTACAATTCATATATGTCAAATTCAGGGAAATTTTGAACATTCTTGCATGTATAAATCATGCATTTTGAACATTCTGCAGGTAGTTTATATGGATGAACCAAGCTCAGGGTTGGACCCAGCATCAAGGAAAGACTTATGGAATGCTGTCAAGTCTGCCAAGCAGGACAGGGCCATAATTCTCACAAGTACTGCACTTTGCTTTCAACTCTGATACAACAGTATAACCTTAGTCCAGTTAATCACCATGGAAATCTTTTGCACCACATCATATTATCACATCATACTTTCACCTATTCCAGCGCATTCGATGGAAGAAGCTGAATTTCTATGCGATCGGATAGGAATTATCGCAAACGGTAGCTTGCAATGCATCGGGAACTCTAAAGAGGTACATCTACACATGTAAACTGATCACATTTTTCATATGTGGCCATTGATTCCAAATGCTAACTTAGTAACTTGAACCCCCATAATCTTGCCTTTTCAGCTGAAAGCAAAATATGGAGGCTCATATGTCCTCACAGTAACAACCGCGACGGGCGAGGCGGAGGAGGAGATGAGGAGACTGGTCCAGTCCATCTCCCCTACCATGAACATTGTGTACCACATCTCCGGGACGCAGAAGTTCGAGATGGCGAAGCAGGAGGTGAGGATCTCTCAAGTTTTCTGGGCCATGGAGCATGCAAAGCGCAGGATGAACGTTCTTGCCTGGGGCTTGGCTGACACAACGAACGCTGGAGGATGTCTTCATCAGAGTTGCCAGGGAGAGTGACAATACATCATCCTCGTGGCCTGATCAGTAACCATAAAGAATTGTTCATCTCTTGGTTGGGGAACTTCTTGTTTTATTAACGAACCAGACAACCAGTACTAAATGTCCCAATTTCATTGAATAAAGTAGGAGTAAAAATTTTGTATAAGTAAAAACGAGAACCGCACTAAAAGTAAAACCAAGGATGAGCTATGAGCAGGGGTGGAAAAATGTAATGGCTGGGTTCAAAAAGAGTTAGACTAAAATTTAGGACTCCCTCCGTCCCAAAATATAATAACTTTTAGGTAGATGGGACATATCGTAGTACTATAACATATCCCATCCATCTAAAAATTGCTATATTTTGGGACGGATGGAGTACATTTTTTAGCTAAAAATATTTAAAGGCTGAAGTGGGTTGTGAAAGGACCCATTAACACTACCCCTAATTCTGAGAGACGTTTTGCTCTTGCTAAAGCTCAGGCCTTGACTTCCTCCTTGATTTTTGTCACCGCCGTTATTGTGGAGAGCTTTTTATGTTGGAAGGCTCTTTGGCTCATTTTCTTTTACAAATCCCAAGCTGTGAGGAGGATGAGTTTAAGCAGATTCTTTGTTTGGTATACCTTAGAGCAAATTTAATAGTACAGCTGACTGATGGCTCTAAAAATAACACATAGAGATAGTGCTAAAAATTACTCCCTCCATTCCAAATTGATCTATATATAAATTTTTTTGAGATTATTCCTAAATGATGTACATATTTGTATTCATTTATTAAGTCTATTCGTTATTTGTGTATTGGAGTAAATGGACATTGATGCATGTATGCACATAAGTATTTATAACCCACATGCAATATCTTGATTTGCTATTGGCTAGGAAATAGTGGGATGGTGCATGCATCGAGTTTGTTGCTAGAGTAAATATAGTATAAGAGAGTTATTAGCTTTTCTTGGTCTTGGTGTACCTATGAAATATGTAGATCAATTTGGAATGGAGGAAGTAGTGTATGCAATAAGCTATCTGTACACAGTTTCCAACAACTCTTTTCTTTTCAGTTGGCGATTGAAAAGCTAGCCATCGCTCCGTCCTGCCGTTCGTGTGGACCCCATAACCACTACGTGGGCCAGGAGGAGGAGACCTGTGCCGCTTTGCTCGTCTTGGAGCTGCAGTCGGCGATTAAATAGTTGCCGGCTCACACCCTCTGTCCTCTTGTCCTCTTCAGCTCATCCGTAAATCCAACATGGCACTATTACCGCCGGCTTAAATAGCCTATTGTACCTGCTCTTAGGGAAACTTCAGTCTTCAGGCCTAATCTTTCAGTGGTCAGACGCAGAAGCAGTCCACTTGTTTGTCCTCTCAAAACAAGCATAATATTACTAGTATACATTATAATCAGAACCTGTGGCTGATTGAGCAGGATTTGACACTACAGTTCGAACTGTATACTGCTCTATTGAGTGATGGACTGCTCACTCCTAGCTGGCTAGCAAGTAGAGAAGCTGCATTGTCATAGCAAACCGCGTCGTTGCGTTTATATGTTATATATATATGGGGGCAAAGCCTTGGACGTGAAAACCACAGCCGAGTGCTATCAGCTTCAGATTTCAGAGAACGATTGATCAAGTATAGTAGAGCGAGCTCGATCTGCGGCCATGGGAGCAGCTCGTCGGCTTCGCTTCGGGCTACGAGCGGCGGCGGCGGCCATGGCGCTCCTACTACTGCTGCTGCCGTCGTCGCTTTCGCTCGCGCTCTCGCCGCCGCCGCCTCCGCCGCCCTTCTTCCCACCGCAGTGGGCGCCGCCGGTGCCCGGCGGCGGTGGCCCTTTCGCTGGTGAGGACGCACGCCGGTGGAACATTTCCTCTGATTTGCACTCTGGTTTCAGACGAAGTAATTGGTTTTTAACATTACTAATGGAAGTTTAAAATGGTATATTAGATTATTTTATTGTCTTTCATTTATATTTTACTATAGAAATATGGGAGTTACTTATGAAAGTAGTAGCATTTACGTGACAAGTATAAACTTGAAATAAAAGGTAAAATAGTGTATAGACGTTCTGAAACTACTTGCAATGCATTTCGGATAAGAGGAAATAGTCATATATGAACATATGCTACCTATTGGGTAAAGGAAAAATATAATATATTAATACTCAAAACACAAACATGTTTAAAAGTTTACTGCATAAATTTATTTAAAGTGGTTGATTTTGTAGAAGCTGGAGGTGGATATGGAAGCGGAGGTGGCGGACCTGGGGGGATTCACGAGCCTCCAATCTCTTTCGTGTACAATAACCCGTACATACCTACAGGCAAGTGCATTTCACTTGAAACTTTAGATACTCATAGAAAAAATAGTTTATCCATCAAGAAAATATATCAGAGTTTTCTGTAAAATATGAGACAATTATTTTTGAAAGTAGTAGCATTTTGGAAAGATAACAAACATGGAATGGAAATAGAAAAGGTGTATAAAAGCTGTAAAACTACTTAACTGTACTGCATATTAGAACCAGAGGAAATATCTATATATAACATCGGCTAGCTATTATATAGTTAAGGAAAAATATAACATATTCTAATACGTGAAATTCAACTTGGTTTAAAATTCACATAATTGCTTTGTAGAACATGGAGTTGGATATGGTAGTGGTCCCGACGGGTCTCACAATCCTACAGTCTCGTCCGTGCATGGCAACCAATACATGCCGACAGGTAAGTGTATTCCACCAGAAAATGTAGTTACATGTAGAAAAAAGAAGAGCCTTTTAACCATCTTTCTTTTCAAGTACAACCCTTTAACCATCTTGGGTGCACAAGATATATATAATCCTATATACATATATCTAATACTCCCTCCATTCCAAAATATAAGGCACAACCACCCTTAATCCAAAAACTAAGAAATAATTATTATCATATTGTAGTTTGGATCATCTTAATAAATACTAATGCATGCATCCAATAGGATTAGATAACATGGGAGTAGAGGATTTAAAAAGTAATAATTTAATGGAGAAGATGTCATAGTTAATGGCATGCTTGCATGTATGCCTTATATTATGGAACATCTAAGAAAACTTATATTATGGAATGGAGGGAGTAAGATGTATCAAACTTATTTGTCTAAATATTAATTATAGAACTTTTCCTATGTTATAAATAGTACCATGTCTTGATACTATTTTTAAAGTTGACAATTAAGAAACCTCGAAAAAACATGGTAGGAAAATTGTCCGTTTGTACCCACAAAAGTATCTGTAAATATTCCTTCACTCCCCCCCCCCCCTAAATTTATAGCAGCATTATTATAAACTGAATTGCTTTTGCTACCATAGGTCGACATGGAATGTATCGTTGGCCAGGCCGCAGGACATAGCAAGCCAAGCTAAGTAGGACATAGATCACGTCTATTTTAAATTCTTCTAAAACTTGTTACTGTGTGTCCGTGGGCAAAGACTGGAGATATAATTCATTTTCATTATTAAAAAAATATAGCACATAGCTAGAAATTCATGTCCAAAAGTTTGTATTCAAATCGATGTAAATTTGCTCCAAACGTATCTGAAACTGTTGAACAAAGATGAACTATTTCCTCATACGTATAAAAATATTTGAAACTAGGAAAGACCGATATGTGGTGGTTCAGCTGGTTCAAATCATGCTGCTCATAAATATCACACGACGAAAATGCCTTCAATAAAATTGTAACTATATTAAGAGTGTTTCTTATAGGATGTGTTAAAGCGCACATTCATGCGTATATGCGCATGTGTATGACTTCCTTAAATGAAAAAAAAATGTAATTTAAATAAACGAAATGAAAAAAAATGTTTGGAATTTACATGAGATTTTTTTGAGAGGGAAAAAAAACTTGCTACTCTCTCCGTCCCAAAATATAAGCATTTTTATATCTTGGCACAGTCTTCAAGATGTTACTTTTTTTTTGCGGGGATTCAAGATGTTACTTTAACCAACAATATACTCCCTCCGTTTCTAAATATTTGACACCATTAACTTTTTAGCATATGTTTGACCGTTCGTTTTATTTAAAAACTTTTGTGAAATATGTAAAACTATATGTATACATATAAGTATATTTAACAATGAATCAAATGATAGAAAAATATTAATAATTACTTAATTTTTTTAATAAGACGAACGGTCAAACATATTTAAAAAAGTCAATGGTGTTAAATATTTAGAAACGAAGAGTATATAAAAGTAAAATATTTTAAATAAAAAGAGTTGCATATTAAGATAATTTGTTTAATGATAAAACCAGCAACATCAAATTTACATGATTAATCATTTTTATTTTTTTTGCTATTAGTTGTCAAAGTAAAAAAAATTAATTTAACATTATGTTAAAAATACTTACATATTAGGAGGAGGGAGTAATAAAAAGTTATTAAGAGAGAGAATGGAATAGATCTATGAGGACGGCCTGCGCAGCATTAACAATTTGTCACCCTCCCTCTCTCTCTTTCTCCAACCCTTCGACGGCGTCGAGCCTGTCGCGCCGCCGCGGAGCGGCGGAGGAAGACGAGACGATGGACGGCGCAGGCGCGGTGGAAGATGGCAGGTTTGCCAGGCCGGCGCCGTCGTCTCCGAGGTCAGCGTGCTACTGCTTTTCTGACTTTTTTGCGTATGCCTGTGTGCTCGATTTCGTGTATGGACTTCGAACGCGCGTGGTGTGTTTGTGGAAATGCCTCTGAAAGTAGTAGCGCGCAGCACGCACTAACGCACTTGGGCAGGCGCAGCTGTGTGCCCGTTTTGCTCTATGCGCGTTATTATGCCGTTGTATGATGTGAGTTGTGCCGCTGACTAACTACCGTGGAATTGTAACCATATCTTGGGTGTGTCGACAGCCTGCTAACATTGCATTTGGTGCTGTCCTAATTCCAAAACACATAATAGATTCATGAGGTTATTTATATACAGTGGCGAACACAGAACCGTTTTTTTTTTTTTTTGCGGGGAAACACAGAACAAAATTTTTGGAGGTGTTAGTTAAAAAGACCAATACGAGATTATCATTAAAGTAAATAGTACCATTGTGTTATGAACACTATCGAAGCTTTTGTTGTTGATTTATACTGTCATGAGCTAAGCTAAGAAAAGTTAGCAAAAATGGATGTTAATGGCCAATACTAGCATCAATGGCTGTGTTGACATGTGTCTGCTTGCCTGCCATTAACGAGTGGCTGCAGCCTATACGCAATATCGCACCATGAGACCATGAGATTGGCTTGTATTAGTGTGGACTTGGTTGCTGAATAATGTATGGTTTCCAGGGGGCGTGCCGACAGTAGAGGGTGCCCAAGCCCTCTTTGCCCCCTGCTGCGTCCACCCCTGTTTATATATAGACTTAGTTATGGTAATAGAAGTAGCCTTACACAGTAGTTGCAAAGCAACATAGCTTTGCGCACCACAGGGGAGTGGGCACTCTACCAATTTGGAAAAATAAGAAGAGAGGGCATACTAGCTAGGTTTATTCACACTACTTTTCCTCCACTGGAGAGCTCAAGGAATGCTTGCTTGATGGAGTGTAGTTCAGTGGAAACTTGTGCCATCCCTAACCGGTCTTTTGGTGATGCCATGGAGCACATGAGGGCCACCTTAACCAATGGGAGGAGACAACTTTGCATCAGTTCGGAGTTTCCACCATCCAAATCATTGTGTAGCATGTTGGGGTCTAAAATCTCAGTTACTCTGTGGGGAAATGCAGCATCCACGCGATCGTGGAGGCTCAAACCATCATTGAATTTTTCATCAGTTGGACGCTTTCCAGTTAATATCTCTAACAACAGCACTCCATAGCTGTAGACATCACCCTTTGTTGATATTTGCCCACCCATTCCATACTCTGCATTTTCATTTGAAAACATAAGAAAGGTGAATGGCAGAAAACTACAATCCATGTAACATTGGATAAGTTAATAAGATGGCTGAAGCATACAGGTCAATAAATCAGTATAAGTTTCCAATTTCTCTCACCTGGTGCAATATATCCAATGGATCTTTTTAAGTCAGCCAAACTTGTAGAGTTACCAGGCGCTGCTGTTGAATTAGCACACATAAATCTTGCCAACCCAAAGTCACTGACATATGCAATCATTTCAAGATCCAAAAGAACATTGCTTGGTTTGATGTCACAATGTATTACTGGGGATACACACTGGTTGTGAAGATAATCTAAAGCGTATGCAATGTCCAAGGCTAAGCTAATCCTTTCACCCAAAGTTAGGAATCTCTTTTTACCATGCCCATGGTCCTCTGGATGTAGCCACATTTCTAGACTTCCATTTGGCATATACTGAAAGACAAGTGCTTTAAAATCATAGCCATTTGGATCAATCGTAGAGCATAAAGTAATGATTTTGACAAGATTTCGATGGCGAATATATCTTAATGCCTCACACTCCGCATTGAAGCTTGTGGGTGCTCCGTACTTGTTAAGATCGGAAACCTTAATAGCAACTGGATTGGTCTCAAACGGCAACATGCCATTGTAAACAGCCCCAAAGGATCCCAAACCAACCAAATTTGTGGGAGAGAACCCATCTGTTGCTTTGGCGATATCTTCATATGATATCTTCCTCATGTTCACACTGGATTGCTGCAAACATGGTTTTTGTTTTCTTCTTTCGATAAGAACAGCCATTAAACATAACAATGAAATTACAACAGACACTGCGATTGGAATTACTATTTTCAAAATAGTAGACTTGTGTTTACTTTGTGATCCTGATTCAGGGCAAAGGGGCAGGCTATACCCTGGATCATTCGCACACAATCTGTAGTTTCCGGCCAAGATAACCCTGCTAGCATTACCAAAGACACCATTTGATGGTATTGGCCCTTCAAAATCATTGAATGAAAGGTTGAGTTTCTGCAAAGAACTTAAGAGAGTGAGGAACTCTGGAACTTTTCCTGACAAGCTGTTACAAGAGAGATTCAGCTCCTTGATGCTTTTTAAGTTCATGAAAGATCGTGGAATGCTTCCAGTAAGAAGGTTCCCTTCCATGTGAAGGTATTCCAAAAGCACACACTTCCCTAGAGTTGACGGTATTTCGCCAGTCAAGCGATTGTTTGAAATACTGATGCTTCCAAGATTTATGAGGTTGCCAATTTCTAGTGGTATGGGCCCAGTAAACAAATTGTGGGACAAGTCCAAACTTTGTGACAGGGAAGAGATGTTGAAGACCTCACTTGGCAGGCTTCCACCAAATGAATTGTGGGAGAAATCAAGCTTCTCTAATTGTCTCCACTGCCCTAAGTTTGAAGGTATGCTCCCGTTGAAGTTGTTCCCATCTAGATGAAACTCGGTTAGTTGGGCAAGGTTGCCAATAGAATCAGGAATAAGGCCCGAGAGGTTATTTTGTGCCAAGCTTAGAACCAGTAAGTTGCTAAGATTTCCAATGGTTGGTGGGATGCTCCCACTAAATATATTCTCATCCAAATACAGAACACTGAGACTCTTAAGGTTACCAATCTCTGATGGAATTGTCCCAGAAAGTTTGTTTTGCCTGAGCCACAACCAGTTGAGCTGTGAGGGAAGATTGGCATCCAAGGCCAACTTTTTCAGTTGAGTGCAGTTTGCAAGGGATGAGAGGAAGCTCCAGTCCCCTGCTTCAAGCTGGTTGTATCCAAGATCAAGGTCATGCAAGTTTGGCAAGGATCCAAAAGATGGCACTATACCAGTGAGACCAGCAACAGCAAGATAAACCATTTCTAGCTTGGACATATTGCGAAGAGAAGCTGGGATCGGCCCATTTAACTGTGTTGTTGATAGGATTAAGGCTTCAAGGTTTGGAAGTCTGTTGCCTATATCTGGTGGTAGTTGGCCGATGAGTGAGTTATTGGCCATGCTAAGATATTTCAAAGATGATATGTTGAAAATAGCCTGTGGCATATGACCAGTCAAATTGTTGTATGTGAGAACTAGCCTCTCTAGGGTTGGGATCTTACTTAGGCTCTTAGGGATGCTCCCCACCAAGTTATTTGCTTTTAAAGAAACATGAACCAAGGAAGAAAGGTTGCCCAGTGAGGCTGGTATCCCTCCTGTGAGTTTATTCTGCTCTAAACTAAGGTATTGAATAGGTGCAGCAATTGCTGTAACAGGTGGTATGGAACCAACTAAGTTGTTACGGTCCAGGTAATTGGTTGTCAATGTGGAGCTGTTGAAGAGGGCTGGAGGGATCTCTCCTGTAAGACTATTTTGCGTGAGCCTAAGCACTTGAAGGGATGAGCTATTTACCAAGAACTCTGGGATTCCTCCTGTGAGCTGATTGCCCCCAAGATCAACATATACAAAAGACGGGCTACTGCCCAACAATGGTGGTATGTCACCTCTGAGGGCGTTGTTGGAGAGATCCAAAGTTTTCAGCTCAGGAAGCGTTCCAAATCTGGTGGGTATACTGCCTTCAAGCTTGTTGTTGTATAGTATAACTTGCTGGAGGCGAGTGCATTGGGTTAAGCTTGGTGGTATCTCACCTTCGAAGGAGTTGTTCGATAAGCCGAGTACCTGGAGATTGCTGCATGAGGACAGCTCATCTGGAATACGGCCTTCAAGAGAGTTGATGCTCAAGTTCAGGTAGCTGATTTGTCCCAAGCGTCCGAGCTCACTTGGAATTTTTCCAAGGAATGCGTTTCTTGATAAGTCGAGGCTTGCGATGGAGCTCAGATTGCCGATGCAAGGTGGTATTGAACCACTGAGGCCTTTGGAGCTGACGTTGAGCACCATGACTCGGAGTTGGGTCTGGGTGTTGTTGCATGAAACACCCTGCCAGTTGCAGAAGTTCTGGGAAGTGTTGCTCCATGAGCTTAAGGATCCGTTTGGATCAGAGATTTGAGACTTGAAGCAGAGCAGGGCTTCTCTATCAGTGTCAGTGTCATCGCTGATTGCTAATGGCAGAGAGCATGAGATGATAAAAACAGCCAAGAGTGGAATGAATTTTGGGAATGGAGCAAACAAGCGGATCATCTTGCTGTTCATGCTGTGGCTTTCTCTTGCTTATGGCATTTTAAGTGCAGGCAGGCACACACTTGTCTTATATTCGTATATTCCAATGATTGTGCCTACTGCTTTTTGCCCCAAATGAAAACTGCGTTCTAACTCTGAATCAGCTGCTGCATTGTTTCTTAGCCAGAACCTTTGAGTTGACTTCATTTTCTCAGGTCAATCACATATTATGTGCTTGGTTACTTTATTTTTTTTTAATATTGCTGGGTTACTTTATACTGTCGAGTATTGGTGGAGATGCCTAATGTGATGTCCTCCATCCATTATTGACTGAAGGATTACAATACATATAATTATATATGATTTTAGATGGGAGAGTGGTGCCTAACTTGTATTTCAAAGATAGCCGACAGTGAATATCTTATGTGTGTGATCATTTCACATATGATGGTGCCAGTTGAGTTTGGTGGTGAAAAATGACTGCAAAATTTGCATGCTGATAAATGAGTTGGATGGGTAGACGCACAACACTAAAATAAAATCTACCATTGTTGACTAGAATCCTCTTCTTTCAATATGCTTCTTTCTCACGTAACTGACTTTTCGCATGCTATCTAATATCCAGTCCACAAGGTGTATTGGTTCCATGTAATTTCTGAATATGCCCATGCAGTGATCGACCTATGCTATTTGGCTGCTTTTTTTTTGTTTACTGAATAGCAAGGTAGGGGAAGCTAGAACCATCAGCTAAAGATATGCTCCGGTGCCTTATGTGGTACTCCCTCCGTAAAATTATATGCCTACGTAAAAATATATTTAACAATGAATCAAATGATAGGAAAAGAATTAATAATTACTTAAATTTTTTAAATTTTTTGAATAAGACGAACGGTCAAACATGTGCTAAAAGTCAACGGCGCCAAACATTTCGAAACGGAGGGAGTATTTTTCTTATGCGAGTGTGACTACAACCTGGTTAGTACGGGTATTTTACTTCTGTTGAGTTGGTCATCAGGCTAATCAGAAATATCAGATGGGACCTGATGGCTTTTGAGGCTGTGAGCTCAGAGTCAAAGATAGCACACAAAATCTTCAACCCGGAGCTCAGAGCTCGGTTTCTGTTGCTGTTGGTGCTGTGGCTTGCTTTCGCTCATGGCATTTTTAGTGCTGACAGGAACACACTTGTCTTAGGCCTCCTCCAACAAGGGTGAGTCAGCTAGCTCATAAATCTCCACATCAGTTTTTGTATGACGTGGAAGAGAGAGAAGATAAGGAGAGAGAGTGCACTATCTCTTCTTCAAGAGCTAAGCTCCTAAACAAAATGTGAGAGGGGTTGTGGAAACCAAAGCATTTTGAACAATGTGCTATGAGACAACCTATTAAAAAGATAGACTTTTTGCTATCTCTTGTATGAGGTGGACAAGTATAAGCTAGTGCACTAGCTCAACCATTGAAGGAGGCCTTATACTGCTTCTTGCCCCAATACGAAAGCTGTGTTCTAACTCTGGGAAGGAAAATATGAATTATTGCTGCATTATTTCTTAGTCAGAATTTTTGAGTTGAGTTCATTTTCTCAGGTCGATCATATATTATGTGCTTGACTACTTTTATACCGTCTAATATTTGAGGAAGCGCCTAATGTGATGCCCTCTATGCAGTGCTGAGTGAATTATATGTTGTGCATCTCGCATGTCATGTGTGCAGATGGTAGACATGCGGCCAATTAAACAATAGGCTAACTTGATGTTATAAGTAAAAGTAACCAAAATTAAATATTCATATACTTACTGTAATAAAATGTGTGAAAACAATAAAAAAAGGTGCCATTGCATACGCACTGCCTTGTTTCTTTATTGAGACTTAAGGTTTCTAATAAATGAGAGAAAATTCCAAGCATCATGTTGGGTTTTAGCGAGCACAGCTGGACTTGAGTTCCATGGGTCATGCGTGTTACTACTAACACCCTGTCTCCAGCATCTGCATTAGTTGTAATAAAAAATAGTCATATGTTTCAATCTATTAACATTCTTTGTTGAGTAAATTTCACAAAACTACGTATTTAACTCAGTGTATCACAAAACTACACATTTAACACCAAATTTATCATAAAACTACACATTTAAGATGAAGTGTCACAAAATTACATGTAAATTATCATAAAACTACATGTTTAGAACCAATTTAATCACAAAGTAATAATGTTTATAGCTCCACCATAACAATGGTGCTAGGGATTTAAACTTCAAAAGTTGTAGTTTTTGTGATAAGTTCAATATTAAATATACATTTTTGTGATACTTAACCTAAAATATGCAGTTTTGTGATAAATTTGGTGCTAAATGTGTAGTTTTATGATACAACTTCTTAAATCTGTAGTTTTGTGATAATTTAGTCAAAATACATGTAGTTTTGTGAAAATTACTTTTCTTTGTTTCATACGTAATAGCGATATATTTCAATGTGTATCTTCAATATGTTTCACAAAATTTCTAAAATTAACTGCACTACTCTCTCTCTCTCCACCTCATCCATACATGCATGCATGCATGCATTTTAACAAGTTTCAAAAAAAAATTTCTCCTAAACTAATTATCCGATCTACGATCTGATCACACCGTTGTATTCTTTGTAATTAAATCTTTACAACAAGATATCACATAATTATATTTTGATGAAAGAAAAACATATGTTTCAATCCATTAACATTGGTTGTTTTATATGTAATAGCGATATGTTTCAACGTGTATCTTAATCATGTTTCATAAACTTTTTAAATGTTTCAGTTGCTGATTTTTTTTTCACACTAAATAACTTGATGTTTCACTCGTTAGTTAACTGGGACATTTGTCTGACTGATTTTTTTTGCATGCTGCATACGCAGGTGGTGTGATGACGCGCGGCATCCAATATTTGGTGGAATATCGGATGTCCGACGCGGAGTCTTCTCCCAATTTAAGGGATCATTGACAGCTGGAAAAAGCCAAACAGTTCACGTTACAGGTAGAGGATACTCAACCACGTTTTTTTTTAAGGTACACGGGGGTCGGGGGACTCCCCACCTCAACCACGTTTTACATTATACCATTTGTAACCATCAACTATATTATCGTTCTTCTTCTAACTATCATTTCTTTCTATATACTCCCTCCATTCCTAAGTATTTAAGTATTTGATGCCGTTAACTTTTTTAAATATATTTAACCGTTCGTCTTATTCAAAAAATTTAAGTAATTATTAATTCTTTTCTTATCATTTCATTCATTGTTAAATATACTTTTATGTATACATATAGTTTTACATATTTAACAAAAGTTTTTGAATGAGACTTATGGTCAAACGTGTATAAAAAAGTCAACGATGTCAAATATTTAGAAACAGAGGGAGTGGTTGGTACCCACTATAAGCATTAACTCCTATAAAACAAGCTCCACGTTAAGCCACATCATCAGCGCATTAGAGCCAACGGATCTAGCACATTGGAGCCATTAGATCAATTGCCATGTTGGTTTAACAAGCATATGCATGAATTGTCCAAGGCCTCAAGGGCCATTCATAATCTATATCTATATCTATACTAATATAAAAATGAGGAGTTTACCCCTTTAATCCTATAGGCTAAATCTCTACCGTCCATCCGTAGATCAAGTATAATCCGTACCGTCCACCAATCTCCACCGCATGATCTCATAATCTCCACGCACAAAGACTACGCCTCGCCCTCTCCAGGCGTGACTGGGGGCTCCTTCTCCTCGCTCCTCCTCACATGTACTGTTGCCACCGTCTCGCTCCTCCGCTGCCTTCTCTAGAGCCGACTTCTTCCCCAGCCGCCGTCCCCGGAGCCGAGGTCGTCCCCTTCCGCTGCTGCCACGCACTCCACCTACCCACGCCGGAGCCGCCGTCGTCCCCAGCGGCGGCCGCCGCCGAAGCCCACCGCTACCCTCGCCGGAGCCGACTTCTTCAGTCGCCGTTGGCGCCGTGGTGGTTCCTGACGGCGAGGTCTTCCCACCTCCGCCGCACTACACCGCAGCCTCCCCTCGCCGACGCTGTGGTGGTTACCGCCGGCAAAGTCCTTCCCCGCCGCCACGGCACTCCACTGCCCCCGCTGGCACCGTGGTGGTTCCTGACGGCTAGGTCCTTCCCCGCCGCCGCCGCCGCACTCCACCAGTTGGGTTGATTGCCGATACTCTCTTGCTTCTAGCTACCTCAAATCATGAGAGAGCAGGGAAATAAAGGCATTCGTCCAGCGCTAGCGCCGATAGCCCGCTTGCCTTACCTCCACCGTGTCAATCCCCTCAACGATCCCCTTCGCCCCCATCGTCTCGTCCCGCTGGTGCTCACCTCCTCCTACTCTGCCACACAACTCGGTGCTCTCTCTATTGTCGCATGTTCCCCTCTCGCCTTGCATGGTTAACGCTGAGGAGTACTAATGTTTTGGATGCTATAGATTTTATACCAGAAGTCCAGAACAACATCCATCGGCATGAATATAGTTGTTTCAGGTTGTTGAATTGCTTGTCAATCCCCTTTCGATTTTCCATATGAAATATACTCAGATCTTAGATCCATCCCCTCATGTTGGTTCATGTGTGATTGTCCGTTGCAGAGCATAGCTTCATCAAGCCAAATTTAGGGCCTATTTGGATTGTTACCCTAACAATTTTTTGGTAGTACCAAAATGTAGGCAAGTTTTGGCACTACCAAATCTTTGGTAAGGTAAGATTGCATTGATCATATTTGGTTTGCAACCAATATATAGCTAAAATGTAAAATTGTAGTGAAGAATGTTCTAGATGATACCAAATCTAAATTAGGTATTACCAATGAATAGGCTTCAATCCAAATTAAACACAACTACTATTCAAATTACCAAAATATTGGTAGAACATGTTTTTGGTAGCAATCCAAATAGGCCCTTAATGTTTGATTGGGACCAAACCAAGACCTTCTCCAAGTTCACTTCCATCTCACCACGTCACTTTTGATCCATATAAGACAAGATATAAAGTTCTACACGTTTTGGATTCGGATTCAGACCTCCTGACAGCATCAACTTCAAACGGACCTAACCGCTGATATAGAAGGAATTTCGGGGCCCATGAGTACTTGTTGGAAAGCTTATGCAGTCTACTTTCAGATGATTTTGGTTCCACGTCAAAATTCCTACCGAGCTGCCGGGAATATGCAAAACAAGCCACACACCTCATCCAGTCCGAATCTGATTTTGGTTTTGGGCCTTGTAATTGTGTCATGGGCTTAGGCCAAAGGGGTGTGCGCCCTAGGGCAACCCTAGGACGTTCCTAATCATATTTATTCAGTAGCCATCATCGTTTAGAGTGAGGGTTTTGTTTAGATTAATCTGTCAAGAACAGTTTTGCCGCTATATCGGTTTGTGGAACTCCAAATTTGTGTGCTTAATCATTCATATGCAACTGTGTTGTAATATATCTTGTTCTTGCTTGTGTTCTTCGATTCATATTCAGGGATTAGCCTTCTCGGCAAGGTCAACTGGGTTTCGGCACAGTTGATAACTAGAGGAGACGTGGTGTTGTGATTGTGGGGCTCAGTAGCACGCTCGTTCAGAAGCCGGATCGAGTTGCGTCACGACTCCGCTCAAATCAATTGTTTATCAATACCTATTGATAGATCGGGATCTAACATCCTTATCACCAAGTTCCGCTGGTGATAAATAAAAACCTCGGAGAGAATGATAGCAATGCGCCAAGAGTAATTGTATTTATCCGTGAGATAAATTATAGGGATCCTGGATATACAAATTTATACATATAGACCGATAAAAGTTCTATTTAGATACGATACAAACTTTTGTAAAGATGAAAAAAACATTCATAAATAAAAAACTTACCACCCATGTCATGGTATTATTAACTCCTCAAACTCGATCTCTGTTGTATAAGTCATGTGATACTTCGTTAATTAAATGTACTTAAAAATTCTTACCAAATTTTAGCATTAACAGTTCTAGGCCAAATTTTGTCTAAGGCCCGGTTTAGTTCCTACGTAAAAACTTTTCAAGCTGTCATATCGAATGTTTGAACATATGTATGAAGTATTAAATGTTAAGCCTAATTGCGTCATGGTTTGACAACGTTGTGCTACAGTAAATATTTACTAATGACGAATTAATTAGACTTAATAAATTCATATCGCAGTTTATAGACGAAATCTGTAATTTGTTTTATTATTAGACTATATTTAATAATATTTTTAATATATATTCATATGTACCATGTCTCATGTGACACGCATAAAACTTTTTTCGGCGGACAATGGGCCCAACACAACATCTCGATCTGGTCCGATGAGATAACTGTCCCGTATGGCCGTATATATTGCCCAACAAAAAAAAAAAAGAAAAGAAAAAAAAAGTTGCTCCCCGACCTCCCGTGCCGCCCGCTAGGCCGCTACCGAGATCTCGCCCCGCCGTCCCCGAGATCCCGCCCCGCCGTCGAGATCACGCGCCACCGAGGAGAGGAGATTCGGCGGTCCGCCTATCGCGTGAGGACGAGCGAGACTGCATACTCCAGAAGGTGCGTGATTTCTTCCGGATCGAAGATACTCTTTGTCAAAAGGAAAAAAAAAGGGTATATAGAAAAGAAAAATTTTGAGTAGAAGAATATCAACAGAGACGATGATGCGGCGGTTTGTGAATTTGGTGGTGGACACCGCCGGCGGCGGCGGCGACGCGACGGCGTACAAGCTGTACCGCGTCGCTGCATCGGCCCTCTTTTCATGTCCAGCACGTCGGCAAGCAGCCAAAGTACTAGATCCAGATGACGTGGAGGACGCCGCCGGCGGCCTGCCTCCTCCGGCCATCACCTTCCACCCTTCCTCATTGTCCGGCCCTGGAAACGTCGATTTCTTGTACCTCTACGGCAGTGGCGGCGGCAGCGACGGCGACGACAGCCTTCTCGCCCTCGACGTCGACGGCCGTGGTCTGCTCTACAGCGCCGCCTCCGCCGCCGTCCGCTACATGCCCGACCCGTGCAAGCCCAAGATCGAGCCAATCTCCTTCACCGCCGACGATGGCCGCCTCTACGTCATCGAGAGGGTGCCCTTCTCCGGTAACCCCGGCTGCTTCGAGGCTCTCACCTACGGCTTACTCCCCGACGACGACGACTCACTGTCCTCCAGGATGGGCTGGTACTGGCGGTCTCTTCCGCCGCCTCCTTTCGCCAAGGCTGGCTACGACATCACCGCCTCCGCGGTGGTGCAGTTGAACGAATCGAAGGAGCTCTGGGTGACGGCGGCGCACGGAGCCGGGACCTTCTCGTTCGACACGAATTCCAAGGTTGGGGAGTGGAGGGAGCTTGGCGAAAAGGGGATGCCGTTCATGGGGCGCGGCGAGTACGTGGAGGAGCACGGGCAATGGTTTGGGCTCTCCTCCACGCCGAGGCTGGGGCTGTACCTCTGTTCCTGCGATCTCTCCGATCTCTGCTGTTCCTACGATGCGCAGGTGATGGTCAGGTGCTGGTTGGATGGCCTAGACCGGCTGCCGGCGGCGGCGCCGCCCAAGCGATCGTTACTGATGGAGACCTATGCCGTGCACCTCGGCTCCGGTAGGTTCTGCATCGCCAGGTTCATGGAGGAGGAGGAGCAACACAACATCTCACTTCATCCATTCTTCCGCGTCGCCAGCGAAAAAAGCAAGAACGACAGGTTCTTGCTGCTCACCGGCGTTGATGTGGTGGGCAGTGACGACGCCGTCGTCGTGCACAAGTCTATACGCTACGCATTCCAAAACGGTGATTTCGTTCGTGGTTACTCTCGAGTCTTTTAATTTCATCATCCCCTAATTTACTTATTACACCTCTCTAGTCTCCGGTAAAACTAGCTATATTTTGTTTTCTGACGGAGTGAGTATATCATTTATATATATCCCTTTTCCTTTTCATTTCAAGCGAGATTGCAATAATAATAATGGTACTCCATTCGTTTATATTACCAACAGACAAGGAATTCACAGCCTTATTAAGAGGTTGTCCTCTTATTATATATGCTCCTTCTTCATTCTGGAAAATTTAGCTGCAGCTATTTTGACAATTAAGAAAGCAAAATGTTGTAAAATTTGGGCACAATAAGATGATATATCTTCCTTAGCAGTTAGCAGAGCAACAACATCCCAAAGCTGAAATGTTTTTGACCGGAGTGATGCACCTGCAACAGATATTCCAAATAGATTCGCTCTACAAAATTAAACTATTCAACTAGTTCCATCTCATTGCGCGCCTGCGCCTGCCTGATGTGTTGTTCATTGTATCTCAAAAATCATATTTGCAGCAGAGCAGAAAAAAAATCATTTGCAGCATCAGTAATCCATAGTTATTATTAATTGCTCACATCACATCCGGTGGCTCATGGACGCGAGCAAATGGGTAATAACGCAATATATATAGCTGGATGAGATGATCATGGCATGTTGGCGGCGTGATCGTGATCGATGGCGGCGACGGGGAGGTGAGTGGAGGAGGAGGGCGGCGGCTGGTCGTCGTCCTCGTGGCAGCAGAGGCAGAGCATGCCGCGGAGGAGGTTGCACTTGCCGCCCAGGAAGCCGAGCTGCTTGCAGCAGGCGTTGCACTTGCCTCTTATGAAGCCTGATACTGTGCTGCACTTGCTTTGTTTTCTGCTGGACTGCAACTGCAATCTAAACAGTTTGTTTCAGTCTCCCAGATGATCAGCTTGCAATTGACCAATCATTCAACCAACCGTGTGTGCTGATTCTGGTCATCAGAATATATACTCATATCATATTTGTGCTGCACTAAGTTTCTAATCCTGAAAGATCAACATTCTGTGATCTCTGCAAGACTGCAACCGCAAATCCAAATGGTTTTGTTTCAGTCTCTCAGATGAACAGCTTGCAATTGACCAACCATTCAACCAACCGTGTAAGCTGATGACCGAATGAAATCCAGTCGTTGAGGACACAGCAAGTTGGGGAAGAAACTTTGCAGAATTGGATAAAAGGGCATTGATACTAGTATACCTTTGCTTGATGCAATCAAAGGGTTGACTCAAATCGGGCTGCACCTAACTCTTGACAGCCAGAGGATGGTGCTGACCAAAGATTTCAATGGGCAGAGATGTGCAGGCCATCAAGGGGGCAGCAGGCAGCTGAGCTGGGGATTAGCTGTGAGACCTTCGCACTTTGTCAATTGACAATTGTCACCGCTTCACTGCACAACTGTATCAGCTGTATGTACTCCTAGTTCAACTAATTTGTCCTGGACCCCATGGATGGTAGTAAGATGATGGGCCTGTTCACTTTGATGTCAAAAAAAACCTTAATAAGGTCAAAATTTTAGCAAATTTTGGTAAATTTTGGCATGATTTCTTATATAGTTACCAAAATTTAGCAGCAAACTAAATGTAGCCACTTTTTTGGTAACTTTACCAAAATTTGGTAAGTTTGAAAATGGCATTAAAGTGAACATGCCCGATACTACTACTAGTATTATTTTATGACTAATCTTGCAGCAATCCTGAAGCTGTACTACTGTCTGTGAATATTCTAATCCATCATTATATCCTTTCTGGAAAGGAAAAAAGAATGTGTGCGCTTAGCTGCTGCTGCTCTTGTAGGAAATAGAATCTTCTTTACTTATGTTATCCTTATGATCAAAAGTTGACTCCAGTGGCCAAAGGATTTGTGGTATCAGAACACTAGTGCACGTCCACTATATATATATGTCTCAGAGGGCAATTAGTTTCTTGTTTTTGCTTCTTGACAGGATCATATCAGCAACTGTTCATTCAGCATTTAGAATTGGATTTTGATACAATTACAGCAGTGCATAGTGAATGTGCAAATCCTTGTTTTCTTCCAGCAGATGATCCTCGTGGTCCTGATCAGTAGAGTGATCTGGATGCAGCTGCCTTGAGCAGAATAGAGAAGAAGAACAACACCGCTTTACATCTGAAGACTGTAATGAGCAATGTTCAGTCTCAGCTATTTATGAGCCCTGGAGCCTTATCATCCATCTTTCCTTCCATCACTTGCTGGGGTAGCATTGACGAAGTCATGTGGTAATAACTCATTCATCAACAAAAGTACTGGTGGCCGTGCTGTTTGACCCTTGCACAGTTGCAAGGTCACACAGATACACTACACCGATGTGCCAGCCAAAAAAGCTGATGCACTCCAAATTGCATTCTGAATTAATTTTTTCTGATGGATCGTCCGGTCCAGATTGTCAAGAAATTGGATGTATATGGCTGGAAGGAATAGATTCTCCACAGTTTGTCAAGCAGTAGAAATGACCGGATCAAATCAGGGCCGAAAGCTCCAAGCTTTCCAATTTTCAAGCCAGGAAGGATGAGAAGAATCAGTCAATCCACCCCCCTGTAAATCAGCTCTCTCTCCAAAATCCAATAGGAATCCTGCATCTTCAGAGTCATCTCATCTTGTCGATGTTGATCTCAACTTGTGCATGCAGATTTCACTTGGGTAGATGCTGCAGGAAGGATCAGCAGCTTATGACAATCCATTCACAGAAGAGAGCAATATGACAACTATCTGTATCTTGCAATACTCCATGGGAATGACCCCATTCATGTTACTGGACTCATTTCTATTGTCCATATTGCTACTAGCTAGCGTTAACAAGATAAACAAAACTTATTAATCCCATCAGGGCGCAATCAGAACCCAGGACTGAGTAAATAATTTAGAAAAAAAGAAGACATAATGTCAAAAAAGAAAGAAGACACGATGTACATGTAAATTTGTTCGTGACGAGCACCCGAACGGAGCGCAGCAGAAAGTGAGCGGGTTTATACTGGTGAGATACTGATCGTCTAATGTTCCGGTGGTGCTTACAAATGAAAAGGCGGTAAGAATTGAAAGCAATTCATGCCATGTTTAAAAGCTCAATTTAAGGGATCATTGACAGCTGGAAAAAGCCAAACAGGTCACGTTACAGGTAGAGGATACTCAACCACGTTTTTTTTAAGGGAACACCGGGGGGTCCCACATGTCAGTGACTCAGTGTCACCGAGAATCTCACTGAATCTGCGTCGGGGGGGGGGGGGGGGGGGCCTCCCCACCTCAAACCACGTTCATTTGTAACCATCAGCTACGTTATCGTTCTTCTTCTTCTAACTATCATTTCTTTCTATATACTCCCTTCATTCCTAAATATTTGACGCCGCTAATTTTTTTAAATATGCTTAACCGCTCGTCTTATTCAAAAAATTTAAGTAATTATTAATTCTTTTCTTATCATTTCATTCATTGTTAAATATACTTTTATTTATACATATAGTTTTACATATTTCACAAAAGTTTTTGAATAAGACTTACGGTCAAACGTGTGTAAAAAAATCAACGACGTCAAATATTTAGAAACAGAGGGAGTAGTTGGTACCCACTGTAAGCATTAACTCCAATAAAACAAGCTCCACGTTAGGCCACATCATCTGCGCATTAGAGCCGTTGGATCTAACACATTGGAGCCATTAGATCAATTGCCATGTTGGTTTAACAAGCATATGCATGAATTGTCCAAGGCCTCAAAGGCCATTCATAAACTATATCTATATTTATACTAATATAAAAAGAATGAGTTTACCCCTCTAATCCTATAGGCTAAATCTCTACCGTCCATTCGTAGATCAAGTATAATCCGTACCGTCCACCAATCTCCACCGCATGATCTCATAATCTCCACGCGTGAAGACTACGCCTCACCCTCTCTAGGCGTGACTGGCTCCTTCTGCTCGCTCCTCCTCACATGTACTGTTGCCGCCACCTCGCTCCTCTGCTGCCTTCTCTGGAGCCGACTTCTTCCCTAGTCGCGGTCCCCGGAGCTGAGGTCGTCCTCTTCCACTGCTGCCACGCACTCCACCTGCCCACGCAGGAGCCGCTGTCGTCCCCAACGGTCGCCGCCACCGAAGCCCACTGATGCCCTCGCCGGAGCCGACTTCTTCTCTAACCGCTACTGGCGCCGTGGTGGTTCCCGACAGCGAGGTCTTCCCACCTCCGCCGCACTACACCGCAGCCTCCCCTTGCCGATGCCGTGGTGGTTCCCGCCGGCGAAGTCCTTCCCTGCCGCCGCGCACTCCACTGCCCCCGCTGGCATCGTGGTGGTTCCTGACGGCTAGGTCCTTCCCCGCCGCCGCCGCACTCCACCAGTTGGGTTGATTGCCGATACTCTCTTGCTTCTAGCTGCCTCAAATCATGAGAGAGCAGGGAACCGATAGACGCGCTAGCGCCGATAGCCTGCTTGCCTTACCTCCACCGTGTCAATCCCCTCACTGATCCCCTTCGCCCCCATCGTCTCTTTCCGCTGGCGCTCACCTCCTCCTACTCTGCCACACAACTCGGTGTTCTCTCTATTGTCGCATGTTCCCCTCTCGCCTTGGTTAACGCTGAGGAGTACTAATGTTTTGGATGCTATAGATTTTATACCAGAAGTCCAGAACAACATCCATCGGCATGAAGATGAGTTGTTTCAGGTTGTTGAATTGCTTGTCAATCCCCTTTCGATTTTCCATATGAAATATACTCAGATCTTAGATCCATCCCCTCATGTTGGTTCCTGTGTGATTGTCTGTTGCAGAGCATAGCTTCATCAAGCCAAATTTAATGTTTGATTGGGACCAAACCAAGACTTTCTCCAAGTTCACTTCCATCTCACCACGTCACTTTTGGTCCATATAAGACAAGAGATAAAGTTCTACACGTTTTGGATTCGGATTCGGGCCTCCTGACAGCATCAACTTCAAGTGGACCTAGCCACTGATCTAGAAGGAATTTCGGGGCCCATGAGTACTTGTTGGAAAGCTTATGGAGTCTACTTTCAAATGATTTTGGTTCCACGTCAAAATTCCTACCGAGCTGCCGGGAATCTGCAAAACAAACCACACACCTCATCCAGTCTGAATCTGATTTGGGTTTTGGGCCTTGTAATTGTATCGTGGGCTTAGGCCAAAGAGTGTGTGCCATAGGGCAACCCTAGGACGTTCCTAATCATATTTATTCAGTAGCCGTCATCGTTTAGAGTGTGGGTTTTGCTTAGATTAATCTGTCAAGAACAGTTTCGCCGCTAGATCGGTTTGTGGAACTCCAAATTTGTATGCTTAATCATTCATATGCAATTGTGTTGCAGTCTATCTTGTTCTTGCTTGTGTTATTCGATTTGCATGCAGGGATTAGCCTTATCGGCGAGGTCAACCGAGTTTCGGCACGGTTGATAACTAGAGGAGACGTGGTGCTGCGATTGAGGGGTTGAGTAGCATGCTCGTTCGGAAGCCGGATCGAGTTGTGTCACGACTCTGCCCAAATCGACTGTTTATCAATACCTATCGAAAAATCGGGACCTAACATCTTCATCACCAAGTTCCACCGGTGATAAATAAAAACCTCGGAATGAATGATGGCAATGCGCCAAGAGTAATTGTATTTACCTGTAAGATAAATTATAGGGATCCTGGGTATATATATTTATACACATAGACCTATAAAAGTACTATTTAAACACGATACAAACTTTTGTAAAGATAACAAAAACATTCATAAATACAAAACTTACCAGCCATGTCGTGGTATTCTTTAACTTCTTCTCAAACTCGATCTCTGTTGTATAAGTCATGTGATACTTCGTTAACTAAATGTACTTAAAAATTCTTAGCAAATTTTAGCGTTAACAGTTCTCCATGCCAAATTTTGTCTAAAGCCCTTTTCACGCTGTCACATCGAATGTTTGGTCATATGTATAAAGTATTAAATGTTAAGCTTAATTGCGTCATGATTTGACAACGTTGTATTTACTAATAACTGATTAATTATGCTTAATAAATTCATCTCGCAGTTTATAGCTGGAATCTATAATTTGTTTTATTATTAGACTATATTTAATAATACATATTTTAAATATATATCCGTATGTCGATGTCGCATGTGACACGCATAAAACTTTTTTCGGCGGACGATGGGCCCAACACAACATCTCGATCTGGTCCGATGAGATAACTGCGAGATACTCCAGAAGTACGTGGAGGAGCACGGGCAATGGTTTGGGCTCTCCTCCACTCCGAGGCTGGGGCTGTACCTCTGTTCCTGCGATCTCTCCGATCTCTGCTGTTCCTACGATGCGCAGGTGATGGTCAGGTGCTGGTTGGATGGCCTAGACCGGCTGCCGGCGGCGGCGCCGCCCAAGCGATCGTTACTGATGGAGACCTACGCCGTGCACCTCGGCTCCGGTAGGTTCTGCATCGCCAGGTTCATGGAGGAGGAGGAGCAACACAACATCTCACTTCATCCATTCTTCCGCGTCGCCGGCGAAAAAAGCAAGAACGACAGGTTCTTGCTGCTCACCGGCGTTGATGTGGTGGGCAGTGACGACGCCGTCGTCGTGCACAAGTCTATACGCTACGCATTCCAAAACGGCGATTTCGTTCGTGGTTACTCTCGAGTCTTTTAATTTACTTACACCTCTCTCCGGTAAAACTAGCTATATTTCCCTTTTTCCTTTTCATTTCGAGCGAGATTACAATAATAATCTTCTTCGTTTGTAATAGAGTAATAATCGAAATGCTGTATATGCTCCATTCGGCCATTCGTTTATATTACCAACAGACAAGGAATTCACAGCCTTATTAAGAGGCTGTCCTCTTATTATATATGCTCCTTCATTCTGGAAAATGAAAACTTTTTTTTTTTGCTAGTTCGACCGAAGGATTGACCGACCAAATTTTACTAAGAGAGAAAAGGGGTTATAATTGTTTAACATTAAGCTGTCAAGGCAAAGTGACAACCAAACCAGTCATCACCCGAAAAGAAAAAGGGGAAACAGAACAGGGGCCAACTAATCACATTGTCAAAAAAAGTTCTTGCTTCCTTCTAATAATATGATGATTTCCTCTTACAGTACTACAATTTGGCTGCAGCTATTTTAATAACAATTAAGAAGGCAAAGTGTTGTAAAATTTGGGCATAATAAGATGATATTATCTTCCTTAGCAGTTAGCACAGCAACAACATCCCAAAGATGAAGGGCCCCTTTGAATCAAATGAATTACGAAGGAATTTTATAGGATTGAAATCTTATATGAAATTTTCCTATGTAGCCCTTTGATTCAAAGGATTGAAGTTTTCCAAATCCTACAAAATTCCTATGGAATGGCTTGTTGCATATAGGTTTTGGAGGAAACTTAGCAAGAGGTCCAACCTCTTGATAAAAATCCTTTGAGTCTATCTCTCTTATTTGATTCATGTGTTTTTCCTGTGGTCCAATCAAACAATCATTCCTGTGTTTTTCCTGTGTTTTACAATCCTCTGTTTTACATTTACATTCCTGTCAGAATCCTATGTTTTTTCTATTCCTCCGTTTTTTTATTTCTACGATTCAAAGGGGCCCGAAATGTTTTTGACCGGAGTGATGCACCTGCAACAGATATTCCAAATAGATTCGCTCTACAAAATTAAATTATTCAACTAGTTCCATCTCATTGCGCGCCTGCGCCTGCCTGATGTGTTGTTCATTGTATCTCAAAAATCATATTTGCAGCAGAGCAGAAAAATTATTATTTGCAGCATCAGTAATCCATGGTTATTATTATTATTATTATTATTATTATTATTATTATTATTATTATTATTATTATTATTAATTGCTCACATCACATCCGGTGGCTCATGATCCAGCCAACATATATATGTACTCCAACTATACATGGGAGTAGGAGATGAGATTGGTATCTGCAGTGCATGCAAATAAGCAATATATAGATGGATGAATGATGATCATGGCATGTCGGCGGCGTGATCGTGATCGTGATCGATGGCGGCGACGGGGAGGTGAGTGGAGGAGGGCGGCGGCTGGTCGTCGTCCTCGTGGCAGCAGAGGCAGAGCATGCCGCGGAGGAGGTTGCACTTGCCGCCCAGGAAGCCGAGCTGCTTGCAGCAGGCGTTGCACTTGCCTCTCTTGTAGCACACCCCCTCGCACTTGTAGATTGGGTAGTTGCACGTCTCCGCCTCCGCCGCCCACTGCATCATCGCACCATCTGCATTTCCATTTCCAAATCCCATCTTATTTCTTTTCTTTTCTTTTCATTTTCTAGCTAGCTATAGCTGTTTGCATTTGCAATAATAATAACAAGGAAAAAGTACGTTTTACCCCCTAAACTATTTGGGTCGTTCGAATTACCCCCTTAGACTCTAAAACCAGTTATTTTACACCTCAAAATTTTCAAACCGGCCAAATTACCCCCCTAAGTCAATCCGGGGTGGTTTTGGTTTGACGTGGCGCGCACATGGCACTAGTTTGATTGATGTGGCAGTCCAACATGGAAATAACAATAATAAAAATGGTGGGCCCTACCTGTCAGGCACCTATTCTGATTATACGAGAGAGTGAGAGAGGGCAGAAGGGGTGTGGGCGGCGGAGCTCAAGGCTAGAGGCCATGGAGAGCGGCCGCCGGCGTGGATCTCGTCGCACCGGCCACCGAATCTCTCTCACCTCCTCTCTCTCATCTTCCTCTCTTTCTAACTCTTCCTCTCTCTCTTGCGCGTGGCAGCAGGCGGGCGGTGGGCGGCAGCAGGCGGGCGGCACGGAGGCGACGGTCTCTCCCGCGCCATCGCCACTGCCACCGCCACCGCCACCGCGGCTACGGTCGTACACCACCCGCGCGATGGCTTACTCCAGCTCGGTGCAGAGGAGGTCGCCACCCATGATGAGGCCCATGCCGAGCGCACGGAGGGCGGCTCGTCGGTCGTCGTGCAGCTGCTCCCACGCCATCTCCCTTGCCGCCTCCGGCCGCCGTCCTCGACTCCTCGCCCGCCGCCCGCAGCTGCCTCCGCCCCCTCCGGCCGCAGCTGCCTCCGCCCCCGCGCCACAGCTGCCTCCTCTGCTCACCGAGAGAGAGAGGGAGAGAGAGGCAGAGAAGCGCTACCTCTCGGCGACGCCATAGCCCGCTGCCCGCCGAGCCGTCGTCGGCTCCAGCTCCCCCTCTGCCGCCGCCAACCGCCCGGCCCCGCGCGCCGCCATCCCCCGCACACCACACACACCTGCTCCTGCATCGCCGCCGCCCTTCACCACGGCGTTGTCAGTCGCCCACTCCGCCTCCGCCTTAGCCGCCCGCCACCCGCAGCGGCGCAGCCCGAGAAGCACCGCTTCCGCCGCCAGCCACCCGCTCCGCCTCCGCCTCAGCCTCAGCGGCACGACGCCCGCCGCACAGGGACCTCCGCCTCCACCGTCGGCCGCCCGCTCTGCTTCCACCTCAGCTGCCCACCGCCCACCGCCCGGGGAGCTCCGCCTCCACCGCCCGCTGCTCGGGGAGCTCCGTCTCCGTCGCCGGTCGCCCGCTCTGCCTCAGACGCCCGGCCGCCCGGGGAGCTCCACCTCCGCCGCCGGTCACCCGCTGCCTTGCCCGAGCGCGTGCGTGAGAGAGATGGAATGGTTGAGAGATTGCCAGATTGGTTTGAGGATAGGTATGACAGGTGGGCCATGTTTTTTTTTTATTTTTTTTGCTGGTTAGATTGCCACGTTGGCGCCACGTGTGCGAGGTTAAGTCAAAACCACTCAAAACAGTGTTAAGGGGCCTTATTTGTCCGGTTTCAATAGTTGAGGGTATAGAATGTCTGGTTGTTGAGTTTAAGGGTGTAATTCGGTCGACCGTGATAGTTCAGGGGGGTAAAACGTACTTTTTCCTAATAACAATAATAGTATTTTCCATCTTCTTCTTTTATTGCTGCATGTATATCAGTATATGCATTCATGCTAACTTGATAACTGAAACTAATAGTTAAGCACAGAAACTAGCTACTAGCTAATTAGTAGTAGTAATTAAGATGACTCACGCGAGGCGATGAGGACGGTCACTAGGAACAGCGCCACCACCGGCTTCATCATCTTCACAATCATCCTACTCGTACGCCTCAATGCTCACTCGCTATCTAACTGCCTGCAGGCCTCTTATATACTACTCGTTGCAAGCCTGCAGCGAGACTAGCTTTTGACATGGCAGCCCACAAAATTATGCTCCAGAGTTAATTAATTAACATCGTCTTGCTGGGGGTAGCCAACTGCCCAACTCTACTTCCTCTATGAATCATGAGAAATTTAATCACAAAATTTTAAACAGCCAAAACAAAAGTACAAGTCAAAACAGTCACCTGGGCCCTATATTGCAAAAGGGGACTTGTTTCAACACTGTCTCGCATCCCACTAGTGCTACTTGTTTCCTTCTGCTTTGAACTGACCTATTTTACACAGGGACATTCAATTATTTTGAAGATGTCAGACATGACATAATTAGTAAATGTTGTTAAAAAGCATGATAAAATACTAAGAGTTACTATCTGATTCAAATTTACTGGTTGTGAAGCCACAACACCAGGAGTAGTAATGCTACAACAGATTATACGCAGTAAGAGGTATGTTAAATGCACATCACATACCACTGCTATGATAATAACAAGATCATTCCAGTGTGCCTCATCAGCAAGTTGTACAGCTATGCTGTCACTTCCATCATTATTCTGTAAGTATAGTATAAAATTTATCATTACTCGCTAGAAAGGATATGCGATAAATTTCACCAAGGCTGTTCCTCTGTCATAGCATCAGATAACTCACTTTTCCCATACACCATTTCACGAATCCCCCAAATATACTGCGGCATGCACTTCCAGACCCTTGCCTGCATTTGAATTTGTCAGTTATACCAGAAGGAGAAAAGAAGCAGTTCCATAGCATACTGATCAGTAAAGATGGAGTACTAGCAACAAAATACCTTGCTATGGAAGAAAGTTCACCATAATCTTCTTTCACATTCATTAGATTTCCAAGGGTGAAAACTACAAAAAGCAATCAGGTAATAAATATGTGCTTCCATTCACCTATTTAGATTTTTTTAAAAAAAAATCACCAATAAGATGATTGAACCATTGTCTGATCTTGGGTGGCATTATCAAATTTCAAAATATTTAGACAATAAGTAGGGAAATATCATTGATATCAGAAGTAATAGACTTTACCAAAACAAACCAAGCCAGCAGCCGAAGAGGCCAAACCAGCAGCAGTGGGGAAGTTGTTGTACGATGCTATGTGTACATGTAGCTTCCCCCAGTCCTCTTTCTTGATCCTGATCCCCTTCTTCTCATCCTCGACATCTTGAGCACGCTTCCGGATCTCCCTGAGGCAGCTCTGGAACCTCCCTCCTGACAAGGAGATCTCCTGCACAATTCCAAACCAAAAGCTAGCTTAAGACATAGTGATCATCCCTTAAGGTCTAGCGTGGTGGTAGATCACAGACTTTAAGTTTCACACCGTGTAAATATAGGATTTGACAGTTCGTAGTTAGATAGGATCAGTGACTGTAACAGCAACAAAGCTAGAAACACATACTAGATGCTAGTGCATATGAAATCAGAAATGTGATTCTTATTAAAATAACCAAAAAAAAAACTAGAGCTCCACTGCCTGTAGAATTTGTAGATGGGAAGAACACTGGAACCGAATCCCATTATTCATATCTAAGCAGCAGTTGTCATCAGTTTGATGAACAGAGTCCCATTATTCAGAGGGGACAACAAAGCATAAGCATCAATGCGAAGCAACAACAAAAAAAAAAAAGTAGGAAGCAGCAGAGCAAAGAGATGGAAGAGTAGAGAGGAGGAGGACCTTGCCGTTGAGCCACATCCGGTCGGAGGGGAAGGAAGGGCTGACGGCGACGGTGGTGGTGGCGGAGAGGTGGTCGGGGTCGAGGGTGACGCTGATGCTGTCGTTGACGGGGAGGATGAGCGCCTCGTCCCTCTTCCCCCAGTACTTGATGACGGCGATGTTGGTGGGAGATCGGCCGGTGGCCATGAGCACCCACTGCCCCTCCTCCGCCGCCGCCATTGAAGGAAATCGATCTGCTGCCGCCCAGAAGAGCGAGCAACGCGCGTCAGGGATTCGGACTAGCAACCTCAACTAGTACAGTCCCAGGCAGCTTACCGGAACGGAAGCAACGACGGGGAGCGGGCGCGGGAGCAGTCGCCGGCGGCGGAGGCGGGAGGCGGGAGATCGGTGACGGCGGGGCGGAGACACCGAGGGGGAGGAAGACGAGAGTGAGACCGAATCTTGATGCAAAGCATGGAGTATTGCGACCAACAGATCCTTCGTTCTGAACAAGATGCAAAGCAGTCATACAACATACTACGGGAGATTTACAATAATAACACTGCAAACATTAACCTTTGCTATAATGATACTGGGTCCATATTTTATAGACACAGATGGGCCCATTTGTCATCATACATGCTTACAAGATCGGATTTGGCATTAGAACGAAGAGGCATGTATGCAACGCAGATGTCAGTGTGGCTTCTGTTGAGCTCGCATGTGCATGCTAGGTATGAATTTAGACTGCTGAAGCTTTGTTTTTCCTTTCCCATTTCAGAAAATTACTGAATTTTTGTTATTTGCTCTCAGTATATTGCATCATGTCCTTCTGTATACATACAATATCTGAAGAAGAAAAAATGGCTGTGAATAAGAGCAGACTCTTCAAGTGATGACAAGAGTATCTGTAATTCTTCAATCACCTTGAAACATTGTAATCGAACTATTTGTTCTCTACGTACAACTGAAATTTTGGTAGCATAGGATTCAAGTGCCAAACACATGGTTCATTGGTCATGGTCACGCAACAGCACAATTTACATGGTCCAACACTCATGCAGTCCACAATTTGAATCGAGTTTTTCTTCACAAATCAGAATGAGTAATATTGTGCACCACTTACGTCAAAACAAAAGTGATAACAGAAACGAAAATGATACCAGAAGTGCAAAGCAAAAACAGTGTTAAGAGCCTAAGAAACATTTCAAACATAACCATTCCCAGTTAGCATTCTTGCTATCCTCCCTCATCGTTGCTAGGCCGATCAGGCGATCAGTGCCTATATGGACTCTTTCAGGATGTTGGGTGGGGTAGGGGAAAATCTTCTGCTCTCTTGGTGGTATAGGCAAATAATCTTGCCGGGTCCAGTAAGTGGAGAAGACCTGCCCTCATGAGCTTCAGGTGCAGATCAGGTAGAACCAAGGGATTTTTACCATGGATTAGAAGGTGCAGCTGTTCCCAAGTGTACATGCAAACACCCTTCCTGGCAAAGTCATCCGAATGACAACAAAGCACTCTGTGGGCCCTCAAGAACTCAATACCAGTGGGTACTTTGATTGTACCATCCTTATTCAGCCATTGTTTGTCGCGGAACCACTGTCGCAGGAAGTTGTTCCCGTGCAGAACTTGCGGCCACTCCGTCCTATGAGGCAATTCACAAGAAATCCAAGATGCATATTGGAGGTTCATCCTGTTTGCCAGCAAGTTAAATGCATCAAGTAGAGCCTGCTGCCTCGAGTGGAGGGGTAACAATGATGCATGATAAGGTATGTTCATGCCCTTTGGTTCATATCGGTTTTCCATAGTATTGCAAAGGTGCAGGAAGTCAGGTGGAAGATCGAAATTATGTGGATTTGCGTACGCAAGCATTTGTTTCAGGAGCTTCATAGCTTCAAACCAGGTAGAATTGATGATTGCAGCTCTGCGAGACTCAGCTATAGGCCTCATAAGAATTCCATCTCTCAAATGAACTCTGCCAAGGGCACTGACTACCATATCATCCATGCTAAGAGGTTTGTGAAAACATTTTCCTTGTAGAAGCATCACATAAATCTCCTCAAGATATGACTGCGCAAACACACTTCCCCTGCCTGTGAACATGAGTTGTTCTTTCGGTGAAATCAGCATTTGCCCCTTTGGTAGGTAAGTTTCACCCAGAAGTTGCACGTCCCCTGGAATACTAAAGAACACTGCATGACTCTGCAAATACTCTATCGGGTGCACAAATGGAATAGCAGAACGGGAGGATTGTAGAATGCTATCGTATTTTCTGCAAAATTAATTAACTATTTTCAGTTCAATATAAACAAACTTGCTTTCAAACAGAAACAATAACTTTTTCTCTCTTAATGATCGGAGATGAATACTAGCACACAGAGTAAGCATTGAACATGAAGCAAAGGCAAAGCAGGAAAGAGTCATACAGTAAACTTATACTTCGATTCATCATAAACAAGTACTGAATCTGAAATATTAAGCAAGTCACACTTCAACTATAGAATCTGAAGTATTAACCAAACAACACTTCTACTATAGATACATGTTCCCAACTAACATAAGAAATATCAGCATACATGTAAACATCGAACATGAAGCAAAGGCAAAGCAGGAAAGAGTTCTTATACTTCAGTTCCTCATAAACAAGTACTGAATCTGAAATATTAAGCAAGTAACACTTCTACTATAGATACAGATTCCTAACTATTATGAGGAATACAGTTAAGCATCAAACATGAAGCAAAGTAGGAAAGGGTCATACACTAAGTTATACTCCATTCGCACACAAGTAATGAATATGAAACATTGGCAAGCAAAGCAATACGTGTACTATTCCCAACTAATAAGAAGCATTGAACATGTTGCAGAATTACAGAATGAAGTATTTCACACTGAAAAACTGCACATAAGCAAAAGTGTTAAAGACTGTATAAACATACAAACTTACATCACATCTTCAGGAAGTTCATCCTGTGTTGGTGCATTGCTGCTGCTGCTGCAATACGCCCTGTTCTGGAGCCGCATGGAAGTCATCGATGTAGCCGAGGATCTTGTCCAAGTAGATCGCGGCGATGGTGAGAAGACAGCAAGGGCCCTGTTCGGTGGCAGTGTTAGCGGCCACGACGACGTCCAGGGCAGAGAAGATGCCGAGAGGAGTGAGGCGGGCGAGGTCGCCGCGGACGTCACCGACGAGGAGGAGCTGCCGGCAAGAGTCGCCGCTGTAGAGGGCGCGGTGGTGAAGACGGAGGCGAGGAAGGCGGGAGGAGTCGCCGCCGACGTCACCGACGAGAACGCGTTGGCGGTGAGAGTCGCCGCCGCAGAGAGCGAGTCGGTGACGATGGAGACGAGGGAGGCGCGGGAGGTCGCCGACGGGGAGGCGCGGGAGGTCGCGGAGGCGAGGGAGGTCGCCGCGGACGTCACCGACGAGGAGGAGCTGCCGGCAAGAGTCGCCGCTGTAGAGGGCGCGGTGGTGAAGACGGAGGCGAGGAAGGCGGGAGGAGTCGCCGCCGACGTCACCGACGAGAACGCGTTGGCGGTGAGAGTCGCCGCCGCAGAGAGCGAGTCGGTGACGATGGAGACGAGGGAGGCGCGGGAGGTCGCCGACGGGGAGGCGCGGGAGGTCGCGGAGGCGAGGGAGGTCGCCGCGGACGTCGCCGACGAAGAGGCGCTGGCGGTGAGCGTCGCCGCTGAAGAGGGCGAGGTGTTGACGAAGAAGACGGTGGAAGCAGGAGGAGTTGCCGCGGGCGTCGCCGACGAGGAGGCGCCGGTGAGAATCCGGGCGTGAGGGAGCGAGGAGACCACCAAACGGCGGATCATCTTGAACACCGCCATGACTGCAGCGGCAGCGAGGACGTACGCGGAGACCGGAGAGGGGGCCGATGCTTGCGACCGGTGGTCGGTGGCGTAGGATGTCGCGCTGCTTGGACCGAATGGCGCGCGGAGAAGCCCAACGGCGCGCGGCGAGGACGCGGAGAGGGTGGCGGCGTCGACGCGCCGTAGCGAGCAAGCGATCGTCGGAGAACCCCCTCACCTCTCACCGCCTCGCCCTCACGTTGGCGAGGACGACAAAGCAGCGCGGGACCCACCCACTGCCCTGGCAACCGCAACGAGAATCAAAACTAAATGAAGTACTCTGCAATGCCATGCAGGTGAGAAGATCACATACGGCAGGTGAGATGACGTCATCTGGGAATCTATCCGGGGGATCCTTTTTTTTTCTCCCTGTCAAAAGTTTGAATTCAACATTAAAAATTGATTTTCGAATTGAAAAAGGTTACATTCCGAGCCTTAAAAAAAACAATAGGCTAGATATAAATGCGATTACAAACACATAAAAGTGTGGATATTACAGACAGATAAAGGAGAGTTTTGAGTTTGTATGTATATTGTCTCTCTGACTTGTCCAAAAGCATATTTTAGCAACAGTGGATGTATGAACAAGTGGACCCGGACTCCAAAGGGAGTCATGCAGTAGTGGTTTATTATGACCACCATTATTCACGGACTATATCAAATCTTAAAATCATTTAGCATTATGCAGCACATGTACACTACATCACTACTTGTTTCCAAAACAAACCGGTTCCAAGATTGCTCAACAATAATACGCTGGAGTATCAGGCATTGCCTGGAGAGGCTGGACTGGAGCAATCTATGAGCAGAGTATCATATGAGATGTAACAATTAATACGGGCCAAACCAACGGCATGATAAAATGATATAGATAAGAATCAAAACGTTAGTGACTTGCTTTGATGAAACAGGAAGACAAAAACACAATAAGAAGGATGATCACAAGAAGCACAGCCATAGGCTAGCTAATAAAGATCCCCAAAGATGACCACAGGTAGCAGCAGAGGTGAGCATCAGTTACACTAAGAAAATGGCTAAAGATAAAAACGAGTACAAACACATACAAGTGTGGATAGGACATTAGGAATTGCCACGAGCGTACAAGCAACCACCCAGCTCCATACACACCTGGGGGCTGGGCAAAGCTTTCATCCTCTTTCTGGCCTTGGGATCAATCCCCTCCAGCATCCATGACATCGACGGTGAACTCGTACTCCTGATCGCAGCCCAGATAAGAATCGGACATCAGGTAGATCATGTACTCCTTTCTCCCAGCTTCTGAAGCAGCGGTGAACTCAAGCTTCACTCGAGCCCTCTTCTGAAGTGCAACCCTCTTGATTGCAAGCAACTGATTGGTAGAGCTATCACCAATTACCAGCCACCAGCCTTCTTCCTTGGGCTTTGGGTACCTGGGGGCATGAACTGGCCCCACCTCAGAAGGCAAGTTCGTCATGTCACGCTCCAGGGTCACCTGTACAGTTACATTGTCACCAGCCCTGATATCATCACCCTCGCGAACTTCGTAAGCCATATCGACATTGGGGAAACGCTTGAAGAATTCAATGATATCCTGCAGCTGAGGGTTTGATTGCTGCAACAGATCCCGCATCTCATCGATGCTCATCTCAGCCAGATCAAAGATGCTCTCAATGGGCCTCCCTTCATTCTCCTGACATCTCCGTGCCAACTCCTTGGTGAAATGTGGAAGTTGTAAAAGAACAGAATCACGATCCCACATGCCTTGTGTCACCATTTGACTCAGCTCCATTGCATTAAGAGCAAGCGTAAGCCATCCATTGCTGGAGATAACATCAACCATTGCCTGGAGCAATCTATGAGCAGAAAGGAGTATCTCCCGCTGGTCGGCTGCCAGGTTCCCTAAGATAGTGTGCCTTGAAAAATGAGCTTGCAGCAGTGCGTTAGCCTTGACATGTGGATCACCATACTTGGGCTTCTCGATGGAAAATCTCTGGTGGCGAACAAGCTTCTCAATGAAATCCTCCTCACCAGGGCGACTGGGAAGCTCAGCATATTCTGAAGCAGAGGCTAGAATCTCCAGGAGCCCTTTCATCTTAGTCTTTTGAGTTAGCATTGAACTGAACCTCTCAATAGTTGTGTAGCTAATGTAGTAGTACGAAGCAATCAGACCAAGGTTGAGGGGCTTCAGGTACATATCCTCCTCTATAGCCACACACTTGCTTGATTCTAGGTCATTCAATACAGTCTCAACCAACTCAGATAAATGGTCCGACAAATGCCTGTGGCTCACGCCCTGCAGATTGTAGTAGTTAGGGTTCTTGGTCAGCCGCCTGTACATGAAGGTCCAAGTAAGGTAATCCACAGCATCTTGCTTGTTTTCTATGACACCAACCACCACCTCAGCGTTCATATGATCATGCAAGAAGTGGTGAAGATGGCTCTCAACAGGGAAGGCCTCAAAAAGGAACTTCTTGTAGTATTCCTTGCGAGGCGCATGACACAATATAACACATTTCCCTGAGTTATCTTGAAGAGGCCTGCTAGCATGACCCATCATTTGGAGTAGATCAGTGATTGGATAATCAGTATGAGCATTCTCCCGGCCATCATAATACTGGGTTCCCATCACAACCACCAGATGGGCAGGCAATGATCTTCCCCAGCACACAGTGCTACTCGCAACACACACTTGGATCCTCCCACCGAGAAACAGCTGCGTTACAACTTCCTGTTCCAGATCACTTAAACCTTCATGCAAGTAGCCTACACCACATTTCAGAGTATATTTAAGTGTTTCATCACTGATACCACCAATGAAAGCATCCATCTCATCTTCTGAACCAAGAAGGAAAGGTGTTCCGCCACCCTCAGCACTCGAGTATGCACACAAGTCCAATGCAGTCAACCTTGCATGCTTCCGTGTAGGCACAAACACCAGGGCAGGTTTACCATTCTTTGCATGTTGGGTAATAGCAGTGTATGTCGGCTTCGTCATTGCCTGCATCCTTGCCTCAAAATTTGCTATATCCACACCCTGAATGTGTATTTCTAATGGCACCGGCCGGACAGCTGGAGGAAAGTTGAAAAGGCCATGAGAGGTAGCACCAATCCATTCTCCGAGATCTTTAGCATTTGCAAGTGAAGCTGAAAGAGCCACAATCCGGATGTTACTGCCGATATGACTTGCAATACGCCTCATCCTAGAGACGATGACTTCCAGAACATGTCCCTTTTCAGATCCAATCAGATGAAGCTCATCAACAATGAATAGGCTGACCTGTTGGACTTGTTTCCGCTGTTTCCACCGGCGAGAGAGTGCATCCCACTTCTCAGGAGTACTAATTATAATCTCCCCTTTATCCAGAAGCTTCAAGTCAGCTGCAGTTTCACCTGTTAGCTCAACTACCCGAGCAAATTCTCCAAATTTCTGCTCCCAATCCCTGTACCTTTCTTTTGCAAGGGCTTCAATAGGAGCAATATACACAACTCGCATGTTGCTCTCACCAGATACAGCCTTCTGATGGTTTCTTAGTATAGCAAACTCTGCACAGATGGTCTTTCCACTGCCTGTTGGCGCAGCAACCAAAACACTGTCATCAGTGTTGTACAGAACAGTGAACACTTGAGTCTGGATTGGGTTGAAATGTTTGAAGGCACTATAAAGGCCTTCGTATCGTGCATTTCTCAATGCAGTAACAGGCAGTGGCTGCAGATCAAGCAATTCAGTTGGCGGAGCATATTTTTCTGGAAGAATTAAGTGCCTAAAACAGACAGGAAGAATTGTCTGAGAACCAAGCCACTTATCAGATACAACACGAATAAAGTATTGAGGGGGCAGTGGCTCGTATATTGGCACTGTGAAGTTGAGTGTATGATCTTCATCTACGTATTGTTTCTTAACCATGAAGTACTCATGGTGAAGAATGTTCTCGCCATCGTTGTCCTCAACAATAACCCAGAAAGGCTCCACATATCCATGTACCTTATCATCCCATTGGAAATCAGGAGTTATAGTCAACTCAAAACCCAAAACCGTACGAGTAATTGGCTGAACATGGGCTGAAAGATTCAACTTTGGTAACTGGTGGATGCACTTGTGCAGTTGCCTGCCCATCTTCGGGAACCGAATTAGTTCACCAATTTCCTGAGATGATAGGTCGTAGTACCTCTCCCAAGCCAATTCTTTTTTCTCCAGTTTCATTAGGATTTCCTTCGGAATACCAGGGAATTGGCGCAGGGGAGTTTGGACATTCCACATCTGCTTATCTATCATCTTACAAAGATTCAAAGCCTTCTCTGCTAGTTGGGCCCATCCTCTCTTCAGAACTATCTCAAACAACGCTCGTAAGAGACGGCCAGCACTCTGTGTCATAAAACAGATAATAATAAGCAATCAATTGTCATAAAACAGATAATAATAAGCAATCAATTCAAATTCAGGAAGCTTATTCAGCAGGGAGAACATGTTACCTGTCTGATGTAGACCATATCGGAGCTAAGCGAAAGACCCTCCAATTTCAGCCTAGAAATATATGCTTGCAGCAGAACATTGATCTTTGCACTGGGCTCCTCCAAGCTTTCTTTCACAGGAATAGGCACACGATCCAAAAGCTTAGCCAGCTCCATTTTCTCATCTTGTCTAACACTGACATACTTGAATTCTTCACTGAGTGAAAAGAGCCGACATAGCTCAATATCACCCATTGTAGGCTTCAGGTACTCATTGTAAGTTGAAATAGTCCCGTGGCTAATATAGTAATAACTAGCAATCCTTCCTAGGTCAGTAACCTGGAAGTATCCTGTTTTCCTGTCATACTTTATCAAATTGTTCCTATCGAGCAGATTTGCAGCAGAGTGCACCTGCAGAAGCACAGAAGTACAAGAATCAACAATTGATTGAGCATGGACTAGAAGGGGTAACAAAGCAGTTAAACATCAAGAGAGCATACAGAGAAACCATACAATATGAACAACACAGGCATGAATCAATTGTCAACTAGATGCTTCAGCTATGGAATTCAGCCAACAAAAATAATGAGTTGAAGTTGCGCACTTTTTACGCATTTTTTACATGCTACCTTACCCTGTAGTTCGAGTGCTAAATTGATGCACAATGCTACATCGGTAGTCAAAGATGCGCATACATTTCAATAGAAGAGACTGGCTTGTATCATGTTGCTATTGGACAAAGAGAGCAAATATACAACTATTAAGTGTCCAGCAACAAAATATAAAGCTACACTGCAAAGAGCATTCGGACAAATAAAATCCAAGGCCATTATCCTATTTCTATTATACACTAGTACATGCTAATGAGTCTATGATGCTAGTGATGATTAAAAATACCCTATTCCAGTGTGAGGGAATTAACTTTCTGTAAACAGCATTTCAATACTGAGAATTGAGTACCTCAGTAAATGCTATATTAGATTCATGTAACTCTTGAACACCAATATTCAGATAAGAGTTAAAGAAAACTTGGACAATGAATTAGAGAACATTGTGGCAATTAGTGCATATGTACAAGGATAATATGTGAACAAACGCTAAGGATGAAGGGATAAGTATAACAACTCTATAGAAGATAGAATATAAGTATGGTATCCTCTTACCAAGTCAGCTCTCCTTTCATCTAGTGTTTTATCAGTCTCCATGATATCTGCCGGTAGACCATACAATGTTGGATTCCGGAGCATCCGGATGTAGAGGTAGGTGTAGCCAAGCCATGAGCATGCCTCCCGAGCATTCTGAATAGTCCCAAGAACAATCTCTGCATTTAATTGATCAGCCAATCTGGATATGAACTGACTCTCAATAGGCAGTTGTTGATTCATTAGAGACAGGTAATATTGCAATTCACTGTGGCCAGTTAGGATTATTCCCTCTCCATGTGTATCATACTGTGGCCTGCCAGCACGGCCAAGCATCTGCATGACATCTAGAGGACTCAGCTCTGTCCACGCACCCTTTTCAGGATTGTAAATCTGGGTACCCTTTATTATAACAGTGTGTGCAGGCAAATTGACACCCCATGCAAGGGTGGCTGTTGAGACAAGGACCTGTATATGCTTATCGGCAAAAAGCTCCTCTACAAGCTCACGGTCTACCCTTGCCAACCCAGCATGATGAATAGCAAACCCATAAGGCAAAAGGTCTTTAAGGTCACTGCTTTTTACTAGTTCTGCCTGACTCCCAAGAATCTCTTGGCTTGCACTATCATCCTTCAAGAAGCGGTTTAACGTGTCATTAGCCAATGCAGTATCTCTGATGGCACGGGCAGTTTTCGCTGTCTCCTTCCTCGAGTGCACGAATATAAGCACTTGATGCTTTCCAGCAGATGCCATAACCTTCTCGTAGCAAATCTCATTCATCAGCTGAAACCTCTGTAGTGGCTTCCTCACAGTGATCCCTATGTATTGCTGAGCAAGGGGGCAAGGTCTGTAGCTGTTATCGAAATGGAAGAGGCCATCAGAGCGAACACGCAGGAAAACCGCGACATCTTCATAGTTCGGAAGAGTTGCTGAGAGACCAACTAGACGGATATGTTCTTTGGTCGTCTCAATCTGCCGGACAGTTCTAGAAACAATGCTCTCCAGAACAGGCCCTCTGTTGTCATGAAGTAGATGGATCTCATCAATGATTAGAAGCTTTACCATTTGAGTATAGGTTCTGTCACCTGATTTTCTTGTGACAATGTCCCATTTCTCAGGTGTGGTGACAATTATCTGTGTTTCATCAATCTGCTGTTTGGTCAGGTTCTGGTCTCCACTGAGCTCTCTTACAGTAATACCATACGCACTCAGCCGAGCCGACAAATTTCCAACAACTTCGGCAACCAAAGCTTTCATTGGGGCCACATAGACAATTTTGTACTTGGTATTGTCAAACACTCCATCCTTCATATGCAACCCAATCTGCTGAAGGATTGTGAGCACAGCCACATTGGTTTTCCCAGCACCTGTTGGAGCACAGAGGAGAATATTATCTGGTTTGAAAAGGGCAGTCTCATAAACCTTGCTCTGAACCCTGTTCAGCTGTGTCATCTTAGCAAAAGCTGGTTGAGCCCACTCTGGCATATCAGATATCTTGACAATCTTCTCTCCAGTTTCATATGGCTTAGCTTTTAGCGCCGGCACATGGACTTCCTCATACCCCTTATGAGGGGTTCTGAATGATCCTGGAGGAAGCTCACATTTCTTGTTGGCCATCAAGAGACCACCTTGGTGGAAGGACAGGCTGTCAAGATCAAGCAGCTGCCTCTGGCCTTTCAACCATCCACTCTCCATATCCCGGTCAACTGCCCTACGATCCCTCGCACCATCAATGCCAGTGTTTTCGCTTTTAGTAAGCCTCTTGGCCTCATCCCTGATACTTTTCTCTAGATTCTTCTGCCTCTCCTTTGCAGATGCCCTCGTTGCATGTAGCTGCTCCAATATCGGAGTTAAAGTTGGGTTACCCATCATATCTTCCTCAATCTTCTTCCGCTGTTCCTGATCTTCAGCCCTTGCTAAACGGGTACACCAAACAATCTTGAGTCGGTTGCGTAGTAGCAGTTTAATGAGATCAAACTTTTCATAGTCCAACAGCATGACAAGCCGATTCTCGACATCTCTGTCATCACCCTCAGCAATTATCTTCAAGATCTCCTCAGCAAGCTTCTGACTGTGCTGCGGATCAATATCTTCGTATGCTTGCGAGACCTTCCTCTGAAGCCAGTAAGCATCAATGTCTTGTACATTTATGGTCAGCCCCTCGTTGGAGTTCTGCATATCATCATCATCTAACTCGCCACCCATTTGCATAGCACCAGGGGCATTCGACTCAGGCAAGTCATCATCTTCATCTTCATCCAAATCATCTTGCACCTGACGAGGAGAAATAATGAAGGCCTTGTAAGTAAACACTAGCATAACATGCTTTAGCCATATGCAGGAAAAGAATTGTAAAGAGAAACACCAAATGTACCTGATCGAAATCGCTCTCCTCGTCATCTTCGTTCTCTTCAAATTCAACAGCAACGCCGATGTCATCATCCAGCGCTGTGTCCATGCCATCACCAGATGGCGCAGCAGCTGAATCACCAGCCGAGGCATCATGGAAATCCGTGATGAGCTTCCCTATGGAGACGATCTGGTCGAACATCTGGTTGGAGATAGGGTTGAGGAGCTTCTCGATCTCCTTCTTCTTGTCAGGGCTCTTGATCTTGTCATTCTTGAGGACGGCGAGCACCTCGTCGGCAGCGCCGCCGAGCACGTCGAGCGGCTGTCCGCCGAACTGCTGCTGGATGACGCTGAGCAGGGCCTCGTAGGCGGCGCGCGTCTCCTTGGTCTGGGGCTTGTAGACGACGTCGTCGGTGAGCGAGAGGACGCTGACCTCACGCTGGGCTGCTGCGGCGCGGCGCCTGCGCTTGGCGTCGTGGCGGTGGAGGTCGTCGGGGTCAGCGGCGGCGGCCTTCTTCTTGCGGGACTTGGTGAGCTTCTCCTCGAGCTCGGGGGGCTTGGCCTGGACGGCGCGGTCGCCGAAGCTCCTGGGGTCGATCCTGCCCCAGAGCGTCTCGGGCTCGCCGGTGGGCTCGTGGGTGTCGCGGGGGCGCGAGTCGGTGGTGAGGACGAGGCTGGAGTTGGCGCGGTACTCGTACTGCTTGAAGCGCGCGTGCGCCTCGGCGCCGCCGCCCAGGTTCGCCATGGCTGCAGATCGATAGGGTTTTTCAGTTGGTTTTTTCGTGCGGAAGCGGAAGGAGAAGCAGGAGGGAGGAGGAGAGGGATAGCTGGGGGTTACCTTTTGGCGAGCCGAGGGAGGGTCGGCGCCTCCGGTGATGCCGCCGCCGCCGGAGAAGGGGGAGAAGAGGGGGTTGGATTTGGAGGAAAAGGAAAAGGCGGCGATGGGATGGGAGGGACTGGATTTCTCGCGGAACGAATCGAGGCGAGCCCTAAAAGATGACGACATAAGCTAAGCTCAGGTCTGTTCGTTCGAGAGACGACGGTTTGGGCCCATAAGCCCATCCACAAAATAGTGTACTGGGCTGCTAGATTAATGTCGGTTTCGGCCCATCAAGTTGTAGCCCTGAGGAAAATAATTTGGGCCAGGTGGGCTCAACTACCGCTCAAAAAATTAGGCCCAAATTTCACCCGTTTCTCTGGGCCATATATACTTTGCACAAGCACCCTACTGCTCTCCTCATTCGGTCATTAGAGTCCTGGAAATGTAAAATGGCATATATCAACGAAAATAAAGTTTTGGAGCAAGTATTTTAGTAAGGTTTTTGTTTTAGGGTGCTACTACTGAAAGAAAAAAAATACTATCATTTTCAGGGTGGAGCAGGAATGATCATTCAAAATTGTTACTCCTTTATCGAAGACTGAATGGGGTATTCCTTTCAATGAAAATGTGCGTTGTATTTCATGAACAAGAATTTTCAATACAAAAGAGTTTGAAAAAGAAATTAAAGTCAGTATTCCATTCCTATAGGGAAACTCAAGAAAATTATTCTATTGTTAACAACTGCTAAAAGACAATTGGCTTTACTTTTGGGGATTGCTTCCAATTAATCCCTGAGATATAGTATGATCTTCTAAACCTAACCAACGATTATATTGATTGCTTAGATATACTCCAGGTACAGTAGTAGCTACTCCACACAAATGCCCTCAAAATCTGCTGGATTTAGATATGCAGAATCTTTAGGGGGGTTTTTGTGTGCTTCCAATATTTTGAGCTAGACTAGTAGTAGCGTGCCCGTGCTTTGCAACGGGAAAAAATCACACCGAGTGAAATGATGATAAATAATCATTGTGCAAATCAGCTGTAACAAAATATTTAATATAGAACTAAGAATAATTATGTCACATATTTATAATTTTCACATGTTTATAGTATTCACATGTTAGTACCCCATATAACAAAATTGATTAATGGAACGGCAGATTAAGAACCTACATATTGATACACTTCATATTTTCATGCAATACTTTGGAAAGATTGACTACAGTTTCATCTGCTTCTCATTCCTAATGCATGAAATGATACATAATCCTTTACAAAATTCTACACGATGGTTAAAGTTCTTTACGAAATTCTACACAATGGTTCTCATTCCATAGCAAAACAAATACTAACACAATTCCCATGGAAGATAGGGCTGTTGCGGGCGGAAGAAGTTTGGTGCTTAACACTTGCCTCAACACCCTCATTTCCTTATAGTGCCAGCTCTGCATTTCCATCAACTAACACCTACAGTGACTTAATAAGTCAAAGACTTCATATATTTGTATTTTTTTTCTTCATGCCAATAAACACATCCCAAAAGTTGAGTCCCTGGACAAATAAGACAACTTTGAGCTTAAGGTCTAAAGGTCAAAGTAATGTTCATGCAAAGCAGCTTAGACCGTTAACCTCTTCATTTCTTCAAATTTTAAAAACACAATACTCCATGCAACTAATACCATTGTCGAATAAACAATTTGGTTGTCCCTTAGAGAGTAGTACGAACTGTTCATTTCATATGAGTGTACACATTAATTTTATCAGCCTTAGTCAGAAAATAACCTAACTAATCACTGTGCACCAATCTAAAATTCAGGGATTAGATGCAAGAGTAATCTGCAATATTATGGTAACTTCGACATATATTTTGACAAAATTTATATTAGAGCAAGTACCCATAAGCTATAATAGTCTTCTGAACATTAAATCACAACATGAGGACCTGAACTCATGTGATTTGCAGTCAGGAAAAACCAATTATATGAATTAGTAAAAATACACAAATCTATAGTACTAACATCAAGTAATGTAAATCTTATTTGATCATGGTGGCGGACAAAACTGAAAAACCATGCTTGGAAGGTTTACCTTAGTATAAGTAGAAGGGTGAAGGTCCCCTGCAAATGGTACAAAGTGCAAATTGGACTTCCCCTGCAACTGATTTTTTAGAAGAACTTCCATCCACACTGCAGATGGTACACAAATTCATATATTTTGGAGAGAAAATTTTAAAGTATCTTATTTTGTTTGAGGATTCAACACAAAGGTCTGATCATCCCCAATTTCGTACTATATTTAAAGGGCTGTGAGCATATGATACTTACACGCAAGGATCTTGTATTGCTTAATTAGATCAGTTGTCAACCTGTATCTGCCTCAATAGTTGAATATTCTGAAATGAACAGGTATTAAATAATGTATGCGAGCAAATCGACCATTATAAACAATTATCAACTGAATGTAATAACTGCATTTGAAATAAGTAGAATATTTATCAAAGTTCATTTTAAGATTACTTATGCAACTGTTCTTTATAGTCTGCAAATTGAGAATATCTCACAAATAGAACGGTTTCATTAAATTAAAATTGCAAGGACCGTCAGATGGTAAAAATATATAGACCGTTGGATCACAGGAGATTCATGAATGATAGCGAAATCCATTAGATCAATCATGAAGCTTCTAGACGAAAGACCCTTTGCCAGAGAACTCATACGTTCCTAGACAAAATAGCCTACTCAAATAAAATACATAATTTTTCATAAACATAATACTACTATACAATATATAAATATAGATGGAGAGCACCAGCAGCTCGTCTTAGTGACCCACAACGACAGAACTCCATCCACAGTAGTGCCAATTTAATTACTCCCTTCATCTCAAAATATAGCTACCTTTAATATATAAAAATTTAACGTACTTTACATATTCTTTCATCTGAACCAACTACAACCATTTCTATTTAATTTCTTCATATACTTCTTTATCTCAATCAATCATAACCTTAACACTTTCTATCAAAAACAAAAATAAAACACAACCCTCCCATTTAATTTTATTGCCCTCTCCTTAATCCCTTCAAATAACGTAAAAGTAGCTACTCTCTATCTACAAATATAAGCATTGAAAATGTTTGAAATTTATTAAAAAATATAAGGATTTATAGAATAACTTACCTTCAATCTGACCTCCCATTCAAATTTCTTTTTATCTGACTCTAAACTATTTTCTCAACTCCTATCATTCCTCGGTAAAGGGATATAAAGTTTTATATGATCGAACATAATCTTTGTTAAATAATATGAAAATCCTTATATTTGAAAATAGAGAGAATAATCTCACAAAAATTATACCGTAATTATCAAGATCAGCGAGGTAATTTTGCTTTGGTAAAAATTTAGTTCAGTATCTACCTAAATGAAATGAAACCAAATCAGCGAGAGTTTTAAAAATAAAATACACTGACCTCCTAAATGCAGTAATAAGAGCCACAGCAAAACAAATTTCGTTCAGTTTGGATATTTTCATCAGTAAATTCACAACTCGGACACTGCTGCAATGAGATGGTTTTAATTTTCACAAAATGTTCTCATCTACAATGTAGAGTCGACCTAGTCATATGCACATCAGTAGTAACTTCCCCAAAATTTTAAGACAGAATCATAACAATCTGAACTTACCATTTCTTTGATTGACTTAGTGAAAAAAAATGGAAATAGAAAAACATAAATGATGCCTATATGATTTTTGTTGATTCTCTGGAACGAGCACATACGTTCTGATCAATCCGCTCATCCAATAACAAGAACAAAAGAAGCAGGGATAAAAGACCTAGCTACCACATAAAAGATCAGATAAAATTCAGAATCAAACAGAGAAGAGGAAGGTGGGAGCGGAAGCAATGAAGCAGTACCTGCGGTGGAGTAGGGAGAAGACGACGTCAGCAGTGACCGGTCGGCGTGGAAATCCCTCTGTGGCGCGCCGGAGACCTGCGGGGTAGGGAGACGGCGGACGACGGTGGCGGGAGAGATGGCGGACGACGGTAGAGGGAGAGATCTGCTCGGAGCAGGTCGGCGTCGGCGGTGACCTAGCGACTGGAGGGCTTCCGGCGGCGGGGATCAGTGGCGGCGCCGGTAGTTGGGGGAGGGAAAGGAGCAGAAGGGAAGGAGCGGCGGCGGGGCTGATGAGCCGGTGGCAGCACGTACGAGCCTTGGGTGGGAGAGAAAGGAGGGAGGAGGGCGAAAGTGGAGGATCGATCCGATGCGAGGTGGAGGCGCGGAGGAGATTAGAGAGGGCGGCGGCGATCGCCGATCTGGAGAGGAGGCCGGCGGGCGTGGAGGCGACGAAGGGAGGAGGGCGAAGGACGCGGCGGGGTAGGAGGAGTGGGCGTGGGGAGGAGATCGATTCGAGAGAGAGAGAGGAGCGAGCGCGTGATGGGGAGAGGAGCGATCGCGTGATGGGCCGTTGGATATGGCAATCGGATTGAGATTACGCGTGTTTGTCAGATGCGTCTGCTATGTCAGGAATCAAGACCACCACTACGAATTTTTAAGTAGTATAGATAGATTAGTTTCTTTGTAACAATTTATTATTTGGTTGCATTGCTCTAAAGCAGGTAGGTTTGGAAGAGTGTCACTTTAAATTAGCCGTCCCTTTTTTTCCTTATTAATATCGCTTAAATTTGATGGTGTGATGTTAGCATCAATAAATCAAACAATATCATGAAAGTGAAGGCGAGTAATTAAGCGGTAGAAAACTTGTGCCAGGTTATTGTCGTCTCTGAGTAACCTCCTTTTTCTCTTATCCTACTATTTCAATCGATTAATTAGTTCGGTTAGGTTTTCTCTTTGCTTTATCAAGGACTTGTCTTTCTTTTTGTTTATGCATGATGAAGTATGACTATCGCAATTCTTTCTGTTGGCATTATTACTTGGGTCCTAGAATTTTAGTTGGGCACTGACTTTTTCTCCCCTTTTGAATATATGTGAGGTAATAGCTATGTACTCCCTCCGTTTCGTTTTATTTGACACCGTTGACTTTTTAGCACATGTTTGACCGCTCGTCTTATTCAAAAAAATTAAATAATTATTAATTCTTTTGCTATCATTTGATTCATTGTTAAATATACTTTTATGCATACGTATAGTTTTACATATTTCACAAAAGTTTTTGAATAAGACGAACGGTCAAACATGTGCTAAAAAGTCAACGGTGTCAAATAAAACGAAACGGAGGGAGTACTAACTAGAACAAGAACCTGATGGTGTGTATATTGATCTTGATCTTGATCTTTTTGGAAAGATACAGTGCAGCTGCTATGACAGTGAGAGTAGTAGGAAGTAGGAACGAATCAATCAACTGGTTCTTAATTAATTTCATTTAGCGTTAATTACTCCGTTCCAAATATGAATGACTTATTCAGAATTCAGTCTATTCACCCTGCAGCATAATAACAAATCTACTATCCTTTTTTTTTTCCATCTGTAAGCAGTTTGAGATACCAGAAGGTCCATTGAATCAGCTAGCTGGCTAGTTGTACATGTGAGCAAAATGGATCATCAATTTGTCTGCAGCCTAGCTCGTATTGCTTATGAATGACTTTGTCAGTATGAAACCAAGAAAGCGACGCTTCACCAAAAGTCCATAAAGATCAAGCATGCGATGCGTTTTTTCCCTTGTCCACACGCATGCAGCAATATAATGCAGCTTCTGAACACAGGGGACAGATTTAATCCACAGAAAAAACTGAAGCAGCCAGCCTACAGCTGCTGACAAATCCACAGATAAATCCAACCTAACCTCTTTGCTTGCATTGCATAAGTGCATAACTAACCCAACAATATATATATGGAGTATACACATGATGCAAATTAAACCTTAAATGATTGGCTCCAGCTTTAGTTACGACAAGCTAAAACAGATCAACCTTAATCAATCGTTGGGTTTTCTTAGCTAGCTAGATCGTACCACTAGGTGAAGAGCGACATGAGTTACTTCGAGCTGGATAGATAGAGCTCATCAATGATAGGATGTAGTAATTAGTACTACTCCTGCTTAATTAGCTAGCTAGGCATATCACAGTTGCCTCACTCACACGGCTAAATTAAAATCAAGGCAGTACCACTCTACACTAGCTATACGCCGCTAATAAGTTGGTTTGTGATTCTCTTGTGTTTAATTAGGACTACTAATTAATTGTAATTATCTGGTAGTTCGTTAGATTTGTTTGTTTTCTGTCTCTTGTCACGTTCTATGCCTAGTACACCTCTAGCTTGCGTGCAAGATACTCCCTTTGTTTTCTTACGTATCACATAGGAGTTAAAAAAAAGGAAAGAGGGAGCATGTGTTTAAATTTCACTGAAAAAAAATCGTGTTTAACTAGCTAGCTTGGAAAACCATATCAGTATAAGATAAGATTGTTAGCACTTTCACGAAATGAACACACTAGTATGTTGTACTTTATGAAAATAAAATTTAAATTATGGATATTACACGTGTGTATGGAAATCAAAATGATTCATGACACTGTGTTGGCTGGCAGAAGAACAGTAGTCGCAGGTGAAGAAGTAATTAACACAAGTATTGCACAGTAGATTAACTGCAGGGCATGGGAGAACCCACCACTCATTAACTCATTGGTCGTAAGCTGTCGTCCTCGTGGAGTCCGTTAAACTGATCGACCGTCGCTAAAATAATCCAAAAACAACTCAAAATTTAAATTCGAGATTACTTGCGCTGTCCAAATTAACAACACTGAGTATTTGGAGGAGTGTTTATATATTATAATGCGCCGTCCACGCAAACTGAGTACAAACTGCTGGTACTGACAGGAACAACATTAACTGGAAGCACTGTTCATTCTCGATCGGCAAATTAATCCCAAATTGATTAGTAGTCGCTAACTCGTGGGGATTTGATCCAACCAACTGCGTATACGCGTACGCCGTGCATACGTGTCGGCGTGTATATATCTTTACCACTCCCAAAATTTAAATTTCATATATCTGTATCCGTACATCGTAAGGAGCCCAGAGATTTTCAAAATGTTGTTGTACTGCAAAATTATTTAATGCATCCTACTATCCCTCTCTTTAATTTTCGTGTGATGCTGTTGACTCTATATTCACCGTATGGGAAGGTACTACTCCTACTGTAATAAATAAATAAATTAAAAGAGACAGTGTAATTATTCACATTATGAATTAAAAACAATTTTTAACAGCAACCATGTATATACAGACCAGATGAGACCATGTTGTTAATATAATCATTCGTTGACCAGAATTGAGGGGCTAGCTTAATATTAAATTCCCACAGGGGGAATCAAGATTAGGGATTAATAAATCAAATCAAATCAAATCAAAGCTGTGGTTAAGTAGTAAAACTAAACTGCCACCTGTACATTAATCTGCCCATGCATACTTATTATGAACCCATTTTCTGCTCTGCTCTTGCTTTGCTTTGCATTTCTTTCCCAAACTGAAGAAGCTAAGCTTAGCGCGGCGCCATGGACGTGGCCATGGCGCTCGCCGTCCTCTTCTTCTGCCTCCTCCTCCTCTCCTCCGCCGCCATCACCTTCCTCCTCCTCCGTCACTGCCTCTCCGGGCTCCGGCGCCGCCACCGTGCTGCCGCCGCCGCCGACGTCGACGCCGAGGCCGCAGAAGGCGGGGCGGGAGCACGACAGCTGATGCCGCCGTGTTCTCCTCCTCCTCAGCAAGAGCTGCCGTTGTTGCGGCCGGCGGCGAAGTTGGTGCCGTCGACGAAGGAGGAGGGGGAGCCTTGGAAGCTGACGTGGCGGGAGGTGGAGGCGCTCACCGGCGGCTTCGACGAGGCGGCGGTGGTGGGGCGAGGCGGCTCCAGCACGGTCTACCTGGCAAGCAGCTGCAGGGTCGCCGTCGTCTCGCCGCCCGTGGCGGTGAAGGTGCACCGGTGGTGCGGCGGCGAGCGGTGGCTGCGCGCGTTCCGGCAGGAGCTCGACCTGCTCCGCCGCCTCCGCCACCCCCACATCGTCTCCCTCCTCGCCTACTCCGACGACCACGGTACACGTCACTCTCCTCTCTCCTACTACTCCAACTGCTTGAATTATGTGTGTTTTTTTTCCTTGCACAAATTATTGAAGCTTTGACTCTAAGCTTACGTTACCTCGTCTTGGTGTGGTTAAAAGTCTTAAAAGGGAACATCTTTTTTTTCTCTTCTTCCCTTGTTTTACACTGCATCTGCATGCAACTCTGATGCTAGCTTAGCTTGCTGCTTGTTATAGTTTTTTTTTTCTTATTGTTTTACTTTGCTTAATTTCTTTCTCCTCTTAAGATTTGTTATTAAGTTAGTTCAATATGACTACTAGTATGATGTTACATTTCACCTCACAAATTAAATTTCAAATCGAACGAATAAAACATGTGTAGAGAATGGTATGCGTACGTCGTACGGGGGAAAACAATAAGAAGAAGAAATGGAGATTACCTCCTACCTACCGATCGATTAAGAACAAACGTCACTTCACTGTTGCCTATTTATGTCTAGTACGTTAACGAGTAACGACCTGTTATTTTCGTCCCATTTCGTCGTCCAAAACTTAACTCAACACGATCGCTTTCGATCGTATATATCATTTTAATTCTAATTCTAATTCAATTTTGATCCCCAAACTAATGAAATTGCAAATCCCCCAAAAAAAAAGAAATTGCAAATGATTTTGTACTTCATCTAATTAACCTACGATTCCTCCATCTTTTTTATATTATAAATCATTTTAATTTTTTCTTTGTTAAATTATTTAAGTTTAATTAAGTTATATACAAATATAGTAACATAAAACAAACTTGTTATCAAAATATATTTAATTTTATCTTAATAAAACTAATTTGGTATATTATATATGTCAAATTGATTTATAATATAAAACGATTGTTATTTTTTTTTTGTTAATTTAAGAGATTAACCACACTTGTCTAAGTTGTGGCTTATAAAAAAGTGAGCCACACATTGGCTAGTAAAATTGGATTGTGCCACACTTTATTAAATTGATGACATGTGGGGCCTAAATAAATGAGAAGGAATCTTGCCACAAGTGTGGCTATGAACCAAACAATATGCTAACTTAGTCAAACTTGCCTAACATGAGGTATGGTAACCTTTGGCAAACTTTGGGAGCAAACCAAACAACCCCTAATTAATTAAAAGAAATTTTGTTACTGCGTGCAGAGGAGGGAGGTGCACTGGTCCTGGAGTACCTCTCCGGCGGCACCCTCGCCGAGCGCCTCCACGGCGGCGCATCGCCGCCTCTGCCATGGCGCCACCGCATGCGCGTCGTCCACGACGTGGCCGGCGCGCTGGAGCACCTCCACGACGGCGCGCCTCCGGTGGTGCACGGCGACGTGTCGGCGTCCAACGTGCTCCTCGACGGCCGCGGCCTGGGCGCGCGGCTCTGCGACCTGGGCTCCGCATGCGAGGGCTTCTCCGCCGCCGTCGCGCCCACCAGGGCGGCCGTCGGCTCGCCGGGCTACGTCGACCCCTTCTTCCTCCGCACCGGCATCGTCTCCAAGAAGTCCGACGTCTACAGCTTCGGCGTGCTTCTGCTCGAGGCCATCACCGGCTCGCCGGCCGCCGGGATACCCGGCCCGGACGGCGGCGCCGGCGGGGGCAACCTCACGGCGCGGTTGCTGCCGCGTGTCAGGACGGAGGGGGTGGACGGGCTCGCCGACCGCCGGCTGGGCGACGACTACGACGCGGCGGAGGCCGGCGACGTGGCGAGGATCGCCGTCGAGTGCCTGGCGGCGCAGCCGGGCCTCCGGCCGACGATGGCGCAGGTGCGCGCGGCCATCGCGGAGAAGGCGGCGATGTCCATCTCCATTGCTCATCACGACTTGCACGATGCCTCCGATTCCACATGATGGATATCGGATTGCAGTTTATTTTTATTTTGTAGATGATTTACTTAGTTATTTTTGTGTCTGTGTGTTTTATTATTGGCAAGGTAATTAATTAATTGTAGGAAACGATGAACACTGCTTAGGAAAGGACTGGAATCAATTGATTAGAGTGATGAAATACTGGAATGTAAATACCGATTTCTAAATTAAGAGTGCAGCTTGTGCATTTGGATGCTATGATCTTGAGTTTCAGGTGTGGAACTGACAGACAAAAACTAATCATACAGAAATGAGATGGGCTCAATGATTCAATCATGATGGTGCATGTCATTGGATGGATTGCATATGATTAGACACAGTAGTTGAAAGAATTTGAGGTACTAGCACAGAGGCTACCGCAATCAGAGTGATACACAGTAGCGAGCTCCGTTGCCTTTTGCTTTGTCTCAAGCACTGATGATTGGCAGGTCTGCAAACTTGCAAAGGTTTCTTGCTGGACCACAGCATGGAAGATATTGCCAATATGCAAGCTCATAAATGCAGAATGTATTCCCATTAGGTACAACAGTATGTCCAAAACAAAATTCCATTGTCTAAAAAATGGGGAACAAAATGGTTATCACACACTCCTGACTTTTCAACCAACAGGTAAAGGGTTTACAAGCTGCCAATTCTTCTATGTTAGTTCTATGGATTAAAGACCAACCAGAGGTTGTATGAGTTACAACTCTCATGTCCAATCAAACCAAATGATTTCTATTGATGTTTCTCTCATGTCCAATCAAACCAAATGATTTCTATTGATGTTTCTCTATATCACTGGGTGTTCTGCATGGAACCCTTCAAACACAAAGATAGAGGAACACAAATTCTGATGGCACTACATAAAGAAACCTGTGAAACATTCAAACTTTGGACAAGACTCTGAACACGATTCTAATGCCACTAAATAGAGCCACAGAAGCATTGATATGGTCTGAGCTGTGGACTGTTCATTTTCAGCATGTTACTAGCTCTCTGCAATTAGAGCCACGGAATCTACTGACTACTGACATAATACATTATTGGTCTCTGCAATTTTAGGCAAGCGCTGTTAGCACATACAAATCACATAAATTTAGCGTTCCCATCTGTGGTAAAGTTAACACAGTGTTTTTAATCGTGCATTGACCGTAGAATATGAACTTCAATGTGAAACAATTACCAAAACACAAAATCATGGGCAGCCAAAACAGTTTATGGATTAAGGGATTTACAAGAGAGATGGTGTGTCAGCATTCGCTGTTTCCAAGCATGGAGTCACCATTATGGGTCACTGTGTCAATTTTGGTGTTGGCGACTGAGATCCTGCCTGCTCTTTGCTCTTTTCATTTTTGCTTTGAACCTCAATTTTAACATCAAAGTCTCCATCGTGTTGACAAAGTTGCCGACTGCCATTACCACCAGCAAGATCCCACAAACTACAACCTGGCAAGTGAAAAATGGCAGCGTTATAAATTATCAGTTGAGGACAATCAGCATCTCAAGGATGCTTTGGGATTTGTTTAGTTTATAGCTTCATCGGCACATTACATTTTCTAAAAAGTTTTTTTTTCCTTTCAAATATTACGGAAATGCATTTTATGCAGATGACTGAGCAAAAAGGCCAAACAGCAGTAAATTTGAGCAAGGAAGCAATCTAAGGCTGCATTTGTTTCTGCTGGTTGGAAACGTTCCCCTCCGGCACGGAAAACGGAGCAGTTCATTAGTAAGTGATTAATTAAGTATTAGCTAAAAAAACGTGAAAAATGGATTAATTTGATTTTTAAAGCAACTTTCCTATAGTTTTTTTTGTAAAACACACACTTTAATAGTTTGAAAAGCATGCACGAGGAAAACGAGGGGAGTTGGGAACTCTAAGAAACAAACTCAGCCTAAGGGCCTGTTTGGCACAGCTCTAGCTCCAGCTCCACCCCTCCTGGAGCTGGAGCTCAGCCAAACAGTTTCAGCTCCACCAAAACTGGGACTGGAATTGGGTGGAGCTCTCTCACAAAATGTACTAGAGTTGTGAAGCTGGGTTTTGGCAGCTCCACAACTCCACTCCAGACTCAACTCCTGGAGTTATATTTAGGAGTTGGAGCTGTACCAAACAGGCCCTAATAAGTCTCATGAAGATCTGATTAACTATCAACTGCAAAAACTACATAGTTGATAATTCTTGCCTGCCATTCTGATGCAAGCCCGTGCAAAGCCGTCTTAAGAAGTAATACTCCAACATATCCTTCGAAAACCTGACAACACATAGCATCCAAGATGAAGCGCATTAGTGCAGAATATGAAAGATATATATAATGGTTAATTAATCATCTTTGTGCTAACATCCAGAAATCGGAAGCAAACTTCAGCAAGGAAAAGAAACAAGTGACTAAAATATCAAGAACCAACAACATGAGACAACATATTCTGGATGGGGGGCTACAATTACTAACAACTTGGATCTGCCATGCTTTCAGCTCACAAGACACATTTACACATACCTGTAATGTGAAAAGGACCGGATAAAGTAGCAAGAGCTGCCCTTCCACACCAGCTGTTTCTCCAGCAACAACATCCATTCTTTTAGCCTGCATGCAATTAAATATGAAACAGTAAATAACAACACCGATAGAACTTGAGAAAGGTACATAGATGATACAATATACAGCATCATTTCAACAGTCTATTGAGCTGTATGAACGACCATTGCCCATAAGACTTAGTTTGATTAAAAGACCAGAGCATCTTCTCTAAATTAGTTTCAGTGATATTCTGAACTCTTAGCTGATATGCAAATATCAATAAACATCAAGCAAATAGTGCATTAAATTGCTTTTGATAAGCATTTGCATTGTATACATATCATTTGAAAATGATACTCATTTGAATCTTATTCTTGAAACAAGCTGTACACCTTCACTTGGCACTAAAAGAATATGTTATTGAGTACTGTCTTGAAGCAAGACATGAACCACAGAAACTTACCTTTCCTAGAGCTATCCGGGTGCGCAATCTTTGACGTTGGTACCTATTCTGTAGATGCATTGCAATTCCTTGCATGATAGCCCACCGCAGGAAAAGTTGTACCCCCCTCTGAAAAAAAAAATCATAGTGTCTGAGTTCAGTGTTCCAAAATTTGAAGGTTTGATGCCAAAGTGAGCGCTAGTTTCCTCGGAAAAATGATCATTTACCTGCTTGCTGGAACAATCAGGCTGTCCCTTTATCTCCCATGTAAGGCTAACGAGAGCCATTAGCATTGCTAAATAGTGGTGGTATATCCACCTGAAAAGATGATAATGCATTCTAAGATAAGTGCTTTGGAAAGGAATTGATTTTGCTAGATTAAGTGAACAAACGAAACATTGGGTTTTACGAATATCATTAAAAGATGTTTTGATATAAGATATTTCCCATACCAGCAATTATAACTCGCATATAGTAAAAAATCAAGCACTTTTGTCTGTCCGTGCATTAAAAATGGGTATTTGCCATAAAATTGTTGAGTGCTGCAGTTGACAGTTTCTGTAAGCAATGAAATTCAGACACATACCAAGGACGAATATCACTTCCATTTACAATCAACACATTCTCCCGCAGAGCAAAACTTGTGTAAAGGAATAGTAGCCAAGCCTGTTAAGTGGAACAAATAAACTTTAGATCGTTTCTGCTGGACAGCAAAGTCATACATAGAGAGAATATATTCAGGGTCAATCACTGCATGGCACTAAATACCTGGTACATCTGAACTGCCAAGGCTGGAAGGCATCCATCCCATATCCACCATCTAAGTAGGAGGAGAATGGATGGGAACAATAGAAACATATAGGCAGCCCTATCCTGCAAATAAATGAAACCATCAATACTGTCAGGCATGACATAAAAATTTATAGTAGCGAAAATTATACCAAGTATACTCTACCAGTTAAGCCACTATGTTCAATTTAGAAAGGACTGCTTGAATTCGACATGAAAAGGAACACTTACATAACCTTTCAACATGATTTCTAGAGTATTAGTCCAGAATTGCATGTTTCCCGTATTTACTAATTAAACCATATGACATACAAAACAGGTTCGAGGTTTTATCAGCATGCTGTCTGAGATTGAATACACACCATACTTGTTGACCTTGATAATCTGAAATTTACTTAGATTTTTGTAGAAAATGGTAGTACTTCTCTTCAATAGTGATTCTTATCACAGATCAAAATTTAAAGAATACACCAATTGGAGTAATTGGAAATTTAGAATGCTTAAGTCATCAAAATAAAAGTAATAAAAAGTACAGATAGCTTTATTAAATTGGTCCAAGAAATCATATCCAAAGTAAATGCATAAGCTTTCTAAAAAAAATTATCGAAGAAGCATCTAAAGTCTACCCTGTAGTTGTTGTACTCGTCCTTCACTCTGAGCTTATCTTCTTTTCTCGCCACCCGCACATTTACAGGGCCAACAAAGGTCTTGAGGAACTTCCCTAAATTTCAAGGAGAAGTGAATTCCATAAATAACAGTTATATTTCCCCGAGACAGGCATGGGGGGTGAGATAAATCATAGCATACCATTCCGCTTGCTTGGGAGAAATGCAGCCACGTCACTATCTGAGATTGTTACCCTGGCACGCTCCAGTTCCTCCTCAACCTATATAGATAAATGGCAGAATGAGACAATTCTCACAGATGACACAACAGAAGTACAGAAGAAAACTATATATTAGAAAAGAGGTACAAAAGGTAAGTAGAAAATCTAAAAAGGAGTGTGATAAACTTGGACATGCGGACGGAGACTCTTATATCAATTTAGAAACAGGTCAAATTTTATCACTTGTGCGTGCTAAAGAAATGCATGGGAGACAGTGGAGATTAAATCTAGATAGGTTGTAATAATTCTCTAGGTTGAGATTAACCCTTTTGGCTTAGCAACGACGGAGCCGTGGACAATGTTTCTCAATCCAGGTACTGAGCAACCTAGTGGATGCATTACAAATTTGCACAAGCATGAGGGAGAGCGAATATTCCAAGGATCTCTAAACGGAGCAGTAAAGGATGGGGACAGATTTCTGACGGAATCTATAGTTTGCCTAAACTGCCTCGAGATTTCAATACAAAAAACAACAATAATAATCGTTGGCCATGGCCAGCATCCAGCTCGATGCACACGCCTCAGATTCCTAACTTTGAAAACCAATATGAAGCATGTAAATTGGAGACATCTCCAGGGAGGTGGCGCAACAAATCCAGTGTTTGACGAGCACCAGATCGCGGGCGTGCAAACTTTACATCTCAATCCTCCAGACGAAGGCGTGAAGCGCGTAAGCGTTCTGCTTTGCGAGATAATCACGAAACGAATCACGATCTAACGTACTAGCAGCTCGTAGGTTTCAATTCCAAGCCGCCGAAACCCGTACGAGGCGACGCGTGAGTGAGAGAGTGAGATCGAATTGGAAGCAAGCGCGGGGAGAGGAAGAGGAAGAGGGAGATGAGTAGAAGAGAAGAACGGGATGCAGTCACCTTGTCGAGCGTGGTGGGGGCGAGGGTGGAGAGGGAGGCCTGGAGGCGGCGGAGGTCGGCGTCGAGCGCCGTGGCGCGGCGGCGGAGCGCGTCCTCGTCGGCGGAGCGGCAGGCGACGAGGGACGCGGCGGCCTCGCGCAGCTCCCGCGCCGCCTCGGCCGCCGCCGCCGCCTGGGACTCGAGGGCGTCGCCGTCGGTCGCCATTGCCTTTTTGGGTTTCGCTCGCGGTGGAGACGAGCGGTGGTGGCGTGGTCGTCTTCTTTCTCTCTTCTCTTGTAAAGAGAAGACAAGAAGCTCCCGTGAGGATGACGCGTGGGCCCATGTCTCCTTAATATCCTACTGACCAACGGGGCCCACAGAGATAAGCCACGGTAGCCTCTCTTTTTCGTGATTCTGTCATCACCTGCTATCTCAACATAAAACATTATTGTCCCTCATTATTTGTTTCAAATTATATATTTTCTAAAAAAAATATTGATTGCTTAAATTCATTGATATGTCTTTTTCGTGATTCTGTCGTCATCTACCATCTCAAAATAAAACATTATTATTGCTGATTGTTTGTTTTAAGTCTTTAAAATTATATACTTTCTACAAAAAAATCTATCGATTGCTTAGATTTATTGATTTAAGCTATTTGTTAAGTTTATTTATTATAATAGTTAATTTATGTATATAATCGTGTAGATAATTTAGTATAAATAATCTGATCAAATGATCTGTTTCAAACTGCTCAATGAAAGGAAGAACAATATTACATAGTGCTAAATTGCTGGTAAATAGAGTACACTGCTGTCTCCACTACCACGGTTTGAGTAGTTAACTACCGCTGTCACCAATAATTAATCAGTAACTATCCTCGTCAGGGATTTAATTTCAACGGCTACATTATGCCTGCCTACAGGAAGAGTTGGACGTGCAACTAAATTGCTCTTCTTCTCAAAGCAGGAAACTACTAGTAAAAGCTTTATATTTACACGCGTGTGCTCGGCTCCTTAAATTCGATCGAAATTCCAAAGATAGAATATGGTCGTTTTAGTACAGAACCATATAATTTTCAGAGATTTTCTGTGTACCACACAGCATGGATAAAGCTCTAATAATGCTAAGGATATCTTCATAAAAAAAATGAATGAAGCTGACAGGGTCTTTAAAAATGAGAAAGAACGCTGAGTAGTGCCGTGGTCTAGAGAGTGCGGCGGATCCTGTTCGTTTGTGGAGGCTGGTCTAAAGAGTGCAAACTATTTTCTTCTCAATTAAATATGTTTACCTCTTAATCTAATGACACAAGTAACTGAACTTATGCTGGGACGCTACAAAGACAGCTAGCTTAAAATTATACCAAATCCCAGTTCCATACCAGATATGACATGGTCAATCGAATTGGGCTTAGCAGCCAGAGTCATTTGCTGGCACTCATTTACTTTCTGCCAAGTGAAATGCTGAACTAATGTGAATTACTCCCTCCGTCCCTAAAAAAACGAATCTAAAATTAGATGTGACGTATTCTAGTACAATAAATCTGGACAGAGATATATCTAGATTCATAATACTAGAATGTGTCACATCCAGTATTAGGTTAATTTTTTGTGGGACGAAGGGAGTGGACTTCAAAATGGATCTGAATTTTGTCAGCACTTCTGCATGACAGCATGTACCACTGTCAAAATATTATATATCGGCTATCTGGACTGTTCATCCATTACAGTGAAAACTGTTTTACTAGTAGTTTACAAAGGCAAGAAAACTATACTAACAATGACAGCAACAAAATACTATACTAACAATGACAGTTGTTAGTATTAGTGGAAATTGCATGATCTCCCAACGTATTTCAGACAGGGAAAATGAGACCTCAAGGGAGAGGGAAAAAGGAAGATCAAAGGTAGACTGCAAATTGTAAGCACCGAAGATGAAAAGGCGCCGAGAGAACATATGCAGAATGGAATATTACCAAAGTCACGTTCAGATATTCTGTTTCACATAATAAAAGAGCTACTATCTGCCAAGGAATATTTACCAAGGCGGCATACATTCTAACAGAAATGACAACTACAGATCTTGTCAAGGTTCAGATGACCTGACCAGTTTCAGACAATCTATTGGGACCGATCACCTCTCGATCTGCTATTGGAATCTGATCTTGTAACTAAATGCAACCCCAGTGTTCAGAATCAGATGCATTATGAAAGTCGCCCACTTCAGTTGAACTGGTTGTGACTTGTGAGGGTCTCCAAGAAGGCATCTATAAAATAAAGGCAAACACTCTATGCAGATCAATTCACAACTTCAGATAGTACATGGTAATTCACAGAATAAGATGCAAGAGCTATGCACTGGAATAAGCAATCTGAAGACAGTCAGCCTACTTCACATATCATGTAAGCAGCAGCAATCCTGCCAAAGCATTTCTACGTAAACTGCATCTATACCACAGTAAACAGTTCCAGAATTGGCATAGTAAGGTTCATGGTAAACGCATAATGCTCATGTAGTCAGTTTTGCCAGCTTCAACTACCAGAACCATACAGTATATAGATCCATGAACAACCAGGATGCAGTAAGGAATATTCAACAATAAAGTTAAGAAGTTATACATAGACATGTAATAATACTGACATGAATGTCAGTTGAATGCACATAAAAGTAAAGAATAATGTAAATAGAGGTGAAGGATTGTAATAACAATATGTGCTTACCAATTATCTTCTTAAAGTTCATTGATTCTCATATTTATACTCCTACTTCTTAGATTTGCTGAAATACTGTATCAAAATTGTTCTAATGTTGCTGATTTTCTAATATTTTCACCATGCTACTTGAATAGATAAATTAATTTATATAATCCTAGAATACAAGAAAGAAACCAATGGAACTAAAAAAGAGAGAACAACCATAGATGGAACAAAACTCTAAAGGAAATAATATACATAAAGCTAAAAAAATAATAAGACTTTAAGGGCATCAATGCTCAGTGTCCGGATAATGTTTAAATAAGTAGGAGCAAAGCAAAAGGAAATTATTGGACTTCTCTATAGAGACAAGCATGACAGGCCATACATACATTATAAAACCCAACGCAGAGCTCAGCAGTCAGCAATGCATCAATGGTCCATGTTTCTCCAAGCAGGGAAGAGCATCCCAAGCCTTGTAGTCTATGTATTCCCCTGTCTCCTCCATTTAACAAATGTTTGCATAATTAGATAAAGACAATTGAGACGACCAATGTTGAATGTCAATAAGTAGGCCAAAATTACTAATTCGTATGAAGCAACAAAATACAGGTATGTAAATCCATTGTTATTTTGCATAAACTTTTCATCAAGTACATCATTGATTATCTTTTGACTTTTCATATACATGAGCGAGCAAACTGTATCATTTTCCTCTATTAGCATGTGACAAAGTAAGACACGATTACTCATTGTACGCACCAGCATTCTAGAACCTGACCAGGATACTATCAATAGTTTTCAGCTGCTCCATTTCTTCTGAACTAGCAATTCCAGGATCCACATAGCACAACTGAAAAATCGAAGGCATATCAGAATTGTATGAACTGCACAACCCTTTCAAAGTTCATAAATTTGGGTGATTTGATGTACCTGATACTGTGGCTTCCTAAGAGTGTGGACACCTCTTTTCACTAGACGCTGCCATCCTGTCTTGCTTCGAAGAGCCCTCTCCAAATCTGACGTTCTCTGTAAACCATTAGAGCAAAGTTTATATCTTAATTTGGCAGAGAAATGTAGAACAAATTTTCTGGATGTTTACAGAAGATTGAATAATAAAAAATATGCACAATTGAACAAAAATTAATGATATACTACAGAATGAATTATAACAAATTTCTTTTTCCTTTTTCTTTTAAAAAAATGAATAGTAGCGACAGCTTACATGGCCAGGGTCCAAAATCAAAAGGGTAAATCGATCTTGATTCCCACGTTGAACATTTTGCTTTTGGATCCCAACTATGGTTCTGGAATGACCTTGATGTTGGAAATACAATGGGCTGCGAATAACACACATTAGTCAGTGTACAACATTCTTAAGCGTAGTGTTAACATGCACTTACGAAAGCTGCAAGCATTTCAGATGGTGAGATTGAACATTTCTGAGAACATCCCTTACGTTTTATCACTCACAAGCACACGCCTTGAACTGTCTGAGTTATCAGAATGCCTGCTAGCAAAGTAGTTCCAGATCCAGTCGACAAGAACCTGTTGGCCTCTCATGTTTTCAGCATCTTCTCGACAAAGTTCAGAAGATGTAGATGTTGGAGAAACATTCTTTATCAAGAACTTGTCCATTGGCCCTTGTACTCTTTTTGGTGCATGTTTTCCGTTCTTACTGTGAGGACCTGATGATTCCGTGCTATCAAAATCTACAACCCTTGCACGCAAACCAAAAGAGCGGAGAAGGGCAGCACATTCCGTGGTCCCTATCCACTTCTTGGCGCCATAAACTTTGTTATGAAAATGGCTTGAGCCAAGGGTATCAAATTTCTTATCCCAAGCAATCTCAAGCCACCTCTGAAGTGAAGGGATGTCAGGAACAAATCCAGAACCACCAAATAAAGCCTCCCTTGCTTCCGGCCTTTGCTTCAGCAAATGAGAGCTCAGCATCTGGATATTTCTCCACCCACATCCCCACCCCTTATCTTCTGATGAAAGACTCTGATAGTGATCAACATGTCCTGATATCATACTTGTCGATGAACCAGCTTCTGATTCCAGGCAGGCTCTCAACAAGTTCATAACACCTCCTTGTATTTCCTGAACATTGCTTCGGAGTTGCGCTTGGAGCAAGCAAGATACTTGCTCATCCAAAACACTTCCCTGAAGTGATGAGCTTCCGGCGATGCTTGAGGAGGCTTCTTGAGCATGAGGATCACCAGCGAACAGATTGTTACATTCTTGATGAGTGTCCTGCAAAAGAGGACAGCTACATGGGAATTTTTTTCACTCCTTATAGGAGAAACAGATGAAGTAGTAGGACAATGACAGCAATATTTAGCTAGTTGCATAATAGGCGGGACAGGAGTGTAATTGTTACTAGGAAATGTTTGCAGCATAGGTTAAACTTAAGAATGAGAAGGCGAGCAGCAGAATAAGAGTAGTGGGGAGGAGTACAGACCAGCAGCAGGGGATTGGGCGTGGATTGAGTGAGGGCGATTTGGTGGGCCAATTCCATGTCGGTTTGGAGTTGATCATCGTCAAAATGGGCATTCGCATGCCTAGCAAAAGATGAAAAGAATCAGTTTGGTGAAGCACAGACCACAATGGAGGTAAGTAAAATCGCAGCAGTAGCATAGCATACTGTACGTTATGTAGAGAGAGACTAGAGAGGAGAAGAAGAAATCAAGAAAGAGGAAGAGCTATACCATTGGAGCTCAGCCGTAAGAACCTGGACGTTGCAGATGGGGCAAGATGAGATCATCTCCTCTCCCTCTCCTCTCAACGGGCGGGCGGCCGAATTGCTGCAGGCTGGACGTACTGCAGCAGATCGAGCAGCTCCGGCCCGGTCGGCGACGAGAGGCGGGCGACCTGGTTGGTAATCGGAGACGTACGCACGGGGGAGGGGAGGGGAGAGCAACAAACAATAATAGACGATACTATTGGAGTGAGTCCCTCCTTCTCCTCCGATCCGTATCTATGGCGGAGAGGGGAGGAGGCGGCGGCGAGGTGACGGCGGCGGACGGTCGGAGTCGGAAGGGAGGGGGAGGGGGGGGAGGCCTTGTCGATCGTGTCATGGGCCTCATGGGGGACATTAGGTGGGCTTCCATGTTAGGCCCATCTTCTCTTCTGGAGTGAGAAGCCCATTTAACTGAGGCCCACAGAACAATCTTGTTAGGCCCATATTTATCCAACTAGCAGAAAGAGCTGGCAGTAAATAAGCAGCAGCACGCATGTATATTGTAACTCTGTTCGTCCCGATACATGACATCCAAAATTGTAGGTCAAATCCGATACTGAGTTGTTGTAACCTGGGAATGGGATGGATGTACTGGTTTTTTTAGCAGGTGAAGCGGGATCGGCATAACTGCAGGAACATACCATACCATAACCATGTACAATTAGCAGCAAAGGATGCATGGCATAGAGGTAGATAGCTGCCTGCATCGATCAGCTGCAGATGATCGATATATAGATTTGCTGGTCCATCATACATTCGTACATACAGATACAGATACAGCAGTTACAGTAGTGGATGGATGGATCGGGTAACAGCTAACAGTGCCAAGCAATCAATCAGTCTATCTATATGTATCATTTTCCTGAAATGCATGCTTCCCTCATCCATACGGCAACCAACCCAACCAAACTAACCAACGCCCATGCATCATATTCATTCATATCTATCTATCAGCGATCGATGAGCGATAGATACGAGTAGATTGCAGCAGCAGCAGCAGTGCAATCAGCTGCTATCAGTTTTGAGTGGCGTAGCCCAACCTTCTCTTCTCTTTGGTTTTCTCCTCCTCCGGGCCGGGCACTCCATTCAATACACCCACACCCAGGCCGCCCCCCTTGCTTGCATATAGGCCGATTGCTTCCATGCCTGCAGTAGTCCAACCGTCGATCATGATAATGAGTGGTTTTCTAATTCGCAGTTATCGACTTTCTCTAATAATTAGTTGTAGTTTTTTTTAATCCAAGGCCAGAATAAATTTTATTATCTAACGCAAGCAAGTTTATAAAATAAAAAAATGGTAAGATTTATCCGTTTATCATGGGAAAGATAACCCTTTACCCGTCTGTAAGAGAAAGCTTGTACTCGACTATGCACATTCAGTTTTATTTTTTTGAAAAGAAAACCTTGGCCCTATCATGTACTGATCTATTTGTTTTATGTTGTAAGGTTGCGTTCGATACTATGGTTAGAACTTGTTACTTTCTCGTTTATCATAAACATGCTTTTCGAATTGACAAATATTGTGTTTCGTGCAAAACGAAAATAATTATATAATTCTCTTTAAAGAAATAAAAAAACCCATTATCAAGTTTTTAAATAGTTAAACCTTAATCAATTATACACTAATCACCCACACTTTGCTTTCTATGCAATAGACTAGCCAAGCCAAAATCAATATTTTCTGATTTTGATCGAGTTTTATAGAATAATATACCAGCATCTACAATATCAATTTAGTTTCACTAAAATCACCTAGAAGTGTGTCTTGATAGTATATTTATTTGTTATCACACATGTTGATGTATACGCTTGATCAAATTGTTAAAGAGGTTTGATTTCAGAAAAAACTTAAATAACTTACAATACGAAAGAAATGAAGTACTATCTCCGTTTCACAACAAAAAACATTATAGCATTTTCTATATATCTATATAGATTCATTAACATCAATGTAAATGTGGAAAATGTTAAAATGATTTATATTGTGAAACGGAAGAAATATTATATATATGGAGTACATCATAGTTTTGCTAATATATATTTGTACTAGTTTATGATGAAAAGAATTGTATTACTCCAAGAAAGAAAAACCGCTTGGGCAGAATCTGTGGTCGCCGCGAAATAGCTATAGATAGAAGATAGGTGTGTCGTTAGTTGGAACAATGAATGGATGGCCCCGGCAGGTGTGGCCTCCTCGATGCATGCATCGATCGTCTATACTCTCACTCATGTCTATCTTTGACGATTCGATGATTGCTTTTGTGAGCTTCTCAGTTTGCTGCTGGAATGGCACTCCATGCCCATCATGCATGTACACTTCTACAGTTCTACTCGATCACTTCTGTAGGTTAAAAATATACTTGTTCTGTTTTGTTAGATTAATTTTTTGACAGTTACTCTGTTACAAAAGTAGTACAATACTTTTGAATATGAGTATAATAAATTTAATCATTTTATAAAAGTTATATCCTAATAGAGCAATTTTGTTAGTCAAAGAGACAATTAGACTGACATGCTCCCTTGTTAGTGATTACAGTACTACTTGCTTGATTCATTTCGTTCCTTCCAGCGGCCTGATCGATCTAGCTAGAACAATCGATCGGGCAATCAATCTCGTTCATCAGCTAGCTAAGCTAGCCATGTTGCCATCAGGGTGTACGGCGTCTTCGTCGTCCTTGTTCCAGTACGATCGACCAGCGCAAAAATGAAAAACAAATCATAAAGGGAATGTTGATTGATCGAGTAATTGGGCGATTTAAGTCCGGACTACATACGCAACCAAATCACACGCTAATGAAAACGTACGATTCCTTCTTAATTTTGTTCGCCCATTGGAACGATTTTGCTGCCTGGTAGGACTTTACTATCATATTATCATACAAAATATATAGGGTCCACTCCCGATACCCTCTTATTTTAGGTAGGCCCCCTTTAAATTAAAGAAAAATCTAGAAATTTTAGAGGTTCTTTTTTCCTATATAACCATTTGAATCAAATAAATGAACACTATATGATCATAGAAAATAACTCATTTCATATAAGTTTTAGAGGAAATTTAACATGAGGTACAAACCCATAGAAATATTCTTTTGAGTCTATTATCTCTCCTCAAATTATCTTGTTTTTTTTATGGTCCAACAAAAATATTATTACTATGTTTTTTCTTTATTTTACAATTCTCTATTTTATATTTACATTTTTGTCAAATTCCCGTGTTTTCCTTACCCCCCTCCATTTTCCCAATTGAAAGGGTCCCTTATTCTCTCTTAATTTCTTGTCCTGTTCTTTTATCTCTCTATCTTTCTTTTTCCCAAATGCTGTATAGTCTCCTTGTTTCATTACAAGTAATAAATATCTTATACTCCATTAACCTTACATGTAACTCAGACAAGACAAGTAGCTCTAGTTGATCATGTATATGAATTATATTCCGTATAAAATCCTCCATCATCAGGTACCATAACGTCGACGCATCATTTTTCTCAAAAAGAAATGTGAAATGCAGGACATCAAAAAGCAGTAGGCCCCAATGTTTCTCTGTAGCAGTCAGTCTAGTGTCCCCCATCTGAAAGGAACAGATCTAATAAAAAGGTGCATATATATACATGTGTGTGTTTGTGGGTTAGGCAGCTTTACCCATTTGGAACCTTTCTTTCTATCCCAAGAACAATTAATCTAGCATTTATATTTTTCGTTCCATTTTTCTCTATTTTTCATCATCAGGGTATCTCATATTCTGATATTCAGGTATACGTGGGTGTACTGTAGCTGTAGCCGACAACAGAATAGAAGAGAGCACAAAGGATACTTACAAGCGGCCTGATAGCTACAGCGTTGCATTGCGCCATATCGGCCGTGAACTTAGCTGATAATGATATAGATCTCAGATGATACTCTTTCAGAAAAAAGCAAACATTCAGCTGTCCATCCTTGGGTTCAGAGTTCAGACCAGCAGGGCTGCATGCATGCATTTTGCCACTTGCTGAATGCGTGAGAATATCATCTAGCTACACCAAATGTACTACTCCTAGCTCCTTAATGCATCCTTAATTAACTGTATACTCCAAATGAATGTCTTATCATCTATCTGATTGAGAAATCAGAATTTCAGATCACCAAGAGCTTAATTACTGTATGTCCTTCCTGACCTTATCTGAGCGATCGAGCTGACTGACGACCAACCGGCAGCTTATACAGAAACAGTGAGAGCCTGAAAACTGTAGTAATACAGTTCTAGTAGCTAAAAGGACTTGATTTTTCTTAATTAACCAGTATATGTATATGTTTTCGGATGTATACAAATTCTCCTCATGCCTGCCAGATCGATCGATGCACAGTTTGAAGATAGATAGGGGATGTATAGGACAAGAGAGAACACATGCATTGAAGTGACAAAATTAAAAGGAGGGACGCAGCAATCATCAGATGATACTACAAGCAAAGGAACACTCCACATGTAAAAAGGCTGCATGCCACATCACCCCCTCTGCCTGCTCTTGGCTCTTGCTGCATCCGCATGCCTCCAAAATCAACCGGTTTATTAATAACATTCACCAAGCATGAACAGAAATTTACTAATGGATCGAACCAGTGCTTGATTTTTATGAAAATGGATTTAAATCCGGCCACTACATTTGAACCGGAATGTACGTGGCCAAAGGATTTGTGCTCAGGGTTTTAAATTTCGAAACTTGGTTTTCTGCCGGAGGTGAGCGAAAGAACCGAAATTCAGATTTTTTTTCGTACGAAATTATTTGAAATTTTGACTGATTTTGAATGAATTTGAATAAAGTTTGACCAAATTCACAAAAAATTGCAAAAAACTGAAAGTTTCGGGCGAGATGTGAGCATTTCGGTGGGGGGCGAGAAATTTCAAACCCTGTTTGTGCTTCACGTTCTTTACAATCAAGTTAATAATATTGTAATAAGTAACAGCTAAAATAGAGGTTGGGATTTTCATTGCATTATCAAAAAAATGTATATATATATTCGACGAATATTTCCACCGGTTTCACCTCACAACATAAGCTATAGCTATCTATCTTCATCAGCAGCAGAGGCAGAGCTGAGCTGAGCACAACACATCTCCCCTTGAGTAGTTGAGTACTGCACTTGAGTGATATAAAGCTTAGCTAGTATACTGACTGCACTAAGCTTAAACCTCACTCGACTACTACCACAAAAGTGAAATATTCTTGGCTAGTCTAGTCTACTCGAGAACGCCACCATCACCATGGCGATGTCGCCGCACGACCAGCACGAGCACGAGCCGGACCACGCCCACCGCTCGCCGTCCAACGGCACGGCAGCGACCAGCACCATCGCCACCAACAGATGGGGTCCCTACTCCGGCGCCGGCGACTTCGCCAGCAACATGGCCGTCATCCTCGCCGCCCTGCTCGCCGCGCTCGCCCTCGCCCTCGCGCTCAACGCCGCCGTCAGGTACCTGCTCCGCCGCCACCGCCGGGCCAGGCAACAACCAGCCGCCGCCGCCGCCGCCGCCGAGGACCCGGAGAAGCCGCCTGTGCAGGAGGCCGACCCGCCGCCGCCGCCCCCGGCTCTGGTGTACTCCGCGGCGGGCACCAAGCTGGCCGGCGCAGCGGAGTGCGCCATCTGCCTCGCCGAGTTCGTCGACGGGGACACCGTGCGCGTCATGCCGGTGTGCGGCCACGGCTTCCACGCGCGCTGCATCGAGCGATGGCTCGCCGGAGGCCGGCGCTCGTCGTGCCCGACCTGCCGCGCGCCGGCTGCGACGCCGCCCGGCGCCACCGCTACCGAGCCCGCGGCGGTGGCGCCTTGATGCATGCATGCGGCCAACTGATTTGGCCCTTGTTCTTGGCAAGCTCTCCTCTCTCGCTCTCTCTCTCTCTCTCTCTTTCTTCGCTTCTTTCTTTCTTGCTTGCTTTCATGTGTAAATATTCGTCAAGATCGAGATGATGGATTTGATCCAACTGGATGGATCATTTGGTGTCTCTCTCTGTTTTGTTTGGCTGTTCAAGGAGATGTATGAACTTGAGAGTTTTAGATTAGGCTGAAAAAGTGAAAATGATTCATTACTCTCCTGTTCGATTATCACAACATCTGTTCAGTTATTGGCTTCTTTTTTCCCATGTGAACTAGTGTTGGTGCCAAGAAATTCCTCTGGAATCTGGGCTCAGATTTGCACAGATAAAGGTTTATCAGACAGGGCCTTTCAATGTAGAGGCTGCAAATTTGCTTCCAACTCCGGGAATTTGCACAACCTGCAGATTTGTTTACAGGGGAGTGGTGAAACATCTTCATTTTTTTATATGGAGACTGGAGAGACATCCTAGCTTGTTTTGTGAAGGGAAAGAAAAACACAAACAGTTAGGTGATCATTCAATCTCGAGTATTCAATATGGTGTTTATATCGTTGGTTTGTGGTCACTCAATGTGTGGTGTGCCTCTTGAATGACTGAAATCGGGAATTCAGTTTGCATGTCTGCTTGCTTAATTCTGACGGAAAGGCAAGTGCCACTAGTACTCTAGTACTCGTTTCGAAATATTTAACGCCGTTGACTTTTTAACATAAGTTTGACCGTTCGTCTTATTAAAAAATTAAGTAATTATTAATTCTTTTCCTATCATTTAATTCATTGTTAAATATATTTTTATGTAGACATATAATTTTACATATTTCACAAAAGTTTTTGAATAAGACGAACAGTATATGTTAAAAAGTCAACGGTGTCAAACATTTTGAAACGGAGGGAGTAGTATATAAAGTTGCATGATTCTGGCAAACTTTGGTATTATCTAGATTGGCAAATGCATGATAATCAGTGTTACTTTACTATTACTACGCTGGATAATTATACAGAAGCTTAGGTTGTGCTTAGCCTACGCCTAATTTGGCAAAGTGGATAATGCACATCAATCTATCCTGTTGTTACTATCCGACAGTGAGTTGTCCTGTATTTCTACTCACATCGATTGATTCAGAGTGTGGCTGCCTTTGATGCCTTCAGTCATTCAGATAGACGATAGTTACTGACTCTGTGTTCAACGTGGTTAGTTCTCCACCCAAACGACAATGCTTCCGGTTCCAGACCATTTCATCGCGTGAAAAGGTTAGCACTAATTAGTGGTGGTGTTGTGCATGAAGATGCCTGACCAAAATTATGGATAGTCAAACAGTAGTCAAATTGATGCGTCCTCCCGGGTGTTGGATAGGAGTACATTGCTCTTTTTTCCTTTTTTGTGTGTGTATGTGTGAATGGAGGAGTATAATCAAGTGTTTACCGCAAACCCGCTCTGGCCTATACAGAAAGGCAGCCCGCAAAATATGGGCTTCCCACGCGGCCTATTGCTTCTTCCCGCTTCCTCCAATAGGCCTACAGTGGGCTGACGATCAATATGGGCCTAAATCTTAGGGATCGTAGCTGGCCCGGCCTTTTGTCTGATGGGCCTGAATTAAATCAGGCCCAGTAGTAACACATCCATAGTACTTGCAGGGGAAGCGCGCGAATCATAAAATTCCCCAAGATCGGTACGGTTCCTTTTTCCCTGTTTTTTTGAAAATTTTCCCTCCTCTTGATTTAGTGTCGTGTCAATTTGCTAGTGGCCAGGTTGTTTATTCTATATTTGTGTGTCACAAAGATGTTTGCCCAATTTGATGCTTGTTTGCATATGCATTCTTTTGTGCTTCCCCGAATTGTTAACTACTGTCAAGTACAATCCCAACTTTTATTTATTGATGTGAAGGCCTTTAATAGTACTCCCTCCATCCTAAAACGTTCGACGCTATTGACTTTTTCTAAAAAAAAATATTTGACCGTTCGTCTTATTAAAAGAATTTAAGTAATTATTAATTATTTTTATATTATTTAATTTATTGTTAAATATATTTATATATATTTATATATAGTTTTACATATTTTATAAAAGTTTTTGAATAAAATGAACTATCGAAAACTTATCTGCTAACCGCGCGGGCACTTCTAGTCTAGTAAGCGAAAGCCCACGCGCGATGACCCACGCCGCCCACGCGCTATGCAACCGCTACGCCGCCATCCTCTCCTCCGCCGCTGGCGACGGCGGCCGGACCGGGGTTCGCGTGGCCGGCGCTGTGCACTGCCTCATTCTCAAGACGTTTCTCCAGGCTCCCCCAACCTTCCTCCTCAACCACCTCCTCACCGCCTACGCCAAGTCCGGCCGCCTCGCCCGAGCCCGCCGCGTGTTCGACGAAATGCCCGACCCCAACCTCTTTACCCGCAACGCCCTCCTCTCGGCGCTCGCCCACTCAAGGCTCGTCCCGGACATGGAGCGCCTCTTCGCCTCGATGCCCGAGCGGGACGCCGTGTCCTACAACGCGCTCATCACCGGCTTCTCCAGCACCGGCTCTCCTGCCCGGTCGGTCCAGCTGTACCGCGCGCTGCTCCGGGAGGAGAGCGTCAGGCCAACCCGGATTACTCTGTCGGCGATGATCATGGTCGCTTCGGCTCTCTCCGACCGCGCGCTTGGCCACTCGGTGCATTGCCAGGTACTGCGGCTTGGGTTCGGGGCATATGCTTTCGTTGGGAGCCCGTTGGTCGATATGTATGCCAAGATGGGCCTCATTAGGGATGCCAGGCGGGTGTTTCAAGAAATGGAGGCCAAGACTGTGGTCATGTACAATACCTTGATCACAGGGCTGCTCCGCTGCAAGATGATCGAGGATGCAAAGGGTTTGTTTCAGCTGATGGTGGACAGGGATTCCATTACTTGGACTACGATGGTTACAGGACTGACTCAGAACGGTTTGCAGTTGGAGGCTCTTGATGTTTTCAGGAGAATGAGGGCAGAGGGTGTTGGCATTGATCAGTACACTTTCGGAAGCATTCTTACAGCCTGCGGTGCCCTTGCTGCCTTGGAAGAAGGGAAGCAGATACATGCCTACATAACTCGGACTTGGTATGAAGATAATGTCTTTGTCGGGAGTGCGCTTGTTGACATGTACTCCAAGTGCAGGAGCATCAGATTGGCAGAGGCTGTTTTCAGGAGGATGACATGCAGAAACATCATATCGTGGACTGCGATGATTGTTGGATATGGACAGAATGCTTGCAGTGAGGAGGCTGTCCGGGCATTCTCAGAGATGCAAATGGATGGCATTAAGCCTGATGATTTCACTCTAGGCAGTGTTATAAGTTCTTGTGCTAATTTAGCAAGTCTGGAAGAGGGTGCACAGTTCCACTGCCTAGCACTTGTCTCAGGGTTGATGCGGTACATTACAGTGTCCAATGCACTAGTTACCTTGTATGGGAAGTGTGGCAGCATTGAGGATGCACACCGCTTATTTGATGAGATGTCCTTCCACGATCAAGTCTCCTGGACTGCTCTTGTGACAGGGTATGCTCAATTTGGGAAGGCAAAAGAAACTATAGATTTGTTTGAGAAGATGTTGGCAAATGGCTTGAAGCCTGATGGGGTAACATTTATCGGTGTCCTTTCTGCTTGTAGCCGTGCAGGACTTGTAGAGAAAGGGTGCGACTACTTTGATTCCATGCAGAAGGACCACGGTATTGTTCCTATAGATGATCACTACACTTGTATGATTGACTTGTACAGTAGATCAGGGAGGTTCAAAGAGGCTGAGGAATTCATAAAGCAGATGCCACACAGTCCTGATGCCTTTGGATGGGCAACATTGCTGAGCTCGTGTAGGCTGCGTGGGAACATGGAGATTGGCAAGTGGGCAGCTGAGAATCTCTTGGAAACTGACCCACAAAACCCTGCCAGCTATGTGTTGTTGTGTAGCATGCATGCTGCTAAAGGTCAATGGACTGAAGTCGCTCATCTTAGACGTGGAATGAGGGACAGGCAGGTGAAGAAGGAACCAGGCTGCAGTTGGATCAAGTACAAGAACAAAGTTCACATATTTTCAGCCGATGACCAATCCCACCCCTTCTCCAGTAGAATATACGAAAAGCTAGAGTGGCTCAACTCAAAGATGGCTGAAGAAGGATACAAGCCTGATGTCAGCTCGGTGCTGCATGATGTGGCAGATGCTGATAAGGTTCACATGATTAGCCATCACAGCGAGAAGCTAGCAATTGCCTTTGGCTTAATCTTTGTTCCACAAGAAATGCCAATTCGGATTGTCAAGAATCTACGGGTATGTGTGGATTGTCACAATGCTACCAAGTTCATTTCTAAGATAACTGGCCGTGATATTCTTGTGAGGGATGCTGTCAGATTTCACAAGTTTAGTGATGGCACGTGCTCGTGCGGAGACTTCTGGTAGTCATCCTGTCAATCCAGCTGACAGCCCACATTCTTCTAGTACGAAATACGAACCAGAGTTTTCAGCCTACTTGAAGAAAGGAAAAGGGTTAATCAAGGTCAAATTTAGATCAAATTCTTTGGCTTTCCTGAAATGGGAGAAGGGATCGCTGCGAGCTCCTCTGGTCAGAGCCATTGGCTTTGAGCCATCCAGGTCCTCTCACTTTGCAAGCTCAATAGCTGATATCCATTCTCTAATTGAGTTTTTCTGTGTGTTGTTTTTTTGCACTGACATTTTTCTGTAAATTTCTTCAGTTCAATCCAAGTATATAGATCATAATATCTCCAAGGAAGAATTTTTTTCTTGCTTGGATCCGTTAGTGCAGTCAGTAGATGAAGTAGGGAGGGAAGCTACTGCTGCATTTCCTAGCTCACTCTGTAGTTCATAAAGCAGAAAATGTCACTGGTAAAAGGGAAGTATCACCTCCTGAGAAGAAAGGTCAGCATCTCGTTGATTCCTTCTATGATCCAATGTAATGCCTGTCATAGAAATATCCTCTTAAAAATGTAAATAAGATGAGAGCTTTTTACTAAATTGGCTATAAAATTGCTCAAAGAGGACATGTTCCTTGAAATCCTACTCAACTCAGATTTGCCTAGCAAAACCGGTTGATATCATTTTGAATTATTTTGCAAAAAAAAAGAGGCTTTGAATCCATATGCTTCTTTGCTTGACAGTGTTTATGTCAGAATCAGTCAGATATTTACGACAAATATTAAGGACTGCATTATGACTGGTTCCATGTATCTGAATAGTACTAAATATACTGTACCTTTATTGTCTATCCACACACACCTGCCTCATGATATATTTGCTAATTTACTGAACAAGTTTTTTATCTCAGGGTAATCTTGTGTATCTCACCTTCAAAGAAGGCTTTCGAGGGAGGAGTTCAAGGAGGTCGCTATCCATACTCAAAGACATTGGCTAGGCTGCAAGGACTAAAACCTGCAAATTATGAACGATACACCACACTCGCAGCAGCAGCCTAGGTAGTCGAATTCTAGAAAAACTCAACCGCATATGTACATGGATGCAAAATAGTTGGTACACACAATTGCGGTTAGTGCATATATTTCTTCCTTTTTAGTTTTAAATTATTGTTAGGTACTCAGGTGCTACATTTATGTCAATGTCTTATTAATTTCTTATCCATAAGCTTAATCACACCACCCATGAGATAAAAAAATAGTGTTACTACTCAATGAAAAGAGTAGGTCTCAAGCTGTTATTTTTTATTTTATTTTTTTGCTTTTATGGTAGGATCATATTGTATAGAAGCACCAACGGGATAAAGTAATTTGAGGCTTCCAGCACCTATCAATATCAATTTTGTCATTTATATGCTGATTTCTTTCATATGACCTTGGGCATTGATTTCTGCAGAAATACATAAAGATATAGCTATTTACTGCTGTCACTAATATGCTTTCCTTTGCAATAAACTAATATGCTTTCTTGGATGATTTCCCTAAAAAACGAATCTTAGAAACTTTAGTTTCCAAGTAAATTGGCTGCTTTTTAAGCATAAGCCCTTTTTTGTTATTTATTATCTTCTGAAAAACCACAGGACACTAGAACCGTCATTAAATCTTATTGCTACGCCGTTTTGATGAACTTATGCAACTTGCGCACTACATGTGGCCATGAGTATGGTCTCAAATAGACATCTTGGCAATTGTTCTTTTAACATCTTGGCAATTCTTATTTGAGCCAACAACCTTAAGTCTTCTCTTTCTTTAGAATTCATGACTTCTATTATAATACATGCATTATGTTTTGCTCTTCAAGACAGAGGTTTACAAGGGCACTTGTATTTGGGCATCTAGATTGATAGCAAACATGAGAACTATTGTGACAAAAACTGAAAGTTCTAGCCCTATAACTAATCCTTCTTGCCTCATTTGCAAGTTTATCAGCAACTTCATTTGCCCTTGTAGGAATCCATTTGACCTGCAATTGCTGATCCTGCAAATTTTGTTGAAATTTTGATAGGAGCGGCCTCAAGCTCCAATATCATAGATTCTCCTGAAAATTATTTTGCTTGAAGATAGTAGCAATTTTGTGTTATCAGTGAGAAGATCACATTCACCAAGCTGAGAAGACTGCAGATTTTTAAGGCTACCCAGAGATCTGTAAGCTCAGCCTGCAAGGGGAAGTAGAATTCACACTAATAGCTTTTAGCCAGATGGCAGCCTGGGATAACTGGATCATGTACAAAAAGATCAATTCCTGTTTTGTTATCCACACACAAATCAATCAACGTAGCACCAAATATACCTGCAGGGATGGGAGATAAGTTTGTGACTTCTACTTGCTGTTGTTCCTTGTTGGCAGTATTACCTGTTTCTTCCAAAGTTGCTTCTTTCTCATATGCATAAATCATTGCCTGAGCTGCATGGCATACCTGCAGAGGTTCCCAATTTTTTGGATTTGAAATTCAAATCGTTCCTAGCGTTCCAGATTTGCCGTGATATTCTTGTGAGGGATGCTGTCAGATTTCACAAGTTTAACAATGGCACGTGCTCTTGCGGAGACTTCTGGTAATCATCCTGTCAATCCAGCTAACACCCCCACATTCTTCTAGTATGAAATATGAACCAGAGTTTTCAGCCTACTTGAAGAAAGGAAAAGGGTTAATCAAGGTCAAATTTAGATCAGATTCTTTGGCTTTCCTGAAAGTCTGCATCTGAAAGTAAGAATTCTCATGTTCCCTGCAGGTGCAGGGTTGAAAAGAGGTGTGTTTATGAAATCATAATTCTGTGTTTCAGGAAGGTAGTTCTGATTAGCCGTTGCTAAATTAGTTACATGGTGGTTGCCTGGTTGGGAGGCAAGTTTTGACAGCACAGCAGAAGTGCCAATCCACATTTTCTAGCATTAATTTGACATGAAGAAAAGTATGGTGGTCGCTGCCTCATGCTCAAATCCCTGCTGAGAGAGAGACGAAGGAGAATGGCAAACCAAATAATTGAAAAATTCGTGTACTACCTAGAAAACTGGACACATTGACATGCAGATGCAGCACTGCCCTTTTGCTTTATAGCAGTTTGTGTTGGCGGTCATGTCTTCTTGATATAAAGATGGAAGTTTGTGCTGAACCACCTCACAAAGTCACAATGCAGTTATATGACAGTAAGATCACGCAATTGAAAATAAGTACAATATCTCATAAAATGCCAGAGAGGACAAAAACATACACCATTGAGATGAAGATATCTTGTGACTTGTGAAGTGACCTTGTCAGAAATAGCCTCTCTTTTTTTTGAGACCATGGTGCTAGTCCCAAATCCTTCATTTTTATGGTGAAGTGGTGATAACCCAGGATATGTGTTATCTTTTCTTTGGATCACCGGTGGATGGTAAAGAGCATTTCTCTGGTTGAAAGCTGCGAATCTCCAGAGGGCTTGGTACATCTCTGTCTCTGGCCTTGTTCCGCTAAACGGCTGCTTCATGATAGAAGTAAAAGAATCGTTGGCTACTTAAATTCAATGAATTGTTTTCGCTTCATCATTATTTTTGTGAGCAACATGCTGCTTACCTTTTTGCTGCCTATGCCTCTTTAGAATATTCCAGTTCAGGCAATCTTGATTGAAATTGGAACTGCAAAAACTCATTTAGAATGTATATTATGTGTGTGCATTTTTTTAAAAAAGGCAAATGGGCCATGTGTAGTTATGAACACACCACACTCTGATATGGTCAGATAAGTGATTGCGATTCAAGTGGACCAGTTTCAAATTTCATTTATTCCCAGTGGTTGCAGTAGTTCCTGTGGGGCTTGCATATTGATCTTGACAGCAGATGCAAAGTACTGATAAGCTGATCATTTTTCGTTTCTTAGTGCAAATCATTGATATATCTATATGAACATTTGAGGTTGGTTACGAATTGTAAAAATGCGCAGGATATATGTGGTTATCCGATTGAACAGGCTCTCCACTTAAGAATTTGAGATCTTCCTTGAGTTTGTTGAACGAAGATGCCAATGAGAACAGTGTGCTTCAGCTAACAAAGTGATTCAAATCATTGATCTAACATCTGCAGAGTTACTATTGGTTTGACTCCTTCCAATGGCTCGATGATATCTGGAAATTACTCGGCACCAGTCTTGGCAGGGAATTGATCCATGCTTTGTTCTGTTGTCAGATAGTGCTACCTGATAATGTTTGTACGTCTCTGATGAGGTGCTTTCATCTGATTTCTTTGTCATCTGATTCTTTAAGAAAAACTAATTGCAGCTGGAAATTCTTACAGTTACAGTGTATTGTAACGTCCCGCCTCTCCCAGGCCAGGCCCGCTTACATCTGATAGCTTTCATAGGTCATGACAAACCAACACATGTCTTTTCTACACACTTTGTGCTCACTCGGTCACCCATCCCAAATTGCTCTAGGCCAAGCACGCTTAACCTTGAAGTTCTTTGGAGATTGGCTTTCGGAAAAGAAGTTGCAACTTGTTGATATGAGTATTCTATTAATCCCATTAAGCCCTAGGCCGGGATGTTACACCCCGAACTAGCCCTGAACAGAACTAGCCCGTGACGCTCCAAATTAACCTGTTAATCGATACCAGTCCCAGGAAACAGTGCTGGTATCACAGGAAGACAGAATATCACAGCAACAGAGGTCTCTTTGTTACAGAGTAGGAGTACAGTCATGTTGGGCTGCGGACAGATCCCGAGCTCACAACTACATTACAAAAGGGAAAGCGGAAGCCAAGACTTGGACCAAACATCACAAGCGCGTCTTGGGAACTAGGCCGAAACCCTAAAACTCATCGTAACCGACTTGCTCCTGGAAGAACTCCTCGTCAGCGGGATCCACATCATCTTCTTCAGCAACTGGGGGGGGGGTTATTTATATAGAGCAAGGGTGAGTACAGGAGTACTCAGCAAGCCATGGGAATTTAAGTGTTTAATGCAGGTTTCAAAGGAAAGGCTGTTGTTTTTGCAATTGATTTTATTTAAACTCCTTTTTGAAACGACTAAGTGAGTGCTTCTCAAACGACACGGATGAGGCAGTGCGTCTCGTCCGGTCGGAGTATGTGCAATGTATCAGTCTTTGAATTGATTCAAGGTTGGCACCCGGCCAACAACCTTAAAACGGCCACCCGGGCTTGGCTGATCCCATCAGCCGCAGATTTACCAAACATCGAACCCATTCCACAGCAGCAATTTCACAAAGCAGTAGTCAAACAAAACTACGCTAGGAATCACCTCACATCCGCCCATGACCGTGGGCACGGTTGTTCGAACAGTTTAATAACCTCTGCAGAGGGGGTACACTTTACCCATACGACATTACTAACCCGGATCATCCAGCCTGTGCAGAACGGCCACGTCTAGAGACCTTAAGGCTTTCATGACAAGGCATTTCGAAAGCCGACACAGGTTCACCATATGCCAACGAGAGGGGTCCCAGACCAACACCAGATTAGGTCCCAGACCATACTGTGCCAGGAAACCCGGGGGTTCTCCCCGGCACCACCCCGTTGAATCCACATGTCTCTTGGCATCATGTCTCCCCCGATTAGCTAGTTACTCAGCCAGGGGTGTCCCATTCCACCCATGTGGTCGCACTTGTCTTATGTTCGGATGTAATTCCAAGGAAACAGTCCTTAAGTGCAAGAGCGGGAAACCGTACTCCCGGTACGTTCCCCGGTCCGCGATTTTGGAAATTCATTTAGTTCACAAGCTCCGACCTAGGTGTCGGGTTTTCCAAGTCTTTTGCAAAACCCAAGTTTTACCCATCGTTGGATATTTTAAATTTTGAGGGGGGGGGGTGTTCCGATGTGCGTGTCCGAAGGCCCGTGCATCGAAGCACAACGGTCGACAAAAGGAGGTTTAAGTGTTCAATAATTCAAGGAGGGTAATTGCAGCAATTAGGATTGGGGGCCGGTAGGCTATCTCGCAAGCCGCAGCCGAATTACTTGTGTAAATCCTATTCATGCAATATTTGCGAAAAATAAATACTTAGATTTAAATTATAGGTGCAAGATGATCAAAGGTGACTTGCCTTGCTCGAGACATTGAGCTTGATCCTCGAAATCCTCGCACTGCGGGTCTTCGGGCTCCGAAACTACACGCGAAACGGGACAACTCAACAAACAGCGAAAATAAAGCCCTATTATTGACCTCTAAGCATGCCATTAGATAGATCTCGAGATTTGAGGAATTTTGGAAGTTGAACGGAGTCAAACGGACTTACGGTTGGGAAGATATTGAATTTCTAAGATTATTGGATTTTTGATCTAAAGGAAAAAGGATTTAATTAAACCCTTTTGAAAAAGAAAAGAAAGAGGGAGTAGGAACGGTTCGCGGGCGGCTTGAGCGCGGCCTGAGAGGGGTTGGCGCGGCCCGGCCTTGCCATTGGGCCGGCTGGCCAGAGGGGCGGCCCAAGGGGGCTCGCGGGGAGGGGAGGAGAGAGGGAGCCGGTGGGCCGGGTCCACCTTGCGTGGTCCTGGGTGGGACCCGCTTGTCGGCGGCTCGGCTCACCGTGAGCGAGGTGCACGCGGGGCGTGCTAGGGTTTGGGAAGGGGAGGCGCGGTGCACGCGCGGCTCGCGGTGGGCGCGGATGCGGCGGGCCCACGCGCAGCCTCACGGCTCGCGGTGGACCGCGCGTGCGAGCGGGGCCAAGGGGAGTGGCTGACCGGGGTTGGCTTGACCCGGTCTTGGCCGAGCTGGCACCGACGTGGCGCCTACGTGGCTGCCACGCGGGCCGGCTGGAGGAAGACGACGACGCCGGCCAGAACGGATGGCGGACGGCGACGGCGAGCGACGGGGTGATCTACGGCGAGGCAGGCGAAGGCGAGCACACCGGGAGGTTGCACGGAACGAGGGGAGACAAGCCAACGGCTCGGATTCGCCGGAGGGAGTTCGACGGCGGCGGATTGCGGCAGCGACCACCGGCGGCGAGAGAAGAGGGAAACGGCGACGAGACGACTAGGGTTCGATTCATTTACACTAGAGCATCTACGAGGTCTCCGGAGTTTGATTCTAGCGCCGGATTGGGCGGAGCTACGCCGAGCGAGGCCGGCGACGAGAGGCGCTATCGAGCTCGGGCGGCGACGGCGGCGAGCACACAGCGAGCGGCGGCAAGGGTTGGGGCGGCGCCAGCTGGCTACCGGGGGGGGGGGCTACTCGTGCTACTACTTGAGTCTAAGGGGGGAGATAGAGAGAGGAGGGAGAACGGGGAGATGCACTACCGTGCGGGCGGGCGCAGTGACGATGGCCGACGGCGCGGGGCGTGATCGCTCCGGCCTCGGGCCGGGGAAGAGGAGGGAGACGTGCGCCCGGAGTCCCCTTCACGCATCCTTCGCACGCTCCGGCTCTCCCGGTGCTTTGGCGACGAACGGCGGAGGCGAGACAGAGGGGGGCGGCAATGGCGCGGTGGAGCGAGGGCGAAAGGGAGAGGGAAAGGAAGAGGGGGCGCCTTGGATTTATAGGGGCAACAATGTCGGTTTGGGAGGGAGGAACCGACATTGGGTGGTCAAGCCAGCGAGCTGGCGCTCTGTTCTAGCGGCCAAAACGGCGACAGGGAGGATGACGCCGGCGGAGGAAGAGAAAAAGGAAAAAGAAGAAAGAAAGGGGAGCTTGCCCCTTGCTACTTTGGGAAAAGGAGGATGGAGAGAGAGGACAACGGGGCAGTGGGAGGAGGGGCTCTGCCTCCATCCCTTGGAAGCTTGCACGGAGGTGGCGGGGCCGGGTCGTGACGACGGCGATGACGGCGGGGGCGGTGTGGAGCGGAGCGGCGACACGGGCGGTAGGCGTGGCAGATGCTGACAGCGGTGGCGACCAGGCGGTCGGCCACCACGGTGCGCGCGCGCGGGAAGCAACGGCGCGCGGCGATTTGAGCGGCGCGGCTTGGGCACGCGTGCTGGCTCGCGGGGCCGAGCGGCTGCGCGGCTACAGGCGCGGCAGGGCAGCGGGGCCGGGCGACGCAGACGGCGCAGGTGCGGCACGGGCGGCGACCACGCGGGCGCGCGCGCGAAGCAACAGCGCGCGGGGGCCGATTTCGCGGGCGGGGAGCTCGCCGGGGATGGAGGCGGGGAGAGGGAGAGCGAGGGGGAGGCGCTCGGCGCGGCTCTCGCGCACGCGCACGCGCGGGCAGAGCGAGGGAGAGAGGGAGAGAGAGAGGGAGAGAGAGAGAGAGGGGGGGAGAGAGAGAAAGAGAAAGATGGGCCGAGAGGGAATCGGCCCACCGAACCAAGGGAGGCAAAATAGACTTTTGCGAAGGAATTCGATTTGGGAAGGAATTGGATTCGGGATTTGAATTCGACGATGGATTGGGGATTTAAGATCTGGAATTGGCACGGAGACTGACTACAAGCAAAGAAACAATTTTCGCAATTAGGGTTTTTAGAATTTAAATTTTTCCGCTAGACGCCACGACGGAACGGGCGCTACATGTATCCAAGGGATCCCCAAACCCTGGACTTTGCATGTTGTAAAACTTTGTTTTCCCCCTACTTAATTGAAATTGGCAGAACTCCTGACCTTCCCCTCGAAAAAAAAAATCTTACAGTTGGTTCTCATCTAATTTGGTCATCATCTGATCCTTACAGAAAATGAAAGAAAGGATGCACGTATGATGAGCGTGTTCAATGGGTTTAATTCAAAATCGGTTATGAAGTTGCAATTTGACTTTCCCTTATTCCCTTTGTAAGCATGCGCAGTGTCAGGCTGAGCTGTTGTTCATTGAAGGTATGTGTCCACAGTGCATTGAAATGTATTTCTCTGAGATACTACTGATGATACTCATGCTGAGCTGCTAACCAATCTAGCTAGCTGCCTCCCCAGTTCCCTTAATATGCTGCAAATAGCAGCTTTTGGCATTTAACAGTTCCAGCGGCAGTTTGTTTGTATTTTGGCTCGTCAAGAACATGATATATTAAACTCAACACGATGTAGAAAAAACATAAAGCAGAAGACAAAAATCTGATCTATGCATGTATTGTTTGTAGCTGTATAAGCATGTACTGTGCTACATTTGCCACGTCCCAGGCTTTGCATCCATGTGAGAATAATAAGCATGTGCATTTCTGTATTTCTTTTTGCGGGCTGAAAACAAATATAAAGAAATCAGGGAAAAAGAAAAAGGCAAACAACCCAGGCCAGCAAGATGTAAGAAGCATCAGTCTATCACGGGCCGCGAAACTCTTTTGTGCGTGTCTCTATCTTGGTGCAAATTAAGAGAGGATTCTTCACTTGGATACTTTTTGTTTGCAAAGAGGGAGGGAGAGAGAGACATATATATTATAACTCTGCATAAATCTTGACTCATGTGAAACATTTACAGAAGTATTGCTTGACCATGGCATCTTCTTCCCCTAGGTACAGTTGGATCGAAGGGAGCGATCCATCCATGATCCATCATCCATGCATTTCTTCATGGAGATATAGTAATTAATCGATCGGTCGAGATCGATCGAGATACAAAATTAAAGCAGAGACAAAAAAAAAGAAGCAAAGAGATAAAATTCTGAAGGCCAGGCCAGCAGCTAGCAGCAGGCGGCGGCGTCAAAAATGATTTACAAGTAAGCAGCAATAATGTAATAATGTAATAATGGAGAAGAAGAAGAAGAAGAAGAGAGGGTCTAGGCCATGTAGGCTTGGTTGTAGGAGGAGTCCATCTCGTGGACGACGAGCTTCTTGGCCGTGACGCGCGCGCTGGTGGCGTTGTTGAAGAGGAAGACGCCGGCGTTGGCGTAGATGGCCTCCGTGGGGTACACCCGCGACGTCGCCGTGGACCTCCCCCCCTGCGCGAAGCTCTCGACGATGGAGTGATCGACGAGCACCCGGAGGGAGAAGGTCTCGCCGTCGAGCACCGGGACGACGTTGCCGACGACCCTCTTGACGATGTCGTCGGCGTGCGACGACCTCGACTCGTCCTGGCAGAAGTGCGTCGTGACGCCGCCGTCGCTCCCCTTGGCCACGTAGAAGTACACGGCTGTCTGCTCCCCATCCCCGCGGTGGCGCTTGTCGGCGAGCACCAGCAGCCCGAAGGGGCCCAGGGCGCCCCGGCCGGCCGCGCCGCCGCTGGTGCTGCAGTTGTAGCCGACGTCGGCCTCGAGGACGGCGTCGACGGCGAGCGGGTCGAGCTGGAACTCGGCGAGGATGTCGAGCTGCGTGGCGCGGTGGAGGTTGAGCGGGAAGACGGAGGCGTAGTCGACGGTGATGCCGCCGAAGTCGGTGGAGTTGGTGCGCAGCGTCTCTACCTCCTCCACCGGCCATTGCAGCAGGTTGCTCCCCGTCTTGGTGTCCAGCTCCACCGTCCGAGGAATCGACTGCATGCCAATTTTTTTATTTTTACTAATTAGCTACTACTCCAGTAATTTAATTACACATGTTAATCATAATTATTATTACTATAGCTTGCTTCACATGAACCAAGCGATTTTGCATTATCTATCAGTACTGTGACAGCAAAGAAAATGAGAGCGGTGGAATTATATTGAAAAGCAAGCAAAAAAGACAGCCCTTTTTCTGGTGAAAAGAAAAGGTTGCAATCTATGAATCCCAGTTAAGTTGGGTGTGCAAATGATTTCAGTTAGGCAAAGCATCAGCAAAGACAAGCAGAATGCAGCTACAGCACATGGTTGCACATGAGTTATGGGCAAGGACAGCTATTCCTACTAGTAGTAACAGTTGCTAGGAGGACTAGAGCTTGGACACAAGCAATTCCATCCATCAACCAATAATAATACGATCTGTTTATTATGTCAATTATTGCAAAAAAGGGTATCTCAACAGTTGCTCCGGTCGGTAGCTGAGCAGTGGGGCCCCAACAGGATATCCGCATTCATTCCTGGATGAAGCTAAGCGACATTTTGACAACCAACATGACAAGCTTTTTGTTTGTTCGCGTCATCTCTCTCGCTCTTCACAAGTGGCTGCCATTATTTGATTGCTACGCCACACTCCGGCAGGCATATGCATATGTACGTGTTGTTCGTCGATCCAACGTGTCAATGGAGCCCAGTAAAAGTGCACATATGCATGCCAATGATGCCTAGCTAATCATGCATGCTAGCTAATTACTAGTAGTAGCTGGATTAATTAATATATACTCCCTCAAAACGAGTTATAAGTTGTTTTTAATTTTAGTCAAATTCCTGCTTTAAATTTAACTAAGTTTATAGAAAAAGTAGTAAAATTTTCACCCAAAACAAATATATTATAAAAATATATTTAATTATTGATTTGATGAAACTAATTTAATATATGTTTGTCCATAAATTTAGTTAAACTTAAAATAGTTTAGGGAGGTAATGAAGCTGTACCTGGAGGGAAGACCAACCCTTGGCGACGTCGGCGCGCTCGGAGTCGGTCTCGCCGACCCAACCCCAGAGGACGCGGCGGCGCTTGGCCGGATCGTAGAAGGTCTTGGAGGCATAGAACTTGCCCCAGTCGTAGCGGAGGCCGATGCCGACGTCGGCGGCGGCGTCCAGCGGCGTCCACGCGTTCCTCGCCGGGTCGTACCTCCCCAGCGCGTAGTAGTCATGGCGGTCGTCGTCCATGCTCGCCTTCATCACGTGCACCACCCCCTTGTTCCTCGCGTACATCGCCTCCGTCATGTCCACCCCCTCGCCGCCGGCCACCGGGTAGAAGTCGATGCACTCCCACATCCCCGTGGCCTCGACGCGGTGGAGGAGGCCCGGGAGGAGGTCGTAGGTGACGAAGTCGGCGGTGCGGTAGACGACGGCGATGCCGGCGTGGTGCTCGTCCTTGGAGCCGATGACGATCCGCCAGTCGCCGTCGGAGGGGTCGCGCCAGGCGGTGGTGGGGTCGCGGAAGTCGCGGTCGCCGATGGTGCGGGGAGGGTAGAGGACGGGGTTGGCGTGGTACTTGGTCCAGTTGGTGAGGAGGGGGTCGTCGGGGTCGGAGGGGACGGCGAGGCACTGGACCTGGACGGAGGCGTTGGTGGAGCCGGTGTAGAGCATGGCGAGGCGGCCGTCGGGGAGGGTGGTGGCGGAGCCGGTCCAGACGCCGTTGACGTCGTACCACTGGTCGGGAACCATGGCGAGGGGGAGGTGGCGCCAGTGGACGAGGTCGCGGGACACCGCGTGCCCCCACGCGATCTTGTTGCCCCACACCGCCCCATCCGGGTTGTACTGGTAGAACAGGTGGTACCAACCCTTGTAGTACACCGGACCTGCATTGCATTTCCAATGTTAATTTGATTATATATTGTAATTTGAATTTTATCTATCTAAAAATTAATGCAATTCGAATTCTACATGCATGCAGCATGCCTGGTCGGTTGGTGCGGTTGGAATCTTAAGGGTATCTCGGTTTTCCTTTTTTATTTTTAAATCTTTTCTCAAAAATAAATAAAAAAAGGAAAATGGGGCTGGAAGAATCTTAACCATAAAACGTTCCTCCAAAATGGGAATTTATTTAATAGCATTTGAATGTTGTCAGATCTAGAAGAACGAACGAACAGAGCGGAAGGAATGAACGAATTGAGATGAGAAAACAATCAATCGATCGATCGAAGAAGGAAAATAAAAGAAAAAAAATGCAAAGAAATTAAGTACCGTTGGGATCGTTCATCCAGTTCCTCTCGGGCTGGAAATGGAATCCTGTGCGCTGCCATTGCAGCATCGCGTTGCTCCACGGGAACGCCTCCCCACCCGCCGCGCCGCCCATCAGCCTCACCATCTCCTCCGCCCCCGACGTCTTCTCCGACACGCCGAACTCCGGCCCCCTGCTCGCCATCTCCATCTCCACCACCCCCGGGACGACCATCGTCGTCGTCGCGGGGCGCCCGGCGAGCCTGACGCCGGAGAGGACCGACACGGCGAGGATCACCGCGGCGGAGGCGAGGAACAGGGCGACGCATAGCGGGCGCCTCCGGGAACGGCGGGCGGCGGCGAGGTCGGCGGAGGCGGCGTCCCCGGCGGGGAGCGGCGAGTAGGAGTAGGGAAGCGCCGAGGCGTCGGCGACGTCGTCCCGGGTCTCCATGATCGTCGCGTCGCCGCGAGATGGATATAATATTAGTACAAGAAAGAAAAAGGGAGGAGAGGAGAAGAGGAGATTAGTTTGCGTTTGCGTTGTGTGCGGGATTGGCGAGGGGTCGGAGGATGTATTTATAGTGCCTCCGATCCAATTGCTATTTCTATTTCTTGTATTGCTAATACTAGTATTAGAGTTCGGATCCATCACTAATTTATTTGTTTATTTTATTTAGTTATTATTATTATGTGGTGGATTGATGCTGGATGCACGTGGCGCGGGCCCATTGGTTGTTCGCCTATTTGGCCCAGTTGCCAGCCTCCGTTAATCGATCATCGATAGGCTGTTAATTTGACGAGAGAAGAGTAGGTGAATCTTACGAGAGGAGATTCCTCGCCTATCTCACCGGAGTCCCGCGTCACACACTGCATGCTTCACTGCCCGGGCCACATAGAAATTTCATGGTGTTTTTTCTTGTTTTGTTAGAAATACAAGTTAATGTTAGATGTTTTGTCGGTATAGTTGTATATAAACGCTAGCTAGTCATATTTGTAGAAATAGAAATCATTGTTATATGTCAAATATCGTTTTTAATTTTAGAATTTAGCGTGTAATTTTAAATTACGCAGGAAAACCCGCTACTTCATTATTATAAATAAAAATAAGTACGTGCTCTAACTTATTGTGATTCATAGTTGCTAACCTAATTCATTCCGTAAGTATTGGAAGGCGGAGGGGGGATTTCTAGCGGTGGCTCCTCGATTCTCCCACTACAGTAACTAGTGGTGGATCGATCAGTTAGAGTTTAGGGTCTAAGGGGGCTAGCTAGGAAAGTTCGCTAGGGTTAGAGGGAATGTTTGGTGGCTGTAGAGCAGGAGGATGACGAGGCAACGTCCACACCATCTAAGCCACGGATTAGTGGCAGGGTGACAGATAGGGCTGACAGTGGGGGTGAGAGATCTTAATCAGTTATTAGGCGGGTGACGATGTAGGAGCTGTTGGAGACGAGGAAGACAACGGGGTGACACCCCGCTCACGGAGAAGGAGAGGAGGTTGATCTAGTAGGCTTTTTTGGCGCCTGCGAAGCGGCGACAGATGGATCTATCTTAGAGGATTGAGAAGCTCAATGTCGAAAATAGCGTGCACTCAAACAGAGTTAGCGGTGAAGAGAGAGAAGGACATAGCAGTACAGATCTATAGTGATCTAACGGTTTAGAATTCACATGATTTTAGGGTATTTATTTCTGTCAAGAGATGGCCGGTTAGGCAGTCCTTTCTATAATTACATGCGGCGTCGACGGCATGCTATGATTAGTGTTGTGTTGATAGATGCACTAGTTTGAGCTAGCTAAAGCAGGAGCACATGTACGCAGCTACCCCACCATGGATGGAGGTGACGCTGTCTAAGCTAGCTAGCTAGTTTAATACTGTACTAATTAATAGTGTTTGATTAAACGCGCAGAGAAAAATAAGTAACGCATAATTAATTCGAGCGAGTATATATAGTCCATATATATGCATCGATGGATCTACAGCTGGCTGACATGTGGGCTGGCTTTGGATGCCCCCACCATATATTTCATCACACTACCGTGACAGATATACACAGTTCATGCATCGATCAAACTCAGCTGTGAAATCTGTATAATAATTATACTAATTAATATATATTAAATTTCTTCTCTGCATGCTGTTCATGTACACATACTACCTGAATGAGAGTTTCAATGCCTTGCCAAATTATAACATGCACACCATTATACCATGGCAAGTGTCAGGCATGTTTTGGTTTGCATCTCCAACAGAGAATCGGTCATGTGATGTATGTATATACTATGGCTTATTATATATTGCAGTTAGCAGGTATGTGTATATGCAGAGACAAGAATGCATGGTTAACCTGTGCAACTCAGCAACATGCGTGTGTAATATAATTATATAACATGCGCTTTGTCCGGATCTAGCTTCGATATTTATATATCGATCCCTTCCAAAATCCTGGTTCAATCTATTGCAATTTGCAAGTTCTAATATGCTACTACTAATATATATATGCATGATATATTGTTATTCTTTAATTTTATTAGCCAGCTGCTCTGGTCGGCGGCGCTACCAAACTTTATTGGAGTAACATAGACAGAAGGCCAGCAAAAGCACGAATTGGTTACCTATATAGTGGCTTGCTTAATGAAGAGGAAAAAGGCTAGCTGCTTACTCAACATTAGTAGAAGACTAATTAAAAGTCAATTTCATAAAACCTACCTTGCACATTACAATCTAAGTTACACAAACATATGGCATATAACTCTGAGTATTATAGGTTGACCTTCAATTAATATTTAGACATACACCATGTATCCAAATTTAAAAAGCAGATGCAACACTTATATGATAGATAAAAAACTTATAAATTTAACATGTGATTGTAGAAAAAAAATGTATGCATGGTAAATCAAAGTCAAAATTGTTGATAGTGTAGTTTGTAAAACTTTACGACCATAATATATACTTGCACTACTATATAAAGACATACAAGTCGGCACTATAGGTGCTGGAAATGATATAACCGGCACCTATAGTATTTATTTCCCGCCCACGTGTTAAAACCATTGTGGTTTTGTGTAATTTAGACTATAATATATGAAGTTTTATTGAATTTACTCATTAATTAATTAGCATCACAAGGAACACAATGTTATATATAAAGTCAAACTCTAAATTTTGATCAATTAGCCAAACTAGCTACAGGTATATTTATTTAGTGCATAAAGTTATACCAACAGATTCATCTTTCAAAAAGCTTTCATAAAACATTGGTTCCATAAATATTATAAATATACTTATGCACAACGAATAGTTAAAGAATGATACCTTTTTCCAAATAAACATGCTCTATAATTTTCTACGGAGGGAGTATCACGTTTACTCTACGCCTTGCATCAACCGCTCGTCACACCTTGAACCAATTGGTTCCTTTGCGTCCATCGGTGAATCGGCCGGAATCCTTATTAGCTACTAGCTATGAGATGTTGATGAGTCAGGACGTACTAGCAGTAACTCAATTCAGTCCCCATCAAATTTAGGTACTGATCTAGCCTATCAATTATTTTTCAGTAAAAAATATGACGCCATAAATATAACTACTCCTTTATTATTATCATAGATATGATTTCCATACTTCTAAACGGTATGTTTTTTTTAAAAAAAATTACTCATCAGTTCTTAGCTAGAGAACTTTATACGCTATGAAAAAGAACCTTTAAAATCGACCTATTAACTTTCTACTTCTTCCATTTTATACTATTGGTCGTTTTATTTTTTTCTGGTCAAACTTTGTTAAGTTTGATTAAGTTTATAGATAGATTTAGCAATATTTAAAGCACTGATTAGTTTTATTTAATCTAACATGAATTATGTTTTAATGAAATGTTTGTTTTTTCTTAAAAAACTATTATATTTTTCTATAAACTGGTCAAACTTAAAAAAAAATTAACTTAAGAAAAAAATCAAAATAACTTATACTATGAAATGGAGGGAGTAATATTTGACACATTCATTTAAAAGCAGGAGATCCGCAATTTCATTACTGCATTCATTTAAATCCTCGAATTAATAACTATCATGAACTCAGTTCTATCCCTCACCAATCCCTTAAATCATCCAAAACAATTCAATCGGTGGCCAATGCGTAGATGATGGATGTAAGGGCAGACCAGCCACGTGGAGGGAAGGTGACACTTAATGGTGGTGAAGTTTTGAGCTCTTCTCCCCCCTGAATTTCGCACCACGTCACAGCTATTGGATTCTCTCTTCACTCTCTGTCTCTGTCCCCTCTCTGAAAGAGAAGAGGAAGAAGAGATGGACAAGAGAAAGAAAGTGAATTATTGTTGTCGAGATGCACCAATGATTCCATGGCCCACAAATAATTTATCGGCGTTTTCTTAACTTGCGAATCGACGATGGCTGCCAATTAAGTCTATCTTGTGCTCTTCTGTCGATCGCTTGCTGCTGGTCCAGTAGTCAAGCAAACCCTCCATTTCCTCTTTCTTTCTTTCTTAATTTCTTTTTCTTTCTCTCAGTCTCTCTTGATTTCGTTGCCTTGCATGGCTAGCTTGTTCATTTCAGCAAGCAAATGAAATGATCGAAAGGCTACAAGCAAAACACACATTGGTGAAATTGGACAAAATGTGGCCTGATCCTGCCTACATGCTCTCACGTTAGAGACCGAAAACAACACAACAGAAAATAGTACAGACTAATAAAGGGCAACGACTACCATCTATTTCCAGCCACTATTTTTATATATATCCATTACCTAAGAAAAAAGAAACTAGTAATTAATAGTAATTGCCAACTTCGTACTCAGCTAACTTGAGAAAGCGATGGATTGATTGATGACCATATACTCCGTTTCCTGTATGGGCAGTGTATAAGCCATGGCCATGGATATATGATGATTTATCTCTGCATCATATCGTTGTTGTTATGCCAAGTGGCACTAGCTATATAGCTAGCATTATTGATTTGCTGTTTCGTCGTCAGTTAGCTAGCTAGCTCTGAGACTGATAGCAGACAGAATCCTCGTTCGGTGATCGCATCGCCATACATGTGCCTTCAGCCGACTGGATCGATCGATCGAAGATGCGATGCAGCTGCAGCGATCGATCTCTACCACTAGCAGCAGCAGCGAGCAGATGTCATGTCTGTTTCATTCGTTAATCTGCACATTCTGGATACATCGATCAAATGTCCACCTGTGATAACCCAAACCACAGGTGCTGCATGCTAGCTGCTGTGCTAGCATGGAGTAGATTAACCTGTGACTTTCATACACACAATCTTCAGACAAACATATTCAGAAAAAGAACTGTACGTATTGCTGCCTGCTGATCGAATATGTATGTATCATCAGTAACATAGTCTACAAATTATATATGCGTTATCTCACCTTACTATCGAGTTCATTGCATTGGTCACAATGCCAGTAATGATATCTATAGTTACCTTCGCATGTATAATGCCTCACACGGCACAAATATAATAAGTTCAGTTGATAGAATGATTTGATTCATTTCTATGACGGGGGAAGCGGCGGCTTGGAATGTTAATTTAGCTAGCGGACGTGTGATATGGATATGAAATGGCATTAAATCAACCAAGTACAATAATGCAACGCGTACGATTGGAAGAGAGGACTACTGAATGTATATATTGGAGCCATCAAAACGCATATGCTATGGACCACACGTACGTCCACGACGATGGTGGAGTGAAAACTCGTGACTGTGCTTCACTCCACAGTATAATTACCACAGGAAACACAATGATTTATACAACAGCCATATGTGTATAAGCCATTTTTACTCTCTTTATGTAATAACTAAGGACAAGAACAATAATGAGATAACGAAAAGTAACATGTGAATAAAACTTTTATAAACGTGTTCTTAGTGATCTAAAAGCAAAGGCCGAAAAATAGATTTTGATGAAAAAACCTCAAAATCAGCCTCAAATTTAAGGTTAAAAATTAAAATTTTGTCTGATAAGCATAAGCATAAATGAAAAGATGAGATCCGTAAGTTGTCTCTTCGCTAGGTCAGCTGAGCAAAGTTCAGCCCTTTATTAATTTTCTTTTCAGCTAATTTGTCAAATTATTGTCATGAATTATTTGCACCAAGCCTCTGAAAAGATTTCTACTGCATTATTTACACCACTTGTTCTAAGCTACAATTTATTTGGTTTGTTTCTCAAAATATTTAATTTACCCCATAATCAAGTATGTAATCCACGGCAATTATCTGTTGAATGTTTATTGTTTTATTTTATTTATCAATAAAGTAATCCTTTGCCTTTCTCTTTATAAAAAGTAGTAGTGGTAAATCATCAACCAGTCTAGTAGCTGGCCAATCCAAAACAAATTAGCTGGTGGCTTGAAATTAAGAGTAGACCAGATCAACCACGTGGTGGAATAGTTCTCCGGCCTGAAATTTGTGCCAAGTCACTAGCTATATTATCGGATTATCTCTTACACAACCACACTGCACGGTCTCTTTCTCCCTCTTTTCACTCGGTATGAAAATGAATTTGCTTTTGTTCAGATGATTCAGTGGCCCACAAACAATGCATGTGTAGTATCTGGTGTTAATTGTTTCTGAATTGATGGCGATGGTTTCCAACAGATTAATCGGGCCGCACAAGCAAATTAATTAGTAAAACGTTTACATTTTCTTCCTTCCTTATTTCTTTCTTTCTTCCACCACCTTTTGTATTCGCAAGAAAAATGAAAAGCTTTCTTTCGTTGCAGTAATGATTTGGCCACAAATTTCAAAATCGACCAATGTTGACTAGTAAGGAATGCCTGCTAGCCTATCAACGACAAAGAGCGAAAACACCACAAACACAAATTAACCATAAGTTCTTAAATTTGTGACAAAATTTTAGTGATGCGGAATTGGTTGTTAGCTTCACTGATGCGGATTATACAAATACGTCCAAGTATAATCTTCACCTAAGATTTTTGTGATCCTCTCAAAATAATCATCATATAATAGGGGTCTCTCTTCGTCTATTTGTGAAAGAGTGAATGGGCATCGTTGAATGCGCTACACATGCTGCCACCGTATGTATGCAGCTATCCAAGATTAATTTCTGATGGTGCAACTCCATCCAATATTTAAAGTATGATGCAAAATCCGCGGGGCACGGTGATAGAGCACTTTGATCGATGAGAATTAATTTTAAATCTATAGAGATTTTATTGTCTTTGGTTTTCGCGTCTTTTATTTAGCTAATGATGATAGAGGGAGTAAATTGCCATTAATTAGTTCAAGCAAGTTGGAGTAGAACAAAACAAAATGTATATGATTAGATGTAGTATATATATGTGTGCGCTTACGTAGGATGGGAATTATATACTATGGTGTTAACGAGCATCAACATTTGCCTGTGTTCTTTTCTCCAACAAAAGTTGGTTAAAGATTAAGATTTTTGTGACATACTTTTCAAACTGCTAAACAGTGCGTTTCATACGAAAACTTTCTATATGAAAGTTACTCTAAAATATCATATTAATCTATTTTTTAAGTTTATAATAATTAAAACTTAATCTACCATATGTTAATATCATCTCATTTTACGGAAAAAAAAAATTAATCTTCATCTTCATCTTCAGAAGAAAAGAACACCACCATATAAGAGAGATGTGAGAAATGACTTCAATCGATATCTTGTAGTATTGTTATTTTATTTGCAGATAGGTAGGAGTAATTGTTGAGGAAGAATTGATACCAGAAGCCATTCATGCCTCCTACTACAAGGCAAAGGTTTTGCCTTTTCTTTATTTCTTTTTTTTTTTAAAAAAGAAGGCATTCATGCATCATCCAATTGATGATTGATGGGGGAAGTGGAAAATGGTGGCTGTGATTGCTTCCGGACATTTAGGCAGGCGGGCTGCTGCCACGTCGTCGTGAGCGTGGGAGCCACACATTAATTAGGCGATCGATTCCAACGCGACACGTGTGTGTGCTTTGGTCGATGCTGACTAGGCAGATTGGTAGGCAAGCCATCCGATACGACACCGACTGGTAATTGGCGTGCGCTACAAACTTCCAATGTAATCAACCCATCTTGTCGTCGCCCATAATACACACTATATTAGACTTCTTTTTGTTACTATTTCAAGATATAATCCTTTTTAAGATGCAGCCACACCGGTTTTTATATATAAAAGAGTTTGAAACCGAGTTTTTATAAGATTTGTTTGTATCTGTATCATTATATTTTCATGAAAGAAACCAGGCTGGAAATAAAACGAAACATGGTACATATAAGCATGGTAGAAATGCACGTGTAAACACAAAGACTTACCGGAATTTGTCATGTGAATGAAGTTTGGAGGGAAAAGCAGAGAAATATATATGGACTAGTGTTAGGCAGTTAGGCTAACAGTACATTGAATTGGATCAGTTTGATAATCCGTACGTGCATCTTGAGGCCAATAGCTAGACAGGAGAACATGGATGCATGGTGCTTCGCCGTAGGAGAACATGCGCTCAATCTGCCATAGGCCCTGTTTAGCTCACGAAATGAAAATTTTTTATTATCATATCGGATGTTTAACCAGATATTGGAAAGGGTTTTCGAACACAAATGAAAAAACTAATTTTATAACTTGCCTGGAAACCGCGAGATGAATGTTTTGAGCCTAATTAAGCAGTCATTAGCACATGTGGGTTACTGTAGCACTTTATGACTAATCATGGACTAATTAGCTAGGCTTAAAAGATTCGTCTCACGATTTCTATGCAAACTGTGCAATTAGTTTTTATTTTTATCTATATTTAATGCTCCATGCATGTGTCCAAATATTTGATACGATGTTTTTGTGAACAAAATTTTGGGAACTAAACCAAGCCTATGTCGTTCAGTTTTGTTACAGGTCACTCTGTTCAGTTAATTTTCCAGTACTACATGCATACATGTAATCATGTAGTAATCACTATCACTGCTCCTATATATATGTAGAACGTGTTTTCCTATATTGGAGTTATTAGTGCATATAGTATATATTAGAGCATCCCCAACAGATACTCCATCTAGTCCTTTATCCACAAAATAGAGGTTGGGAGAAGAAAAATGAGCTCCAGCAGATACTCCATCCTAGCATCCAAATTCAGCTATCCTCCATCCGGGGAGAGAGAAACGTCAAATTTGAAGTTTCTCTCTCCTCACGCCATCCTAACCGCCAGCGTTGCCCGGCCCCATCCGGAGTCCGGATCGACCTCCCCTCCGCCTTGACCTCCCCAATGTCGTCGTCGTCGCCGTCCGGATGTGCATTTTTCACTATGGAGTGAGGGTGGAGAGGGAGAGACATACCGTCCGTCACGCCGCCGCGCCTCTGCCCCATCGGCTGCCGCGCCTCCGCGCCCGTAGCGCCGCTGCGCTGCAGCCCCCGTCGGGCTGCCGCCCCCGTTGCGCCGCCGCGCCGTAGCCCCTGTCGGCCGCCGCGCCCCGTCGCGCCGCAGCGCCCCCGCTCCCGTCGCGCCGCCGCGGCCGCCAGCCTCCGCCTCCATGCTGGGGAGAAAAGGAGAGAAGAAGAAGAGGAATAGAAGAGGAGAGAAGAAGAGGAATCGGAAAGAGGAAAGAAAACGAGTAGAGAGGAGGAGAAAAAAAAGGTCCGGACCATTAAAAATATATTCATTAAAATAAACTCATTTAAATTATCGGGATAAATAACACTGTTAAAATTTAAAAATTAGTTGTTTAAAATATAGTCTTTAAAAAATAATACAAATGTATGATTAGTTGAAAAATATTAGTAAAATATAGAAGGGTGTGATATGGAAGATGCAATATAGATGATCTGTTGGAGTGAGAAGAAATATGGATGAGGAATCTTTTTAGATGGTCATCCATATGAGCATATGAAGGATCAAATTTGAATGAGCTGCTGGGATGCTCTTAGCAGACATCCATGTTACTAGCTAGTATGTATAGTAGCAGTTGATGTTGTTACTTGTGACAGCAATTCGATGCATATAAAGCTGATGAGATGAAGGTAAAGTGCTGGCATATGGCATGGGTGCTGACAGTTACATATACGCGCCTAACTAACGGACGTCGTGTTGCAATAATGCAAACTTCGGTCTCGACGTGGCATCAAAAAACACGATTCATTCATTCTATTAACTGGAGTTGTAGCCTGCCAATTAGTCATTTAATTAATATGAATGTGATTATGATGAGCGATATATCAGCTGGCTCATGGGTCGCCGATTGCAGCTAGACATCACATCTCATCAGCCCCTCATCTTCTCCAAACTCGTGGCTATATGTTACCTTCAGACCTGTTGAAAATTTTGCTGCATTATTCAAAACACACGTGGATTAGTATAATAATAATAATAATGTTAAAGAGTGAGATTCACGCGTGCATCTTGGCAGGTAGAACGTATACGATTTATTCCACCCATTCCAATGGTCTCTTCTCAAATTAAATAAGGATGTCCTCTTGTGTGATGAAAGCGTCGTCGTTGCTTTTTACTCCACGTGGATGGTTCGTTCTTTTTTTTTTCCTTCAAGAAATTGTGGCCTCTCGCATGACAAGAAGCAACCCTAGCCAGTAGACCAACAGTGAATGCCGCCAATAGATCGAGCTAGGCAATTCAGAACTAGTAGCATTATTGAGCTAGCTAAGCTGCTGGATCTTCTGGTTCATGAACATTATTGCAAAACAGCACTGCCATTGATAGAGCTAGAATAGCAATACAGCACATCAGCAATCTATCCTCATCACATGTTGAGTTTGAGGCTGATCTGAAGTTGGCGCCATATATTGTACTGTATTTGTAGATGCCATGTCAGCTAGCCATGGTGGGGTGGGGGCCAAAAGTGACACTGTAGGCCCCAAGGAAATAATTCTATCTGGTGGCTGTGCTCAGCCCCACCACTCATGGAGATCCGGAATCTCCTCCTCTCATCTAACCTCATCCCATCACAAGCTCACTCTCTCATGGTCATGGTCATGGAGTTTAGCTAGCTAGCACACTGATTTGAGCTAGTAGCAGCTTTGAGTTCTTGGCATAGCCTAATGATTGGCACATGCTGTTGCCAGGTGCCAGCTAGTAGCCCAAATGGACTAATCAATTTCTTAATTAGCTCGAGCAAACTGATTGTCACTAGCTTGATGAAGCAGCTGAGGGCAAGGAAGTTAAGTTGAGTGTCTGTCCGAGTCATCAGAGAGAGAGAGAGTCGAGATGCTGCTGGATGTTTCTGTTTGACACTTGTTGTGCATTGTCAGCAGCTTAGCTATGAGTGTGTATCTCCAATAATTCTGTTTCTTTAAGTATCGGATATACAGATTCTCCGAGAAATGGGTCCCAAATAATTGATCCCAATAATGCAATTGTTTAAAGAACGATCGATCGATACCTGTGTGCCCGGTCGATCGATCTTAAGTGTAAGATAACATAACATGCAATGATTGCAGAAAACAACAAGGAACACCAACGTCTCGATTTTCAGGGCACATGCAGTCGTGTTGTGACCTGGAGGGCAAGAAATCGACCAAGAACAATGTCTTTCGGCTCAATATCCTTCAACGCAACCCCTACTGCCAGTCTGTAGTTGCTCAAAATCAGCTCCAGAAATTGCACTGAATTTTGAGCTGACAATAGTGTTGCCCCAGCTGTTAAGAGGGCCACCAGGAAATTTTGGGCTGTGGCCACATTAGTCGCTGCAGATCAGCTTTAGAAACAGAGCTGCTAGCTTGCAGAGATGGAATTAGCCCTGGCCCTCCAATGGACTCTGCTGCCCATCGTCGTTGAATCCGATTGCCAAGAAGCAATCCAGCTGATCAAGTCAGTGAATAAGGTATTGTGTGCTGATGCGTGCGTAGTCAACGAGGTGATTGAACTTATTTTTCGCAAAAAGACCAGCCCCGGTACCGTAGGACTGTAGCAAAAATCCGACGTGGCACGTCCCAGCGTCCGCCCCTTCTTCCCCCCTTAATCTTCCCCGATGGCTGGAACAAGGGTGATTGCACTTAATAAAGTGCACAGGACTCAGAATAGCATTAATCATTTCTTAGCAAATAAAGGCCGAAGTGAATCCTTAACTTACTTCTGGCCGGATGACTCTTGTATTGCTATCTCACAATTGCTTTGTGAGAACTCCTATTCTGAGTAATATATCCTTGTTTCCCCGCAAAAAAAAAAAGTTATAACAAAACCTATACGGACCTACCTAGTTGAACCGCCTGAATCAAAGGTGAACCAACTGTTGTAAATAACTAGAGATATGCAGGTTGCAATGTCATTTTTAGATGGCATGAAAAACGACTTTGTTATACAAGTCAAAGTGTGAGTTTGTTATACTCACAACTCACGACGGCATGTAGCTCCTTTCAAAAATTAAAATCAAAAGTGTGATGTATTTGTAGAAGAGACAACAACTACTTTGGAGAGTTGAGAGATTTCAGAAACTGCTCTCTTTGGTTGAGGTCTGGGCCTTTGTGCTGCTCTGTAAAATTCAGGCTTGTAATCTTATCTTAAGGAAAAAGTACACCGAAAGAACAAGCTGCAACCCTGCACTTCGGCCCATGCTCTTAATCGTGTTACATGGGCCCATTTATTGGATAAAATCTGTCACTTCACCTAAGCTGCAAGAATACAGCCCACGATGCATCACAGCCATGTAAGAGTCTAATGGGCCGAGAAGCAAACCGGGACCAAACTAGGCCCGATCTAACTACTTGGGCCATGAATTCAGCCATGAGGGTCTTAAAACGGGCCGTAATTTCTGGAATAAATCGTGGAAGCCCATGAGGGGAGCGGGAGGGCAAACTCGTAAATCCGGTGAACTAAAACCCTACACCAACTAGTATATATAGCCTCTCCAACCCTCGCTCTCCCACTCTTGTCATCTCGGCGGCGGCGCGGCGCGGAGCAGAGGAGGACGAAGCAGCAGGCGGCGGCGGCGGAGCACGGCGGCCTAGCCCGACCTCGCAACCATGGTGACCCCCCTCCCCCCTCTCCTCCGTCCTATGCTTCTCCCCCCCGCGCGCTCTCTCGCGTCTACGGATCTGGCTGATCTGTGGCATCCTTCTCGTTCGTAGCTTCGGTGGGATTAGTTCCATTCCCCGCTCTCCCTGAGTGGGAGTTCGTGTGCGGCGCGTGGCCTGCTAGGATGTAGTAGCTTAGTAGTCGGCTTGGTTATTTTGCTCTTGGTCCGTGAGATTTCTTTGTGATGTGTAGGATTCGTATGTTGAGTAGATAGTTTTGTACCACGCTACAGCCTGTTAGGATTTAAACGCATGTTATGTTGAATTTGTACTCGCTGGCTGGCTTCAGATTGTGGATCAGTTCCTAGTGGTCATGTTTCAGCGTTGCGCGAGAATGAACAGCTATGCACAATGTTGGGCTTCTAGTAGTAGAGTCTAGGATTGGACATTGCATCCTTGGCTGTCGCCCATTTGTGGGATCTTAGACAGCTCGTTATTTTCAGTATGCTTTGTATAATTGTTCTGTCAATGCTAGTTTGAGGGTTTAGCTCGTGCTGTTTGCTGCGTTATTGTTCTACTACTACAATGATATTCCTCTACATTTCTGTTACGTGCCAAGGTTCAACTTGTATATCTGCCTGGCTTCAAGGATTATAGGTTCTGGTGTCTAGATTCCTTTTTGTTAAGAATTAACAAAGATTACTTCGAAACCATGCCGCACCATTGCCATGAGCGATGTTAGGGCTGTTCATAACCTTGTGATTTCATTGTGTCATTGTATTCATGTCGTGCTACTCTGCAGTTATGTTGTTATTTGTGCTGATCATTTCCTTTTCCCTTACCGTAATACCAGGCAAGGGGTTTGAAGAAGCATCTGAAGAGGCTCAATGCGCCCAAGCATTGGATGCTCGACAAGCTTGGTGGAGCTTTTGTAAGTTTGTTGTTCTGGTTTACACTTACCTATCTTATCTTTTTTCTTGTTACCTGATGAAGCAGCTTATATTTCTAATTACCTTTTACCATAGGCCCCCAAGCCATCTTCTGGTCCTCACAAGTCCAGGGAGTGCCTGCCTCTGATCCTCATTATCAGGAACAGGCTCAAGTATGCTCTGACATACCGTGAGGTTATTTCTATCCTCATGCAGCGCCATGTCTTGGTTGATGGCAAGGTCAGGACTGACAAGACCTACCCAGCTGGTTTCATGGGTATGCTCAATTGTTATTGCAATCAATATATGTTTCAGTGTATGATGTAAAAACACTTGGTGCTTTGTGCTAAACATATTCTTTTTTGGCAGATGTCATTTCCATCCCCAAGACTGGTGAGAACTACAGGCTTCTGTACGACACCAAGGGACGTTTCCGCCTTCAGTCTGTCAAGGATGAGGATGCTAAGGTTAGGACATATTAATTTTTGGTACTGTTCTTGCTGAACACACTCTTGTTATATGAAGGTATTCTGTTTGAAATAATGAAATTTATGTTGTGCTGAGAAAGATATTTTGCTTTGATTGAACTGTTAGAGAATTGCTTCTTTAGTTTACTTCTAGAGAAGAACTGATTGTAGCATTGTGCATTCCGTTACTTTTGAGTGTATTAATTCAAGTTAGAATGCTGGCTGATTCTAATTTTTCTGTGCACAGTTCAAGCTTTGCAAGGTTCGGTCTGTGCAGTTTGGCCAGAAGGGCATCCCCTACCTGAACACCTATGATGGTCGCACCATCCGCTACCCTGACCCGATCATCAAGGCAAACGACACAATCAAGATCGATCTGGAGACCAACAAGATTGTCGACTTCATCAAGTTTGATGTTGGCAATGTTGTCATGGTGACTGGAGGAAGGAACACAGGCCGTGTTGGTGTGATCAAGAACAGGGAGAAGCATAAAGGCAGCTTCGAGACCATCCACGTTGAGGATGCCCTGGGCCACCAATTCGCCACCCGTCTGGGCAATGTGTTCACCATTGGCAAGGGCAACAAGCCTTGGGTGAGCCTGCCCAAGGGCAAGGGCATCAAGCTCAGCATCATCGAGGAGCAAAGGAAGCGGGATGCTGCCGCCCAGGCTGCTGCCAACGCTTAAAATCTGCTGCTGCGTCTGCCTGGAGTTTTGCTATAGCGAGTTGTTTGCAAGGATATAGAACTATCTGCCCCAGACTATCCTTTTTTGAGCTCTTTTGCCTGATGTTATGTTGATCAATTCGCGAACTCATGTTTGCTGCTAGCTGTAATGCGACTGTTTACCTTATTTAAGGCGCCTTTTAAGAACCTCCAAACCAAATTGTCTTTGCCTGTTGCTGAGATGGTATGGTTTTGAGCATTCAGCCTATGGCCTTTTTGTTCATAGTCGCGTTGCTTCTGATCTGTTTGCCCGTTGCATCATTGTTCTGTTAGTCTCTATTCGAAGCTCGTATACTCGAGCTTAATTACTGGGTGTCAGTTGTTCGCCATTGAGGATGGATGGAGTAGCATGCTGTTTGTCTCCGTGAAGTCATGGTACCATCTCTAGCGATTCTGCATCGTGTCTAGGGGTGCAAGTGGGGTGGGCTTTTTTTGGGCCCGCAGTCCCTCCCCCACAAAAATGCCCGCGAATTGCAAAATTTTTTGGCCCATTAGGGCACGATTGCACTAGACGGGGAGACGTCGCTGGGCAGCGAGACGGCAACGCAGCCGCCGCTACTCTCGTCACCGACGCCGACTTACTCGTCGCCCATCCATCCAGCAGCGAACGCCGTCCATCGCTGCGATGCTGCCCATGCTGCTGCCTCCAGCTCTAAGGGCTCCATCGGCGTGGGAGCAGGCAACTACTTCGAGCTCCATTGGCAGATCTGCCATGGAAGAGGGTTGCAGTTCCAATTGGCCGGCCACACCTTGTGCAGCAGCGACGACGGCCGGTCAGTTCTTTTTCCTTCTTCTTCTTCGGTTCGTGTTCAAGATTTGTTTGATGTGCCACTCTACTCCTGCGATTTGTTTGATGTGTGCAATCAAATATGCTGTGTATTGACCGATCAATTTATACTTTAGCGCAGGGAATCGAATTTAAACCATACTACGAAGAGTGAGATTGAGAATTTTCTAATCATGATATTACACAAAGTTGAGCAATGTCGATCTGTGTTAGGATTTAGCTGTTTGATGTAGTTTTCAAGAAAGATTGTAGCTGTTTGATGTTGTTAATCACTTGACATGTCATTTAGCAATATTAGTGCTTGTGGCTCTGCTGAATCTATGAGTTCTCTTGCATGTTCTTGAGCTAGTAGCTTTCAATCTGTTTCCTATTCACTGCTCTCTTGTTTTTTTTTTTTTGTTTTTGCAATTTTGTATTTTCTTCCCTCTCTTGGTAGGTTTCCCTCTCTTGTTCCTAGTTTGATTTGGGACAGGGAGTACTCATGTGCTTGTGTAAATATTTTCACGTGAAATAATCCAGTCTTGTTGCTGGTTGATGAACCTAATTAAACGAATGTCTGCACATTGCGGGCTGTCCTACGACGCCCGTCGGGCTGAACCTAATTAATCGTGCCCAATCCATCGTGCTGTAGTAGTAGTTTCTATTTGAATATTTGTTTTTTTAAGTCGTTAAGGACTCTGCTGTAGCAGTAGTTTCTATTTGAGACTCATAAAATTGTTTTTTATTACTAATAATCCGTTTTGACATATAGTAAAGTCCAGCTCCAATCGAATAAAAAACGAGTTGGAGAGGAAACCAGAAACAGAACTCTCATACTAGAAGAGCTATATAGATAGGTAGGAGAGTCTGAGATCCAAGGGCCAAGGGGGGAGAGAGAGTTATCGTCGTCCTGAATGCCATCTGCCATGTCCTCCGTGGCCGTGCAACGCCAGCAGCGGTGGCAAAACCTAGCCCTAGCCCCAGCCCTGCCCATGAGTAAGCCTCAACTCCCTTTGCCTCCCAGCCCTGTCTCTGGTTCGTCTCACCCGGATCAGTTCTTGTTCGCTAATCGGTTCATGTTGACTAATGTTAGATGGATACCGAATTATAATTTGCACAACATTCAACTGTTGCTGCTTTGCTAGGTTAGGTCACCGATTCAGCTCCTTTTAACCCCATAATATCTGCATTTATTCGTTGAAAAATTCTTGATCTTTTTATCCCAATAAACCATTGGTCAGTAGCCCCCTACGTTGTTTCTCTCTCTCTCTCTCTCTCTCTCTAATGTGTTCTTGTCAGTCTGATGGGCTATTATAATTATAATCGTGCTGGTTCAGCTGCAGATAAATCGAATTGTACAGTGGGTAGCACTAATAACTCCCCCTCTGAACAAGTTGGCCATGGCGATTCACTGATTTATTCACTCCCGTACCTTCCTGAGGTATGCTAACAGCACGGTAAAATTCTGACGCAAGCTTAGATTGTAAGCTTTAACTGCTTTAATCATGCTAATTCACCCCACTGCGCTAGTTGATTATTATTTATAGTCACAAAATATATATGCAATCGAACATTGTCCTAAACTCCTAGTGAATTATTATTTATGGTCATTGTTCAAAGGCTGGTAATATCTTCATTGCGTTCTTATTATCCGTATGCATTCCATTCTTTTCTCACTTGTCCTCCAGGCCAGAGCCTGAGCATATCTACTGATAATGAGACATGACTGTTGATTCTTTCATGGTACTCCTGATAAAAATATATAGTATAATCATACACCCTAGGATCTCTCACTTGTGGGCTGTCTATTTGACTGATGTTACTAGCCTTTGCAGATGAACCATTATTGTAGCAGCTGTGTCTAAGTCTTTCAGGAAGCAGTAATATAATATAACGCTTGTTCTTAAACATATTGAAACGGCTTTCATCTTTTCCCATCAGTATGTCTTTAAACACATCTTTAACCACAGAATATGTCAAAATATTGTCAGCTACCTCTGTATCGCTGCACTTACCATACATTTAGGACTATTTCTAGCTCTCTTAGAAGGTCCAGCCTAATAAGATGCGTAGTTGCTTTGTTTTTTTTTTTTTAATGTTGGGCAATGGCCATAAGGCGTGGCATGCATCAGTAGTTGCATTTTCCTCTTAAGTCCAACAACTGTAACATGTGCTCCCTCCTGATATAAGCAATTGGGAGCCATGCCTAAGTATGAATGATTTCATTATAAGTTTGAGCAGGCCTAATCATGTCAATCATGCATATTCATTTAAGACGAATATGAAAAATATCCAGTTTTGATTACTTACATAGGCATATGATGCTTTACTGCAGTGATGATACTGAAATGTTGCTGTATCCAAGTTCTTAGAAGCATTAATTGACATATTCAGCCTATAAAAATAGTGATCCCTATTTCTTTTGGCTTCACTATTCATGCTAGGCATTGATGCTATTGCACAATAAACTAATCATCGATGTGCATTTTGGTTGACACAAATGCACATAAACTTATATCATGGATTACAATCAATTGCACCATCCTGCACCTTGTGCAATCATATAGAGAGCAACCTGGGGCAGAGATACTCCATGTGGTTCTCCTGTTCTTTTTTTTTTCTCTTGTTGAAATTCCATTTGGCCTTAATTTTAGATTTTATCCCATGCTTATGGATGCAGGACATCTGGCGTCACATACATTCCTTAATGCCGATGAGTGCTGCTGCTCGTGCTGCTTGCCTTTCTCATTCCTTTCTGAATTCCTGGAGATTTCATCCCAACCTCAGCTTGAATTTCAAAACACTTTGCCCGAGGACATCTAGGGGAAATTTCAAGTGCAAAATTGACAGCATTCTGAGAAACCACTTGGGCACTGCGAAGTTATTGAAGCTTAATGTAGCTGATGAGGACAGTACATATCCTTACATTGATAGATGGCTTGAGGTTGCTGTTACACCAGGGATTGAAGAGCTCACTCTTACGCTACATAAAAAGTACATCTTTGCATGCTCACTTTTATCTGATGGGGTTCGAGACTCAATTCGATGTCTTCAGCCTACCTTCTGTGCCTTCCATCCCATGGCTGAATTTGGCCCCTTGAGAAGCCTAACAAAACTGCATCTGTGTGGTGTGCATATTACAGGTGACGAGTTAGAGTCCCTTCTTTTGAACTCCCTTGTTTTGGAGCAGTTGAGACTTAATGTATGCAACAAGATAAGTTTCCTGAAGATACCGTGTGTGCTGCAGCATCTCAGCTGCCTGAGTGTTATGGCATGCCGCAGGATGCAAGTGATTGTGTGTGAAGCTCCGAATTTGTCCAGTATTTCCCTTAGTGGAGGGATCAAGTTCTCACTTGGAGAAACACTGACAATGAAGGTCTTGTCCATGATCCGACCGAATGTCGTGTGCTATGCTCGTGCTCAGCTTCCATCCATTATGCCAAATCTTGAGAGTATGGTATTAAGTTCAGACTCTGAGGTATGTTCTAAGATTTTATGCGCTGCACAGTAGCTATAGATGACAGTAGAAATAATCTGCACGTGACAATGTATTTCTTGTGCAGGCAGTCAATATACCAATGCTGCCTACCAAATTCCTCTGCCTCAAGCACCTGACCATTCAGATTGCGCGAGGGACCTTTTCCCCATCCTATGATTATTTCTTTCTGGTTTCTTTCCTTCACGCGTCTCCTTCCTTGGAGACTTTATACTTGGATGTAAGGGCCACCCTGTTCACCATCCTGCATATATATATCTGCTGGGCCATTGATTCATATTCTTTAATTGTTCACCTCCAGGTTTTTCAGGAAGATATGAGGCATGAATCGATTGTTGAAGATTCTTCCGCACATTTGAGGCAGCTGCCCGAGCTCAGCCATGAATGCCTGAAGAGTGTGGAGATCATAGGGTTCAACTCCGCGAAGAGCTTGGTTGAGCTAACATGTTGCATTGTCAAAGCCGCTGCCTCACTTGAGCGTCTTGTGTTGGACACACTTAGAGGTGGTGATAGGTGTTCTGGGTAAAGTAATGGCAAGATTTGCTGGCCTGTTAGCAACGCTGTGCTCAAGGAATCCGCAAGAGCTGCCATTGCTGTACGAAGGTACATCGAGGATAAAGTTGCACCTACAACAACTCTGACTCTTGTGGGGACTTGCACACGCTGTCATTCCCTTGCCTTTGGATGATCCCTATGCTGCTGGAAGGTGGAAGATGTCATAACTTATCTTAGTTGTGATATGTATTTCAATAAATGATAGTATATGTTAGTCATAAGATCTTTGTAGTTTCATCTCTAACTATCCCTTATTATTTTCTTAAGACTATGCGATAAGCTATCTGAAATGCACAATGTTGTCGCTTTAATCAAATTATAGATAAACCATGCTTTGTTTCTTGGATTATTTGGACCTGTTCGTTTGCTGAGGAATTGAAAACTGAGTTTTCAGTTTAAGTTTCCAGCTCCCAGTTGGGAGTCATGTCGTCGTTGGTGCGTTCTTAAATCGCAAGTGGGAACTGCTTTTACTATATACTCCGTATGTCATGGTTTCAGTGCAATGTTTTCTTGCTTAGTTTTATGTGCATAAAATTTATATAGGGCGAAGACGCATCTTCATATATACATTTGAGAGCTACTTCCTCCGTCCTAAAATAGAAAGGCTTTTGATTGTATGAGATATATCATAATATTATGATTTTGATTGGATGATATATATCCTAATATTATGATTCTACACAGGAAGTTAGAATGTGTCTCATTCAACTAAAATCTCTTACATTTTAGGATGGAAGTTAGAATGTGTCTCATTCAACTAAAATCTCTTACATTTTAGGACGGAGGGAGTAGCAATGAGCTTAGCTTCTTGATCCAAGCTCAAGCTCGGCTAGGCTTTTGACACAGACACTAGTAGAACAATATTCTTCGACTTTTACACTGATAGAACAATATGAATAAATGAATTTGTTGGTCGAATATACCAATAAATTGTTCCCTTGTCGAATATACCGATGAACTCAAATTCTCTGGTCTTTCAGGGAAGCCTGCTCGTAGCCCTTGTTTAACGTCAGAGCAGAGCAGAGCAGCATGCTATGATAAGGCCAACACAAAAAATCTGAAGATACATGTTGTAGCCACACTGCCCATAGTGGTACTAGTTGCCATGGCCCAAGTAACCTCAATGGTAAAAGGCCCTGCGCACATGCCTATCCCTCCTTGAGACGTCTGAAATTTCAGTCAAGCATCATCATAAATTCGACAATGGTGTAAAATTGCAACAAGGAGTAGTACTTACTCCTACTACGTAGGAGTATTCAACACACAGGTCCATCATCATTCAACAAATCACATGAAACCAGATCAGGACAGCACACCAGCAAAAGTTGTGATCTGGACCCTGACAAATGCAACATGATCACCCGTACATTCTCTTCAAATGCAACTGAACCCTGACAAAACTCCATGCAAATGCAACATGTTAAAATTTAAGTACTACTACTCCACAAGTGATTCAACAGCACAACCAACCATCCATCTAAGTACAGTAAATAGGAGTAACTTCTAAGCTGTACCCCAGAAATCATGCAGCCAACAAGATCACACTTATATTATGCTCACAAAAGATAAACTGACACAAACTCATAAAACAATCCAACCATATTATATGGAACCACCAAGGTATACTAGATTGGGTCTTGTTAAGCATGAAAACTTGATATTTCCTTAACCAAAACAGAGTGGCCAAATTAAGTGACAGTCAGAAATTCAGGACAATGAGCGAAACTCTCTCTTCGGGAAGCTTTGGAGCGACTATCCAAAGAGGAGATACTCTCCATGTCCATGGCGATAAATGGCCTACGACACAGCCTCCTCCCTACTACTACCTCCCTTTCTGCAAGTATTGTGCACAGCATCAACAACATTTCCGTATCCTTCGATTGTGTCAGCATCAACTAGTATTTGAAACTCTGAGCTTACCAATGCGACCAATATTCATCCCAGACCGAGCAAGAGCAAGAGCCCTGAAAGCAGATTGAGCATCAGGTCCAGGTGTGTTTGTCTTGTTGCCTCCAGCCGCACAGAGCATAATGAGACAGAATTCCAGAAAACAGTCACCCAAGATCTGTCCATTTGTCCTATACTCCACGCAAGAACAATGTCTGCATACAAACCTTGCAACACAGTGCAACATCTTGAGAAACAAGCATAGCTGCATATGGGGATGACTCATCACAATCAGCTTTGATCTTCATGCCACCTCCCACCTGCAATAATTCAGAGGATGATCAATTTCAGCTAGAGAACCAACCAAAATAATCTAGAAGTACACATTAATGCCATCCTGACAAGTCAGTGAATAGGTGGTTAGACTGGAGACTGCAGGAATTAGTACTAGTAGCTGGCCAAAACAGTAGTTAAAATGAATGTGTCATTTGAAGGATGCGAAGATATGAGCAACTCCAAACATGCACGTAGTATAGTACTCTCCTTCACGGTCAGTGGGTCGAAGAGTATTATTCCCCACCTTAGGCTCCCTGGACTTCCTCTTGAGTATTTTACTATAGCTATTAAGTGAGGAAAAATTGACTATAGCTACTACTCCCTCCGTCCCAAAAAAAACCCAATCCTGGGTTTGAACCTGGACAGTTTGAACCTGGACATGTCCAGGTTCAAACCCAGGATTGGGTTTTTTTTGGGACGGAGGGAGTACACAACAATTACAAGTTGTGTCAAAATCAATTTCATGCCAAAACATCCCATGCAACTGCCCAGTAGGAAAACTGAACACGTTACCAATCCACATCCCAACCAGCAAAATGTAAGAAATGTTCCTGCTCCTCATCAAGTAAACACAAATAAACCTTCCTACATCATCGATCGAGAGCGTGCTAAACATGAAACCGTGAATCAAAAGGCACATCTATCATGTGTTTAGAGCTCTCTTCAAACAGCAGAAGTAATTGTCACCTTTTCATCCTCATTATAATCAAAACATACGGCAATCAAGACATACTAGTGGTGAAACTTGTATATGAGCAAAACAAATTGTTCTCAACGTACGGCAAGGCAATATGTTAGTTCAAACTCAACAGAATTCCAAAAATAGGTAACCCAAGATATGTCCGTTTGTCCTACGCAAGAACAATGCCTGCATACAAATCTTGAAACAACAGTACAACATAGTATTGAGAAGCAAGAATAGCAGCATACGGGGATGGTTCGTCACAATCAGATTTGATATTCATGCCACCTCCCACCTGCAATGATTCAGAGGATGATCAATTTTACTATAGTAACTGCAGCTAGAGAACCATCTGACATAATCTACACAGTAATGCAACCAAGTGTTTCCCTTCCAGACAAGCAAGCAAATGAAGTAGGTGGTTAGACTGAAGACTGCAGGATATGTATTAACTAGCAGAAACAATACTAAAGTCCACAACCCAAACAGCAATCTCATTAAGTAAAACACAGAGAAAAACTTGCTAAATACTAGTATGAAACTGTGAATCGGGAGGGAGGCAAACAGCAGAAGTAATTGTCACCTTTCTCATTCTCATTATAATCTGGCACAAGGCAATCAAAACATATTCCACTTACTAGGTGTTGTGGCACATGGCAGATCGGGTTGCCGGGGAAGGACTTGGAACTGCATCTCTACCGCTCCAAAGCCCCTGCCAGGAAGAGGGCGGGGGACGCCTACATCGGAGGAACGAGCAAAAAACCGGAGGAAATCAGAATCGATGTGTGCGAGAAAAAAACCATCAAGGTAGGAGAAAGGATTTACTACCACAAGCTAGCAGAGAGCACGGTGGCCAGCAGACTAATCCTGCAAGAAACTGAAACACAATCGACCAGACGATTCTATACAGACAGAAACATCTAAAAATTTGGGTGAAAAGACGCGAACCAGATCTGTGTACACAAACCGGACAGAACAGAAGCTAGGGGAAAAGAAGATTCAGAAGACGGACGATTTGCCACCACCAGGATTCAGAAAAAACAATTTCACAGCAAGATTCAGAAAACAACTTCACAAGAAGATTCAGAAGAGAGATGACTTGCCACCAACGAACTGAAACCAAGCAGGCAACACGATTGAGAACAAATTCAAACCAACTTATGGCGGTTCCATATATTTCACACTTGTCTATACTGTGGTTGTGGGGGTACATCCTCATATACTTGTGTTGCTGTGCTGTACTGTACTACTAGTGACATTACTCGCTGCTACTTGCTCCTTCAAACAGGATTAACATGCTGATTCGACTACTTGACTACTGCTACTACTGTAACTACCATCAGATCAGATGAACAACTAGGTACGATCGGGACCTCCTCACATGAACTTTCCGCTTGCCTTCATGGAACCAGGTCATCTTGGCGCAGCGTGCAGGTCTGGTGCAGAAGGTCATCGAGTTGGGCGATGAGCTCGTTGATGTGGTCCTGGAGCTCCTCGCGGGTAGAGACGGGAGGATCAGCGATGATGCGGTCGTTGTAGTCGCGCAGGAGGTTGCAGAACTCGACGGCGAGGACGCGGAAGGAGCCACCGGAGAAAGTAGCCCGGGTCCTGATTTTATGCTCCATGTCGCGGAGGAAGTCGGAGGCGTGGTAGGGGTCGTCGATGAGGCCTGGGAGAACCGCTTCCACCATCTTGAGCAGGTTGTAGGTGCGCCCCATCCTCCTGAGCCGCTCCCTGTTGACGAATTCCCAGGACGCATCGACACCGAGCTGGATCGCCATTAACTCGTCGATGACAGCAGCGTCGCCTGCCTGGATGTCGGAGATGACGACGACGCGGCGGGTGTTGAGATGTGATCCAAATTCATTTGCACTTAATAAAGGCCAGCTTCTACCGTAGTGAAGCGGGTTCCACTATATATATACCTCTTATAAGTCATCGTGCGGCGATGTAACCTCATCTCAGATATAATGAAGATATTTTGCTGGCTGGCGCCCGTGGTTTTTTCTCTCCTGTTTTAGAAGGGTTTTCCACGTTAAATCTCGTATCTTTTGTGATTGATTTATTGTTTTTTATTGTTTGTTCGCCTCTCCTTTCCTAACAGCGGGGGGCCGGGGCGACGCCGACCTCGCGCACGACTTCGGCGAGACCGCTCAGCTGGAGAGCCATTTCTCTCTCTCTCTCTCTCTCGATCGAATTGGGGGCGATTGATTCCCTACTTGTGCCGGGTATTTATACTAGAAATTGGGCTGAATAGTTTGAACCGGGGAGCGGGAAATCTGAAAATGAATTTGAGACAGCGAACGAATCCGTGGCGCAGCAATAGTTCAGATTGCTCGGATCAACGCGCGATCCGTGGCTCAACAATCCAACGGTCGTTGTGCGATGGGACTGGGAGGAGGCGCTATCCGTGTCGAAGACTCTGGAAGTCCGGAAGTTTCTGGAAGAGTGGATGCATGGGCCTCGTGGTCTGGTAGTATATGGGGCCGAAGTAAGGGAGCAGGCCGGGTAGAATCCACGCCAGCCCGCCCCGGATTTCAAGAAATGGTATAAGTTCATCTGAGGTCCCTTTATTTTACAACGAATCCGATTTTCATCCTTTGAACCTTAGTAAAAAAGCCGGACCGATGGATGACCCGGACGAACTCTCGTTTCAGCGGTCCACTGGTCCGACCGGTGAGCCGGGCGGTCCAACCGCCATTCACAATCTACATGTATACTACATACTCCCTCCTATCCACATGCTGTTGGTGCACTAGTTGTGAATTTTTTTTATTTTTTTATTTTTAATTTTATTTATTGAAATATTTACAAAAATGTTGATAGAAAACACGTGGCCTAGGAGATCTGCTTAACTCCAGTGCAGGTCCAAAGCTCGCCTTTAAGTGTGTTAGCGTGCCAGTTGATTTGATCATGTAATCAACAAGAAATAGAAGCAAAGAAACCGTGGTTAAATCTATAAATGATAGCCGATCGGCTAGATGCCGATGACATATCATTTATCTTTGAGCCGATGTCATATGTGTATCGATCGACAATCATGAATAAGTAAAGAAGAACTAAATCTACTCGATCGGCTGTAGATATTAACGATATATACTCCTTATATCGATATATACTTAAATCAAGTGATTGGGATAGATCGGTCACCATGCCGAGACAGTATAAATCACTTAGATTGAAATATATTTCAATAACAGGACTATAAATGTTTATAGCGTAGCTGATCAAATAGATCTAGCATGTATCGGCTTATACTCCGATACTACTCTATATCAGGATATTAAAGCATGTATAATATATCAAACAAAGGCCTAACATACTTAGATACAACAATATCTTGATATAAAGGGCAGATTTAACATGTCAATAAAGCATATAGAACAAATATAGTTAAATCAGATAAGATCGGCTGAAACTCCGATGCTATTCTAATCGGTAACTAGAAGGCAGGCTAGAGATCGATATTCTAAGCACGACTTAACAGATCAAACTCAACTGATACAACATTAAGTATGAAAAGAAGAATGATATCTAGACAATCAAGCCGCTAGAAGTTTCATAGAGTGGTAGATATCTTATATAATCTAGATCAACGTTAAAATCTAACCTAATCGGTTGCCCTCTGCTAACAGATGTTAGCCAATAGTAGGTTAGATGGCGATATTGCTAGAGATTATGTAAGATATATGATAACTCGACGAATTATATAAACAAGATTAGAGTATCATAAAGATGGAAGCACTAATCCCGAGAATACAAGTCATCATAACAAGTTTTACCTCTTGTTGAAGATCGAAACCGATGCAGCTCAACCCGAAAGCAAGAACTCGTCGAAACAAAACTAAAGCAAAAAAGGGTGGCGATGCGCCGAAATTGTATTGAACGTATGTGTTATCAATTACATAGGGCTCGGGGTCTATTTATACCCGAGAATTACAAGATATGCCCATACCAGACATGACTATTATCTCTAACAAACTCTAAGATACCATAAGTCTTTGCGGCAGACTTTTGCCCACATTTATCTATAAGGAATCTACATAAAATATCCTAATTAATAGATACAATTGCCTTCCCAGGACTCTATCCATGCGTGGCAATCATCTTGAAGCACATTAACTTGAACCCGATGTCGTACACAAGTCGTATTGTCGAAATCGGCTGTATCGGCTTACCTAGCCCGACTCAGACCCAGCCGATCCTAATCGTAGCCGATCTGGACTCCAGCCAATTCCTGCTCTGTTTCCGAACTCGGTCTCCGCCTCCGACTTCGCTTTGATCCAATCTTCTTTCATAACACAGATGTTACCAAATTTGGTTGTTAACAAAAAAAAAATTGTTATTTGAAAAATTTACAAAACTAGTTGCCTATCACCCTCCTTGAGGATGATTTTGCTGACGTGGCAGACAGTTGTTGGCCCTCCCGTAACGGTCGGCCACCGAGGAAGGGGAAATTTGCAGGCGGCCCCCTTTAGCCCTCTGAAGGCGATTTTTTACTGTACAGGGGGCCGCCTGCAAAAGGGACCCTTGCACAGTAGAAAAGCGCGCCGTCTGCAAAATGCCACTCCTCCCGTACAGTAGAAAAGAGCCCTCCCAGAGAGCTACAAGGGGCTACCTGAAAAAATGCCAGGCAGCCCTCCCAGCTCTTTTGCAGGCGACCCCCTAGAGCCAAAAATCGCCCTCTGGGTGGCGGATGGGGGCCGACTGCAAAATTTCAACGCCCTCGCTGTCCGGCCGTTATGGCAGAGTCAACGCCCATCTGTCACGTCGGAAAAAAGCCCTCTGGGCAAAAAGCCCTATGGGAAAAAAGCCCTCTGGGAGAGCGATTTTCGCCCTCCCAGAGGACGATGGGCGACTAGTTTTATAAAATTTTCAAATCAGAAATTATTTTTTAAATATTTTAATAAATAAAATTAAAAATAAAAAAAATCCACTAGTTGTTACCAAATGGGCCTCTAGACAACCCATCTGTGGCCCATTATTATAGCTTCCCGATCCAACCAGTCCGGTTCAATGCCCCGCACATTTGTGGCCCATTATTATAGCTTCCAGATCCAACCAGTCCGGTTCAATGTCCAGTTCGCCGAAAAACTAGCCGTTCGGAGCGGTTCGATTGCATGTTCGGTCTTTGAGTCTTTGAAGGAAATCGAACCGTGCTTACCTCTGGTTCCGGTTTTTTTAATCAAACCACCGGTTTTTTGTAGCGCCCGTTCCGTCTTGGCGCCCAGCGGGAAAACTAGCTCTTAAAAATCCTATTTGCGAAATCCGTTTCTTTGCTTGTTGTCTAGTGCCCGTGCCATCTCAGGTCTCAAATCCCCGATCCATCGTCGAGTTCAATCCCGAATCCAAACCCTTCCCAAATCAAATCCCTCCGCAAAAGTCTATTTTGCCTCCCTAGGGTTCGATGGGCCGAATCCCTCTCGGCCCATCTCCCCCTCCCTCCCCGGCTCTCTCTCTCTCTCTCTCTCTCTCTCTCTCTCTCTCTCTCTCTCTCTCTCTCTCTCTTTTTCTCCCTCCCTCTCCCCGCTCTGCCCGAGCGCTGCACACGCGTGCGCGCGAGCCGCGCGGAGCCGAGCCCTCCCTCGCGCTACCGCTTCCCGCCGACGCCGCTCAAATCCCCGCGCCACCCGTTGCTTCCCGCGCGCGCGCGCCGTGGTGGCCGACCGCCTGGTCGCCGCCGCCGTCAGCCTCTGCCGCGCCTGCCGCCCGTGTCGCCGCTCCGCTCCAAGCCGCCTCCGCCGTCTTCGCCGTCGTCATCGACTCGGCCCCGCTACTCCCCGCGCGTGCTTCCAAAGGATGGAGGCAGAGCTCCTCCTCATCGCCCTCTCTCCTTCCTCCTTTTTCCGAAGAGGAAAGGGGCAAGCCCCCTTTCTCCCTTCCTTTTTCCCTTTTCCCTTCCCCGCCGGCGTCATCCTCCCTGTCGCCGTTTTGGCCGCTAGCCGGAGCTTCAGCCCGCTGGCTCGACCGCCTAATGTCGGTTTCCCCCTCCCAAACCGACATTGCCGCCCTATAAACCCGAGCCCTCCCCAAACCAATCTTCCCCGTTTTCGCCCTCGCCATTGCCGCGCCCTGCCCTGTTCGCCTCCGCCGTTCGTCGCCAAAGCGCCGGGAGAGCCGGTGCGTGTGAAGGACGCGGAAGGGGACTCCGGGCGCTCGTCTACTTCCTCTTCCCCGGCCCGAGGCCGGAGAGATCGCTCCCGTGCCGTCGGCCTCTCGTCACTGCGCCCCTTCACCCCGCACGGTAGTGTCGCCCTCCGTTCTCCCTCCTCGTTCCATCTCCTCCCCTTAGACTCGGGTAGTAGCACGAGTAGCCTCCCCGTAGCTAGCTGGCGCCGCCCCGACCATTGCCGCCGCCCGCCGTGTGCTCGCCGCCGTCGCCGCCCGAGCTCGGAAGCGCCGCTCGTCGCCGGCCTCGCTCGGCGTAGCTCCGCCCAATCCGACGCTAGCAACGGATTCCCGTAGCCGCGTGGATGCTCTCACCGCCGGGAATCGACCCCTCGTGACCTCATCGCCGTTTCCCCCTTCTCCTGCCGCCGGTTGCCGCCGCCGCAATCCGCCGCCGTCGAGCATCCCCCGGCGAATCCGAGCCGTTGGCTCGTCTCCTCTCGTCCCGTGCAACCTCCCGGTGTGCTCGCTTTCGCCTGTATCGCCGTGGTTCGCTCCGCCGCTCGCCGCCACCGCCCGCCGTCCGTTTCGGCCGACGTCGTCGTCTACCTCCCGCCGGCCCGCGTGGCAGCCACGTAGGCGCCACGTCGGCGCCACCTCGGCCGCGACCGGGTCAAGCAGACCCCGGTCCGCCGCTTCCCTCCGCCCCCTCGCGCGCGCGGTCCACCGCGAGCCGTGAGGCTGCGCGTGGGCCCGCCGCACCGCGTCCTCCGCGAACCGCGCGCATGCGCCGCGCCCCCCTCCCCAAACCCTAGCACGCCCGCGTGCACCTCGCTCACGGTGAGCCGAGCCGCCGACAAGCGGGTCCCACTCGGGACCACGCAAGGATGGACCCGGCCCACCGGCTCTCTCTCTCCCCTCCCCGCCCGCGCGCGCCTTGGGCCGCCCTCTTGGGCCGGCCGGCCCATTAAGCTCGGCCGAGCCGCCCCTTTCTCTCGGGCCGCGCCCTAGCCGCCCGAGGGAAGTCTAATTTCCCTCCCTCTTTCTTTTTCTTTTTTTTTCTTTCTTTTTCAAAAAGGGTTTAAATAAATCCTTTTCCTTTAGACAAAAATCCAATAATCTTAGAAATTCAATATCTTCCCAACCGTAAGTCCGTTTGACTCCGTTCAACTTTCAAAATTCCTCAAATCTCGAGATCTATCTAATGGCATGCTTAGAGGTCAATAATAGGGCTTTATTTTCGCCGTTTGTTGAGTTGTCCCGTTTCGCGTGTAGTTCCGGAGCCCGAAGACCCGCAGTGCGAGGATTTCGAGGATCAAGCTCAAGATCTCGAGCAAGGCAAGCCACCTTTGAACATCTTGAGCCTATATTTGAACTTAATTAATTTGCTTGCAAAATATTATGCATTGATAGGATTGCACTCAATCTGTTCGCCCCGTCTGCAAGGCAGACCGGTGGGCCTACCCAACTTGTTGCATCTGATCCTTCCACTGTTAATTGTTATACCATGTTCCCTTGTAACCACCTAGTTGCGCCTCGATATTCGTGCACTCTGTGCGAGTATCGACGGTCGCCTTCAAACTTAAAATCTGAGTAAGTTCTTGGGTAAAACTTGGGTTTTTACAAAAGACTTGGAAAACCCGACACCTGGGTCGGTGCTTGCGAACTAAACAAATTTCCAAAACCGCGGACTAGGAAACATACCGGGAGTACGGTTTCCCGCTCTTGCACTTAAGGACCGTTTCCTTGGAATTTCATCCGAACATAAGACAAGTACGACCACATGGGTGGAATGGGACACCCCTGGCTGAGTAATTAGCTAATCGGGGGAGCCTTGATGCCAAGAGACATGTGGATTCGCCGGGGTGGTGTCGGGGAGGACCCCTGGGCTTCCTGGCACAGTATGGTCTGGGACCTAATCTGGTGTTGGTCTGGGACCCCTCTCGTTGGCATATGGTGAACCTGTGTCGGCTTTCGAAATGCCTTGTCATGAAAGCCTTAAGGTCTCTAGTCGTGGCCGTTCTGCACGGGCTGGATGATCCGGGTTAGTAATGTCGTGTGGGTAAAGTGTACCCCCTCTGCAGAGGTTATTAAACTGTCCGAACAGCCGTGCCCACGGTCATGGGCGGATGTGAGGTGATTCCTAGCGTAGTTTTGTGTGACTACTGCCTTGTGAAATTTTGCTGTTGTGAAATGGGTTTGATGTTTTGGAAAACCTGCGGCTGATGGGACCAGCCAGGCCCGGGTGGCCGTTTGAAAGCTATTGGCCGGGTGCCAATCTTGATCAATTCAAAAGACTGATACATTGCACAAACTCCGACCGGACGAGACGCACTTTCTCATCCGCGTCGTTTGAGAAGCACTCACTTAGTTGTTTCAGGAAAGAGTTCAAATAAAATCGATTGCAAAAACAACAGCCCTTCTTTGAAGCCTGCATTAAACACTTATTTCCCATGGCTTGTGGAGTACTCTCGTACTCACCCTTGCTCCATATAAATAATTCCCCCCCAGTTGCTGAAGAAGATGAAGCGGATCCCGCTGACGAGGAGTTCCTTCAGGAGCAAGCCGGCTACGATGAGTTTTAGGGTTTCGGCCTAGTTCCCAAGTCGCGCCTGTGATGTGTGGTCCAAGTCTTGGCTTCCGCGTTCCTTTTGTAATGCAGTTGTGAGCTCGGGATCTGTCCGCAGCCCAACATGACTGTACCCCTACTCTATAATAAAGAGACCTCTGTTGCTGTGATATTCTGTCTTCCTGTTATACCAGCACTGTTTCCTGGGACTGGTATCAATTAACAGGTTAATTTGGAGCGTCACGGGCTAGTTCCGCTCGGGACTAGTTCGGGGCGTGACAAGAGATGGTATCAGAGCACAGGCTTGGCCCTAGGGCGAAACCCGACGTATAGGACGACCCTAAGGATACTAAGTTCAAAACTACTTGCGAAAAGCTAAGGTTTCTTCTTTTTCAATAGTTTGTTGCTAAAATGGTTACTGATCTTTTCTCCCTCTTTCAAAATTGTAGATGGCAGTGAACGCCAGCTTCAGTTCCCACGGTTTTGGTGAGGGTCACCACGTCTTTCAGCTTCGTGACCTCGCCCGCTTCCTTGGCTTCTCGTGTCCCGAGTACACGGGGTACTCCGTGGACCGTGTTCCCCCTCGCTGTGAGCTCTCTGTGTATCTTTACCCTCGAGGAGGTATACACGGAGCTGGCCTTCGCCCACACCACTTCACTGTGGCCAGGCCCACTCTCCAGATCGCGTACCAGGACCTCTCCTGGACTGCGCTTCGTCGCTTGGCCCACGACTACAGCCACCGTCTCGGGGGCTCTGCCTTCCGGCAGCTCCCACGCCTTCCTTCTGGCCACGCAGACGCCAGGTACCCTTGTCCGTACAGCGAGTCTCAGCCAGTGCTGACTCGCATGGTTGAGCTTTCGGAGGCTCAGGCCACTCAGCACGACCTACTCCTTGAGGCTTACCGCTCCCTTGCCTGCCGCTACGCCGCTCTGGAGGCCCGTCTGGCCGAGGAGGGTGTCACCTCAGTTGACACTGTCTCTTGGGACTCAGGCCGCCTCTGCCACGCCAGCCACCTGTCCTCCCACAGCTCTCGCGGCTCTGCTCGCACTCCTAGTGGCCCGCGCTCCCCCAGCTCGCGTGCACCGTACTCACCAGTGTACTCCCCCTACCCACACCCAGTTAGCCCCTCCTACACCCCCGGACACACTCCCGTTGCTTCCTCCCGCCGTGGCCCACGCTTCATCCGCACTGCGCGGAAGCGTGTTGTTGGTTCTTCCACCGTGTTCCGTTTCGACTACCCGGCTCCCCCACCGCCAGCGGCCCGTGCTGCTGCCGGCCCTCGACAGGTTCCGCCGGTCCCTTCGCGTCAGCCGATCGACGTTTCTTCGACTGAGGAGCTGACTACAAGAGGCAGCCAGGCAGACGAGGAGTAGAGGAGGCAGTCTTCAGCAGCCGTCCGTGTGTTAGGCCCTTTTGTTCCGCCGCCAACTCTTTTGGAGTCGTGGCGAGGTAGTGCGTGCGTGTGTTGATGAGGGTGTTGTTTGGTAGTCTGGATCTCCTAGGTGGTGTGCGTACAGTCAAGCTCGGCGTAGCTCTGTGACTTGTCCACACCCGTTGTATCAGGTGTTTTTATGATTTGAAAAATCCAGTTTATGCCTAGTGCGTGCTATCTGAGTCGTTATTTATTTTGCTCCTTGCCTTCCTAAGTGCTTATCTGATTCTTACCTCGCCCTCTTCTGGGAGTTTAGATGGCTAGCCGCCCCCGCCGTGCTGCTCGTGCACCAGCCCGCCTCGGTTTTGAGGAAGGTAGAGTTGAGCCAGAAGCAATTCATGAGTCAGCTAATGAGCAGTCTCACCACAGCAACCGTTCGCACCGTACTGCTTCCCGTAATGCAGAAGTGGAACAATCCCACCGCTCACACCGCACTGCCAGTCACAATTCTGGAGAAGAACGCATCCCTTCCCCACCTCATGTGGAAAACAACATGCAACACTTGATGGCAGTTCAGACACAAATCTTGCAAGGATTAGCCGCAGCCATAGCCGGCTTTCAGCATAATGCGCATGGAAATGGTCACCCTCACATGGGCAACAATAGATCCAAGCTGACAGACTTCCTGAGGTCCCGGCCGCCAGAGTTCTCTCAGACCATCGAGCCCGTTGAGGCTGACGATTGGCTGAAGGATGTTGATAGAAAACTCAACTTAGTGCAGTGTACTCCTGTTGAGAAGACGCTTTACGCCTCTCACCAACTAAGAGGACCTGCTGCAGATTGGTGGGAGAATTACTGCAATGCACACCCTGAACCCACTAACATTACTTGGGATGAGTTTGCTACGGCTTTCCGTGCAGCTCATGTGCCTGAAAGCACTATTGACATGAAGAAAGAGGAATTTAACAGGCTTAAGCAAGGCCATAGTAGTGTCAATGAGTACCTAAGTCAGTTCAACAAGTTGGCTCGGTATGCCCCTGAGGAAGTGGACACAGACAAGAAGAAGATCAGGAAGTTCTTGAAGGGAATCACAGTTGGAATGAGGCTTCAGTTGCTTGCCCACGACTTCCCCACCTTTCAACATATGATCAACAAGGCACTTCTACTTGAGGATGCCAGAAAAGAGGCTACCGAGGAATATAAGAAACGCAAGTCTAACCATCAGGGGAATACTTCCCGAGGCGCACCTCGCCCTCGCTTTGGTCAACCCATGCAATATCACCAATCGGTCACTCAGACTAACCGCCAGCCAGGCTACGCCCCTCGTCCTCAAATGAACCGTCCGGCACCTCAGCCACAGCAGCGTGCCCCAAGTGGCAATACTGCGCCAAACAGTGTTACCTCCTTCAAGTCACCACAAGGACCGTCAGCAGTTCAGTGTTTTTAGTGCAACCAGATGGGTCACTATGCCAGACAGTGCCCTCAGAATCCTACCAACACCAACTTAGGACATGCTAATGGCAGCACTGCCAGAGCTCCTACTCCAACGACAGCTCAGTCTCGTCCTAGCTCTCAGGTAAGTGGACAAGGTTCTCGTGCTTCCAACAACCTTGGTCGAGGCCGGGTGAACCACATTCAAGCCGAGACCGCTCAGGATGCTCCAGACGTTGTGATGGGTAAGTTCTCTGTCAACTCCGTACCCGCAATAGTTCTGTTTGATTCAGGAGCTTCCCATTCCTTCATATCACAAGCTTTTGTGAAAAGAAATGGCTGGAAAACCCAAAATTTATGTGTACCAATGATAGTACATTCCCCTGGGAGGAATATAAGGGCAACTCAAATATGCCCGGAAGTTAACCTTAGAATTGAGGGAGTTGACTTCCTAGCCAAACCGATAGTCTTAGACTTGCAAAGCTTGGACATCATCCTAGGGATGGATTGGTTGGCTAAGCACAAGGGACAGATAGATTGTGCCGAAAGGTCCATCACCTTGCAGGGACCTGGGGAAAGCAAGTCTGCTTTATCTCTAACACCCCTACCGCAAGTCGGTCTATCCTAACCTGTTTACAAGTCACCTCCTTGGAGTCGGTGCCCATAGTCTGTGAATATCCCGACGTATTTCCGGAAGAGTTAACGAGTATGCCACCAGACCGAGAGATTGAGTTCGCCATAGAACTGGCACCAGGCACCGCACCAATTGCAAAAAGACCCTACCGAATGGCAGCTAATGAGTTAGCAGAAGTCAAAAGACAAATCGAAGAATTGGAGAGTAAAGGTTATGTGCGACCTAGCTCATCCCCTTGGGGAGCCCCAGTGCTCCTGGTTAAGAAAAAGGATGGCTCAGAGAGAATGGTGATCGACTATAGAGCCCTGAATGAAGTAACTATAAAGAACAAGTACCCGTTGCCATGGATTGACGATTTGTTCGATCAACTTAAAGGAGCAAGAGTTTTCTCTAAAATTGACTTGAGGTCAGGTTACCACCAACTGAAAATCAGATCTGAAGATATCCCGAAGACCGCTTTCTCAACGCGTTATGGTCTATATGAATTCACAGTGATGTCCTTCGGACTCACCAATGCTCCAGCATTCTTCATGAACTTAATGAACAAGATCTTCATGGAATACCTGGACCAGTTTGTCGTGGTATTCATCGATGACATCCTAATATACTCCAAGAATGAGGAGGAACATGCTGGACACCTGAGGCTGATAATGGGGAAGCTTAGGGATCATCAACTATTCGCTAAATTCTCGAAGTGCGAATTCTGGTTGGACCGAGTAGCATTCCTTGGACACGTGATCTCCTCCAACGGTATCGAAGTAGACCCCAGCAAGGTTGAATCTGTACTTGCTTGGAACCCGCCCAAGAATGTGTCAGAGATCCGCAGCTTCCTTGGCTTAGCTGGATATTATCGAAGATTCATTGAAGGATTCTCTAAACTAGCCAGACCTATGACCGAGCTGTTAAAGAAGGAAAAGAAATTTGAATGGTCAGCAGCCTGTGAAGACGGCTTTCGAGAAATGAAGAAAAGGTTGACCACTGCCCCAGTTCTCACCTTGCCAGATATCCGAAAAGATTTCGAGATCTTCTGTGATGCATCAAGACAAGGCTTGGGATGTGTCCTAATGCAAGAACGAAAGGTTGTGGCCTATGCATCCAGGCAGCTCAGGCCTCATGAAGTCAACTATCCCACCCATGATCTCGAGTTGGCAGCCGTGGTTCATGCTCTTAAGATCTGGAGGCACTATTTAATCGGGAACAGATGTGAAGTATACACCGATCACAAAAGTCTAAAGTATATCTTCACGCAGACCGAGTTAAATATGAGGCAGAGAAGATGGTTAGAACTAATCAAGGATTACGATCTTGGAATTCATTACCATCCCGGAAAAGCTAATGTGGTCGCTGATGCGCTAAGTCGCAAGACCTACTGCAATATAGCTCAAATATGGCCAGACCAAGATCGCCTGTGCAGAGAATTGGAGAAGTTAAGGCTGACCATGGTACAGTCAGGTGTCCCTGCCAGCTTGACAGTGCAGCCTACCCTAGAATCGCAAATCCGGGAAGCTCAGAAGGATGATGAAGGGATAAAAGAATTACTAAAAATAATACAGGAAAAGAAGGACACCAATTTTTCCATAGACGATCAAGGCACAGTTTGGTACGGTCCACGCATCTGTGTACCGGCCAAGAAGGAGTTAAGAGACCTCATTTTAAAAGAAGCTCATGAGTCTGCCTACTCCATTCATCCAGGAAGTACGAAGATGTACCAGGATATCAAGGCATATTTCTGGTGGGCTGGGATGAAACGAGATGTCGCAGAATATGTGGCCCTTTGTGATATTTGCCAGAGAGTCAAAGCAGAGCATCAGAGGCCAGCTGGTCTGCTGCAACCCTTACCGATTCCTGAGTGGAAATGGGAAGAAATTGGGATGGATTTCATCACCGGTTTACCAAGAACCCCTAGCGGGTACGACTCCATCTGGGTAATCGTGGACCGACTCACGAAATCAGCTCATTTCGTGCCAGTGAAAACCACCTATGATGGAAAGAAATTAGCAGAACTCTACATGACCCATGTCGTATGTAGATTTGGCTGTCCCAAGAAGATTGTGTCAGACCGAGGCACTTAGTTCACCTCAAGGTTCTGGAAGCAGTTGCATGAAGCTCTCGGAACCAATCTAAATTTTAGCACAGCCTACCATCCGCAGACCGATGGTCAGACAGAAAGAGTAAACCAAATCCTAGAAGACATGCTACGCGCATGTGCCCTGGACTTTGAAGGCACTTGGGATCGTTGTTTGCCGTATGCTGAGTTCTCATACAACAACAGTTATCAGGCCAGCATCCAGATGTCGCCAAATGAGGCAATGTTTGGAAGAAAGTGCCGCACTCCTTTGTGCTGGAATGAGGTTGGCGAAGCACTGGTGTTCGGTCTTGACGTACTCAAGGCAGCAGAAGAACAAGTTAAGCTGATCCGAGAACGTTTAAAGACAGCTCAGAACCGTCAGAAGAATTACGCTGACAACCGGAGGCGAGATCTTGAGTTCGAAAAAGGAGACCACGTGTACCTGCGGGTATCACCTCTCCGTGGTATGAGGAGGTTTGGGATGTCCGGCAAGTTAGCACCCCGATACATCGGCCCCTACCTCATAACAGCCAGACGTGGCGAAGTGGCTTATCAGCTTGAGTTACCTGAAGGTCTCGCAGATGTGCACAATGTGTTCCATGTATCCCAGTTAAAGAAATGTCTTCGAGTTCCAGAAGAACAAGTTCCCCTGGGTAATATCGAGCTGGAAAAGAACCTGACCTACAAGGAAAGACCGATCAAGGTTCTTGAAGAGGCAGAACGTCAGACCCGAAGGAAGACCATCAAGTTCTACAAGGTCCAATGGAGCAATCATTCTGAAGATGAGGCAACCTGGGAACGAGAAGATCTTCTCCGCGCCGAGTTCCCAGAGCTGCTCCCTTAGGTGCTGAATCTCGGGGTCGAGATTCTTGTTAGGGGGGTTGGTCTGTAGCGCCCGTTCCGTCTTGGCGCCCAGCGGGAAAACTAGCTCTTAAAAATCCTATTTGCGAAATCCGTTTCTTTGCTTGTTGTCTAGTGCCCGTGCCATCTCAGGTCTCAAATCCCCGATCCATCGTCGAGTTCAATCCCGAATCCAAACCCTTCCCAAATCAAATCCCTCCGCAAAAGTCTATTTTGCCTCCCTAGGGTTCGATGGGCCGAATCCCTCTCGGCCCATCTCCCCCTCCCTCCCCGGCTCTCTCTCTCTCTCTCTCTCTCTCTCTCTCTCTCTCTTTTTCTCCCTCCCTCTCCCCGCTCTGCCCGAGCGCTGCACACGCGTGCGCGCGAGCCGCGCGGAGCCGAGCCCTCCCTCGCGCTACCGCTTCCCGCCGACGCCGCTCAAATCCCCGCGCCACCCGTTGCTTCCCGCGCGCGCGCGCCGTGGTGGCTGACCGCCTGGTCGCCGCCGCCGTCAGCCTCTGCCGCGCCTGCCGCCCGTGTCGCCGCTCCGCTCCAAGCCGCCTCCGCCGTCTTCGCCGTCGTCATCGACTCGGCCCCGCTACTCCCCGCGCGTGCTTCCAAAGGATGGAGGCAGAGCTCCTCCTCATCGCCCTCTCTCCTTCCTCCTTTTTCCGAAGAGGAAAGGAGCAAGCCCCCTTTCTCCCTTCCTTTTTCCCTTTTCCCTTCCCCGCCGGCGTCATCCTCCCTGTCGCCGTTTTGGCCGCTAGCCGGAGCTTCAGCCCGCTGGCTCGACCGCCTAATGTCGGTTTCCCCCTCCCAAACCGACATTGCCGCCCTATAAACCCGAGCCCTCCCCAAACCAATCTTCCCCGTTTTCGCCCTCGCCATTGCCGCGCCCTGCCCTGTTCGCCTCCGCCGTTCGTCGCCAAAGCGCCGGGAGAGCCGGTGCGTGCGAAGGACGCGGAAGGGGACTCCGGGCGCTCGTCTACTTCCTCTTCCCCGGCCCGAGGCCGGAGAGATCGCTCCCGTGCCGTCGGCCTCTCGTCACTGCGCCCCTTCACCCCGCACGGTAGTGTCGCCCTCCGTTCTCCCTCCTCGTTCCATCTCCTCCCCTTAGACTCGGGTAGTAGCACGAGTAGCCTCCCCGTAGCTAGCTGGCGCCGCCCCGACCATTGCCGCCGCCCGCCGTGTGCTCGCCGCCGTCGCCGCCCGAGCTCGGAAGCGCCGCTCGTCGCCGGCCTCGCTCGGCGTAGCTCCGCCCAATCCGACGCTAGCAACGGATTCCCGTAGCCGCGTGGATGCTCTCACCGCCGGGAATCGACCCCTCGTGACCTCATCGCCGTTTCCCCCTTCTCCTGCCGCCGGTTGCCGCCGCCGCAATCCGCCGCCGTCGAGCATCCCCCGGCGAATCCGAGCCGTTGGCTCGTCTCCTCTCGTCCCGTGCAACCTCCCGGTGTGCTCGCTTTCGCCTGTATCGCCGTGGTTCGCTCCGCCGCTCGCCGCCACCGCCCGCCGTCCGTTTCGGCCGACGTCGTCGTCTACCTCCCGCCGGCCCGCGTGGCAGCCACGTAGGCGCCACGTCGGCGCCACCTCGGCCGCGACCGGGTCAAGCAGACCCCGGTCCGCCGCTTCCCTCCGCCCCCTCGCGCGCGCGGTCCACCGCGAGCCGTGAGGCTGCGCGTGGGCCCGCCGCACCGCGTCCTCCGCGAACCGCGCGCATGCGCCGCGCCCCCCTCCCCAAACCCTAGCACGCCCGCGTGCACCTCGCTCACGGTGAGCCGAGCCGCCGACAAGCGGGTCCCACTCGGGACCACGCAAGGATGGACCCGGCCCACCGGCTCTCTCTCTCCCCTCCCCGCCCGCGCGCGCCTTGGGCCGCCCTCTTGGGCCGGCCGGCCCATTAAGCTCGGCCGAGCCGCCCCTTTCTCTCGGGCCGCGCCCTAGCCGCCCGAGGGAAGTCTAATTTCCCTCCCTCTTTCTTTTTCTTTTTTTTTCTTTCTTTTTCAAAAAGGGTTTAAATAAATCCTTTTCCTTTAGACAAAAATCCAATAATCTTAGAAATTCAATATCTTCCCAACCGTAAGTCCGTTTGACTCCGTTCAACTTCCAAAATTCCTCAAATCTCGAGATCTATCTAATGGCATGCTTAGAGGTCAATAATAGGGCTTTATTTTCGCTGTTTGTTGAGTTGTCCCGTTTCGCGTGTAGTTCCGGAGCCCGAAGACCCGCAGTGCGAGGATTTCGAGGATCAAGCTCAAGATCTCGAGCAAGGCAAGCCACCTTTGAACATCTTGAGCCTATATTTGAACTTAATTAATTTGCTTGCAAAATATTATGCATTGATAGGATTGCACTCAATCTGTTCGCCCCGTCTGCAAGGCAGACCGGTGGGCCTACCCAACTTGTTGCATCTGATCCTTCCACTGTTAATTGTTATACCATGTTCCCTTGTAACCACCTAGTTGCGCCTCGATATTCGTGCACTCTGTGCGAGTATCGACGGTCGCCTTCAAACTTAAAATCTGAGTAAGTTCTTGGGTAAAACTTGGGTTTTTACAAAAGACTTGGAAAACCCGACACCTGGGTCGGTGCTTGCGAACTAAACAAATTTCCAAAACCGCGGACTAGGAAACATACCGGGAGTACGGTTTCCCGCTCTTGCACTTAAGGACCGTTTCCTTGGAATTTCATCCGAACATAAGACAAGTACGACCACATGGGTGGAATGGGACACCCCTGGCTGAGTAATTAGCTAATCGGGGGAGCCTTGATGCCAAGAGACATGTGGATTCGCCGGGGTGGTGTCGGGGAGGACCCCTGGGCTTCCTGGCACAGTATGGTCTGGGACCTAATCTGGTGTTGGTCTGGGACCCCTCTCGTTGGCATATGGTGAACCTGTGTCGGCTTTCGAAATGCCTTGTCATGAAAGCCTTAAGGTCTCTAGTCGTGGCCGTTCTGCACGGGCTGGATGATCCGGGTTAGTAATGTCGTGTGGGTAAAGTGTACCCCCTCTGCAGAGGTTATTAAACTGTCCGAACAGCCGTGCCCACGGTCATGGGCGGATGTGAGGTGATTCCTAGCGTAGTTTTGTGTGACTACTGCCTTGTGAAATTTTGCTGTTGTGAAATGGGTTTGATGTTTTGGAAAACCTGCGGCTGATGGGACCAGCCAGGCCCGGGTGGCCGTTTGAAAGCTATTGGCCGGGTGCCAATCTTGATCAATTCAAAAGACTGATACATTGCACAAACTCCGACCGGACGAGACGCACTTTCTCATCCGCGTCGTTTGAGAAGCACTCACTTAGTTGTTTCAGGAAAGAGTTCAAATAAAATCGATTGCAAAAACAACAGCCCTTCTTTGAAGCCTGCATTAAACACTTATTTCCCATGGCTTGTGGAGTACTCTCGTACTCACCCTTGCTCCATATAAATAATTCCCCCCCCAGTTGCTGAAGAAGATGAAGCGGATCCCGCTGACGAGGAGTTCCTTCAGGAGCAAGCCGGCTACGATGAGTTTTAGGGTTTCGGCCTAGTTCCCAAGTCGCGCCTGTGATGTGTGGTCCAAGTCTTGGCTTCCGCGTTCCTTTTGTAATGCAGTTGTGAGCTCGGGATCTGTCCGCAGCCCAACATGACTGTACCCCTACTCTATAATAAAGAGACCTCTGTTGCTGTGATATTCTGTCTTCCTGTTATACCAGCACTGTTTCCTGGGACTGGTATCAATTAACAGGTTAATTTGGAGCGTCACGGGCTAGTTCCGCTCGGGACTAGTTCGGGGCGTGACATTTTTTCTACTGTGTCAAAACAGGTGCAAACGAGGTCCCTCGGCGGTTTGGAAGGCGGTTTTGGGTGACGTGGTGCCAACGTGGATGGTTTAACTCGGTCTTCGTCCCACGTCCACGTGGCATTAACGAGGCGCTTACATGGCAATTATATCTCAGAAAAAAATTAAAACGGTAGGCCCACCTGTCAGTTACAACGCTAATGGGCGATCGATCGCTCCAGGTGATCAACCCCATCCACCCTATATGCTCTTCTCCCCCTCCTCCTCCCCTTCTTCTCTTCATACTACACCATAATTTTTTAAAAAAAAATAAAAAAAAGTTAGAAAATTTTATGTATAGAAATATTATATATATATATATATATGTATATATATATATATATATATATATATATATATATATATATATATATATATATATGTACACACACACTACTTAAAAAATAAGAGACGCTTCCTTCATCCGTCACAAATAAAAAAATAGCGAAAAAAATAATAAAAAAAGAAGTTCGATTCCCCTTAAAAAGGAACAAAAAAATCGGAGAAAAAATAGCCAAAAAAAGTCCGATTCGAAAAAAACAGAAAAAGTAGCCAAAAAAAAATGATCTGATCCCTTAAAAATGGGGAAAAAAAATCCTATTCCGGCCCAGGCACGGTTTTTCTGTTTTTTTTTTTTCATTTTTTCGTTTCTTTTCAGTTTTTTCTTTCCTTTTTTTTTGTTTTTGTCGGTTTTTTTATTTCTTAATATATAAACTTTGTATACATCTCTATCTCTACTCCCGTCCCTACTTAAAAAATTCACATCTAAAAAGGTCAGCTCGATTCCCTAAGAAAGTGGCAAAAAAACGCTTAGTCTATATAGTACTTAAAAAATAAGAGGTGCCTCCATCGTCCGTCAAAAAAACCGGTGGAAAAAACCGAGCGAAAAAAGACCGATCAAAAAAACTGGGCGTAAAAAACCGTAAGAGGTGCTTCCATCGTCCGTACAAAAATCGGTGGATAAAACCGGGCGAAAAAAACCGGGCAAAAAAAAGTCCGATCAAAACAAACTAGGCAAAAAAAAAAACAAATCTGTCCGAAAAAAACCGGGGCAAAAAAAGGAAAAAGAAATCGAAACGAATCCGACTCCGTCGACGCGGTAAAAAAAGGGCGAATTTTTTTTTAAAAAACTGTCCGATTCCACAGAAAAAGGAATTATATGTGACGAGGTAAAAAAAATCGACCGGGCGAAAAAAAACCGAGCGAAAGAACCGGGCGAAAAAAAGAAAAAAAAAGTTCGATAAAAAAAGGGCGAAAAAAAACACGGGCGAAAAAAAACAAATCTGTTCGATCAAAAAAAAGCGGGGCCAAAAAAAGAAAAAAATCGAAATGAATCCGACTCTGTTGACGCAGTAAAAAAAGGCAAAAAAATCTTCCGATTCTAAAGAAAAAGAAATTATATGTGACGTAGTAAAAAAAATCAAATCCTATTATATCTAGAAATGTCCAACACTATAAGAAAGTGGCGAAAAAACCGTTCGTAAAAAAATGCACGTGAAAAAAAGGCAGAAAGAAGCGCGGCAGAAAAAAAAAATCTAATTTCTATTCGTGTTTTTAGTAGTCCGTTTATATTTCTTCTATATCTCTAATCTAATATAATCTAACTATTTAAAAAAGAGAAGTTTCTACCATATATTAAAAAAGAAAAAATGCGTGAGAAAATAAAAACGGTTTAAAAAACGCGTGATGAAAAAAATTAGAAAAAAACGCAAAAGAAAACACACTAGAAAAAAAGTTCCGTAGTCCGTAAAAAAAACACGCGAGAAAAAATATTTCTATCGTATGTAAAAAAGCAAAAAAAAAATGCATACGAGGAAAAAACTGTTAGAAAAAAAACGCTAAATTGATGGACACTTGGTCGGACAGGATCCATCGACTTTTTTTCCATCTCCTACACGACTTGTGTTTCATCATCTATTCTGTTGTATTGGAGACCCTGCTGTAGGATCGAGATATCGACTAGAGGGGGGGGGGGTGAATAGGCGATTTAAAACTAAATGACACCTAATCAAAACTAACCTAAGTTGCTAGGCTTGGTGAGGGTCAACTCTAACTAAGCAACTAAGTTATGTTTTGCAAACCTAGGGTGATAGTGGTTCAATTATGTCTCTAGAAATGTAAATTGCACAAATGTAAATGCGACAATCAAATGAGACAAGGAGACAAGAGATTTTTCACCGAGGTTCAGAAACTCGCCGGTTTCCTACTCCCCGTTGAGGCGAGCCCAACTCCACCGCTCAACCACGAAGCCACCGCACGCCCCCTTCGTCAAGGGGTGGGCAAGGCGGGAGCCGGCCCACGGAGAGAACTACCCAAGCCTCGATCACTAGGGTAGTTCTTCCTTCACTCCGAAGGTGGTGAACTCCAAACCACTCACAAACCGGCGCCGGGCCTCCTCCACAATCTTCTCGGAGAGGTCACCGGGCAACTCCTCCACAAGCCGTCTAGGAGGCGGCAACCTCCAAGAGTAACAAGCAATGACCCGGCGTGGAGATGATCAATCAAGTGCCACACTAGCTCTACAATGGAAGCAATGCACTTGACTCTTGGCTAATCAACCCTCTAACACACTAAATGGATGAACACAAAGCTCAAGTGGGTGTGAGAGAGGTGCAAGGGGTGTATGCAATTGAATTGGGTGCCAAGAGAGCCCCCTTGCTGCTGGTGGGGGAGTATTTATACTTCCACCCACCAAAACTAGCCGTTGGGAGCGAAATCCCCCAACTTTGTGCTCTGCCGGTCTGACCGGAGGTATGTGGCCGGTCAGACCGTGCTACTCTGCAACGGCTAGAAAACTAGCCGTTGAAGTGCTGTCAGAGGGCCCCATCAGCCTAGCCGGTCAGACCGGAGTAGAGTGGGCGGTCAGACCGGCCTCAGCTCGGTCTGACCGACTACGGCTCCGTCGGCTCTGTATCGGCCATCCCGAGTAGCATCATCTCGGCCTCTAGGGGGTCGGTCTGACTGCTCATGTGCCGCCGGTCAGACCAGCCCTATGCGACGGTGAGACCGCCGTCTTGCGGCCGATCAGACCGGCCAGGGCACGCCGGTCAGACCGCCACTATGTGGCCGGTCTGACCATCCCTGGTCAGGCCGAACCCAGTGAATTTGCAAGTGAATGTGTGTGTGTGATGAAAAAGAGAGCACAAATGAAAATGCAATGACCTAATGTGGCAATTCAATCATCTCTTTGCTAGGTCATTACCCCTCTTAATAGTACGGCGAAACTAGAAAATAAACTAGCAATTTTGATCGCCCTACACCTCGATCAATTCTAAATTAAAGCACTAGTTTTACCGTCTTCTTTCTCTTTGCTTTGCGCCGTCAATTTTAATCCATCGATAATCATCCATGCGCACATATGACGTGGACCTAACTTAAAATGTATAGCTCAAAGACAACGGTTAGTCCACAATTAGCGCTTGTCATTAATTACCAAAATTAACACCGGGGGCCTAGATGCTTCACCTGCACATCTTTGTACGCAATTATCAGACTATTTTTGTGAAGTGTAGCTATTATTCTTGATAACATATTATATGAAAATAATATTAGTAAATAAACATATTTTAATTGTTATTTAGAGAAGAGTACACAATGACTCTATTTTGTGTAGACTTGACCATACGAGACAGTGTAGGATTTGATTGGTTGCAAGAATGAGATTAAAAGAATATTTTAGATTATATGCATGTTGCCATATGAATAATCCAATTATTTTAGGTAAAGCAAACATCGTAAGGTTGCCATCATCGAGGTTGGGCCATTACATTTAAGATGTTCCAATTTTCTGATTGTCATCGACATGGTTATACATGAAAAACGTATATTATCATTACATTTTTTCACCCGTTGCAACGCACGGACATGTTTGCTAGTATAAATATATATAAATATAATATTTGAATTCAAATTCAAATTTGAATCGGATATATAAACTTTTGACTTATAAACTTTGGGTCTATAAATTTTAGATGTATAGAAAATACTATATATAAAAATATATTTGAATTCAAATTCAAATTTGAATCGGATATATAAACTTTTGACTTATAAACTTTGGGTCTCTAAACTTTAGGTGTATAGAAATACCATATATAAAAAAAATTTGAATTCAAATTCAAATTTGAATCGGGTATATAAACTTTTAACTTATAAACTTTGGGTCTATAAACTTTATATATAGAGAAAATACTATATATAAAAATATTTGAATTCAAATTCGAATTCGAATCGGATATATAAACTTTTGACTTATAAACTTTGGATCTCTAAACTTTAGGTGTATAAACTTTAGATGTGTAAACTTGAGGTGTACAAACTTTAGGTGTATAAATTTATTGAAATAGGAAAGTACTCCCTCCATTCCATATTGATCATCATATAATTTTTTAAAAAAATATTCCTAAACGATCATCATATTTGTGTTCATTTATTAAGTCTATTCGTTATTTGTGTATTGGGGTAAATGAGAATTGATGCGTATATCCATACACACAAGTGTTTTGATTTGGTATTGGCTAGAAAATAATGGGGATCGTGCATGCATCAAGTTCATTGCTAAAGTAAATATAGTATGAGAGAGTTATTATATTTTCTTAGTCTCGGTGCACTCATGTAATATGATGATCAATTAAGAATGGAGGGAGCAATGTGGTGCCAAAAAAGGAAACCACGTGGAGGAGGAGGGCGCGATCGAAAGTCCTAAGGGGCGATCGACCGCTCAAGCGATCGGTCCCCCTCCTCACATCGATCCCCCATCCTCCATGTGGTTTCATTTTTTAGCACCGTTTACTTTCCTATTTTAGTAAATTTATACACCTAAAGTTTGTACACCTCAAGTTTACACATCTAAAGTTTAAAGACCCAAAGTTTACAAGTCAAAAGTTTATATATCCGATTCAAATTTGAATTTAAATATTTTTTATATATAACATTTTTATACATCTAAAGTTTATACACCTAAAGTTTATAGACCCAAAATTTATAAGTCAAAAGTTTACATACCCCGAATTTAAATATTTTTTATATACATAAATATTTTTAACTTTGTTTTTTTATTTTTTTTAAATTTATAGTGTAGTAGGAAGAGAAGAAGGGGAGGAGGAAGGGGGAGAGGATTGTATAGGGGGGATGGGATCTATCGCTCCATTAGCCACGCCTGGGGGCGGTCGCCCTGATAGCTAGGTGCGATCGATCGCCCATTAGAGTTTTCGGGCTCGTGCTTGCTGGTCAATCCGTTGGGGCGTCAAGGTGAGCTGCGTCGCGCCGGCCGCTGGGTTGGTTGCTCGACCGGCGCGCCGGCAGGGTACCATGCCTGCACCGGGCAGTTCAGTTGGGAAGGCCAGGGGCATGCACATGGACGCGGTTTCGGGGAGCCGGAGGAGGTCGCGGCGATCTCCGAGCCGATGCGGAGCGGGAAGCTAGTTGAGGAGCGCGCATGCGGTAGGCGGCACGCGCCGTTCTTGGCGTGGTCCCGGATCTCCGCCGCCAACTTGCCCCACGGCCGCTGCCTCACCACCCCCCCCCCCCCCCCCTTAGTGCTTCCCCCTCGCCACCGCCGCCGCCGCCGCCTCGCTCGGCGTCACCGGCTCCGACATGTCCGCCAAGCCGAAGCAGCAAGAGGACCCGTCGTACGACGACGAGTCCGGCGAGAGCAGGGGCTCGGGCTTCACCTCCGCGAACACACCGTCGGGGAGCCACCCGCACGAGAACGCGTCCCGCATCGCGCCGAACACCACCATGTCGTCGGCGTTGTCGTCGCGGAGTAGGAGGAGGAAGCAGCAGGCGGCGGCGACCTAGCCCGACCTCGCAACCATGGTGAGCTCCCTCCCCCCTCTCCTCCGCCCTTTCCTTCTGCCCCGCGCGCGTTCTCTCGCGTCTACGGATCTGATGATCTGTACCCGCCTTCGCTTTGGTGGGATTTAATTTGTTCCATTCCCCGCTCTCCCGGAGTGGCGGTTCGTGTGCGGCGCCTGGATTCACGGCCTGCTAGGTTGTAGCTTACTAGTCGGTTTGGTTATTTTGCTCTTGGACCATGAGATTTCTTTGTGATGTGTAGGATTCATATGTTGAGTAGATAGTTTTGTACCACGCTACAGCCTGTTCGGATTTAACCGCATCTTATGATGAATTTTTACTCGCTGGCTGGCTTCAGATTGCAGATCAGTTCCTAGTGGTTATGTTTCAGTGTTGCGCAAGAATGAACAGCTATGCACAATGTTGGGTTTCTAGTAGTAGAGTCTAGGATTGGCCGTTGCATCCTTGGCCATTGTTGGGGATGTTGCCCATTTGTGGGATCTTAGACAGCTCGTTATTTTCAGTATGCCCTGTATAATTGTAGTGCCAATGCTAGTTTGAGGGTTTTTTCAGTATGCTCTGTATAATTGTGCTGTCAATGCTAGTTTGAGGGTTGCTCGTGCTGTTTGCTTCTTTGCTGCGTTATTGTTCTACTACTACAATGATATTCCTCCACATTTCTGTTACGTGCCAAGGTTCAACTTGTGTATCTGCCTGGCTTGAAGGATTATAGGTTCTGGTGTCTAGATACCTTTTGTTAAGAATTAACAAAGATTACTTAGAAACCATGCCGCACCCATGCCATGAGCGATGTTGGGGCTGTTCATAGCCTTGTGATTTCATTATGCCATTATATTCATGTCGTGCTACTCTGCAGTTATGTTGTTATTTGTGCTGATCATTTCCTTTTCTGTTACTGTAACACCAGGCAAGGGGTTTGAAGATGCATCTGAAGAGGCTCAATGCGCCCAAGCATTGGATGCTCGACAAGCTTGGTGGAGCTTTTGTAAGTTTGTCATTCTGGTTTACACTTAACTACACATGCTTGAAGCTTATCTGTTTTTTTTTTCTGTTACCTGATAGCTTATATTTCTAATTACCTTTTACCATAGGCCCCCAAGCCATCTTCTGGTCCTCACAAGTCCAGGGAGTGCCTGCCTCTGATCCTCATTATCAGGAACAGGCTCAAGTATGCTCTGACATACCGTGAGGTTATTTCTATCCTCATGCAGCGCCATGTCTTGGTTGATGGCAAGGTCAGGACTGACAAGACCTACCCAGCTGGTTTCATGGGTATGCTCAATCGTTCTTGCAATCAATATATGTTTCAGTGTATGATGTAAAAACACTTGGTGCTTTGTGCTAAACATATTCTTTTCTGGCAGATGTCATTTCCATCCCCAAGACTGGTGAGAACTACAGGCTTCTGTATGACACCAAGGGACGTTTCTGCCTTCAGTCTGTCAAGGATGAGGATGCTAAGGTTAGGGACATGTTCATTTATATGAAAGTATTCTGTTTGAAATACTGAAATTTATGTTGTGCTGAGAAAGATATTTTGCTTTGATTGAACTGTTATTGAGAATTGCTTCTTTAGTTTACCTCTAGAGAAGAACTGATTTCTTTTGAGTATATTAATTCAAGTTAGAATGCTGGCTGATTCTAATTTTTCTGTGCACAGTTCAAGCTTTGCAAAGTTCGGTCTGTGCAGTTTGGCCAGAAGGGCATCCCCTACCTGAACACCTATGATGGTCGCACCATCCGCTACCCTGACCCGATCATCAAGGCAAACGACACAATCAAGATCGATCTGGAGACCGACAAGATTGTCGACTTCATCAAGTTTGATGTTGGCAATGTTGTCATGGTGACTGGAGGAAGGAACACAGGCCGTGTTGGTGTGATCAAGAACAGGGAGAAGCATGAGGGCAGCTTCGAGACTATCCACGTTGAGGATGCCCTGGGTCACCAATTCGCCACCAGTCTGGGCAATGTGTTCAGTGTTCACCATTGGCAAGGGCAGCAAGCCTTGGGTGAGCCTGCCCAAGGGCAAGGGCATCAAGCTCAGCATCATCGAGGAGCAAAGGAAGCGGGATGCTGCCGCCCAGGCTGCTGCCAACGCTTGAAATCTGCTGCTGCGTCTGCTTGGAGTTTTGCTATAGCGAGTTGTTTGCAAGGATATAGAACTATCTGCCCCAGACTATCCTTTTTTTGAGCTCTTTTGCCTGATGTTATGTTGATCAATTCGCGAACTCATGTTTGCTGCTAGCTGTAATGCGACTGTTTACCTTATTCAAGGCGCCTTTTAAGAACCTCCAAACCAGATTGTCTTTCCTGTTTCTATGATGGTATGGCTTTGAGCATTCAGCCTATGGCCTTTTTGTTCATAGTCGCGTTGCAGTTCTGTTATCTCTATTCAAGTCAAAGGTCGTATACTCGATCTTAATTACTGGGTGTCAGATTTTCCCCATTGAGGATGGAGTAGCAATGCCGTTTGTCTTCGTGATGGTCGCGGTACCCGATTCTGCATCGTGTCCGATTCATCTTGCTGTGGTAGTACTTTTAACATAGTAAGAGTAGTTTTTACTACTAATAATCCGTTTTGACATATAGTAAGTCAGCTTCTGGCCAATCAAATAACAGAATAGTTGGGAGAGGAAACCAGAAACAGAGATCTCATACTGAAGCGCTATATAGATAGAAGAGTCTGAGATCAAAAGGGCCAAGGGGGGGAGAGTTATCGTCGTCCTGCTCTATCTCATAATCTGCCATGTCCTCCGTGGCCGTGCAACGCGAGCAGCGGCGGCAAACCCTAGCCCTAGCCCCAGTCCTGCCCATGAGTAAGCCTCAACTCCCTTTGCCTTCCAGCCCTGTCTCTGGTTCGTCTCACCCGGATCAGTTCTTGTTCGCTAATCGGTTCATGTTGACTAATGTTAGATGGATACCGAATTTTAATTTGCACAACATTCAACTGTTGCTGCTTTGCTAGGTTAGGTCACTGATTCATCTCCTTTTAACCCCATAGCATCTGCATTTATTCGTTGAAAAATTCTTCATCTTTTTATCCCGATAAACCATTGGTCAGTAGCCCCCTACGTTGTTCGTCTCTCTCTCTCTGATGTGTTCTTGTCAGTCAGATGGGCTATTGTAATTATAACCGTGCTTGTTTAGCTGCAGATAAATCGAATTGTATAGTGAGTAGTACTAATAACTCTCCCTCTGAACCAGTTGGCCATGGCGATTCCGAACATGGCGATTCACTGATTTATTCACTCCCGTACCTTCATGAGGTATGCTAACAGCACTATAAAATTCTGACGTTAGCTTAGATTGTAAGCTTTAACTGCTTTAATCACGCTAATTCACCCCACTACGCTAGTTGATTATTATTTATAGTCACAAAATATATACTTTTAGTCGTGCATCTGTGTCCAAGTCTTTCAGGAAGCAGTAATATAATATAACGCTTGTTCTTAAACATATTGAAACGGCTTTCATCTTTTCCCATAAGTATATGTCTTTAAACACATCTTTAACCACAGAATATGTCAAAATATTGTCAGCTACCTCTGTATCGCTGCACTTACCATACATTTAAGACTATTTCTAGCTCTCTTAGAAGGTGCAGCCTAATAAGATGCGTAGTTGCTTTCTTTTTCTTTTTTAATGTTGGGCAAAGACCATAAAACGTGGCAGTAGCTACATTTTCCTCTTAAGTCCAACAACTGTAACATGTGCTCCCTCCTGATATAAGCAATTGGGAGCCATGCCTAAGTATGAATGATTTCATTATAAGCTTGAGCAGGCTTAATCATGTCAATCATGCATATTCATTTAGGACGAATATGAAAAATAGCCAGTTTTGATTACTTACATAGGCATATGATGCTTTACTGCAGTGATGATACTGAAATGTTGCTGTATCCAAGTTCTTACAAGCATTAATTGACATATTCAGTCTATAAAAATAGTGATCCCTATTTCTTTTGGCTCCACTATTCATGATAGGCATTGATGTTTTTATTTTGCTACCTAAATCCATACGAAATGACAGGTTGAACTGCTTTCATGATGTCCTTTTATATGGTTTTTTCAATATGTTATATTTTTCATTGCATTTAGCAAGGTTTATGTCTATCTTACAATAAACATGTCAAGACTTCTAGTTTCACGAGATTCTGCTTACACCCTGTGCTGAAGTTACAAATTTATGTTTCTTTGCTATTCTGATCTATTTATAATATGCTATTGCACAATAAACTAATCATTGATGTGCATTTTGGTTGACACAAATGCACATAAACCTATATCATGGATTACAGTCAATTGCACCATCTTGCACCTTGTGCAATCATGTAGAGAGCAACCTGGGGCAGAGATACTCAATGTGGTTCTCCTGTTCTTTTTTTTTTTCTCTTGTTGAAATTCCATTTGGCTTTAATTTGAAATTTTATCCCATGCTTGTGCATGCAGGACATCTGGCGTCATATACATTCCTTAATGCCGATGAATGCTGCTGCTCGTGCTGCTTGCCTTTCTCATTCCTTTCTGAATTCCTGGAGATTTCATCCCAACCTCACCTTGAATTTCAAAACACTTTGCCCGAGGACATCTAGGGGAAATTTCAGGTGCAAAATTGACAGCATTCTGAGAAACCACTTGGGCACTGCGAAGATATTGAAGCTTAATGTAGAGACAGTACATATCCTTACATTGATAGATGGCTTGAGGTTGCTGTTACACCAGGGATTGAAGAGCTCACTCTTACGTTACATAAAAAGTACATTTTTGCATGCTCACTTTTATCTGATGGGGTTCGAGACTCAATTCGCTGTCTTGAGCTTAACTTGTGTGCCTTCCATCCCATGGCTGAACTTGGCCCCTTGAGAAGCCTAACAAAACTGCATCTGCGTTGTGTGCGTATTTCGGGTGATGAGTTAGAGTGCCTTCTTTCCAACTCCCTTGTTTTGGAGCAGTTGAAACTTTACGGATGCAACAAGATAAGTTTCCTGAAGATACCGTGCGTGCTGCAGCATCTCAGCTGCTTGACTGTTAGTTCATGCTTCAGGCTGCAAGTGATAGTGTGTGAAGCTCCGAATCTGTCCAGTATTTTCCTTTGTGGAGAGATCAAACTCTCACTTGGAGAAGCACTAACAATGAAGCCTTGCTCATGCGCCGACCGAACGTCGTGTGCTATGCTCGTGCTCAGCTTCCTTCCATTATGCCAAATCTTGAGACTATGGAATTAGGTTCGGACTCTGAGGTATGTTCTAAGACCCTGCATATATAGTAGCTATACATATGCATATGACAGTAGAAATATTCTGCATGTGACAATGTATTTGTTGTGCAGGCGGTTAATATACCAATGTTGCCTACCAAATTCCTCTACCTCAAGCACCTAACAATTCAGATTGCGGGAGGGACCTTTTCCCCATCCTATGATTATTTCTTTCTGGTTTCTTTCGTCGATGCATCTCCTTCCTTGGAGACTTTATACTTGGATGTAAGGCTGTGCTGTTCATCCATTATTCCATCCTGCAAAGAAAGATATCTGTCGGATGGACCATTGATTCATTCATATATAATCTTCCTTTTTATCACCTCCAGGTTTGTCAGGACGATATGGCACATGAATCGATTATTGAAAGTTCTTCCCCACATTTGAGGCAGCTGCCCGAGCTCAGCCATGACTGCCTCAAGAGCGTGAAGATCTTAGGGTTCAACTCCGCAAAGAGCTTGGTTGAGCTAACATGTTGCATCGTTAAGGCCGCAGTCTCACTTGAGCGTCTTGTGTTGGACACACTTGAGGTGGTGATGATAGGTGTTGTGGGGAAAGTAATGGGAAGATTTGCTGGCCTGTTAGCAACGCTGTGCTCAAGGAATCCGCAAGAGCTGCCATTGCTGTACGAAGGTACATCGAGGATAAAGTTTCACCTACAACAACCCTGACTCTTGTGGAGCCTTGCACGCGCTGTCATTCCCTTGCCTTTGGATGATGCTCCTCTGCTGCTGGAAGGCGGAAGATGTCTTAACTTATCTTAGTTGTAATATGTATTTAAATAGATGATAGTATATGTTAACCATAAGATCATCCATCCACATATCATAGACTAGGAGTAATAAATAGTTAAACGTCACGGCGGGGAGGAGGCCATGGGTCTTGGGGGTGGAAGGAATAGGAAGGAAGGTGGTCCAGCGGGGATCGTCTTCTCCAAGGGGCAGGGTTGGGTCCGGGAGGGAGATGTAGAAGAGACGTGGGGGTGGATGGGGATGGTGCAATCGGCCAGTAAAATAAATGTGGAAAATGGAATGTAGGGAGGAAGTGGATGCCGATTTATGGAGTGGTTGGCTTTAGCTCTAATGAGCAAAGGTAGGAATGTTTATTCCATTATCTAAAAAAAATTTATGGAGTGGTGGCCCAAGCCAAGGCAGAGACTCGAAGCTCCGGGGCGCCCACCAGGTACTCGAGAAAAGGACCAGCTTGGAACAGAGTGGGGAAACAACGGGATGGGTGACCAAGGTGCTCGAGCTCGGGATCGATTGGGGCGGGCGGAGTCAAGCATTTATATTACAAGAAGTATAAGCACGCCGCGCTCGTTAACATGTGCACAGGGTTACCAAAATACAAAGAATCGTACTTCAATGTCAACATACTAGGGTTACAAAAATACAAAGAATCATACTTCGATGTCAATATACTGATCAATGAGAAATACAGCCTAAGTGATACTGAACAATGAGAAATACAGCCTAAGTGGTACAAACTTGAACATAGCTTGATGAATATGGTATAATATACAAACTTACAATTAGATCAGTATAAGTACAGCCCCCCAGTGCATGCAATGACATCACGCAAACCTTCTACAGAAACTTAAAGCAGCACAAGATAATCCATGAGCACGGCACACACCAACATATGGGGGTTTCAGCAGTCACCTGCAGTGCTTGCCAGTTGAATTGGAACTTTCTTTGCCTGAGAGGAACGGGATGCTTCACATATTGAACACAACAACGACCCGGAATACCAAAAAATTCCATCATTGCCTCTCCCAATCGGTTAGCATTTTTTTTTTTTTGCAGTTATCCGTATTGGATGTGGCCGGTAACGCGGAGGTTTGGCAACACGCCGCACGGTTAGATGCATCGGTTGAAAAGCACCATGCCAATATGCATACCATATGGTAATGGTCTTATTTATTAGGGGGCACATGCCGCACATCATTTCATGACAAATTATGAAACAGTTTCTACAAGAAGCTTCCTCAAACACCAAGAGGTTATAAAGAAGCTCTAACTAGTCTAGCAACACATAAGTACTAGTTCAAGCAGAAGATAGATCATACAACTAGAGTTACAGACACAACATTCTGTCTAAACCGTAAACACATTCAGAAAGGTAGGTCCCCCATCAAGCATCTTCATACGCCGCACTACGAAATAGAACTGATGGTGCCTTTCACTTGCCCTTGACACCAGTCCTCATATCATTAGATATGGTTCTCAAACTTTCTGCGGCTCAGAGTCCTTGGCTTCCCTAGTGACTGAGGACCTACGATCTCTAGCATCCCCTCCAGCTCCTCGAGCATAGACCTCTTTGCATTGCGAACCATATAGTCTGGTCCCTGTAAGCACAAAACATTCACACATGGCAAAAGATCAAAGCATTTCATGGCACTTAATCTTCCAATTTATAGAGCCCATGATAAAACAATATATATGTACAGTATTCTTTGTTTTTTTATGGCTGTTAGATGCTTTTTCTTTTCTTTTTAAGAAACTACCCTTACGTAGCTATCAACAAATGTGTTATTGTTTAGAGTTTATTCTGATGAAGAATTGGGGGAAGAAGAAAGCTAGAAAATATTTTTCTGGTGTTTTCATCCTTCTTCACTTACACCTAGATTATCTTACATGGAAGTACTGTATGATAGCCATGTTGTTGCAGGTATTGATATCCATAAATTCAGTCAGGACCCTAAACTAGACTATCGGAAGAAAATTGGGTGTGGTTTACTGTCATGTCTACACTGATGATTTCATCAATCAAATAACGTTTGGTAGTAAACAACATTGCTGATAAACGCGTAAATAACAACACATGCATTGGCATGGTTACCAATCGTCACCCATAGTAATAAATAAAAATAACTATATAACAAGAAGAAATTGTCTGGAATGCAAAATTTTTATGGGGGCCACTTGTTAATGAAAAACGGCATGATCAGAAAGGGTGATGAGCTTAATACCTCAAGGGCATCAACAGTGGCGAGCAGGGTAATGATTTTGTCGGCAAACCTCTGACGCTCTTCAGAGTCATGCGAAATGCGGCAGCGGTAAGAGATGTTGTAGAACAAGGACCTAATGTCCTTGAGCTTGGCCTTGGCCACCGCCAGATGACGGAGGCAGCGCAGCACTTGCGAGCGGTTGGCTAGGTGAGCCCGGTAGTTCATCTGGATCAACAATGCAGCATCCTGCGGGGACAGCTGCTTTCTCTTGCCCTTGGCGTAGCTGCTTGCAAACGCCTTGAGAAAAGCAGTGTTGTGTTGTCAGTACAGCGCACACGAAAATTGACGATCTACTATCTGTTACTAGCAATTGCTAATCACATTTATGGGTATGGCTTCCCTTACAAAATGCCATCGAAAATACTCCTCCGTTTCAGTTTATAAGTTGTTTTGATTTTGGTAAAAGTCAAACTATTTAAATTTGATCTAGTTTGTAGAAAAAGGTAGTAACATTTTTAACCCAAAACAAAATTATTATGAAAATATATTCAATTATTGGTTTGATGGAACTAACTTAGTACTGTAAATATTATTATGTTTGTCCATAATCTTAAAGTCAAAACGACGGAGGGAGTAGTAGTTAAGTACTCCGTATATTAGATCTTTGCATATCAGAAACATGACGGATTTGTGCAAATCGGTGCGCAAACCTCACGTCGCAAGCTTGAGATAACAAGCTGCTACTCCTAGATCTGAAACTCTGAATAGGAAAAATCTAGGACCAAGTCCAATTGAATAAATAAATAATGAAATAAATGTAGAGGAGAAGATGTGACCTTGTTGATGGCGACGCATCCGGCAGTGTTGTCGTCGATCTCAACGATCTGAACATTACACTTGTTCGTCTTCTTCTTCTCCTCCTTGGCAGAAGTATCCTTGTTGTGCTGCTTGACCTTGTTTTCTGCTGTCTTGTCTGCCTTGTGGTGGTGGTCGTCGTCCCCGAAGACCTCCTCGACGGAGTAGGCGTGCGACCATGGGTGGAGGAAGCCCTTGCCCTTGACCTCCTTGGCCCACTTGAGCTTGGTGGCGCCGGCGGCGGAGGCCTTGGACTCCCACTTCCACTTGCGGTCGAAGCCATCGTCGTTGGGGGTGTCGATCTGGGCCTCCCACTTGAAGGTCCGGTCGCCGTCGGGCTTGTCGTGGGTGGTCCACTTGATCTTCCTGCCGGCGGATTCGGCCTCGTAGGTGTACTTGCTGCGTGGGGCGGCGAGCTCAAGCGCGGAGACGCGGTGGGCGAGGGAGTGGTGGAGAAGGAAGGGATCGCGGAGGGCGGGGCAGGAGGTGGTTACAGGTGGGGTCGGGGTTGGGAGGAAGAGGTCGAGATGGTGGTGGAAGGCGGCGTCGAGGTCGTAGGAGGAGGTGAAGCCGAGTGGGCAAGACGATGAAGGAGGAGAGGTGAAACCGAGTGGGCATGAGGAGGAGGGAGGGAAGAAAAATGGGTGGGTGTCGTCGAGGAGGAAGGAGGAGGAGGAGGTTGGGAAGGTGGGGAAGAAAGGGTGGTCGTCGGCGGCGAGGAAGCGGAAGAGGTGGTGGCTGCCCCCCATGGCTGATGGCGTTCGTGCAAGTCTTGGCAGTGTGGACTGTGAATGAGGAGGAGCGCAACTATCGCCGCATCTCCATCGATCGATCGATCGTGTGAAGCTGAAGCATGGAAGGGAGTGGGGAGGGCCCACATGTCTGTCTGCCACGTGTAGCACGTAATCAGTCAATGGTCGTTTCCAACCAGCACGCCACGAGCACTCACGCAGAGCACTGCTCCCTCCGTTCCAAAATAAATACTGTTTTAGCTCTATTCATGTTCAACGTTTCACCGTTCGTTTTACTTAAAAAAAGTTTATAATTAGTATTTTTGTTGTTATTAGATGATAAAATATGAATAATACTTTATGTATGACTAATTTTTTTAATATTTTTTAAATAAGATGGATGGTCAAACCACTAAACACAGATATTTATGGCTGTACTTATTTTAGAATGGAGATAGTATACATGAGGGAAAGGATGGAATCCCGATGCGGCGCGGATGTCTTGCGATCCGCCGTCTCCTGTCCTGTGGACTGCACACGATGCCATGCGCATACGCAGACGCAGAGAGCGCACCACGATTTGTTCCTTCCATGCCGCGGTTTCTTCTCTTGGGCGTGTATTGTTGCACGATTCTTCTCCTATGAAGAGTTGCTAGCCATTGGGAGGCCCAGCCCGCTCTATATCATCGCTGCCTTTTCCGGCCCAGCCCATCATAAATAATCCTACCGGCCTGGCCCAACTCCTTTCCTTCCACCGCACTGCACTTGTCATGAAATTTTGGGCCAAAAGATTGACGTCCGCCCCACCAAGTTCGTTCGCCCACTGACAGCCCATTAATTAAGCAAGGAATGCGCGGCTCGTTCGTCCGGATCAACAGCCCATTCAGCTTGCTTGCTTGCTCATCCGCCCCAACAAACTTTGTAAATTATTTACAGCTACCAAAAATTGGTAAGATTGATCAAGGCAATCAATCACAGTGTTGTTCACGAGTGCTCGACAATAAGTACTTGTTTTTTTCTTCTAATCATTAAAAAGTTCCCTGGTTCGAAAAAAATGACAATACTAGTAGTTGTTGATAGACAGCACATTATATTGCACACACATACTACAGTCGAGTCGATCACTCTTGTAGTGATCAATGAATCCTTATTATTGTAGCTAGCTAAGTACGGAGTAGGTACTTTAATTAATTCCGTGACGAGACGACGACGACGATGATAATAATAAGATTTATTAGAGGTCGAGCAGCTGGCAGTTCTCCCAGAGCGTCTTGGCGGAGCGGCGGAGGCGGCGGGCCTCCTCCTCGGTGAGCTCCATCTCGGCGACGCCGAGGACGCCGGCGCGGCCGAGGCGGGCGGGGAGGCTGAGGAAGACCTCGTGGTCTTGGGGGATGCCGTGGAAGCCGGAGGCGAGGACGGAGACGGGGTGGATGCGGTGCTGGTCGCGGAGGAGGGAGGCGGCGAGGCTGGCGACGGAGTAGCCGATGGCCCAGGAGGTGTAGCCCTTGAGGCTGATCACCTCGTACGCGCTGTCCACCACCGCTCGCCGGATTCCCTCCAGGGCCTCCTCGTCGAAGCTCTGGTGGCTCTCCCGCAGCGACTTGAGCACCGGCATCCCGGCCACGCTCATGCTCGACCATATCGCCACCGAGCTGTCCCCGTGCTCTCCCACCATGTACGCCTGCATTTTTTTATTTTTCATTCATTATTTTGTCAATTTCCTCAACTAACATGTCACTAATAATGTCTAGTCAATAATAATTAGCACTATGATTAATTGTTCAATAGAACCCTAATATCACCACTATTTAATTAATCGTGGAGCGATGAAATGTTAGGCCCAATTTAAAATGGACTTTTTCGCCCCGTAACTATTCAGTGTTAATCACTACTGATGCACCTTCACATCTTTCTCTCTGGTTGGTTCAATAATAAAAATGCCGTATTACATCATAATAGATTAGACTGTTCTTTCTGATAGTCATTCTAAGATTTATTCTCTCCATTTGTTTAATGCTGGAGCTGCGTTTCGTTTCTTAAAGAGGGACCAACTCATTTTTAGCTAGTAAATGGTGTATTTGATGCAAAAGTTTCCTATATACAAATTATTTTATATATAAAAAACTAATTTTAAAATTTGTAGTAACTAATATTCGATTAGTCATATGATAATAACTTTGTCTTGTTGGAAATTTTAGCCAAAACGTTCTCCCGTATGCGGATCCTAAGTTGTATTATTCCACATATAGTAGCTAGGAGTATCAACCCAAGGCATTCGATTCTATTCAGTTGAATCTTAATAATATCATATCAGCACTAACTAAGCATCTACTTGTACTACTAATATCTTTGGGCTTTTATCAAGTTGTCAGAAGCATGTGTTCGCTCTTGTCACATGTGTGCAGGAAGCTAGTCATCCATGGAAATAGGATAGAGGCTAAAGGCTGCCATGTCATCACATGTGGGTGGGCAGTGACACCACCACTCAGCCAACCATATGCTTTAGCTAGGCCCCACACCACATGTCACTTTGTCGCAGAGAGAGAGAGAGACAGCAACAATGGCCAATGGACAATGGGCAATGGCAATGGCAGTGGAGGAGAGAGAGAGAGAGAGAGAGAGGGGTAAGGTGTTGACCTGGACATCCTGGGCGTTGACCTGGAGGTGCTCGGCGAGGAGGAAGCGGAACCTGGAGGAGTCGAGGTTGGTGCCGGAGCCGATGACGCGGCTCGCCGGGAACCCCGACAGCTTCCACGCCACGTACGTCAGCACGTCGACGGGGTTGGAGACGATCAGCAGCAGCGCCTCCGGCGAGTGCTCCGCCAGCGCCGGCACGATCTTCCGGAACAGCGCCACGTTCCGCTGCAGCAGGTTCAGGCGGCTCTCCCCGGGGATCTGGCGCGCGCCGGCCGTGACGATGGCCAGGTCGGAGCCGCGCGTGACGGCCAGGTCGGTGTCGGAGACGAGGCGGACGCGGGGGAGGAACGCCGCCGCGTGCTGCAGGTCCAGCATCTCCCCGCGCAGCTTGTCCGGCACCGCGTCCACCAGCGCGATCTCGTCCGCCATGTCCCGGGTCAGGATGGTCTGCGCGATCGCCATCCCCACGTTGCCCGCGCCGATCACCGATATCTTCGTCAGCCGACGCCGGTGCGACGTCGGCGTCGATCCGCCGTCCGCCACCGGACGGAAGAACCCCGACGACGCGCCCTCCGCGTCGAACCCCAGCTCCGACAGAGACGAAGCCTTCTTCATGTCGCGAGACCGAGATCGAGATCGAGATCGAGATCTCCCTCCCTCACTCACTGGATGAAAGGCCAACGGCGATGTGGATCTCTCCTGAAAATGGAAATGGAAATGATCGATGGTGGTTTTGTGGCTCATTCCATGGAAGTTCTCCTCTTTATAGAGAAGAGGTCGCTCTGGAGACAAAACCGCTACACTACAGACGGCGGTTTTCCAAACCGCTCATGCTGATTTGACTCTCAAATATACTCACACAAGATCTAATGATGCTGACAACAATTTCTTCTTCAAAATCAAAAACTAAGGCGTTGATGGTTTTGTTCACCGGCCCTAATTTATAGGGGTGCAAGGTCTAATAATATCATCACATATTTTAAACTGGTATCGAGAATGTCGATACACGCTAACCATATAATTAATTAACTCATACACTGCGTTTGTACATGCTGACGTGTTTGCTCGTCTTGATCCTTTCCGTGTTGTTACACTGTTTAATCACAAACCCAAAAACAATATATAACTCAACACAGCATGAACTGTTGTACCCGCATTCTACTATATCTCTCCCTTGTAAAATTGACGACGGTCTACAAAGGTTGCTAAGTTGATTCCATCAATTTGTGCCCTACTACTACTGCTCTACTGTTCTGTACAGTATTTGTGAAGAAATCTCACTGCCTATCATCATATCGCGTGTTTCTCTATTTAAAAAGATGCCGGCCCGCTTATCGGTCAAAAGTGCGCAAATTAGTACAAACAGATAAAGAAAAACCACTCATCGTGGCACATTGGATATATCTAATGCAGTATACCATTCTGCTCTTTGGATCTCCTAGCTATCCTATCTACCACTAATATATTTTCTCGAAATAGGGTTACATTTCCTTTACCTATACTTAAGCGAAACAGTAGTAGATTAATAGTAGCAGTAAGTCATTAGTACTACTTTCCGCAACGAATGACCGATCCAAATCTGGCACGCTGTCAAAGAAACACTTAATTTGGTACGGATGTTGATGGAAAACTGTGCATCATGCATCTTTCCCGGAAGCAACCCTGTCCTGGAACCGGTGGCCGTTTGCTGGTTTTGCTCTTGCTTCCGGCGTTTCTTGGAGGATAATTATGCTATGCTATCGAAATTATCAAAAGCGGAGCTATGAAAAGCTCAGCTCCTTATGAAATCGGTTCCATTTTTCATCTCCTCCTTTTTCCAAGTTTTTGACCTTCTAGTCTCCCTTCGCTTTCTAGCATTCCGTTCCATTTGACGTTCAGAATTGCGTGTTGGATTTGGGATTACTAGAGCGATTCATTTCCTTTTGATTAGAAGCTTCTTCCATAAGAACGCTGAAATGCATACTGCGAGGGACAAGATTCGTCTTACCTTCTCGGTCCTGCAGCTTCAAAGAATGACAACCAATCAACGCACATAGGAGTAGCTCAAGAAATATGAGACGCACTTGTGCCAACTCACGTGGAAGAAAATAACAATGCACCGACCAAGCAGACAATACACGATCAAACTTCCCATGGGCAGCCAAAAAAGAAAATCAGTGACTTGGAGGAGAAGAACACACAGGCATATTCTTTCTTAACAAGCTTCCTTTGTTTTATTGTACTCCATTAAAGGCCCAAAATTAAACCAGCACATCAAACATGAAAGTGAAAGAAGCAAATGCATGATTTATTATGACCAATAATCTACCTCTCTACACAAAAGCTTAAGAAACAGTATAAGCCAAACTCCCCAAGATTGCCAATTTATTCCGACAGATCCTTCTGCGCCTCTTGGTTTTGCACTATGAAGGGGAAAAAGAAAAGGGACAAATCGTATACAGGCTATACTGCATTGTTTCCCGGGAATTTACTCTCTCCTATTATCACACTTGCCGAGGGTAAACCCACAAAAAGGTGCTAAAAATGCTTGTAAGTTGATCCTCCTAATTCCCAGTATAACTGGAACGAAACAAACAAACAAAAAAAAAAAAGATAAACAGAAAAAGCTTTTAATCCAAAAACCAGGTCATTCTGTCTATGGTTATGTGCTCTTGGTTTTCGGGTCCTCCTTGACAGAACACCGTGCCGGTATTATACAAAATGAGATAGCACCACTCTGCGTTATTCGAGCACATGAGAAGAATAGTTTTGCTGATCTTTAACTTCACAGTAACATTGAGTTTGGATTCTCGATATAGCCCTTGAATGCTTTCAGAAATTCTGCGCCGATAGCACCTAGAGAAAGCACACATGAACAAAGTTATTTTCTAGCCTATGGTCCGTGGAACTATCATGTATTCAGATAAGGCTTAAGAGTATACCATCAATAACCCTGTGATCACAGCTCATTGTTGCCGACATGAAGGAACCAAACTCATACTGGCCGTCTACGCTGCCAGGTATCACCCTCTTCTCAGCTGTCCAAACAAAAAAAAGGCCATTAAGTAAATAATGACACCCTATGTAAGCATCACAAGAACACTGCAACGTGAATGGACCTTCTTAGCAGAAGTTTATCTAGAATGTAGAAACGTAGAATACAGAAGCGAAAGGATACTACTCTACTACACCTTGAATTCTATGCTTAAGCCCTGTTTATAAAAGGCTAAATGCTACTAAGCAGTTGGCACTCTGTAACATCATGCCAAATTTCTGAGTAGAAGCCCGACTTAAAAATAATAGGATGGGGCAACAAAGATAATATGCTTCTCAAAAGATACTAGAAAGAAATGCAGATAATACAGGATGCTACCGTTATTATTACACAAACATATTAGCATGACTTACCAGTACCAATGGCCAAGATTGCTGACTGAGGAGGATTTATGATGGCACAGAATTGTTTGATTCCGAAAGGACCTCCTAGGTTTGATATGGTGAATGTGCCTCCCTGAAAAGCACCAGAATTTTCAAGGAAAAATGATGTTGTCTCATGCTTATATTAGCTACCATGCGATCCATATACCTCATAATCTTCAGGTTTTAAGCTGTTATCCCTTGCTCTTTGAGCCACCTGCTTCACCTCCTCAGCAATTGTACCAAGTCCCTTCTTGTCTGCATCCTGAAACACAGGTACAAGCTAGAAACCAATGTTTTTTTTTTCATAAATAGACAAGTTCAGATTACTAACCCTAATTACTGGAACAAACAACCCATGCTCAGTCTGTACAGCAACATTGATGTTCACGTTGTGGTATCTGCATGAGAAATAAATTTACCATAATCACCTTCTTGTCAACATAATTCTAATCCCAGGATACATGCTCCATGACAACTTACTGGCGGATAAAATCACTCATCCACGAGCTATTACACTGAGGGACCTTTCGAAGAGCCAGAGCTGCAGCCTGCACATCAAATTAAGATCAATTCAGATCTGGAGGTCAGGAGAAAATTAACAGTCTGTGAACTGATATACATCATACACCCAATCTGCGACAACTCAATGGTTGGTAGACATAAGAAACAAGACAACGGCAATTACCTTTATAACAAGATCGTTAATAGATATCTTCTTACCGCCAGATGACTCTTGCAACGGATTCAGTTCCCCTCGCAACCTGGATTAGATTGAAATAAAGAACTATTTTAAAAAGCTACAAAACCAGCAGTATGGAATTGAATCATTACATAGGTTTCCTACGTAATATAGGATTGCTTTAAATTACAAAGCTAGGCTTCAACATACTTGATAAGATTATCAACACGGGCGTCAACTGTCAAGTAATAATGAGGAATAGTTTGTTTAGAGCTTAGCAGGCGGTTTGCAGTAACCTGTGAAGAATAGAAGATAATACACTATCAGACCAATAGCATCGGCTAAAATCAACCTAACAAGATTCTGTATCATTGAAATTTACCTTTCTTATCTGAGTATTAGGAACATCAGTGTAACTTAACACTGGAGCCGCAAGAGCTTCCCTTTTGCCACCCTTTGCTACAGAAGCTTTGTTAATAAAAAATGATAGTTAGATGCTGATTGAATTCTCATACAGAATAAAAGCACAGCAAATCTGACATACATAACAGGCTACTGACAGCCACACATTTAACTTGAACCTTGGCAAGCTCAAGCAAATTACATTAATATTACTTTGGATCAAACTAGTGCTGCTACTAACACAGTGTACACAAATAAGCATAAGTGCAAAACTGAGTCAGATAAATAGCCTCTTTTTTCTTCTGAAAACTTGATATACTGGTCCAGTGGATATTTGAATTAAGTGATCAAATAGTATCTGAATATGGTTATCTTAGAATGGATATGATAGCCAACCACAAAGATATTGAGTGATACAGCTTGTTTTCTTGTGATTGAGCCTTAAAGATTGAACAAGAAGACAGCTGGCAAGGGGAGGACACCCCAATAAAATTCGACATTATGAGTCCACCATTCAGAATTAGCATGAGATGTCCAGGAGCACACATGACTAGCTACAAAATGAGGGCTTCCCCAGCGGTTTCTCTAAAAAAACTAGGAAGTGATATAGTTGAAAATAAATTAATCTATAGTCATTGGTAAATATATAAAACTAGTTAATTGCATTTTTCCACGCAGATTTCATCATTAAGGGAGGAGAAAGAGAGAGAGAAGGGGGGTGGAGGGGACAAGAGAAAGGGCATACCCAAGTAATCTTCAATGTCCGCCTTCAAAATTCGCCCATCAGGACCAGTTCCCATTACGCTTGACAGTGGAACCTGTTTTAGGCAGCAGAGTCTTGTGTTTATTAAGTATGATTCAATAAAATCTACCAATTAATAGCCTAGATAGCTAACACGAAAAAAAAACTACATTGTTATCTTCTGCCAATTTTCTTGCAAGAGGGCTGGAGAATATTCGACCCCCTGGTTGAGAAGCTTCTTCAGTCTTTGGGGCTTTCGGCTCAGGAGTCCTGGAAGGCTCTGTCTCCTTCACCTTTGGCTCTGCAGGCTCAGGCTGAGCCTTCGGTTCAGAAGGGGCTGCAGGTGCAGCTGAAGTTGAAGGTTTATAATCCTTAAACTTCTCGAGGTCACCCTCTTCTTCCACAGTTACAGCAATGATCTAAAAGGAACAGTGGGGCCATAAATCAACCAAGATTACGTCAGAAAAATTTATAGGCAGAGGCAATTGTAATAATCATATTAGTAAAATGAGAGTCATAAATTGGTTGTTCTTTGATCAGTAAATTTTTACCTCACCAACTTTGATCTCTTTGGCACCATCTCCATGAATGATCTTAGCGAGATAGCCCTCTTCCATGCACTCCATCTCTACAGTGGCTTTATCCTAGTCAGCAGGAATGCATTCAAAGGATATTTAGCTTCTACTGCAGCTTAATAGAAGTAACTGGCTAACTGCATAACTAAAAATAAATCTAAACAATATATGGCATGTAGCCTTACATATTAGAAAACTTACCGTCTCCACCTCACAGAGAACTTCACCAGGTGAGACCTTATCTCCTTCCTTCTTCAGCCACCTTGCAATGTTCCCCTACAGACAATACAAGTGTAAGGTGTAATACTTCTGGTGTTAAAGGTGTAACACCGATGGATGCAATTCAAGAAATACAGATAAGGAGCAACGGTTTTTTTTTTTTTTTTTTTTTTTTTTTGCATAACAGATACCTCAGTCATTGTAGGAGAGAGTGATGGCATCCCAATTTCCTGATGTGGTGGCAGGTCTGGAATAAGCAAATTGCGTCAAGAATTAAGAGAGCTAACAGAGGACCTTACTTTACATGCTCTGTAAGGAACCATTGATTGGAGTTACATAGAAAATTTTAACATAGTAACCAAAACAATGGGGAGATGTGGTGTGAGATTGGGATATACTTATTTTGTAGCAAATAACCTAAATGCTTATATAACACATACAAAAAAAAAGTTTTGAAAATTCAACAGAGATACAGATGTGGAGAAAAATATCCAAAAAAAAAGTAGCAGAATAGAGGATCACATGCATGAAACAATTGGTACATGGGAAGATGGGATAAAGTGAAGCAAATAATAGAACAAAAAGAAGGATGGCAAAAAAACAACATTGTAGATAAGTGCAAAAAAGATCAATAAAAAACTGAGGAGCTGCTATGCGATATCCTGTTTTTTTCCCCCAAAAAACGCAGGAGAACTGCGCTTCATTTCATTAAGAAGAGAGAAATATTTATAAAGAAAGGGTCAAGGAACCCCTCCCACCAAGAACACTTCCCAAAAAGCATCACACATAAGTGAGGCCCAACCAACAAACCCACTTAAGACTAACTAACTGCTGGGATAAGTACCTGCACTGCTTGAGAAAGATCTTGCTGAAGACACCTGTCCACTGGGAAAAGAAACAGGAAAAGAGGAATATTACCAAGATGCAATGGAAATTAGAACTGTCATGGGGTCATTTCTTCTGGTAAAAGAGCACTAAAGAGCAGAGAGGCATATCTCAGGGGCCTTACAGAAGATGTCAGTAATTTTTTTATGGTTTGTCTTAGCTCAATGTTCAAGTATTACTAGTTCATATTCTCTTGTTTCAAGGGTGGTTCTCTAATTCAATATATTCCTACACAGCCATATAAGCTAACAATAGCATAGCAGAAAACAAAACATACCATGACAATGAACCGTTGAGACCGGTAATAGTGGTTGGGATACAATTGTTAGGTGCTCTTCTACAAGCATATCTTCCATTTAGTCCTCCTAGTGACACCTGAAAAGATAAAATGACAAACTAGACAATCAGGATATGACAATAGGGATCTCAGAATGCGGATTATTTTTCATGAACATAACCTTGAAGGTCTCAAGCTCTTTCCCAGGCTGCTTGCACTGAGGGAATCTGGCGCCACCAATTCTTTTCTCAACACCTGCAGAAACCAAAAGCACGGGTGACAATGAACAACAGAAACTTCTCTCTGTAAAGATAAGCTGCCACGTGACAAAAATAGCTGCTGTCTGCACTGGAGGATATGAGCGTAGTTAAACTAAGTCAACGGCAAATGACACCTTAATAAATAAAAATGATGATATTGGCTCAGGAAGCCAAAACATGTTTGGTCGAAGGTACGGAAAATAACGGAGTGGAGAGGTAAAAAAGATGAGAAAGCATTGTGCTTGTGTTAAAATAGTTTGTTTGTACAGATTTTAGTGTAAACAATTGATAATTTGCCTATATTAATTAGATTACAGTCCAGAATACATAATTGATGAATGCCCCATATTCTTGTGAAACTGATAATATGTAGGTGCAAAAGAAGAAGCACCTCTGGAGGATCCAGGATAACTGATACAAGATACAAAAGTTGTATTCTGATTAAATTGAAGTGAGAGTGCAAAGCACCACATCAGTTTGAACGATGATGACAATGCAGGACTTATAAGCAGTGACCACAGCCGCAGCAGAATTACATAGATTACAAACAGAAGATACAATTAAACAAGAGAAATAAATAATGAGCACAGAAAATTAGTAATGTGAAAGGGCATCTCCAGATTGGTTGAACAAACAAACAAACAAACAAACAAACAGACTGCATGCATATACTCCAGTAAATCAATTGAGAAAAAGAGAAAAAGGCTACTAGTACAGCACATACCAGCAGCAGCACTTCCCTTTGTGGGAAAGGATGCAGAAGCAGCGGAGAAGTAGCGTACAAGAGCAGACCGATCATAATCTAGAGCATCACGTAGAGTCCGCAGCTGCAGTACAAAAGTGAGAGCAGTAGATTGGAATGTGAGCCATCTGCAGTAGGAATATTAGATTGGGAATCTGAAGGGAATCTGGTGATGTTCCGATCGACCTGGAATGGCACAAGCACGACAGATCGGAACAAGATGCGTTCGGTGTTGGGATGAGAGAATGCTGCGGAGAATTAAACAAGAGATGGAGGAGAGGGGAGAGGGAGAGGAAGGAACCTTGCGGGAGTGGCGGAGGAGGTGCGCCGCAGACATGGCTGGCTGGCGAAGGGGGCAATGGGAGTGGCGCCTGGGTGGCTAGGGTTTGGGTCTCTCCTCCTCGATCGATCGTCCCCACGATCCCCTGCGGCTCGGCGGCGGAGGGCAGCGGGAGAGAAGAGGAAGGTCGGGTCGTCAGGTCGCGACTTGTCTTGTCTTCTCTCGTCGAGGGAGGGGAGGGGACTACTTGTTGGGCCGAATTAGCAGTCGTCATCATCATGTTTTTCGACTTGACTTGCCTACCTCCTCACCTCACCATTTTTTTTCTAATTTTTAATTTCTTTCATTTAATATTTTAAAAATTCGTTTTGTAAATTTACAGATCTAGACGCCTCATGCTCTTTGAGAGGACTTTTTTTTATCTGGCAGATGAGTGTTGGCTCCGTCTAACAGCAGCCTAAAAAAGAGGGTGTTCATATCAGACGGAGCCCTTTTGCCCATTGAAAATGTGTTATTTTTTTTTTACTGAGGAAAGGCTACCCGCAAAATATTGGTATAAGGGTGGCCTAGATTTTTCTATCTTATCAAGCAGATTTACAAGCGTCCTCCTCCTATAAAAAAAAAACCCTTTGGGAGGGCGGGAAAGGAGTAACAACAGTTATATGCCACATCATTCTCTAACAGAATGTTTGATGTTTTTTAAAGCCCGTTTACACTCCCAAATGGCATGAGGCATCCAGATCTATAAATTTTTGAAACAAAAGATTATTTTTAAATATTTTAGTGAAAATAAATAAAAAAATGCCCTCAACTTTTGGTGATTCCTACCAATCTCTCTACTCTAGTAGCCTACTCCCTACATCCTAAAAACTCAACCTAGAATATATTGCAACTAAGATGGGATTGACCCATCCTAAGACTATGAACCTGTATGAACCTGGGCATCATAGTCTATCCTAGGTTGCAATATATTGAGACGGAGGAAGTATCTTAGAATAACCAATTAAAAAAACTTAAAACAATTATCCAGATTCTTTGCCCTCAATTTCTGTTATAGATTTTCTTTGGAATGAAGGAAATAGTGATCTATTCTTCCTCTCCGGCTTTAGAGAGAGCCTTTGGTTACCAACACACAGCACAAATTAAACTACCAGATGAATCACATCAAACCAAACCACCACATGATATTGACCTCTTTCATCACGCATGCTGGGAAACAAAACAAAAAGGATGCTACTTACTCCAGTATTGATTGATCCATCGGTCGACTCCAAAGAATAATATTATCATCATCATGGTATAGGAACATTACAGTAAGTATAACAACACTCTACGCAGTCAAAAGCTTTCTTCTTTCTTACACTAGAATATCCAGACACATCTTGACCTCTCCCTCTCTTCTATCCTTCTCCAAAATTATGAAGAAAAAAAATGATAATAATACAATGACAAAAAAGGATGTGGGGCGGATGAATTCCCAATTCTCTGCGTCTTCAATGAATTATAATATGGGGGCAGGGCTGGGGCTGGGCTGGGGTGGATTATCTGTACAATGGTGTCCACATGCTCTCTGCTTCTCACATGTAAAAAAGGACATCCGACTCTTTATCCCCTTCTCTCTAAACCCATAATAACCAACAATACCTACAAAATCTCCCAAAAAAACAACTGTTTGTACGAGTACAGGGCGGCACACCTTGCTTTACTTCCCCATCCCACAACTTTGTGCAAGACAGGAGATATCCATTTCACTTGTGGCATTCCCTTCATTTACTGTAAAACATTTCCTCTCTTTTTCCCTCCCTCCCTCCCTCCTCTAGGGGGTTTGCTGAGAGGATCAAGGTATTTTACCCAGGTTGTTTCTATAAAATCATGGGTCATACTGAGCAGTCGCAGCATATCAGAGCTCAACCTCATGAAGATCCTCTGTCAAACTGTTGAACTGAACAGATGAGTTGCTGTTGGAACGACTATGTGACTGCTTCCCAGGCATGAGGGGCGATGGCATGGTCTGCTGGTCAGGAGATCTAGCACCTGCCACAGCATTAATTTGTTCAGAGTAAGTTCCACTCCACGATGCTGCTCGTGATCTTGAGAATGAGCTGCTGTTACTTCCCGATGATAATCCGGATCCATTGTTCGGGGTAGTGATGTTATCCATGCTCGGATACCGCTGAATGGTAGGCACCATCAGTGGTGCTGAAAATTGTGTTGCTGGTGGGGGTGAAGAAAATGACGTTTCAGCTGGGGGTGAGGATGAACGCTCATCTGGACGGAAAGTTTCACCATGTGTTTCCGCTGTTTGGTTAGGCATCTGCTCTGCAGCAACAACAGCCGCAGTGGGCACAAAGAATTTGGCACCACTGGGTGGTGTCACAGATGCAACAGCTGGCTTGTTATAGGATGGGACTGCTCCTCCTCCTCCACCCTTGTTGAATGTGTCCACATATCTAAAAATAAACATAACTTTCCTCTGGTCAATATTTTATAGAATATAGAGAAAGACATGAGCAAGTGGCAGAATTATTAGATTACCTGGACCGGACACCCATCCGTCCACGGGCAGAAAACTGGTTCTGGCTTGGCGGAATTGGTGGCATTCCCGAACCATGCTCTGAAGAAGTTGAAGATTTCCCTTCCATGAATCCATTGGGAGTATGACTTGCACTCATGGGGCCATTTAATTTATAGTCTACCACACCATTCTGGAATGAGGGTTTTGATGGAGGTGGAGGGAGAGGAGGCTCCTCGGCAGGAATCTCAGCACCTTCCTCCACCCATCGCTTTAGCTTTTCGTCATAGTAAAACTTGTTTTGTTGCCCTAATTTAGCCTTCAAGACATAGGAAGGATCTCAGTATTAGCTTTACTATATGGAAGAGAAACTGAACAAAAGTGGAGTGGCTCCAATTCAATAGCTCAGTTAAAGTACCTGCCGGTGGGATTTTGAAACAAATCCCATTGTCTTCTGTAGTGTGGAGCCTAACCAACCAAAGCGTGAACTACCAGATCCTGGAGCAGTACTCTGTGTGCTGTCCGATCCAGCACCCTGTTATTTTTCAAACAAACGGAAGAATTAGAATTTTATCACTCGGCATTCACTAATCAGAACCTGCTGTCTTTATAAGTGTCTACCTCAGCCGAGGGCATAATTACCTGTTTCGGGGTTCTGCCGAAGTCCGGTTCAGAAACACTTCTGTTGTGTGCAATCTTCCTGCCACTATCTGACATCTCACTCATAGACTGCACTGATGCAGATGGCATTAACGATGACATGGTCATTACTGATTGGCTATTTGCAAACTTTGTAGCCCCAGGTGCAGTGTAACTCTCCCTATCACTAACAGCACCCTGTGGCAATGGCGGAAGTGGAGCAGAAGGTGTACCCATCATGCGCGATATAGATTTATCGAGTGAGGTGAAAATCTTTCCAACTAATTTTGCAGGGGCAAGGTTTGTGCCATATCCACCCTAAACAATAGCAATCAACACAAGTGCATTAATAGGGAGAGGGAGGAACTCAGCTACATTGCAAAACAAGCTGTAAGGATTTACCTGCTGGTGAGTGCGTATCCTGTCCTCCAGGGTGGAAAATAATTGCTTCCATGCTTCCAATTCTGGGGCACGGCCAGAGGCTTTCAGCACCTTCATAGATGCTTGACAGTACCTTTAAGGAGATTCAAATGGGTCATAATGTGAAAGCAGGAGTTTAGGTATAGCATTGAAATCATTTGCTGGCCATGCACAAATCAACAACATACCTCAAAGAATCAGCAACCCTTCCCACTTCCGCAAGCATGTATGCATATATCAGCTTATATGGCTGAAAGGGTAGCAGGATATATTGAGAATTACCAAGCACCTTCGCATATTCATAAATCTCTGTCCTCTGTTATCGCATTTCAAAATATTAGTTCAGAACAGTGGACAGCAGAGTAAAAAAAAATGAAGCAACAGGTTAGCGGTTACACACAATCTTGCATTTCCAGTCTATGTATCTATGCAATAATTGCTTATAAAACACTGAGACAGTATGCTTGCATTAACTAATCATTAAAAAGCAAAAGATAGAGCTTCGAGGGAAAATTGCACTAAGATTCAATATATTTACAGGTAATGGGTTAATGGCTAGCAGTAATATACCTGAATGGCTTCAGGGCTGGCAAAAGTTCGAGGGCACTTAAGGTGGTCTGCACCAAGGAGACATAACCTTGCACTTTCAGAGTAAGGGTCAATATTTAACTCAGCAACTAAATAGCACGAATGAGCAGCTGCAACCTGTATCAAAAGGCATATAAGGTACTTGACCACAAAAAAGAAAGGGTTTAATTCTGCAAATACATATCATACAGACCTCATTTTTCTCTTTCCAAAGGCAATCTCCAAGATGGGTAATAACTAGGTCGTCACCTTTTGTCCTATTTGCAGTTATGATAGCCAAATTCTCCTCCCAGTCATCCAACATGCCATTAGGACTAGGCTGTGTGACAAAACAATGAATTATAAAGTGAGCCACTATTTAAACAGAAAGCCAATAACGAGGTGGTAGAACAGTAGAATGCATTATCAATGAAGCAAAACATTTTCTTCAAGAAAAAAAAAAAACCAAAGCACCATGACACTGCAGTAACAAAGAAATGAAAAGCCATTATTGTACAACAATATGGGACAGGCAAGTGCTATGAAAAGTTAAGAACAATTATTACTATTACATCTAACTACAGAATAATCCTACGACCAAAGTATCGCGCATCTAGAAAGTGAAAAATAATTATGTATTACCTCCATAGGCTGTTGAGAACCATAATTGCTACTGATGTTGTTGTCTGCATTAAAAACATCTGCAGGTTGTCCAGCAATGAGAAGGCACAATGTTCGCAAAGGTGACCCAGATAGAAAATGGCAGTGGGCCATTTTCTTCACAGTATCGACGTAAAACTGCACCACCGGTGGGGAAAGAAAAGATAAATAAAAAAAAATTAAGGAAAAGAAAACCTCATTGAAAATCAAGCAAACTATTCAAATGCAAACAAGAGAAGGCTATTAAGTCGAACAAACCTTATCACCAAGTTGCAAAGCAAGTATAATTGCAGGCCCCCACAGTTGACCTTCTTGGGCACACTGAAGGGCCTCTTTTCTTCTCCCAGAAACTAGAAGATTTTGGACCTCTTGTGCAACAGCCTACAAGCAAAGTAGCTGCCTCAACTGGGGACATTTAGGATTTAGCTAAATTTCACATCCATATAATATAAATGGCAATCACCTGCATCTGATTTTCAGAGGGAATATTCTTCATGCAACGGACATGGGATCCGAAATCGCCCATTTGAAAGCTACTTCTCTTACAAGATGAAAAGAGCTTAGTTACTGCCATTTCTGGACCGTCTGTGTCCTATTATTGAGAATTCAAATGAGTCAGAGATACAAAGGTGAAAGGACAAACAATGAAACAAGTACCCAAATTATCACACACGATGAGCTAAAAGGTAAACTGCTAATTCAGACATGTTCATCACATTAAAAAGTATTAAAAGCTTGCCCTCTGCGCCGTTATTACAACACTAAGAGTTGATTAACTGGAGCATTCATTATATCAGCCTCTGTTTTGGTAAAATACACTATAGATGCAACAAAAAAGAGCATGAAAGGCAGAAAGTACCTCATGTGATGGGTCAGAAGCAAAAGGTGAACGCAGTTTCCCATAGTGGTGGCATAGTATCTTCAGCAAAGAAATAAGCAACTTGCGAGGATCACCCCTCTGGAATTCACTAGTCGATGATTCATACAGTGCAATCATGTCATCAAGCCATTTGTTCACATCCTTTGATGCAGCGCTTCCCCCAACAAGAGGGCCAGGAACAGGTTGACGACATAAAGCATGGAAATAACTAAGTGCGCTACCGTTACTGGCGCTTAAAGCATCAGCTTTGTCCGTGACCACCTCTGATAAATTAAGAACTGATACTGTGCCACTAGAATTCCCCTTGAATTGCAAAATTAAAATAGAATATTTTAGTTACTTTAACATATACCATAATTTTGTTTGATGACTAAAAATATATCACACAGGAACTCTTAGCATACCTGATTCCCAGAGTCATAGTTTGTGGCCATTGAGTTGGTTTCTTTCATAAGTATAAGCTTGCCTCCAAACCCAAAAGCAACCAAAGCATGTGGTGGACGTCCAGCTGATGACCTCTCTTCATGTGGGGACTGCCCAAATTGCAAGTGTGAAGCATTTGGACCAAGAAATTGTTGCTGAGAGAAATTCTTGGAGTTATCAGCACTGAGATAACTGTTTGACAAAGGCACTTGGGGGTTTGTATGAGCTTGATTATGGCTTCCGTACATGCTCTCCATCGGAGCAAAGCCTTGACTATTTGCAACATTGTTGGCATCACCATAACCCTGGTTTGAAGAAGTCTCAAACCCCATGTAACTAGACTGGTGGCCTGTAGAAGGTAGGGATCCCGTGTAACCAGCCTGTTGACCTGAGTAAGGTTCAAATCCCTTGAAATTAGTTTGAAGGCCTGTAGAAGCTTCAAATCCCTTGTAACCAGGCTGCTGAACTGTGGAAGGACTGAATCCCTTGTAACCATCCTGGTTATGTGTGGATGGCTCAAATGCCTTGTAATCACCCTGGTGATTTGTGGAAGGCTCAAACCCCTTGTGCTGGTGGTGACCAGTGGAAGGTTCAAATGGCTTGTAACTGTTTTGGTTACCTGCTGATGGATCAAATAACTTATGACTTGTCTGGTGGCCTGTAGAAGGTTCAAACCCCTTGTAACCAGCCTGATGACCTGTGAAAGGTTCGAAGCCCTTGTAACCAGTTTGTTGACCACCACTTGCGGTGTAGCCACCCTGAGTACTTGACGAATCTAAGTTCACGTTGCCATAATGGCTTGTAGCGGTTTCAGCGGTGTTAAAACTAACTTGACTATTTGTAGAGGAATTGAAAGATTCAGAAATAGCATGCTGACCAAGGCTCTGGAAACTATCTGGCAGACTAGCTGTTGCACTTTCAGGTTGCATAGAGTTACTAAATGAATTTGTCTGCCACTGGCTCTGATAACTATAGTTATTAGAGAAAGAGTTATGTTGGGCCACCTGATTGTGGGCAGGAAGATCTTCGGTTTGTTTGACGCTATAATTTGTCTCAGCAGAAGAGGCAACGACACCATTGTTTGCTCCATCCTGAACAGCACTAGCTGTCACTGCCTGCTGGTACGACTCAAGCGATTGCCACTGCTGTGTGTTGGTATCAAAGTACCAGCCTGGGTACTCGGCGTAAAATACCATGTTTGGTGGGTACTCCGAGGTGCCACCCTGTCCCCATGTCGATACACTCCCTGTCGTCGTACCCTCCTCCGCAATTGTCTCTAGCGATGACTGTGTCGGATTATGCATGTAAGAAGCGGCAAGCTGCTGCTGCTGGATATTCTCAGTGCTGGTGTCCACCTGGGTGGCGTTACCGTGCGTATCAGTATTGTCAACTTGGTACCACTGCTGTGTCACCTCATCGTATTTCCACCCAGGATAAATGCTCTCCAAATACTTGGGATCTGTGGAGTCGAAAGCACCGCTTCCGCTCTGCTCCAGCTGCTGCTGCTGGGTATCGGTGTTCTGATCGGAGGTACCACCGAAAAAATCCTGATCTGTCACCTCGGCAGTCAAGCTCTGGCTCCCGCCAAAGATCCCGTGAGCTGATGCCCCCACGCTCCCAATGACGGAGGTCTGGAAGCTCTGGTTCCCGGCCATGGTCCCGAGAAATCCGTCATCAGCGGCGCCTCCAGACAGATCACTGAACGGATCAGCCCCATCGTCGGCGGCGCCTCCAAATGAGGCCCACTGGACCTGCTTGACCGTTGTGTGGACGGCGCCCTTCCCCGACTCCGGTGAGGCACCCTCCGGCGGGGCCTCGACGGGAGGAGGAGCCGGGGAAGGGTCTGTGTCATCGTCGGCGAGGCTGAGGTCGGAAAGAGCTGGAAGCAAGGCCGCCTCCGCCGACTGTTGGGCGGGAACAGGGGCAGGGGCAGGGGCGGGGGAGAGGTCGTCGTCGTCGTCGACGAGCTTGTCGAAGAAGTCGGCGTCGGTCTGGTCGTCGGCGACGAAGGGGTCAGCCATGTCGGCGTGGAATCGCGGACGGGATCGAGGAGATCTCGGGGGCGGAGAGGAGGGTGTGGATCTAGGGTTTGGGTGGGGGGAGGAATGGGGGAGGTGGAGGCTTACCGGCGGCGGGGGAGGTGGATCGCGAGGGAGGGCTGCGCTCACGACGACACCCGACGTCGCATCGCCATCGCCATCCTTTTCTCTTCTTCTTCTCTTGTTGTCGGGGGAGATCCTACAGTTTTTTCCCCTCCCTTCCCTTGTTCCTAGCTTGCTTGATGTCTCTCTCTCCTCTCCCTCCCCCTCCCCCTGTTTTCTTTCTTTTCCTCGCTTTCTTTTTCTTTTACTCCTTGAGTTTCTCTTTTATTTACACTAAAAATGCCGGTGAAAGTTACTTTAATCTTGTTATTGTTATACAGTTTAGTTAAGATAAAATTCACTGTAGGAATTTGTTTGGATATATACTTTGGGTCTGTTTGGCACAGCTCCAGCTCCAGCTTCACCCCTCCTGGAGCTGGAGCTCAGCCAATCAGTTTCAGCTCCACCAAAATTGGGAGTGGAGTTGGGTGGAGCTCTCTCACAAAATGTACTAGAGTTGAGGAGCTGGGTTTTGGCAGCTCCACAACTCCACTCCAGACTCAACTCCTGGAGTTATATTTAGGAGTTGGAGCTGTACCAAACAAGCCCTTTTTTAGAAAATCATAAGCTTCAATTATGAATTTAGGATTCCGATCGCCTCAAGTTAGTAAGCGAGTTTTTTTAAGAGATTTCTTATACAACTCATTCTATATTTCCGAAAGCGAATAGACATAAAAACTGACTCAAATACGGATATGTATTTCCAAAATAAAACGAACTTAAAAACCAACTCATATACGGATGACTTACCAAAGCACCGGCAAAAACATCTTCAATTTTTATAATAGTAGAGGTAAAGATATATTTATGCTGGCATTTTATATTCAACTATTTGAAAATTCACCTAATATAAATATTGTCATGGTATGTCTATCACGAAGACTTAATAGTAACCACCTTTCTATTCATGTTAATATTGTGGTAACGGCTTTCCCACGCAAGAATTCCAGACCAGAAAGTTGCCACGTTTATGGTTGTCAGCAACTTTGTACATCGCGAGAGAGATTGTTTTCTATTACTTTGTGCTTTCCGGATTTAATTAATTTCTTTTTACAAGAAGTTGGGCAATGAGGTCGTCCGACTAAAAAAAATTCAGTTGTCATTTTTTTCCTTTATTATGCATTATTCATTTCCCCTTTCCATTTCGTCTCTTCCATCTCTATATATTTCTCCCTCATTTTCCCATTTTGATCTTCCCAGTTGTTTTTAGACCTTGAGAAACGACGCTTACATACTCTATATGTTATAAACTATAGTAACTTCTATCTATATAATTAGAAATTGTTATATTTTGGGACGAAGATAGTAGCATATACATAGGCATCGAAATGTACGGCTCATTATTATATCTATATTTAAATATAATAGCCTATCGAGATCTGATTGTTTGATGTTCAAGGTCCACACATAGAGCAGGTACAATAATAAAGCCAACAGCTAACTATAGTCTAAGTTAGTTTTTTTAGTAGCTAGCATGCACAATAGTTATTTGATACAAATTTATTAGGCCCATCACTATCTATGCTCCATAGCTAATAGAAGCGGACAAGTTATTGTATCTTCTCTTTTTACGTGCTATAGCCTGGTTATAATTCTACAGCCGACTGCACTATCTTTTGTTCTTAATGCTAGTACAACGAATCTGGACAGATCTATCTAGATTCGTTATACTATGTGTCACATTCAGTCCTAGATTTTTCTTTTATAAGATGGAGGGTGTATTGAGTCATCCCTATCGTACTTGCTCTTAGCATAGTACATAGGCATCGGGATCCGACTCGAACTTGAAGTTAGGAAAAGAAAAGGATACGGGTGGTTAGGGAATTTCAAAACTCCGACTAAATTTTGTCCGAGACGTCAACAATTTATGACCGAATAGAGTATATGTAAGCTATCTATTACTCTCTCCGTCCCATAAAAAACCTAGTATTGGATGTGACACATCCTTGTACAATGAATCTAGACATACATACTAAGATGTGCCACATCCAGTCCTAGATTCGTTTTTTTGGTACGGAGGGAGTACATCTGATCAGCAGAGGTCATCTTTTTCTCCTATATCAGACATCATGAAATTTTTCATGCCACAACACAGATGTCACAACCTCATAGGAACCATTTGAGATCCAAATAGAACATAACTGTAGAGATAAATCAGTATACCAACAGAACATGGTGTTTCATATATAAATTGTTCAAAAAAAAGGTGGACTTTTCACGAAGAGAAATGTGCTCATCAAACATGACATTAATCCACGTCAAAACATGATACTAACGTTACTTCCGCAGAAAACCTAAAAGGGGATACTTTTACAACTGAGGGAGAATATAGACAGCATTTAGCATTATAGTACACTATTTTCTGCCAATTATAAAACAAACTACAAGAAAGTAGATGAAGAAAAAAAATGCATGTTCTACTCCATCCCATGATATCAAATTCGTCTACGGTTATCGGTCCTTGGTTTCTTGGGTGCAACTATAGCACTGGAATTGTCGCTGCTGGATTGTATCTGAAATTTTGAAAATGGAACCTTTAACTTATCCACAAATGCACATATTGCAGTGAATATGATAATACACTTAACAAAGATACTCTTACCTTATCAAGCTTCTCCCTGACTAGGTTTACTGTTGCATTCATCGACTCGGATGGAAAATAATCCTACAGAGAAGTATTTTCTCCACAAATTGGTAAGAATACTAAGTTCAATAATATGGCAGGATATACAAAATTCCAAATTATTGCAGAATTTGCCTTTCCAGGTACTATGTATGACTCAATGCATTAATTCCCCTGTTTCTGTTTTTCTTTTTCTGAAAAGAAAGTTGGCTTACACCATTATATGCCCTGCTAATTTAATGCCATATTTTTTCTCAATGAATAACCTCTTGGTTTCTCACCTAGAGTCCAAATTCCAAACATTATATTACTTTGCAGTACCGCATACCTTATTAGAGGATACATACTGTTGTACTGCATACCTTATTGGAGGATACATGAGTGAAACGAGGATCTTCAAATTGAGAAGCATGAAGTGTTTTTGTGTATTCCCTGAAGATGGCAAAATGGAACTTCACTAGATAAGTCATATACAGTGTTTACACTTCTAATCAGAGAAGATCCAGATGGGCTTTTGGGTTACCATCTTAGTTCCACATCATTCAATATTACTTATAAAGTTTGAAAAGATTCCATAAAAGGCGAGTGTATGTAATTGTATCATAATTGAAGTCCATTCCTTAAAATGAACAAACCAAATCCTGGTTGATACTCCTACATGGTAGTGCTGAGTATGAAATATACAAACTGATGCATAAAATCTAAAGAGCAAACCAAACACAAAGCTAGAAGAAGTGTCTCAGTCTTTTGATTAAGGAATAAGGATTGCTGGTTTTTCTTTCAACTTTACTGTGCCAAAGATCTCAGTTTTGTTCGGTAAACCCACAGTAGCTTAGCTGCTAAGCTATTCATAAAGATTGGGTATCCATCTTCAAATATTCAGACCAGATGTCATATATCAATAAAGATGTGGATATGAGGGTAACTTCCAATTCCAAATGGCATGGTTAACAGGGATAGAATTTAGTTGAAGACTGGGACGATCAATGAGTAACTGATGACCAATGTTCTCCTTAGCAATGTTTGCACACACACACACACACACAAAAACTGATAGTAGTACGCAATATGTTAACCTTTTATTAGAGCTCATCTGACGGTGTGAGTTTGCAGCAGATGATCCCTGACCTGGAGAATGATGAGATAACCCTTCAGGTCTTCCAGAAGATGCTGGAGAAATGAAAGCAAACATTTATATATAACTATCCAAGCAAGATAAACTAGCAATGTGTAGTCGTAGAAAGAAAACGGTTACATATTGAAACAACGAAGGCTAAACAGCATAGAGTTAGGGGGAAAAGAAGAACATGGAAGCACACATTTCATTCGGCCAAGAACTTCCTTTCTCCTGACTTCCAGTTTCTCCTCAGTGTCCAGAAGACTCTCAAACTGAGGGGCGTATGACACCTGCAGCCGGTTGCCAAGAAATACAGACTCATCCAATTTCCTCTTTGCAAACCTGCAATTAATGCCGTTTCTTGCTTTCATTGAGAAAATAAACTTGCGATTTGGCAAATAGTAGGTCCAGATTTGTTCCCAATTGCTAACAAACTAAACTAAAGCTGTAATCCTAAGCACAGAGCTCAAAACAGGGATGAGAAGGAGACAAATTTGTCTTAGAAAAGACTACCAAACACAAATTTAATTGTTGGAATTAATGGTGGCTAGTAACATTTTTCACTCATTCTGTGAACGTCGGTTCTTCCTGAACAGGAAAAAGGACTGAAAGAAAAGGTACTATTTTGGTTACTCACCTGGCATTGCTCACCTGCGAGAACTTGATGAAGAAAACGTCGGTGTAGGGGTCACAGTCCTCGGCATCCATGGGCGTGCACCTGAATAAGCAAGCAAATCATTCACACAGGCAGGTGGTGGTATGGTATAGGTGGGAGGAGGAAGAGACAGACTCGTCTACTGGGCCGTAGGTGGCGAAGAGATTGGCGAGGTCATCGCCACAGCCGAGAGACGGGACGTTCCGCACGATGAGGTACCTGAATCATCAAGAGGGATTCAATGCATTGGAAGAGGAGAGGAGAGGTAGGGTTTGTGATGCGACACGCACTTGGACTCGTCGCAGACCGTGTAGACGCGCACGGCGGCCGGCTCCCGCGGCATCCCCCCCACCCCCGACTCCGGCGGCTAACCACGCGATGGCCCGCGGTGGCGCCGATGAAGGCTCGATTGCACTAGGTCTAGCCCCCCGCTCTCACTCTTCGCGGCGCCTTCTCCTTCTCGGCGGCCGCCTCCTGCTTTTAGGGGAGCACGGACGGAGGCTGGGGAGGCGAGCAGCGGAGCGGGGAAAAGGCGGACGTGGCGGCGGTGGCGGCGTGGGTCCCTAGCGCGGCCGAGAGGAAGTCGACCGCGCGTGGACGGGCGACGGCGGCGTTGCCATATTAAATTTCTCCAAACAAGGGAGGGGGAGAGGAGAAGAGCATGACAATTTTTTTAAAAATTTTTTTTCAACAAAATTCTAACTTTTTCGTCACATCGAACTTTCCTCAACACATAAAATTTCAACTTTTCTATCACATCGTTTTAATTTTTTCAAACTTTCAGTTTTAGCGTGGAACTAAACACAGCCGTCATTTGTTGGATCTGCTAACTATATATAGTACTATAATATATCAATTGATGATTAAAAATAGTCGATTGTTAATTTTCGGGAACATTTTTATCGTTTTTCCTGTGGATTTATTAGCACCCTTAAAATTTTATGGTTTTACTGTTTGAAACTGACTCATCTTTGTGCTACTGATGAAATTTACTCAATTCAAATTACAAAATTCTCTCCATCTAACCTGTGGATTCTTTGACTCCAGGTGTTCATGCAAATACAAAATCTGATTGCATACTGTATCTGTTATAGACCGGCGTTATGGAATCAAATACCATAGGAATAGGAATAGGAATAATCAGTAGATATATCTAATTCTAGTTGGTTTAGGATTTTGTTTCCTATTCCTAGTTTGTCTTAGATTTCCTAAATATTAGATTGGCACCTAGTATATAAAGGGGGCCTGCTATTGTATTAAGGACTAAGCAATAAAGATATTAAGGGCCCTGCCCACTAAGTCAATCAGATCAGAGACTCGGTCTTCCGGAGAAGCCGGCGACTTGAGGGCGATCTTCCCTATCAATCCTCTATTTCCAGCCATAATATTTGGTATCAGAGCCCTCATCTAGCGCTTGCTCTGTTGTTGGGTTCCGCTCGACGCAGCACGCCTCACATTCGCGCTGCCTGCGTCACTTCCGCCGCTGCATCTGTTGTGTTCCACCGCCAACCAACCCCAGCCACCACCTATACCTAGCTCTCCACCATGTCGGAAGACAGCACAACCATGGCTGATTTGGCCAAGACACTTGTTCTCTTGATGAAGAAACTTGATAACCTTGAGGCTCGGCAAGATTCATGGGAAAAAGGGAGCAGTGCTGCTAATCTGGATGATGACAAACGTGGTGTTCCCCATTATCACAAGCTGACCTTTCCAATATTTGATGGAGAAGAAGATCCCTTGACCTGGCTTAATCGGTGTGAGCAATTCTTTCAAGGCCAACAGACGCCTGAGGATGAGAAGGTCTGGCTTGCTTCCTATCACATGACGGGTGAGGCGCAACAATGGTATATTTAATTTTCCAGAGATAATGGACTCGTGAAGTGGTCAGTTTTTTAGCACTTTGTTAATATGCGCTTTGGTCCTCCCATCCGTAACAATATTCTTGGTGAATTGTCCGCACTTCGACGAACCAGGACAGTGGCAGAATACCAAAAACAGTTTTTGGCTCTTCTTTGTCATGTTAACCCATCTCTCAATCCGATGCATCAAGTCAATCTTTTCACTGCCGGCCTTGGCAAGCCTTTAAGTATTGATGTTGAGCTTCAAAATCCAGCTGATCTTCAGGCCGCCATGAGCTTGGCACGCTCTTATGAGCAGCGGTTGGGAGATGATGCAGTCGCTGCTCCACGTATCGTGGAGAATAAACAGCATTCTGCACTTTCTTTTCGTTCTGCTCCAGCACCAGTTCCAGCACCTTCCCGTGTGGGCAGTAGCACGTCTTCTTCTGCTGCGATTGTTGCTTCCAATTCACCTACAAGGCCAGGTACTACAGGCACAAGGTTTCGTCGCTTGTCAGCAGCTGAGATGGCTGAGCGTCGTGAAAAGGGGCTTTCCTTCAATTGTCCCGAGAAATTCTCTAAAGATCATCACCGTCAGTGCTCTATGAAAGGTATCTACCTCTTGGAGATGGACGAGGGGGAGGACGATGATAGTATCAATGATGGCACCGTTACCATCTCTCTTCATGCATTGACCGGCATCCGTACTAGCAAGACCATGCGCTTGGCTATTATTATTGGAGGTGTAACCATGTCTGCTTTGGTCGATTCCGGATCTACCCACACTTTTGTGGCTACTGAGGCAGCACGCCGTCTTGGCCTCTCGCCTACCACAAAATTTGGACTAAACGTTATGGTAGCAAATGGTGATCAAGTCACTAGCTCAGGCATCTGCTCAGGTATTCCTATAAAAATTGACTCGGAGGATTTCATCATCGATTGTTATGTTATTCCACTAGAAGGCTATGATGTGGTATTGGGTGTTCAGTGGCTCCATACATTGGGACCCATCTTGTGGGATTTTGATAAGCTCACCATGTCTTTCTGGAGGGACGATCATCAGGTAGCTTGGCATGGTCATGGTGGTGATTCTTTTCCGCCGCAGGCTCATGCTTTGACTGGACGTGACTTATTGCCTGAGTTGCTGCAAGAATTTGATGATCTTTTTAATGAGCCAAGTGGACTACCACCAGAAAGAAGTCATGATCATCGTATTCCTTTGATTTCTGACACAGCAGCGGTGGCTGTTCGTCCTTACCGTTATCCACAACTCCTGAAGGATGAGATTGAACGACAATGTGCTGCAATGTTGGCCCAAGGTATCATCCAGAAAAGTGATTCTGAATTTTCTTCTCCAGTATTACTTGTCAAGAAGCAAGATAAAACTTGGCGTTTTTGTGTGGATTACTGAGCCCTTAATAGCAAAACGATAAAGAACAAATATCCAATTCCGGTGGTGGATGATCTTCTTGATGAGCTCAAAGGGGCTCGCTTCTTCACCAAACTGGATTTGCGTAGTGGTTATCATCAAGTTCGCATGCATCCTGATGATGTCAAAAAAACGGCTTTCCGAACCCACCATGGCCATTATGAATTCTTGGTGATGACCTTTGGATTAACTAACGCTCCAGCAACGTTTCAGGCCTTAATGAATGACATATTGGCTCCCTTCCTACGACGGTTTGTCCTTGTATTTTTTGATGACATTTTGATATATAGTTCTTCTTGGGCAGAACATCTTTAACATGTTAGAGCAGTTTTGTTGGTGTTACAAGAACACCAAATGGTGCTTAAACGATCCAAGTGTCTCTTTGGTGAAGAAAAGGTGACTTATCTCGGACACATTGTTTCTGCAAGTGGGGTGGCCATGGATCCTAGCAAGGTAGAGGCTATTGCGGAGTGGCCTCAACCTCGCACTATGCGCGCTCTTCGTGGATTCTTAGGCCTCACTGGTTACTACCGAAAGTTCATTGATGGCTATGGTGCCATAGCATCTCCTCTTACCAAGCTTCTGAAGAAGGAAGGGTTCACATGGTCCTCTGAGGCCCATGGTGCTTTTCTAGCGCTAAAGAAGGCCTTAGTATCTGCTTCCTTGCTACAACTTCCGGATTTTACTAAACGATTTATTATTGATTGTGATGCCTCTGGTGTGGGTTTTGGTGCTGTTTTACACCAGGGAGCAGGACCAATTGCTTTCTTTAGTTGTGCAGTGGCTCCTCATCATGCGAAGCTTGCAGCTTATGAGAGAGAATTGATTGGACTTGTAAAAGCTGTTCGTCATTGGTGACCTTATGTTTGGGGATGATCCTTTACGATTCGCACAGATCATTATAGCTTGAAATTTCTTCTTGATCAGCGGTTGTCTACTATTCCACAGCATACTTGGGTCAGTAAGTTATTCGGGTATGACTTTGAAGTTGAGTTCCGGCCAGGAAAACACAATGGAGCTGCTGATGCTTTATCTCGTCGTGAAGAATCAGCAGAATTACACGCTATTTCTGGCCCATCTTTTGAAATATTTGATTTATTGCGACAAGAGACCAACACACTGCCAGAACTCATTACCAAAAGGGATCAGATTCAGGCTGGTTTACTTACGACAGCTTGGTCTTTAGTGGATGGTTTGGTCACCTTTGAGGGCAAGATTTATGTTCCTACAGCTTCTGCATGTTGGCCCTTGCTCTTGGCTGATGCGCACGGGATGGGACATGAGGGAATTCAGAAGACTCTCCATCGCCTACGTGCATCATTTTACAATCCTCATGCCAGTTCATTAGTGAAGGATTATGTTAAGAGCTGCTTGGTATGTCAATGAAACAAGACTGAACATCTACATCCTGCAGGCTTACTGCAACCTTTAGCAGTTCCTTCTGCTGTTTGGGAGGATATTTCAATGGATTTCATTGAGGGTCTTCCTTGTGTTCGAGGGAAGTCAGTCATTTTGATGGTGGTTGATTGTTTTTCTAAGTATGCCCACTTTATTGCTTTAGGACATCCATACACGGCTCTCTCAGTCGCAAAGGCATTTTATGATGATATCGTCCGCTTGCACGGTATTCCTTGTTCTATTGTGAGTGATAGAGATTCAGTTTTTACTAGCACATTTTGGAAGGAATTATTTCGCTTCACTAATACAAAGTTAAATATGAGCACAGCCTTCCATCCGCAAACTGATGGTCAATCTGAGGTGGTTAATCGCATCATCACTATGTATCTTCGTTGCCTTTCGGGAGATCATCCAAAGAATTGGTTACAGTGGCTTCCATGGGCTGAGTTTTGCTATAACTCTTCCTATCAAACTTCCCTTCGTGAGACACCTTTCAAGGTTGTGTATGGTCGAGATCCTCCTACTATTTCTGCTTACCAGCCAGGGTCTTCCTGTGTTGTGGCCGTGGACAAATAGATGAGGAGTCGAGATGAATTTTTGGTTGAAATTCGAGAGAGACTTCTTCAAGCTCAGGACTATATGAAGAGTTGGTATGATAAATCTCATCGCGACATTGAATTTGAGGTTGGTGAATGGGCATGGCTACGGTTACACCATCGCATGGCAGCTTGTATTACAGACCAAGCACACTCTAAACTTGCCCCAAGATTTTATGGCCCTTTTTTAATTGAGGAGAGAATTGGTCATGCTGCTTATCGCCTCAAGCTTCCTCCTCGAGCTCGTATTCACAATGTTTTTCATGTGGCTTTACTAAAAAAATTTGAAGGTGTGGCCCTAACAGATATTGTTCAGGTTCCTGACATTGTTCATGGCCGGGTTATCCCTGCACCAGCTGCTGCTATCAAAGCTAGGTGGAATCAAGGAATTCAAGAAGTTATCATACAGTGGGTAGGTTCATCTCCAGAGGAGGCTAGCTGGGAAACGCTGGACCATTTTCACGAAGCTTATCCCAGTTTCCAGCTCGAGGACGAGCTGTTTCATGAGGAGGAGGGAAATGTTATAGACCGGCGTTATGGAATCAAATACCATAGGAATAGGAATAATCAGTAGATATATCTAATTCTAGTTGGTTTAGGATTCTGTTTCCTATTCCTAGTTTGTCTTAGATTTCCTAAATATTAGATTGGCACCTAGTATATATAAAGGGGGCCTGCTATTGTATTAAGGACTAAGCAATAAAGATATTAAGGGCCTTGCCCACTAAGTCAATCAGATCAGAGCCTCGGTCTTCCGGAGAAGCCGGCGACTTGAGGGCGATCTTCCCTATCAATCCTCTATTTCCAGCCATAATAGTATCATAAGCATATCCGTTATACAGTACTGAAGAATTGTAACCACGTCATCAGATTTGATAAAGAAAAAAAGTTTTCTTGAATCTACTTTAACGCTCTGAAGCACATAAAGTCTCGCACCCATCACACTTAAAAAAAAAACATAATTTGATTAATTGCAGGGAAGGTCGACGCAGTATGTCCATTTCACTTCATGGACAATGCAACAGAGAATGCCCATATGATGCAAAACACTACAAAAATGTTATGTTGCTGCTGCAGCACCAGCGGCAAATTTACATCTCGCCAAGACTGATAAAACGTATTATTTCCTTTCCCCTCCGCGGACAAGTAGTATAAAGTAAAAGATTCACCCATGTCTTCAGAATCTCTTCATTGATAAAAACTACAGGAAATGAAGCTGCGTTTCGACAGTCAGATAGGGACACCATAGTTCACAATCTTCGTGAGGGTGTTGTTAAGTACTCTCTTCTCCTTCTTCACCTGAGAGGCTAGGCCAGATATCTGCAATTAAAAAAATAAGCTTGCTATAAATTAACATTACAGAACTCCCATCTTCAAAATACTATCTTATCTTTAGTGTAAAACTGGTTTGTGATAAAATAATGTAATGCTGCAATTATGAGATATGAAACCATGAAAAATAATTTCTGCACACTACTTATAAAATCGATGCCGACATTGACTGAAAAAAACTTGGCAAAGAAATTAGCCAACAGATTTGCACAACATGGGAAAAAAACAAATTGCAGTGACAGCTTCAACATCACCTAATCGTTTCAGTAAACATCATAGTGTTCAGATACCAGAAAATATACTGACCTCTGATCGAAACTCAGATGCATGTGCTCTAGGAAGCTGATTGAGAATGCTCTTGAGACCTATAGGACACAACTCATTATATGTCAAATTCAAGATGAGGCAATTTCCGCTCTAAAATTCAAATTGACATAGGAAAAGGCAATAGCGCAAGAAATTATTACACACCTACTGCTTGCTTCTCAATATCACTTATTTGGTTCAGCTCACTTTGAATGGCACGCCCTTCTTCCCTGAAACAAGTAGACAGCAAATCCAATGCTGTATTAGAGAAGGGAAGACAAAAATAAATGGTAAAAGGCTTTAAAAAATAGGCTTGCCTGAGTGTGTTCCATCCTTTCTGAAATCTTTTTTCAGCAGTTGCTGCTCTATCCTGGAATGCATACACAAAATCAGACATGAAGAATGTTTGAACTTAAATGGCCAATTTGACAACAGATGGTTCAGTTTTCAACAAAATAAAGAAATATACCAGCAACTTTTGGCTTTCATTGGACACAAGATTGACAGTTTGTCTCATGTGATTCACGTCAGCTTGGATGCCAGAAAGTAGGGTCTGCAATTTGGAAACTTATGAAATACAATCAACATAGGTTGTATTCATTCTAAAGAAAATCAACCCTGTATTTTTTTTTCATGAATGTAGGTAGCATGCATGAATTTCATTAAAAAAATGTATGCTAGTTTTAGACGAATTTGTGTTTCGCTCTGTTTCAGAACAAAGAATTGTATCACAACATGTCCATGACAGTAATAATGAGCACTAAAGCATTACATCTGATAGGTTCGAACTGTGAAGCTAGTCAGCAAGTAGTAAGGAGGTGACAATCTGTAAACAAGATGGTGTATGCAACTTTCGAGACATGGAGGTAGGCAGGTAGCAAGTAGCAATGTCAAGAATTCATAGAAATGTTATAGCTAGACAGGCAGTCAGTGCGTACCTCCTTGCTTACAAATATGCGTCGCACCCGTTGGATCAGGTAGCTCCTTGGCCCTGCAACGAATTTAGTCACACTAAAGTTAGTGATATATAAGAAAAGGCCGAACATTTTAGATTCTTGAAACAATCACAGACCAAACTTGCATCAACATCCTTGTCTCATCAGATGCTAGGCAACTAGCTCTGCATGTACAGGCTTATAATTTGAAAGTGAATTTCACAACACTCTTATAGAATTAATGAAATCCAATTAATCAGAATAATGTGATGATTATAATAAGACAGGTTGAACTGAATCTGCTTGTGATTTCTAAGTTGGATCTAATTAATTAGCTCAAGGAGGTCTCAGTACATTTCAATCAACTATAAGTAGCATGATAAGAAATCACTTCCAATAGCGTATCTTTGTTGTTACAAAAAATATTAAGGAACACTTTGCTCCAACATTCTAACTTGTGTTACATAAAAGGATTCAATGTATTTTTAACATATGGTACTGACAGGTACCCTCTTCATATCATCTAAAGTGTATCATGTGTAAAGCATTACAGAAGCAGGTATTCTTTTGTGAATGTAACAAACAAGAAGTAAGCCACCAAAGAAATGACTTTCAGGAGATGGTATTTACTTTTGAAGAGCACAATTCCAGCAATTGCTGTGGAGCCTGCAGCAATTCCCGGATGCTCGATGGCCATGATGGCACCCTCTGCAAACACGGTAACTGAAAGTCAATAATTGATCGAACATCAAAAGAACAGAACCATGTTAGACAACACGATCTATAAGCAATCGAAATTCAATTGTTATACATAATAAAACAGGCCAACAATACAAATCAATCTGTAAATTTCTGGATTTTGAGTTACGGAAGTAACAGGAAAATGCACCTTTGATCTTGCCGAACACCACCTGCTCGTGAACCGTGTACTCCTTCTTTATCCATTCGAACTCCTCCTAACATTAGAGATTAGAGGGGGGAAAAGGCCAAAAGAAATCGAGCTTTAGCAAATTTGCTGAGATCGGAGCGAGTGGGGAATGGGGGGCAAGAAGGTGGCACCTTTGCGATGAGCGTGAGGCTGGGGAAGGCGGCGAGGGCGTCGGCCTTGGCCGAGGAGGCAGCTTCTGCGGCGGCGATGGCGGTTGACTGAGAGTGGGCGATGGCGGTGTCCATGGCAGCCCTAGCTGCGGAGGCCATATCGGCGCCGAAGGCCTCGCCACGGCGAGTGAAATCCGCGGCCGCGGCCGCAGCGGAGGCGGCAGAGGAGGCAACCATGGAGGAGATGGAGCCGCCGCTCTCCGGCGGCGGCGGCGGCGGCGGCGGCGAATCGCCGGTGGTCGAGGGCCCGTCGGTCATGGTGGTGCGTGTGAGTCGGAAGATCCAATGGGCCGAACCAAAATCTACCAAGAACTTTTGCGTAGTGCTTTTAATGCGCTTTCTAACTTTGAAAACGTATTTTGGATACACGTTTTCTGGGTAGGGCTTTTTTCTTCCTTTTTCTTTTCTTTTGCTAAATAAATTCTATATATAGCTCCACAAAGTTGACAGTTGAGTATACACGTTGCGAATGCTAAGCTAGAACATATATAGAAGGCATTGGCCGAATATGAAGGCCCGTTTGGTAGGACTCCAAACTTTAACTCCGGTGGAAGATAGCTCTCGTTGGAGTTGAAGACGCGTTGAAAAGTGTTTGGCTGGTTTTAGATTCAGATCTGAAAAAAAAAATTGTTGCCTCTTAACAATATTCAAGTATTCATTACGGCATTCGCTTTAAGCGTCAGTGCGTCACACATACTGTTGCAAAGGAAAAATGATGTGATGGTATATGTGCTAGGACGAAGATCTTAGAAACAGAGAGTACCCGCAAAAGCTTCACTTGTCGATGTCTTTATCCGAAATTCCTTCCTGAATCATTATTGGAGTAATTTTAATCAGCTGATGCTAAAACTGTCATCCCTATCACATCATCTGAGAACATATATAATTACGTGCTCTATTTGGACTACACGATGCTGTCATCGTAACTAAAATAGCTATAAGCATCAGTAATGCCATTTAGGTCTCAACTCCTCTTCTTCCTCGGTCAACTCCTGGTATCTGTACCATTGCGATGCTGCTTTACCAACAGGCAATGGAGGTCGGACAAAGATCTCAACAGGCTTGGGAACATGTACTCTCAAATGCAGTTCACCACTCTCATTGTCTTCTTCCTCAGCACTCTCATCTGGGTTGCTTGATGGCACACCAAGTGGCTCAACCGCAACCCACCCGAGACCAGAAATTGCAATGTCACAAGCAGGTCTGCACAACAAACATATCCTCAAATGTCAGTAACATATGAAAGCAGATGCTTGGAGAGAACACACACCATATTCTTCATGAAACATGAGATCTGAATTACTCAACCACTAATTGTCTGATCCTAAAGCCCCCTGGTACTGCATGCTAGGTGAATAATTGAAGCCATCTTGCATCTTGCAAGGAGTTACCTATCAGACTCTTCGTATTTTATCTGCAACTCACGAACACCCTGCAGACCAACCCATCCTTCAGCCTTCTCTTTGCCAGCTGGGGGAGTCAATGTAACTCCAACTTCTCTCTGGAAAGGTGAAATAGACAACTCGTTAAATAAAAAAGCCATTTCGAACCCCACCCTGATCAGCAGAACACATACTATTATTATTTACCTGATTCACATAGCACATAGAACAGAAGCTGGTTTAATTAGCGGCTATTTTACATGTTATGGTCTTCAGTTTTCTTAGATGAACAGAAATATAGAAAGCATGAACTATGGCAAATAGATGCAGTTATTATACCATCCATAGAGATTTCAAGTGAGCATCGGTGTGGAAGGCATGGAAGTCATATGAGCATATATATTTAAAGGAAGAGGTATGTATGTGGGTTGCAAATACTAATCTAAATTTGATAGAACTTTGAGAACAAAACAGTATGCCAGTAGCTTGATGCTTTCTAAGTAGCTCAACCTAGCAACAAATGATTAGCTGCATACTGTTGTCTGATTAGCAAACACAGGTGTACCTCATAAAATTCATCTGCTTCTGTGGTTGGGACCATATTAATCTTTAGCTTCTTGGGTCCATAGAACGTCAGTCGTGTGCGTGGAAGAGCCTAGATTGATTGATTGATTGATTGATTAATAATCAGTGGTAAGTACTACAGAATGGAAAAAAATAGAAGTGGTAGAAAATTTTTGGAATTGAAATTGGGCTCAACTAGGCACCTTGACAACATCAATACGGACTAGTCCACCCCAGAATAATGAATTCCCACTCAATCCAACATCTGTATCATTAGCCTGAACACAACATTATATTCTGAAGAAAAGATTAGTGTGCATGTTTTGAGAAAGAAACATGTGTGCCACTGAATACAAATACATACAGGAAAACACCGCGCCCTTAGACGACTTTGTGGTGCAAGAGAAGGCAGATCATCAGCATGGATAACTGCTGCTTGCCGGTGGTGAAGATGGACTCCAGGTGTATCATATAATTTCTGCATGTATTCAAGATTATTATAGTCCTTCATGTGTCAGAGAAGTATAATAATTGGTTGGGCATGTTAGCAATATATAAGACAACATTTAAGTTCATTCTCTAGCTACATAGATAAAGTTGGTACAGCAGGTCAACAAGAAAATTTGGCATATTATATATCTTAAAACTAAAGTGTACAGAGTAAAAGATGGAACCGTACCCCGCCTCCTAAAAATGCTTCAATTTGAATAGGACCAAGGGTCGTTCCAGGAACAGCAGATTGTATCGGCTTGTATTTTTGAGCTGCAGCTGCCACTGGATCCTTATATGCCATCGTCCCTACAAATTATGGTCTCTAACTATTAGTGTAACAAAGAACAGAATGAGCGAACAAAACAAGTAATAGGTTGAAAAAGGGAGACAGCAATAGTAGTCAAGAATGGTAAGAACATACTTAGCATAGCACTTATAAATGCAGATTTCCCAACATTTGCTGAACCCTGTAATGGTGTACTAGATTCATTAGGCATAAATAAATTACTCATGTTATTTGAAGCATTATGAATTGCAAGGTTCAATCGTTCTGTGTAAATAATGAAAAATGAAGGAGAGAACCTGAAGATGGGTCTATGTATGTTAGTTAGTGGGTAACATCCAATTCTGAATCTTTCCATAATATTACTAACATAATGATCAGGTATCAATAGAACATTATAAGCATCAAGCTATCAACATTTGTCGATATATGAATGCAGCTTGTTAGGTTTGTACAAATGGCAGCAAGCTTAGTGTTTTGCCATACAAAAATACAATGGTATGCCTGTAAAATCTGTAGCACAAGAGTTCATAAATAATTGAAAAAAGGAAATGGAGAGTGCTTATTGCTTACCAGTATATATACATCTCGGCCCTAACAAGAAAGGAAGAACAACATTATGATCAGTATTATGAAATCTATAACAGCCAAGGAAGTGAAGAAATAAGTGTACATATGACACAATAAAAACTACCATTCAATTGTGCAAGGCAAGTGTGGGAAAAGGCTTACAGGGGGACAGGTTAGCACAATATAACTGGGAAAACAAATACAGATTGCATGCTGACCTTCTTTTCCTGCTGAATCTCTGATATAACCCCAGTGACGCCAACGAGTGACTTTGAGCTTGTCAAATGGACACTAAGTACGCTACAGATGCCAAGAAGCACGCTTAATTTCCAATTAATGAAATGGAAAACCTGATGCAATAGTTACTGGAACAGAAAGAGGGGCGAAGAAGTTTTACTTGAGCTTCTTCTTGACAACTGCCTCAACAACCCAGTCGCCAATGCAATTCAAATCTGTATCTCTAGGAAGGAGATCAACCTACAATTACAAAAGAATGAGCTTTTAATCCTGAAACACGAATATGCATGCAGTATGTAGAAGAATCACCTTTGTGATGACTAGTATAATAGGATTAGCACCAGCAAAATCGCGCACACGCGCCAGGAAGCTCCCATTGAAGTCAACTATGTCAACCTGCATGTAAACAGCGAGAATGAGCGGCAAGAGGCAGACGCATAGAAGATGTGAAGGATTTGCATCAGCCATTGCGTTTGATTACATTAGAGGGCAGGGCAGGGCATGTTGTGATTTACCAGCTTGATAATCAAAGCTTTCTCATGACGAAGGTAGGAGAGCTTGTCCCTGAGTTGGTCCGCGGAAACGAACTGCTTCCCTCCAGGATAGCCGCCATGGCCACCAACAGCAGTGATCATGTGGCCATGAGACAAGAGCTTGCATCTCCCACATAGCACGGTTCTCAGCTGATGGTGTCTCTTCTTCTGCTCGCATCGCATGCATTCATATGCATATTATTACTTACTACGTAGGAGTAGTAATCATGTCATGGGTGGGTGGAGAAGGAAGAATTAATAGTACTACCAGGTCGTAGGTGGCGGGGTGGACGTAGCCGGGCGCGGCCTCGTCGGCCGTCTGCAGCGGCGCGCCGCAGCCGTAGCAGGCGGCGGCGGAGGGCTTTCGCGCGAGGGCCTTGCGCTTCTCCCGGCGGCGGCGGCGCCTCTCGGCGTCCTCCGGAGCGAGGACGCGGGCGGCGGCCTCGGCCGCGAGCTGGGTGCCGAGGAAGCGGTCCCCGCGGGATGGCGCGGCGGGGCCCGCCCCTTCCGGAGGTGGCGGGGCGGTGGAGGCGGCGCGCGTGGGGGAGAAAGAGGAGGGGTTGGGGGCGAGCTGTGGCTTGGGGAGGGAGAGGGAGAGGAAGAGTAGCCGCTGGCTCAGGCTCAGCAGAGGAGGCGCCGCCATTGCCGCCGCTGCTCTACTAGTACTAGGAGCAGGAGGAGGAGGAGGGAGTTATTGTTTCTCCTCCCTTATCCAATCCACGCCACGCTTCACTCACGTCGTCACGGCTTGTGCATACCAGGTTTCCCAAACCACCGAGCTGGGGTTACCGCGCAGCACGTGATAATCGTGTAAAATTTATCAAAAATTTAAATTATTTTTAAAATTTATTTGAATTAAAGGAGATTACCGCGGTATTTTCTATTACCGTACCCCCATGGTAAGGACGGTAACCGCGCGGTTACCGACGGTAACGTAAACCCTGGTGCATACCCACTCTACATGTGCACTCCCTCCGTTAGCTTTTGTTTTTTTAAGAGGGAGTATAGTATAGGCATATGTATATATATGGTCCGCATAATACGGATTAAGTAGAGTAGTATTATGCGTCATGTTCCAATGGAGTACTCCTACTTACTGTGTTAACAAAATCGGAAAAATGCTTCACATCAGCCGTCCAGGTGGAAGGAAGAAATCGAATGTACACATCAATTGGTGTAAGTGCATCCGTGCATGCACTCAGATTTAGGAAAACTGTTCATAATGGTTGAGAATTCAAATATTTCTTTCCTCCAACTATTTATCCAAACTATGAATAAATTATGTAGTTGGATTCATTATAATCAAATCTTCGAAACAATATCCCACATCATTGTATTCTGATGACCTTTTTGACTCTTTTTAGTGTTGCACACGGTGTTATTGGAATGTTTCAATAAATATTGGTTGATGTTTCAGATAATTTGTAATGTTGCATGTGGTGTTTTTCTATGTTATAGGAAGATCACCGTAATAAGATCTCACATGATCCGATGAAAAAAATTGTGTGTGTGTGTTTTTCAGCAGGTGCAATTAGATTTTCACGTGTGAGAAATAAACGTTTCAAATGGAATTTCACTTTGTATTACAAATTTTAAGTTTACTGTTGCAACAAAATGTCGATCACAGTATTATTTAGATGTTTTAATAGATATTTTCTTATGTTTCACTAATTTTTTGTAACTGTTGCACACAATATACTTGATGAAACATTTAAATAATACGATATGCAACATCCACAAATAAGTAATGAAACATCATAATATATTTATTGATCCCGTGTGCAACAGTAAAACAACATCTATCAGATAAAAAACTTAAAATGTGCAACATAATCAAATTCTAGATGGAACATTTATTTCTAACACGTGAAACATTAAATCTTAATGATTAAAACATATATAATTTTTCAATCAAAATATAACGTTCTGAGATCTTGTTGTAAAGATTTAATTATAACGAATACAGCCATATAATCAAAATGACAATCAAATAAATAAAAATAATTCATCTCAAAGTTTACTAGTATGTGTTAATCAATGCATGTATGTAGTATCATCATGCATGTAGCAGTTATGTGATCAGCTTGCTAATATGGTACTCGGGTAGAGTTCGATATTTTGAGTTACATCGGACGTCCGGGCGGTAATCTCCTCCAGAAAATCGGTTTAAATAAACCATGCATGCATGAATGTTGGTTAATTCCGTCGTACTGAAATAAACAACGTTGGTGGTCGTCGTCGGCAGAGCAGAGGCTGCTAGCTGGTGGCGGTGGCCTTTACACGGACTCGCCGCCGACGGCCGGGATGACACGAAATATTGGATTGATCAGTTTCCAGCTAGCTATATTAATTTCATCTGACCTTATATTATTCAACACAAAATTGGTTTTGGAGCTATGCATGGTCGAATCGATCTACTGCTAACAGCAAGGTGTGTGTTTAATTGCGTCAGTGGGACACATCCGTGCAAACCGTTGCAGCAGTGCTATATAGCTCAAATCAAATTAAATCTATGAAATGGTCGTGGTCGGATTCATCTAGTAATTTAACACACGGGACGGCACTTCCTTCCCCTGTTCAAAATTCACAATTAAATTCAGACCACATTAATCCGAACATTATGCAAGATACTTTGTAGCTACAAACAAAGTACGTACAGGCAAATAAAATTAACAATGCATTTTGTGTGTACATGAAACGCTCAAGCAGTGTCTTGTATGATGCCTTCGCTGCTCACTGATATAATACTCCCTCCGTCCCTAAATATTTCACGCCGTTAACTTTTTTTTTAAATATGTGTGACCATTCGTCTTATTCAAAAACTTTTTTAAAATATGTAAAACTATATGTATATATAAAAATATATTTAACAATAAATCAAATGATAGGAAAAGAATTAATAATTACTTAAATTTTTTGAATAAGACGAACGGTCAAACATGTTTAAAAAAGTCAATGGCGTCAAATATTTAAGGACAAAGCGTACACACGTAATAGCAGACATCATTCGCCTAATTGTACTTTTTTTAAAGAATGCCTAATTGTACTAACTAACCTCGATGGACGCATGGGGCAGCATCATTTTTCTTTAAAACATCTTGCACCATTTAAAACTTTGTTATACGGTTTATACTATATCACAAATAAACTAGTAATCCGCTCCACATCATACCTGAGGGCGACAAACATCAACCTTCACCAGCGCCGCCGCGCCACCCCATCCATCCAGGGGGCCATGGCGTCCGGGTGGTATCTCGTCGTTGCCAGACTAGCTACCATGGCTGCATGGGCACGGGGCAACTTCGACGCGGTTGTGACGATGGGGTGTGTCGGGGATGGCCTCGACAGTGAGCTTCTGCTTCTACGACACCATTGGACCTATGCACCGTCTTCGCCACTGCAACCGCCGGCGGTAGTTGTGATGGGATTTAATTTCTTCTCTGCCCAACACCACGACGTGCCAGATCGACACCAGGTATGGTTTGCAACAAGTTCGGCTAGTTGTATGCCCGTGCTCGCTATGGCTGTCGGATCTTCTCTTCCAACTGGATAAGTGCTTTGTTTAGGTCAACAATTAAGTGAAGCGGAGGCTATCATGTCGATCCAAGCGAGATCAAACAAGGGAGATTTGACCTAGCTAATGAAGTGCGTTGTGGCACCCTCCCATCTAGTTGAGCCAACGAGTTCCATTCTCATAATATATCAGGCAAGACACTGTGATATATTCGTCCGTAGTTTTTCCTTTTTCCAAGATTTCGGCTTGACGATGACTTGACTTCTTCCATTAGCCCGGTGGTGGTGTGTAGAGGAGGCTTGCACTTTGTCCATATTGGCTGCACATCGTAGATCATGCTCATTTCATCCAGACGGTGGCACAAAGTAGTGACAATGACTCCGGGATGAAAACTCTTATCTAGTTTATCTATATTCAATGTCAATGCTTGTTTGTTATTTTCTTATTGAAGGTGTCATCTCGGGCTTTGGATGAAAATCTCGTCTTGTTCCGATGGCAATGGCACACAAATGTTAGGACCTTCTTAGAGGTGTTGTTTTTTTACTAGATGCTTAGGATTCTACCGGTATAAGATAACATAATATGTTTATGTTTGGCTTTGGTTTCTTTTGTCCTTGGTTGTGAGTTTCTCTGGTCGATGTAGAAGTTAGGTGTAATTTCATTTCTAACGAAATTCTTCTCATTATTAAAAAAATATGATGTTGATTTTTAAGGTATTTTTGATCATTAACCTTATTAAAAATATGTAATTGTTACTTATTTTGATACGACTTTACTAATGAATACTTATATATTTGTTCATGTCCGTGGAAAAAAAATAAAATGTTAAATATATGTCAAAAGGTTAACAAAATTATATATTAGAAAATGAAGGTAGAGGTAGTATATGGCACGAAGTACATATATTCGATAGGTGACGTAACTACCACAGTAACGTAATTTCGATAGGTACTGTGTGCACTGAAACTTTTCGAACGCATGTAGAGTAGCTAGTACTATACACTATGCGATGAAGATTTAAAAAACAGTAGATAAAATACTGTGCAAATGGATTTATTAACCTGTACATGTCGGGACGAATGGCAATTAATTAATTAATTAACGGCGTACATATACGAGTATGTAGCAGGGAATTAATCAAAACTAGTGTAAACGAAAAAGAAAAGAAAAACACTAGCTAGCTAGTGATCCAAATCTGCCAATGTACGTGCGTCCATGCGTGCGTAGGGGCCAGCTATGGTTTTTGTTTGGAGACATTTGGCGTACTTTGATTTAAAGGAAACACATAAAAATTTTAGAGAATTTTAATCATATAGAAAAATTTTATATAAATTTTATATGGAATGGACAATACTATAAAGATTTTGAAGAAAATTTAGCAATAGTTTCAACCTTTTGAGAATCTTTCCTTTGAGTCGATCTATCTATCTCATCCGATTCCTACAATTTTTCCCGCGGTCCAATCAAATTCCTATGTTCCCATGCTTTCCACTTACATTACTATTAAAAATCATGTGTTTTTATATTCCTTCCTTTTCTTATTCGTGCGATTCAAAGTAACCCTAAGCTGCAATAGCTAGCTAGCCAACATTGCCTATTGCACGCGACATACTCCTATTTCAAAATAAAAACATTCTTAGTATTCATACAATAATAAATCTCTCTTCGTTTAATTTCTTATCACATTCGATAAAAATCATCTCTTAACTTTTTCATCTACTTTGTTATCTCGAGTGTTTATTTTTCCATATCAGTTGGCTAAAACTTTAAATATATCTATATTTTAAAACGGGAGAAGTAGCTGGGACAGCTAGCAAGAGCATAGAGATAGAGGGGAGGAGGGGACAGCAGTGCAATGTGGCAATGTATTGCTACTGTCCAATGCAGGAGGACAATGGTCGGGGTGGAGCAGCATGTACTCCTACACTTGATTTTATTATTGTCCGGACTCCGGACGGTCCAGCAGGTCCATGCGTGAGCGTCCTCCTCCCCATAGCTTCCTCCGATCCCTTCCTCGCTCGATCGATCCTGAAATATCGGATCACGGGTATATTAATATATCTACTATTTTCATCCATGTATATATGTGTATCGATCCTGACACACATCACTACTACAAAATCGACATTCATTATATTAACTGTTGATATCACACATCACTACTACAAAATCGGTATTCATTAGAGGTAAAAATGGGTTTAAGTTAGCTGGCAATTTGCGGCGCCGTCAGCAACCGAAGACCAGTGAAAATCATTTTATAATTAAGTCGTGTACGTGTGTTACGTATGCATCATGTATCAATTTTTAATTGTCTAAGCTGGTATATATTTTACAAAGGTGCAATAATAAAATTGATGGTCACAAATATAACGCTTAAACTTAAATTAGGTAAACTATATGTGGACACGAGACGCGTCCATGAAAGTGCAGAAAGCAAACAACGTATTACGAAATCTGAATAGAGATAAATAGAACACATTCTACTAATATATGTTTCAAGACGGGGGGATGAGAGTACTGCCTAAGAAACCATCACATGGCTAAAATGTACTAGTGTGATAATTTGAGACGGGCTCCATATACAGTTATACGTAGACGGCTGTATAGCCCATAGTGTCGCGTAGATTAGTCTCGAAGGACAGTATATAACACTTTTTTGTATAATTAACTCTGTTATATGAAATGATAATTGAAAAATAAGCAAGGTCAACATGGGTAGACTTCAATTCAATATATAGCTATACTAATGCGGCTTTAGGATAAACTAATAATCCATCCGACAGCGTAGCTCCAAAAGAAAAAGGCCAGGTTGCCGGCGGGGCGACGTATGATTGTATTGAACGCAAGTTAACTTGCATGGTTTGTGTGATAGTACATAGGAGGGCACAGGCATATGTGAACGAATTACTGTTTTGAAACGAACTAGCTACGCCATTTTGTTTTGAAAACGTATGGAGTAATTATTAATAATTGAAATGGAGTCGAGGCGAAATTTGTATATGACCATCGACATCGATCGAAAATGGATCGAGATCGGGGGTATAGGAATGAGCAAACAAAATGACAATGAACAGTGAATTAGGCTAGCATGCAGTGCAGAGGAGGAGGGATGGGGTGACGTACAGTGGGCCCGGGTGGGGGATTGACAGTAACGGGTCAGGGCTGTCGGTGGGCCTGGGGTGGGCCAAACTCACCTTCAAGCCCACTGGGCCCCACCCACAATAGTATCGATCCTCCTCACTGTAGCAATTTTTGTCACTTGTGCATGCCGTCGTCCTCTCCATCTGCCCCCCACTCCTTCCTTTTCTTTTCCTTTCCATCCATTTCCCCCTCTCTTTTTTTCCAGATACATATACAACACGTATATACATTATTGATATAAATGTGTACGTACACATTTATCTGCATACGGTGCATTTGTACACATTACATACATCATACATGGTATTTGCACACTATACGCTAGCTGTTCGAGAAAACTATACTCATATATATGCATAAAAACTGACTTGCTAATTGTCGTAGCTAATACTTATATTGAATCAATTATGCATCAAGTCCATACATGTATATATATGCATGCATGCATATTTGGTCGGCTCAATTTGCATCATCAGGTGTACTTGCTGCGTACATGCATGTATATAATACTCTATATATAGAGATGACTGATCGACCTGCATTGATCATCAGGCATTTAATTAAATTGTCGAGACAAGCTAGCAAAATTAAGGCAGTGGTTACCAACTACAGTATACTTACGTACTACACGCACACAGAATGCATGCGATATATATATATATACTTATATGCACGACAATGTGCTTTGATTAATTTCTAGAGGCATTAATTACCCATGCATATATAGATGCATGATATATCGTCGAGGCTGCGCAGGCCAGAAAATATATAGTACTACTAAAGAAACAAACACAGATCTATCTAGCTAGATTGAACGCATGCAGCAGTACATGCCCCATCGTGTTCTATCCATGTATTTATATCTAGTACAGTGATATATATCCATCTAGCAACTATAATAGCGTTACATTAATATTCATTAATTAATTCATCCATGTGTTATATACCTGCATGACTTGCAGCTGAATCAACATTTTCCCACCAGTTATTACTTGCAGTTTGCACAATATATAATGAGCTAATTAATCCATCGATCATAGGACAGAGAAACAGAATACGCTGAGATGATATCACTAGCTAGTATGCACTCGCTAGCCAGCTACATACACGTACTGTAAGTCTGTATATGCATTGCTCTTCTTGGACAGTTTTTTTTTTCCACGATGACTGAGAGAGGTAATCCGAATGTTGTTAAGATATAAGATAAAATGTTTATAAAAAAGTTTTTCATCAAAAGTCCGATGTCAACACTGGTGGAGAAAGGGGCTTTACTCCCGGTTGGGAACCCCCCTATAGTCCCGGTAATACAACCGGGACTACGAATCCGGGACTAAAAATACCCATCTTTAGTCCCGGGTGAAATAGCCGGGACTAAAAATCCATTTTTAGTCCCGGTTGGTGTTACCAACCGGGACTAAAGATGGTTGAGCCACGTGACTGATGCAGGCATCTTTAGTCCCGGTTGATCTTACCAACCGGGACTAAAAACTTTTTTTTCCTCCTTCGGTTCTTTCTCTTTTATTTTTTTTTCAGTTTTTTCCTTCGTTCATATCGATTCATTCACAGTAAACATATTCATTCACAACATCACAAATACATTCACACAGATTCATTCACAACATATACATTCACATAAACATTCGCAAACACATTCACAAATCAACATTCAGAAATCAACATCCACAAATCATCAAAAAAGAAAAGAAAAAATCATCCACAGATCTGGGCCCGGGAGGGGAGTGCGAGGCCGGCCTCCATCCTACTGCCCCTTGCCCGGCCGGCCTCCCATCCCGCCGCCACCGGCCGGACTCCATTCCACCGCCCAGCGCCCGGCCGGTGCCGGCCGGCCTCTCATCCCGCCACCTCGCGCCGGGCCGCCACCGGCCGGCCTTCATCCCGCTGCTGCTTCCGTCGCCATCCGCCGGAGGAGAGGATGAGTGGGGGAAAGGAGAGAAGGAGAGGATCCTCGGCGCGTAAGATGGCGAGGAGAAGGGGATCAGAGGAGAGGAGAAGAATAGATAGAGTGTGAGGAGAGGAGGAGATATTTATCTCGATCCGAGTCACGCGTACGCCTCGATCTCTCCGTGCATGCCGATCTTTTTTCCCAGTTGGTGTTACCAACCGGGACTAAAGATATTAGAGGGGTCTGATATCACCTATCCTTTTTTGAACCGGGACTAAAGATCAAAAAGTAGCTCTAACCTTTTCAACTGGGACTAAAGATAATTTTTAGTCCTGGTTTTTATTGCAACCGGGACTATTGTGGAATTTGGTCGACCGACCAAAGATGGTTTCTCCACCAGTGCAAGGAAAGGATGTGCATCAGAGTGCACATCTCAAAACCACATGCCAACCATACACACACAAGCACTAAACCAGCCAATCATCGTCGAGCCTACTACAACAACACCACATAGAGAAGACTCAAAAAAACGATGCCTCCGTGAAGGATGCGATGCCAAAAGATGACATTGTTATCCATTAAAGAAACTGGAGGCCAAGGAGAGCTTGGACTTAGTTGTAAGATCAATGTGTGTTGTGATTCTTATTCTATGATGAACAATTGGCATATGTGATTATTAGTTTTGATATTTGGAATTTATTCACGAAGTAGTTTTGGAGATGATTGGATTTACTGTTATTTTATGTGACCGGTCCGACCGGGCTGTGTATGCCGGTCAGACTGGTGATGATCGAGCGGTCAGACCGGCCGGCCCGCGGTCTGACCGGCCGACGCTGTGTCGGTTTCGGTTTCGGGTTGTTTCTTTGGATATCCGTAATTGTTTCATGGTTATATGGCTTCTAGATGGATACTATACGTATGTAATACTGTTGTTTGCTACTAATGAGTCAAGTTGGGGATAGCTTGGTCTCGGAATATGGTTTCTTTGTTTGTTTCGTGGCTAGAGTTGATGCACGTGGTTGGTGAAGATTCCATATGGCATACGATGGAGGTATTGTGTGCGTATGGGATGCGGAGTCGAATTTGGAAGGAGTCCAAATTTGATATGATTGGTTATGTAAAGTTTGTGTCTTGTACTAGAGGGTTTCCTAAGGTGTTTAGGACTCTTAGTATGAGTTTGGTTCGTGGCTTTAGGCTGCCTACCTCATGTATAAATAGAGGGGGAGCGTGAGGCTTCCCGGTATTGCTTTTGAGAGCAATTGAGTTGCTAGTTTAGTTAGGGTTTCGAGTTTAGTCGAGATTTTTGTAAGGAGTATTGTTGGTGCACTTTGTAAACACAGAGAGAAGCAATAAAGTTGTCATCTAATTTGAGAGTTCTTCGATTTGTGTTTCACCGGGTTTCGGCGGTCAAACCGGCATCCCACCGGCGGTCAGACCGGCAACCAGCGGCGGTCAGACCGACGGCGCAAGGGCGGTTAGACCGGCGGCGCAGACAGGCGGCGGCAAGCAATTTCGGCGGTTCGACCGATCGATTTACATCGGTCAGACCGACGTTCATCAGGCGGTCAGACCAGCGCGTCCACTTCGGTCAGACCGTGATCCGTCGAATTGGAGGGTAACTTTTATTTCCGCTAAAAGTTTTCGGTTTTTGGGTATACCAACCATTCACCCCCTCTGATTAGCTTAGTTCTTGTGTTTCGATCCTACATTAGCATCCTAAGTATTTTCATTTTGTCTAGCCACCGTCTTCATCGTACCGATGAAGCTCCTCTCAAAAGGAGGGAAATCCAATATGCCCAGCCAACATCCACGAAGAAGGCCCACCGTCAAACTCCCAACCAACAGTACTCTTGACTGCTACCTCAGCAACGAGAGAGAGCTTGCTCCGCCTGACAGATCTTCTTCCACGGATCAATACATATCGATCTTGTAATCTTGAGGCAAGCACAAATGATTTTTTTAGGGTAAGAACACATATGAATTTAGATCTAAAAATTTAAAATATGAATGCTACAAACAGAGGTGGATTTAGCTTTAGCTTGGAGGGAGCCTCGTCGTCTTCCTCTCGATCTTCTTCCCCGGCCTCCCTTCTCTCCCCTCTAGATCTGTCTATGGAGGCTGCACGTACAGCTAGCTAGGGGGCCGCCTGATCTGCGTGCACACACACGCACATCCGGTGTGCTCTATGCTTGCGGCAGCTAGCATGCAGCTGGTAAATATGACAGATCATTGTATACTGTACACGTTCAGGACAAATTCTCTGCTCGAGCGCTGCAATATCTAGTATATATATGAAGTATGCTGTCATGCATAAGCACGATAAATATGGACAGAGATCGATCGATCGAGCAGCAAGCAGGCCGGCTACACACATTGACCATGGATGACAATACTGTCTCCAACTCTCGATTGGTAGGTCAGGTCTATACCTCAAATCAGTACCTACACATAGGATATCAATAGTTAATTAACATCGACCCTGCTTTCCATTGTTGCTTCTTTCCCTAATTAGTCCCCAAATGAACACTCCTATGTGTGTGCATGTGCCATATTTTCTTTAGGTGGGGCTAGTAGATGTGTAGGAAAATATAGAATTTTTTTAATAAAAACAAACATATTCAATATTACATCTCAACGATATTAATTTGGTGTTGTATATATGTTGGTAATAAGTTATGATTAAAAAAAATCAAAACGATTTATAATACGAAATGGAGTGAGTTGAATTTGCATGTTCGTAGAGAGATCTATCTCATACTAATTTATCTTACCACTTTTATAAAGAAAAATGCTATATTTATTTAAGTGATAGTACATAAGAAACCAATGCAATGATATTTAGTCGAGCGATTTTTTTCTTCTTGACGAAGATTGATACATGCAAGATTCAAACTTTTTTCTTCAAACTTTCAACTTTTTCGTCATATCAAATATTTGGATATATGCATAGAGCATTAAATGTGGACGAAAAAAACCAATTGCACAGTTTGCATGTAAATTGCGAGACGAATCTTTTGAGCCTAATTACGCCATGATCTGACAATGTGGTGCTACAATAAACATTTGCTAATGATGGATTAATTAGGCATAGTAGATTCATCTCGCAGTTTACATGCGGAATCCGTAATTTGTTTTGTTATTAGTCTACGTTCAATACTTCAAATGTGTGTCTGTATACTTAAAAAATTTAGCACACCAACTAAACACAGCCATGGTGGCACTTTGTCGAAGGATCTATTTTCTTGGATGTTTTTTTTTTTCGCGAACGCGCAGAAGAATTGCACGTCAATATATTAGGAAAAAAGAGTTTTAGTTACACCACGCAATCAGCCAGACTAGCTTATGCTAGGGGAGGGAAGAAATAGCAAAATAAGAAAAAACTTAAGCTTAGAGAAACTACGGCGGCTAAAACAGACTCCAAGCAACAGAATGGGGCTAAGCCACACTAAACTTATTTTCTTGGATGTTGGACCTTTAATTTTGAGCTGAATTTAATTAGCTTGGTAGAGGTTGACTGATGAGTCCTCCTTTCTTGATTTCTACAGGTACGTACGTATACGTAGCCCGTAGGTAGGCGTAGCTTACTTTGTGAGGCACGGAGGCCAAGAGCTCGATCGATCATCAGCTCGTTGTGGCAGCTAGCGTCTCTTGCGCATGCATATATAGCAGCTACTCCTATCTATATAGCCTTTAGTTTTTTTTCTTTTTCCTTTTCGTTGGACTCTAGCTAGCTTTCACTCTACTGTAGTGTGTGTAGAGCATAGATAGCGCCGTGCAGGCTTCTCATCCGTCTTCTTCCTCTATTCGAACGGTTTTGTTGGAGCTGATCATAATCGATCTTCTAGCTAGCTAGAACGTGGAGATACAAATGCAGCAATATGTTTTGAGAAATGGTGCAAATTGGAATTTTAACTTTAATTCCTAGCAGTCTCTAATCATACGTTTGGTTCAAGGGATGGGTTGAGTTGAACCCATTTTCTAGGATGGTTTGCTTTAAGGATATGTAGGAGATGATCCCTGAAAGAGAATATTATCCTAAAATCTGGGTTGAACTGTAATGTTTCACTGATATGTGAGTTATCCCCTGAAAAATAGGACCAATCCATCCCTCACGCCAAACGGATAGATGTGACGATCCCGTCCTAAAAACAAGGATGAGTCCAACCCATCCCGCCTCAGCTCCAAATCAAACACAAACTAAGGGCATTTACAACGTTCTACTCTGATGTGTATCTCACGTTTCGCGTTAACAACGAGCGGAGTATCTTAAAATGTATCAATGTTCCTTGCAAAGAAGATGGGTGGCTTGAGAGTAAAAGCAATGGTCCAGAAGAAATGGATGGTTCTGGAATTGGGGAGAAGGCAACGAATGTGCAAATTGATAAGTCGTCGATCTTTCGTTATAGACACTATTGACTAGGCCGCTATGTCACTAGTTCTCTATTATTAAAACCGTCGTTTCACCAATCCACTTTATCCCCTTTGCCATCGCACTAGTTGGATTTTTCACTTAGTCTATCGCCCAGAGCAAACCAACCATTAAGGTTGTCTAAGATCCGTAAATGGGTGGTGGTGACGATTGTGATGGTTGGAGGTATGGAGGATGATACCGATGGTAAGTGGGAACATTTTGGGTATAACGAGAATGGGCTTATGTAAGTCAAATCCATAGGGAAAGAAAATGGTAGTGCCCGAAGCTCGAGCTACGGGGACATAGGGGCAATGGTGGTCGGACGAGTGAAGGAAGAGCGTTGATTGTCATCCTCATCGGTATCGTCATTAATTAAATAGAGGACAATGAAAGAGAACAAATGTATAAGAAAGATATGCGATGAGATATAAATCCTGTGTGGTGGCTTTAATTTTGTGCCACAGGCACTTTCTATTAAGCATGCATGGACCCCCATATCTCCGACAAGACGCATGTATCCTGTATGTGATGCCACTCTCCCGTTTAATAAAGCCGCTTAGCTCCGATGTGAAAGTATGAGGTCATTCGTAATGCCATCATGTTATAAATATCATTATTAAGTAATAACATTTGTAAAAAAATAAAAGATGTTGGTTCTCCCATGGTATAGGAGAAGGTCGAGCTGTGCGTGGCGGCCAGATGTCATGTCGATTTGACCCACGTAATGTAGCATGTCATGCCACGTAATAGTGGAGGCAGATGACACCGTGTACTACGTACGGACCGGTAGTCAACTGTGTAGCCCAATCACCACTTGACGCCTGTCTTTATCTACTCCGTACTGTGTATCCCACAACGATAATGATCGATCGATTCATCGAGTCGTCATGCATGAGGCCTACCACCAATCTAATTAGTCCGTCACCATTTGGTTGATCTCCTCTAATCTCATGTGTCCGCTGCATCCTCAGTGACAGTGTCCTCCTCTCCAAACTGTTATGCGTAATTCGTTGAATCGTTGAGCCAAAAACCAATTATACGATGATGAAGAGGTGCGTGCATGCAGACAAGCAAGCAGATGATTCAAGAAGATCATTAGAGATGGAAAATCTGGGTTTGGCAGACAGGGATCATCAATTTCTAAGAAGCAGAGCGATTAGTACTAGTAATAAAACTGCAGTGCCCTAGGCATCTCATCATACTCATGCACCAATACATTACCAAATCGTCCTTTGTCTTCACACGTGCATGGCACGTGTGTGGTGCCGGTGGCGCTGACGTCACCTGCTTCCCCTCTGTAGCCTGTACTAAAACCCCCCTTTTTTTTTTCTTCCCTACTTTTATTTCCCTTTTTCCTTTTTATGGACAGGTCTTTTTCACTTTACTCCCCTTGTTCATGCATTATTTAAATATTGCAGTGTTCATAGGACGCTGCTGTTTTTATTTTTTGTGTGGAAATCATCATCTCGATTTGGAATAGTAGTGACACACTGACACTAACATTCAGTTTGAACAAACACAAGAATTACTAGAGGGTCTATTCGGATGGCAGGATTGTAGCAACAAGCAATATAGCCACAACCACACACAATATGCATCGCAGCTGTAGCGCTGCCACAGAAACAGCTACCGAACATACCCATAGTGTATATATTGTAAAGTTGTTAGATACTTACAACTGTATTTTCGTAGTACTATTGTTGTTTTTTTAGGTCGGTGTTCGACGTACAGTGAATGATGCATGAGAGAGTCAACAACATAGCGGCCGACGGGCTCATTGTCAAAGTTGGGCAGACGCAAAAGTCAGAGAGGAGGGGAAGAGCATGAAGGGGTCCTGGAGGAAGCTAGGCGGCGGAAGAAGCCGGACAGCACAATCGACAGCGTGGAGTTGGGCCACGTAGTTGTGGCGTGTTGGGCCACAGTCGGAGGCGATGGCAACGGGACAAAGGTGTGTTGCTCGTCAGCTAGAAAAAGAAGAGTTCGGGGAAAAGTAGAGTTAGATTACTTCTCATTTCCTTATAAATCTTCCTCTATTCTTATCTTCTATTCCAAGTGCTCCCATTATATATAATTCTCTGTTTTTCGATCCTCAATTTTACATTTGAATTCATTTTTTATTCCTATATCTTCCCTAAAGTATGGGGGTGTTTAGTTCGCGCTAAAATAGAAAGTTTGGTTGAAATTGGAACGATGTGATGAAAAAGTTGAAAGTTTGTGTGTGTAGAAAAAATTTAATGTGATGGAAAAGTTAAAAGTTTGAAGAAAAATTTTGGAACTAAACTCGGCCTATGTTTTTTCTATCGTGTGATTCGAATGAGCCCTTGGTACAAACAAATAAAGAAATACTAATAACTGGAGCAGCGTAAAAAATAAAAGAAAGAAGACGATAGTAATAGATAGGAACATAGGAATTGAAAGAGAGAGAGAGAAAAAAAGAGGAGTCGCCCCAAAACCCGGACAGGATTGTTAAAGAAAAAGCGAGGAGGGGTTTCCTGAAAGAGCAACAGTCCATTCAAACCGGGACAAGGACCTGAAGGAGAATAATAATGAGCACCCTGGGCTGGCCTGGATGGGTGGAGATACAAATATGGATATTAGCAGGGTCCCCTTTCGAAAAGAGGCAGGAGATAAAGCCGAGCACCCCACCAGAGATGCAAAATGGAAACCAAACCTGACTACCTTCCCTGTGCCTGTGCTACCCTCTCCCTTCTTCTTCATTCCTCCTCTCTTCCCCCCTGCACTCTGCACTGCCCTGCCTGATCCTCTTCTTCCACCTCCAGCTCCAGCTCCAGCTCAGACCGTTGTGAGGGGTGAGTGAGATTTTTGGCTGGCTGCATTTTCTTCCTTAGCTCAGGTCAAACCTCCTTAATTACCCGACCGGCATGTAAACCACTTGATGCAGCGAACTAGGTGAAGTGAAGGTGAGTGACACTCTCTACTCGGTAGCAAGCTAGGTGAAGATAGTGGAGTAGCAAGCTGCAGGCAGGCGCCATGCAGTCCGGCTACGGCGGCGTCTCCGAGTTCCAGCAGTACATCATGGACCCCGGCGCCTTCGCCATGTCCGCGCCGCCGCAGCCCGCCCAGGCGGCCGCTGCCGCTGCTGCTGCCGCGGCGGCGGCGGCCGGTGGCCAGGAGCTGGGCGCGCCGTTCAGGTACCAGCCGCTGCACCACCACGCCCTGCCTCAGCACCACCACCACCACCACCCGCCGCCTCAGATGCCTCCCCACTTGGCGCACTTCGGCGGCGCTGGTGGGATTCCCTTCACGCAGCAGCTGCTCCACCAGGCGGCCGCCGCAGGCCACCACCCCCACCTCCAGCTCTTCCACGAGCAGCACCACCACCAGAAGCACCAGCAGCAGCCACCGCCCCCGGCTAGGTGGGCCCCGCAGCACCACCACCACCACCACCCGCACCACCATCTCGGCCTCGACGTCGAGGCGGCCGTTCCGGAGAGCTCCGGTGCCGGCGCCGGGAGCGCTGCCTCCGGCGCCGGCGCCCCTCCGGGCGTCCCTCCGTTCCTGGCCGCCGCCATGAGCTTCAAGCTGGGGGTCGACGGCGGCGGCGGCAGCGGCGCCACCGGCGGAACGGACGACGCGCTGAACGACGGGGGCGGCGCGGGCAGCGGCATGATGCTTCATGGAGGAGGAGGAGGAGGTGGTGGCGGGGATGACGAGGCGGCCACGGAGAGCAGGCTCCGGCGGTGGCCGGGGGACGAGGAAACTTCCATCAAAGAACCGACCTGGTACGTACAAGTCATCCTTACTAAGCCTAAAATTGAGTTGAAATTGGAGTGAGTGAGTGCGTGCTTGGAGTGGATTCATGCATCCATCCATGGTGGAGAAGAGAAGAACAGAGAGGAAAAGGAGGAGAGCTTTTTTTGCTTAGGATGCTCTCTTTGCTCGGGAGAGGGGAGCAGAGGACGGCCAATAATAGTGTCATGATTGAGAAAGGGAGCCATCGCTCGCAAGCGCAGGGTCCTCCTCCCTCTCTGATTTATGCACAGCACACAGATGATGATGATGGATGCGTCGCGATTCCTCCTCTCATCTCATCTTCTTCTTCTCCATCAACAGAATTCACAGCCACATCCACAACAACGCAAAGCTATCACCTTTTCGTCTCCCCCTTTTTCGACTTGATGATTACCTCACTCACCAAAAAGCGCCAAGCCAACCCAACCGCCCCCTTCAATTCGCCATTGCATGCACTCATCATTTCTTCTTCTTCTTCCTCGCCGCCCCGCCCCGCCCGCTCGCCATATTCTTCTTGCAAATCAATTAGCAACAGAGCTGCAGCCAAATTGTGCAGATTAATTAGCTGTGGAGTGAGCTGTTGCTGACATTGATTTTGTTTTGTTGGATTTGCTGTGCAGGCGGCCACTCGACATCGACTACATACACAGCAGCAGCAGCAGCAAGAGGGCGCCGCCCAAGGACAAACCCGCCACTCCCGACTCCCCTGCGCCGCCGCCCCCAGCGAATTACTTCAAGAATAAGCCCGACGACAATGCCGCCGCCGCATCCGCCGCCTCCGCTGGCGCCGTCAACTACAAGCTCTTCAGCGAGCTGGAGGCCATCTACAAGCCCGGCAGCGGCGGCGCCCAGACGGGCTCCGGCTCCGGCCTCACCGGGGACGACAATGCCATGCTCGCGCCGCCCATGGCTGACCTCCCCGACGCCGCCGCCGCCGACCCGCCGCACCTCAACACGTCCGAGACGTCTGCCGGGGAGGACGCACACGCCGTGGTGCAGCCGCAGCCGCAGACGCAGCAGCCGTCGGGGGCGGACGCGGCGCGCCGCAAGCGCAAGCGGCGGCGCCAGGAGCAGCTCAGCGCGTCGGCCTCCTTCTTCGAGCGCCTGGTGCAGCGCCTCATGGAGCACCAGGAGAGCCTCCACCGTCAGTTCCTCGACACCATGGAGCGCCGGGAGCGGGAGCGCGCCGCCCGCGACGAGGCGTGGCGCCGCCAGGAGGCCGACAAGTTCGCGCGCGAGGCCGCCGCGCGCGCGCAGGACCGCGCCAGCGCCGCTGCACGCGAGTCCGCCATCATCGCCTACCTGGAAAAGATCTCCGGCGAGACCATCACGCTCCCACCCCCCGCCGCCAACCCCGCTCCGGGCGCCGACGAGCAGGACGGCGTGGGGAAGGAGGTGGTGGCGTACGACGGCGAGGGGTCGCTGCAGCTGAGCTCGTCGCGGTGGCCGAAGCACGAGGTGGAGGCGCTGATCCGGGTGCGGACGGGGCTGGAGGATAGGTTCCAGGAGCCAGGGCTGAAGGGCCCCCTGTGGGAGGAGGTGAGCGCGCGCATGGCGGCGGCGGGCTACCGGCGGAACGCGAAGCGGTGCAAGGAGAAGTGGGAGAACATCAACAAATACTTCCGCAAGGCCAAGGAGAGCGGCAAGAAGCGGCCGGCGCACGCCAAGACGTGCCCCTACTTCGACGAGCTCGACCGCCTCTACTCCCGCTCCGGCTCCGGCGGCGGTGGTGGGTCGTCCTCGGCGGGCGGCAATGGCGGGGAGGAGGCGAAGGGCAGCTCGGAGCTGCTGGACGCGGTGGTGAAGTACCCAGACGTGCGGTGCGCGCCGCCGGGTTTCCCGTTCGACGGGGAGCAGAACGAGGAAGGGAGGACGAAGGACGACGGCGACGAGGCGCACCATGATGGCGACGGCGACGGCGACGAGGAAGACGTTGGCGTTGGCGTTGGGAGGGCGACCGATGATCATGACGACCAAGTGGATGAGAGCCATGACGACCATTAATTAACTAGTTTAGTGCTTATTGCTCTCTCTCCTTCCTTCTCATCATTAGCCATGCAATTAAGCTTCTTCTGCTGCTTAATAGCTCTCTCTCTCGTCTCATCTCCTCTCATTCTCATCTGCACAAAGAGAGAGAGAGAGAGAGATAGTGATAGCTTGGCTGGGCTCACAAGTCACAGCATTTTTCTTCTTTTGTTGCTTCTGTTGGTCTCTCTTAGCTATATCCATTATTCCTTAATCCTTACATGTTAATTAGTGAGTACTGCTTTTTCGCTTATATATGATATGATCATCTACAACAGATTAGCTTATTAATCAGCTCCTACTCATCATCTCTCACTGTTCAAGGAGGAGGATTATTGTGGTTTATAATTTGTCCCTTCAATGCTAGATGTGAATGTGATCAGGAGGCCGTCCAATAGTCAAATGTCAGACGATGTGTCGGTAGATGCATGTTTTAATCATTTTCTTCTCTTTTTTAATTAAAACAAAACAGGTACTCCCTCGGCGTAAAATATAAGTAAAATATAAGTATTTTTAGTACAGTGGTAAGTGAAACATTTTTAACTTTAACTATTAGTATAAAAAAGATCAATCTTGCAAAATTGATATTACTAGATTTATTATTAAATAAACTATTATAATATACAGCTCTTTTTATTTAATGTATCTTATTTTTATAGATATTATTGACCAAAATAACATCTCATAAATCGTGTAAGGATAAAAAAAAAGCTTTTATCTTTTGGAACTTTTGGAATGGAAGGAGTACTAGCTAGTCGTCGTCTTTGACTGTCTGCCTGTGTGCGCGCTCCTCATGGTGGAATTATCACACTCCCTGCTTTGTTCATTATCATAATAATAATTGATACTATCAGCTGAGTTTCATTAACAACATATCATTGATGTTTCAACTGCATTTAACAGATACCCTCGAACAATTCAGCGAGTCAATTCGGTATAGCTATAAAATTCAAAGTAAATTTTCATAGACAAAAAAAAAATCCAACTTTAAAGTAGTAGTAACAATGCACAGAAGAGGGGTGGAAATCCGTGCAAGTTTGTAAGAGAAGAAGATTCAGACGGGGTATCAATGGACAAGGACAGGAGTATAAGCAAAGTTTATCACCATGAGATTATGGAAGTTAGTTAGTTATTTCTTCCGTTGGCCGTGTCAAGATTATGGAAGAAGAAGCCATTTTGGCAGCACAAAATTTAGGCACGTGTGTGGAGTGGAGAGTCTGGTACTTCGTAGAAAGGCTGTCAGTAAGACAGACACATCACTCTGAATGAATGAATGAATATGCAGAGAGTGAGCTCACAGTATCGCCAGCCAGCTGCTAGCCGGTTGTTCCATGGGTACGGTTGGTTTTTCCTAGCACCCACCAGCATACTCCAGGTCCAGGAGGAGAGTATCTTCCTACAGTATACTTCACTCCTACCATGGCAATCCACATCCACAATGCTCGCCTCCTACCTAGCTAGTAGTGGTCTCGGCTCACCACGTAGCTCCACCGTTGGTGCCCATCCCACAGAGCCACCCTTATCTTGCAGAAGGCACGGGTGTCTCAGCTCTACATGTGGTTATCACCAAATACAATAGCACTTGCCGTCCTCTCCCTCCTGCCGGCGGCCACTGTGCACGCGCTCGTCCTCCCGACACCATTGCCGATTGAGCTTACCCCAACATCGATCGTACTCAGGCTTGCCCTCTTATCGCTGTCGAGCTCACCATATATATATTGTTGCCTAATCTACATTAATTGTTACGGACGAGAGGGAGTTTGTGTGGCCGGCCAGATACAAATTTAACTCGTTGTGTCATCATCAACAAGCTAGGACTACTCGAGCTAGATCCGGCGAGCCGGCCGGCCAGAAGGAGGAGGGGCGATGTCCAGATCCGCATGATGCACGTCACGTGATGGTTTGCATTGAGAGGGATAAGCTGGTGGCATCAACTCAACTGACGAACAAGGAGAGGAGGCTTGCTATGCTGGCCAAGGGAGGAGGTGATCGACAGCAATGCCAAGCTGCACCGCCGCCGACAACACCAGCATCGGTTGCGAAGAAAACAAGATGACATTTGGCTGCGCCATCGCATTATTTATATTTAACTTAATTTGATCCTTCATTTTATTAAAAAAAACATCGTAAAGACTTGAAACGATATATACTTATATTATTGGATTGAGTAACATTTACTAGTATGCATCATACGCTAACTATTAAAAATTATTAGCAGTTAAGGTTTAAATGATACTCACTGGTCAATAGTGCCAACAATAAAGTAACGGAGGGAGTGTGCGGTGTTTACATTTTGTAGGAAACAAAATTACGAATAATGCATAAATATTTGTACACAATTAATTAAGCAAAATACGTGCTACGTGTAGCTAGCACTATAGTTTAATCCACCAGTCAGCTGTGGTGCAGTATATTTTAGTGGGGCGATTCCTTTTTGGGAACTTGTGAGTGATCGGAGTAACTAAAATCTTGCGAACAATATACAATTACGTGCATGCGAGCATGTGTAGAGGTACTATAAAATAAGTGTCAGGTGATGGGCCATGCTGATGCTGTCTGTCTCTAATCACACACCACAGGGGTCTGTTATATAAATAAAGGGACTAATTAATTCTGCACTCCGTATTAATCTAAACATATCATAATAATGTTGCCCTGCACACGTATTACTACAACTATTTCGTTTCGTCCCATATCTCGATGAATTTGATTAAGGGATTTGTGCCACATGTTCAGGGAGAGGTCAGCACAGCGTTTTTCCCCCCATTTTTGAGTTCATGCATGGAACTGGAAACTGCAGGTCAGCCAGGTCAGTCAGCGAGGTGGCTAGAGATGCATGCTGGTGCGTGTATTCTCCAGCCCAATTATGTGGGGTTTTTTTTTCAAATAGCTGGATATATATCTAAATTGATTGTGATGTTATACACTACTACTACTATAAAGTCAAAATATGGATTTAAAATGATATTCCAAAAAATATACTCTCTCTATCTTAAAAAAAATACGTTAGATACTTATTTAGGAACATAGTATATATAAAATGTTTTTTTAAAAAAATCACTTATTCTACAAGCACGGGAAGCATGCGCATATATGCATATGATGACAATGTATATAAGAGTATATGCGAGTGCTGGCCTGCTTGATCTCCTTGAGGCATTTCTTTTCATATCTTAAAACATTTCTAGGCGTGTTAAAATTAAAATTAAGGTGTAAACTAGTAGTAGGTGTACATACAAGTGTGTCATGGAATAACCTTGACATGGATGTCGATTTTAGAACGGATGTTGTAGTACCATTTCAGTTATTTCTTGTTCCCTACTGCTATATATATTCACAAAATTCTGCTCCAGGTAGTCCTGAATATGCCGATGTATGTATACGGTATACCGTATAGTACGAGGGTGGGGAGAGAGAGAGAGGGGTGACGTCAGCGAAAGGAAAGGACGGTAGGGGCCCCCAGCGTTGGACATGTCAGGACAGGTACGACAAGGAAGGACCGTCCGTCACCTATCCATCGTCTCCTCTCTCCCTCTGATGAGTCAGTCCGTTCGTCCTCTCCTTTTCTTTCTTTCTTTTATTTTATTTTTCCCTTTTTCTCTTCTTTTCTCCTTCTCTCTCTTCCCTGATGGAGTCACCTCCTGTGACAGTGAATGAATTATTGAAGGAAGCACAAATCAACGCTGGCCTTCTCCATTTTTGGCTCTTCTGTCTCTACTTTTTTTTTCTCTTTTACAATAGAAATATAGTACACTACCACCATTCACGCACATGGAAAAAGAAAAAGGGGAAATTTTATTATTTTTCCATTCTATTTATCCCAAAATATAAGAGATTTTAGTGTGCTACTTGTCGCATCCATCAACTTTAATTTAAATTTTTACTACCTACAGTATATATTTTAACACCAATCTACCCACTCAAGTACAACCAAATCTCATTTAATAGGGTATTCTAGTCTTTCTTGCTATCATTAATCTACTAAAAGGGAATAATCCCTTATATTAGGGTATATACAATGATGTTTAGTATCCGTTGCCATGAAGTAAATTTGATGACGTCGAAGAGAGAAGGGGAAAATGAAATATGGTTGCTCCGCATAACAACAACTCAGAGTTGATTCTTAGCATTTATTAAAGGAAATTTTATTGCATTAGAGATGGAGAAAAGAAAAGAAGGATACTAAAAAATATGTTGGTGCATTAATGGTTACTCATATATATTAGAGAGCTTGTTGTCTGAACAATAAGAGTATATTTCTCTAAGTGATGTGTACTGTATTAACTAAGAGCTCGTATGGGGTGGAGGGAGTACTATCTACTACTTCATACTTGATCCCTCCGTCCCAAATTAGATATCGCTTTCGCTTTTTTACTTGTAACGTTTGATCGTTCGTCTTATTTAAAAATTTAGTGCAAATATAAAAAATGATAAGTCATACTTAAAATATTTTTAGTAATAAAACAAGTCACAAACAAAATTAATTATAATTTCATAATCTTTTGAATAAGACGAATGGTCAAACGTTACAAACAAAAACTTGAAATATCAAATATTTTGGAACTGAGTTAGTATAAAGGATGGGCACACGACTATTGAAGTATATAGGATGCTCCTCTTGCGAAGAACTGTAGTATCCTATCATCAAATCGTGTAGTAATATTTAGAAATAATAAAATAGCACGACTTAATAATTTTGAAATTATAATTACTAATTATCGAGTTGCATTCAAGTTTGCAATTGTACCCTTTATCATGTTTCGATAATTTTAAATTTTGGAACCAGTAAAAACTGAGTTTTGTATTCTTTGTACGTACAGATTAAATGGGATACAGTAAATATTTCCTATAACGTGCAGATTAAATGGGATATTACATGGTCCACGATCATAATACGTTTCATCTCATCAACACCAGTTCTTTCCGATTGACACGAAGCTCTAAAAAAAAATGCTTAATTACTAGTAGAACTATAAATGGACAGTTAATATTGAATCTTGAATCGTCCTAGCTAGTCTACCGTCGTCCTTGTCCTCTCAAATGCACGTAGTACGTACTGTTGCCTGCCGAATATCATCATCGCATCTGTTAATTGCTGGCAATGGTCACCGGAAGCATATATATGCACGATCCAACGAGCACCATTGGAGCGACCCATCGATCGAGATGAATTGAAGAGACTAGAGATGTGATGATGTCTTAGGCGTTGGACCGAAATCCAACACAGCTGTATGTATTTTGGATTAATTTCTCTCGCTCACTTAATGAGAATAGCAAATTAAGCTGACAATCAATTAATTAATGGATTGAAAAACCGATTACTTTACACAAATATATATGCATGCATGGAAGTAGCTAGTACTACTTTATTAATCAAACTTGCTTTGATACGTACTGTACTGTGTACAGTATGTAGATAACGACGCTAGCTTCTAACACAACGTACGTATTGCGCACGATGAATACGTGATTCAATTGATTCATATAGTAGTACGTTCTTCATAGCATAGATAGGATTCGTTGATTGGATTCATTGATGGATGCATGCGTATACATATATGCTACTGTGCGCATGTCGGGATTTAAATTGGGCTTACATGTGCATATATGCATGGCTCGATTTTTTTTCAAACGCGCAAAAGAATTGCATGTCAATATATTAACAGAAAAAAAGCTTTTATTACACAAAGCAATCAGCCAGACTGGTTTATACCTAAAGGAGGAGAGGGGGAGGCAAAATAAAAAAACTTGAAGATAGGAACTACCACGACGGTTAAAAACACAACTCCAAACAGATGTTACGATCGGTGGCTAGGGTTTTAATTTGCTACTCCCTTTCGTTCCAATATATAAGTACAATCTAAAACAGATGTGACGATATATCCAGATTCATAGTTTTAAATATCACATTATACTCGGTTAAATTTATATTGGAATGAAAGGATACTGCACTAGTAGTAGCTATACTTAATTAGAGGTTAATTGTACTATGTATATATGGTTCCAAACTTTCAATCCTGTCCAGATTGACTCCTCCCTCTCTCAATCAGGCAGGACGATCAGCTAGTACTGCTCTCTCCATCCTAATCAAGGAACAGCATCTTACTAATGTTATAATACAATACGCGCATACATACATACATACGTAGATACAATTAGCTAACACATTTTTTTTTCTCTAAATTCGTTTCTTTAATAGAGTGAAGATCTTTAATTTTGTTGGATACTTATATACATTGTGTTTATTGGGATAAAAGAAATGATAAGATAATAATATTATTATTTTATTGATTTTTATGATAGTGGTAGTTGCGTCTTATATTTTATGATAGAGGGTGCAATGACATTTCTATCTTAATCTTCCTAGGGACATAGGATCTCGGGTAAATTATTCAATTCTAACTAATTGATATTAAAATAAATAAATATATCGGTTAATAGTTACTTCTCCCGTTTCACAATGTAAGTCATTCTAGCATTTTCTATATTTATATTGATATTAATGAATCTAGATAGATATATATATCTAGATTCATTAATATCAATATGAATATGAGAAATTATAGAATAACTTACATTATGAAACGGATGGAGTAGATAATAATAAGTACTATATTGAACTTGGATGTTTCTTTGATTGGTCACTGGGAGGAAGTAATATAGAGCTAGGAAGGAGAGAGATAGGCAGTAGTACTACACCTATATGCATATCGATCGGTATCATGGATGGATCGAGATGTGACAATAAGTGCAATGCATGCATTGAATATAATACTATATATAAATAAATGAATATATATGTTGGGGCCGGGATGGTCACGCACAAATTGCCAAAATATTAATGGCTAGCTTAGCTAGCATACAAACCCGGCCAGATTTAAACATGCATGCACGCTCCCTCTCTCTCTCTCTCTCTCTCTCTCTCCTTGCTTGCTTGCGTATATGCATGTATGGTCCATACAGTATGCATGAGAGAGAGCGAGAGCAGAGACACACATGTACACACAGAGGGAGAGGGATATATTGATGCATGTGGCTAAGCTATGCTAATCTCTGTCATATCGATCGATCGATGTACTGTTTATATATATGTTGGTCTAATGGTCTGGTGCTGGGCTCACACCGGCCGGCCGGACGACGCTGCCTGCTGGCCGGCTAGCTACAGTACTACTGGTACCCGACAACGACATATATGAAGTAGTAGACACCCATACTGCACCTATTGTTAGAGTTTGTGTCGAATATATGTATCTAGTCGGTTACAGTTTAGAACTTGGAGTTGTAATAGGTGTTTGGACTAAAGTAACAGTCGGATTCTATTATAGGCTCTCTCATAAATAGAGGAGCGTTCCTGTTGTAACCGCATGGCGACATAACATAACGAGAGGGAGCGGCTGCCAGCGGCGACCGACCGTGAGTCATTGTAACTCTAATATGCTGTAATATGCTGGATCGGGGAGGAGTGCCCTTTATCAATGCCCTGGAGATGTAGGCTACGACTTAACTCCGTTATCAAATATGGTGCCTCGGTGTCGTCATCGTGTTTGGATCTCCTATAGTGTTTTCTTCCGCGTTTTGGTTTCCAATGTGATTTCGAGGCCGGTCTTATAACAAGTGGTATCAGAGCACTTGTTAGAGTGCGCAGCCCGGCCCACACACTGTGGGCCACTCAGGTCTCATTGGGTTTACTCCACCACAGGCCCAACCGAAGTACAACTTTAGATTCTGAGTCTACACAACCTAAAAGATTAATCTGATGGTACGTACCCCATACAACAACGACATATATATGGAGTAGTAGACACCCACACTGCATCCATCCATCCATCCAGCTAGCTATTGTAGCTCCATCGATCAATCGGACGACACTACGCATTCAAAAGATCTCCATTCAAAAACCCGACATGTACGATACGATGCATGGAGTGCGTACATCCCAAACAAATGACATGTCCTTCTCAAACCCCGCCGGCCCCCATTATGTTAATTTCTCTCTTCCATGTCTCACCGCTAGATACATGTATAGATAACCTAGGACATAATACTTCCTCCCTCCCAAAATATAAATAACATTTGTATAGCTTTTTTTCCACGGGAATTAGATAATAGATTATTGTAATTAGTAAGGATGAGTAAGCATAAGTAGCTAGCTAGAGAAATTAAACGACACATGCAGGTCTGATTGCTCAAGATGACAAGAAGCTAGCGGGTGGACAAGTATATATGTTTCATAATAATTTTTGAATGCTGAAATAAAGCTTGTCATATTTTGGGTCCACGGAAAGAGTATATGATAAGTTTAGTCTCTAAACGTGGGCATTTCAGGGCTTTGGCTTATTTAAAAAAACATGTTATTAATGTAAAAAAAGAATAATTTTAGTAAAACTTTTGTACTTCTGTTTTTAACGGAACAAATGTTAAGGTTAAGTGACACAAAACGATTAAAAAAAAACCTAAATTATGTTTCTGAATTTCATAATTGGACATGCCCTTATAAGCTGCAGCTTAAAAATAGAAGAAGAAGCAATACTACATCTGAGAAGATGAATATTAATGGATAGTTTATAGACCACCATAGCGCTTGTTAATTAGAGGTGTGGTGGGTGTTTGCCTGCAGCTTTTATAAGATCAAGTAGCTAGTCGGTCGGAGTAGTAATAAGTTAGTTGTTCGGACAGACAAGAATAATGGATGTTTTCCTCTCTTTTTTCTTTAACTTCTAGGCATCCTATATCGACACTTGCTCTGTTTCTATTTAATCATCATATAATAAATAAATTCTTTCACTAAAGATCAAGGAAGGCTTAACGTCCTTATACACTTAATTTATTATGAGTATATTGTAAAAAAAATATCAAGAAATATATATGCTTAAACTCCTCCACATACACAAGAAACTGCATATCAAGCAAATTAAGGAGCTAGGGTTATGTAATATCAATTCGGAGATTCTAATTTTTGATTATGTGACGGGCTGAAGTAGTTTTAAGTGATAACCTATCCACCGGTAAGAATGTACTCTATCTGTCCTAAAATAACTTTATTTTTTATCCATCCACACATACCAATAAAAAAAAGACTAGAATATTTCTAGTTTATCAGATTTTAATGCAATTATTTTATCTGCTCCAAATGTATTTATCATCTGCTTTCACAAACTCTCATGCAATGATTATTTAAAAATAAAACTATTTTGTGATAAATTAATGGGAGGAGAAAAAAGAACTTATTTTGAATAGAAGGGAGTACTCATGTTCTTAAAGTTAAATATTAATTATTTGTAATTATAATTGAGGAGGCAAAACAAAACCTTGGTGTTACATCTATCTAATGGAGCAGAAGTAGATAGGTATAGGTGGACGGTGGTCCAGTTTGATGCGTGGAAAAGATACGGATGGAAATGAGTGGTTGCCGCCTACAATTGATGATATTTGTTTTGTTTGTTTGCAATTGAATTGAATTGGAAGGGCAGGGTTGGTGGTAATGATAATGACAGTGGCCGGCCGACATGTGGGCCCGTGTAGGATTAGGGTCCCCTATTAATATACTATTGTACGCTGCTGCATTGCGGTGCCCATTCTGGTCGACCGTCTCCTCCTCTTGTGCATATCTATTGTTTTCTTTCTGGTACTGTTGTATGCTAGCTAGGCTAGCTTCTTTCCTTAATCAATTGATTAATTAGATATAATTAATGGCTATCCCCCTAAATTACACAAGAATCCTGCTAAATTCATGAAAGAGCGATGATTGCTAATTCCTTCTAGGATATCCTTTATATTATGGGTACGGGAACGGGATACGGCAAAATTATACGAGCAACCTCCATTTTTTGATTCATTGTAGTACAACCCCTCTGCTTTAGTTCATATGTAAGAATTAGGAAAGTAATTTTGGTGCAAATTGTTTCGAATATAGCATTATAAAAGACTACACTAACTACGACTAACTTTGTGAGCGAGATGACATTTAGTATTTGACAATTTGAACAGTCGGAAAAAACTGGAGTACATTGAGATTGGAGGAGTATATACTTACTTGAGTGTAAATTAAAGCTCGGCCTCAGAGCATTAGACGCAAATGGAGCTGATGCGCGCAGTAATAAAAGGGATGATGCTGCAAAGAGAAAAGAGGCTACTCCAGTAAATGTAGAGTATAACTGAAAATAATTTCCAGGAGAATTGAAGGACAATATATAAAGGTACTTGTAGCTCCAAGAAATGAAGTCAAAATTAAGGGTGAGCAGTGCGTGTTATGCAAATGCATATGCTGCCGATTGATCCATCGATGCGTCTTTATCAGTCATGCACCTGGCTGTATGTAACGTACTACTACTGCTGTGCGTCGCGTCCTCTTTCACAGAGCTGCAACCCCTGCCCTGCCCTGGCCCTGGCAGCTTGCATCGCATTGCCACCACCAGCAAGCTCTCTGCTGCAAAAGGAAGAAGAAACTGCATCCAAAAGGAAGTCTAGACATAGAAAGATCTGGAGAGTAAAAAAGGAAGGAAATTTCTGTACCTTAGCTATTGCTTTGCTATTGTAGATAAAGTAAACCATGCAGCTCATTAAAAATTGAATTAGGAGCTGATAGGAATTGGGAAAAGTTTGTTTTACACTCTCTGAATACCGAACTATTAAAACCATTCACTTCAGTTTGAACCTTAGACCGGGTTTAGATCCCAACTTTTTTTTTTCAAACTTCCAACTTTTCCATTACATCAAAACTTTCCTACACACACAAACTTCCAACTTTTCCGTCACATCATTCCAATTTCAATTAAACTTTCAATTTTGGCGTGAACTAAACACACCCTTAATTTGAATCACATTGGGTAATCTATCAATGACTTGGCAAAGTAGCCAAAGGCAGAAGCCATTTTATTTTATTTTAAAAAAAGTAGTAGAAAGACTTAAAAGACCTACAAGAAATTCCATTTCCACTACCAAGTGCTTATAATGCACGACTGACATAAAACATAGATGGTCTAAAAAAAATATTTACTACTTAAAAAGACCGTAGTGGTGATGGTTGTTCCTACAACAAAAAAAAAAGTTAGAAATGAATACATAAAACTTATTTGTTGGGTAGCCCACTAAACTTTGTTCACTTCCCACAAAATTTATCAAGTTTGGAGTACTCCAACCTTGTGGAATGACAGAAACTTACTGTATCGATATTGCCAATTTCTTTATTTGAATCTTCTGCAACAATTTGTACTGCAGTTGAAGAGTGGAAGCATGCAGCCATGCAGGGGGCATCAGGTCTGTAGGCCAAAAAGGATTGACAACACATACATGTTATTACCGGGTTCCATTATTTGACAATACTGAACGGAACAACGGCCTATGCTGATGCCAGCGTTAAGCAGTGTTAGCAGACACGGTAATACTGTTTAGCTTCACTAAAGTGCTAGCGGAGGCACTGGAGTTAAACAGACTTGGGGTACATGTGTGCTATTCAACCAGGAAAAGCTAGCTAGCAAACAATATTGTTGCAACAGGAAAATTAATAATGCAGTTGAACCCCATAGTACAGCTAGGAGGTCAGCAATTTACTCATGCATGACACGCTTGGCAGACAAGAACTGCAGGTGTTGAGTTTTTTAAAGGGAGGAAAATGTACCTCACAACTCACCAGGGCAGGAGATATCATCATCTACTATGGGCTATGGTTACAAACTTACAATCACCCAAAGTGTCAGTAGGCAGCAACTCCCCTGCAAATCAAAAGGTTGAACAAAATTTGTGCAAGCCAATTATTACAAAACAACCAACTGTAGTAAACAACAATGAATTCCTCCTGCTAGTTAACAATGACGCAAGTTTAAGCTAGGTAAATCACTCCATCTTATGTAGCCCTTTGGCTCTTTGCACGTACCTTGGTGACATTACCATTAGTTGCGACGTTGCTTGGGTTCGCCATTTTGTTTGCTCACCCAAAAGAAGTTTATTTCCTGGCCTGACTATCCAGTTTTAATTACATTCTAGGCAGCTGCCCTTCTCTGTTAAACTGACATGTAACAGTAGCTTCTAACACGAGGCAAGGTTACAGCTGCTACTGTTCTCTGGGCCTTCAGGTCAGCACCTACAGTGCCAATCTGAATCAAAAGTTGATCAACTTTTTATCAAGATCGTACAACCATATAGACAGAAAGCAAAAAGAATGACAACTCAAATTAGATATAGTAATAGTTGTAAAAGAAAGCACAAGAGCACTGTACAGAACATCAAGTCGACACAGGATACATTCCAAGAAAATCAACAGGGAATCAAAACAATATGTTCATTACAATACCAATTTGACTGATATAAGATATCCTTTTAGACTCACAGAAACAGTAAACAAGGTGTTCTATCCAATTCTTCTTTGGTTATGAGATATACTGCAGGCAAAGTAGTCAACACAAGTTTGATGACTATATACAATAATAATATCGTGAAGTGTATGTTTTTATATCTCTCTGTAAAGGTTGAGCCTGTTGGTGGCACCAAGCATCCTATTAACGACAGTCGCTCCTTGGCTTGGAGAGGTAATATCTGACGAATCTCCTCCGATTTGCAAGGAGGAGACCGCTTGAGCTGCTATGAAACCTGGGCATGCAACTGACTGGTGGAACATTCCTTGGTAGCACGGTGCCTGCAACTGCAAGTCCTTCACCTCTCCCCAAGATGGCAATGGCTGGCCAATCCCCCAATCAATACACCTCCCTTTGGGAGCATAAACATGATCAGCGCACTGTATCAGTCCATCAGGAGGATAAATATCAGCGCCTTGTGCATCCACGGCGAAATCAAAACCAGCTGAGTGATCCCAATGGTTGCATCTTCTGTGCTTGTTTAGCATCAAATGGCAGGGTTCATCGGAGTCCTCACCAATGAGGACATGAAGAGCAACTGCTTCAGCTATCGCAGCACCTTCCTCATCCAGCCTTTGCTGTTCTTCCCTCTTCTTCTGCTTCTTCTTTTCCAGCTCAGATATAATGGCAGCGGAGTTTGCAAGCGCTTTCTCCAGCCGCCGTCTCTTCTTCTCAGCCTGCTTCTGGCGATCTAATTCATCCTTGGCTTGTTTCTTCTTACCTTTCTTCAAGACTTTGCCCGCCTGATTGGCCGCGGCCTTTTCCATGACAACTATGTACTATTTTCAGCTAAACTCCACTAGTGACTGTAATTGTAATTACGGGAAAGCAAAAGCTTCAAAGTTCATTGTTTGGAGTGATCCAGGCCAGAAAGCAAAGCACTGGCTAGCGCTAAAAAGAAACAGGCAGTGCAGGATGCTACACCCACTCAGGTCTGAATGAGTATCTTATCTTGCGGAAGATGCAGTCCCAAAAGGAGACGACAGGTGAGAGGAGGAGGGAGAAATGGTAGGCGGTTGCTATTTCATCCGTTGGTAAGAGGGTTGTGAGAGGCTTGTTTGTGGTGAGCTCCTGACCCATCTTAGTAGCACCAGAATTGAGGGAAAACCACAGCCGACCAGCTCATAAGAATCTTATACTGCATCAGGGGGAAATTAAAAGAAAAAGATCAATCAGCTTAGTAAAATTTACAGAGACCGCATGATATCATATCCCTAGTACTCCAGAGTTATGCAAAGCGGTGGTAAGTACGTATGATTTTGCAAATACTAGACATGAGGGTTATGCGAACAGCCTATTGTTGTGTTGACATGTAACAAGTAAAACTATCGTTGTTGCAATGGAAAGTAAACAAGCCCGGCGGTGACTTGGCTCCTAGGCGGTGATAATTTAAAGCAAATCAGGAAATAGAGGTATAATAATAATAACGGAATTGGTGATGACGGGCGGGCACAGAGAAGAATGAATTCGGGGAAATAGAGGCACAGAGATGAGTCAATTGGAGGGAACAACAACAAACTAAGAATTCAATTCATTGAGGTTGAGGGAGTAGGAGATGAGATTCATCAGATCCCTAAGTAACTAGCAGCGGGGGGTGATTAATTCCCGAAGCCTAAGCCGTAATCAAGTGATTTGGGGGTGGAGATGGAAGCAGGTGAGGTGAATTGGGGAAGACGGAAGGGTGAATTGAATTACCTGGCACTGGCCGGCAGGGTAGGATGAAGATCGAAGAGGAGGAGATCGAATTGGGGATCTGCGCCGCCGGCGTCCAACCAATCAATCCAAATCTCCTTCCACTTCGTTCCCCCTTCGCCCTCGCCTCGCCTCAACGGAGAAGCAAATTCCGATCGATTCGATTTGGGGATTTTTTTTTCCTTCTCTCTCTCTCTCTTTTCTCCTCTTCCTTAATTAACACGTAGGAGTACTCCACTAGTCCGCCTGATCTGAACGGAGCACGTGCGCACAACGTGTCGCGTGGGCCGTGGTGGGTTGGGCCGAATCCACTCTTGGCCCGGGATTGGATTCCTCTGCGCTCGCTATCGCGTGTTTTGCACCTTCATAATTTTCTCACAGAAATGCTATGTACTACACTTTGTTTTTCACTACTTTATATCTAAACCCTAGATCTATCCTGTGTTTATGCTCCAGTTTTTGGCAACATACGTACATACATACATACATACGTACGTACATGAATGATATGCATATCCACGACAAGCAAACAACGTACATCGATCACTCGCCTCTCATCTTGATTAATTTTAGCTTACTAATAGCTAGCTAGCTACTTTTCCAGGCGCCCAACATCCAGCTGATTCAGTTTAGTTAATCATATATCTGCACACATACGGATGCAAAGAATCAATAGGATAGGATTTAAAACACAATACAGATACGCATATCGAACGATCGATCGATTTCACTGCATCCATACATATGTATGTTGATACATATATATTCTTCAATCTCAAGATATCAAGTCTTTCAAAAATGCTTATAGAGATACAAAGTGTATGTATGAGTTTATAGAGATGGGTGATTGTTGTATTCTGAGTTCCTGCGTTTGTACTGTATTTCAAAAAAAAAACTATAATTGTTACGTTATTCAGTATTGTAGCTTAGCTGCCAGCCGGACTACATATACAGAGTTTTCTTGATTGGATAGATGAAGTTAGCCAGCGCTGCTCGTTCATCATATCGATCCCGGGCGTCCGATGACCAGATCTGTCTCCACGTCCTCCATCATGCGCCGATCATCGTCGTCGCGTACGCCGCCGCCGGAATAATCCTCATGACGATGAACATCATCATCCGCCTGCTTATTCTTCAGCTCTCCCACAGACGTCGACCATGGCGATGACAGAGCCTTGCACTGCATATATAATTACATATATAATTCATCGCGTGCGTGACTCCATCTGTGTGTACATATATATCTTCGCATTCAATTTGGAGTTTTTCAATCACATCAAAGCATGTAGCCATGTATATATATACGCACACCTGATCACGGAGTACCATATTCTCCTTCAAGAGGTTCATCTCCTGCGTGCATGTTTTGTGTATATGTTTGCAAACAAATTAAACACGCATTAATAAAACACACATGGACATATACAGTATTGATCGATCTGTTCCAAAAACTACAGTCTATATATAATGCGTATGGATGAGTACTACAGTTTCTAGATGAAATTCATGTTTCTTCTCCACTATTAATTCTACTATTCTAGTGTACTTAATTAGGATATATATCAGGTATATATATATATATTCAGATAGTAAAATATGTTTGTGTCAGCTGCTAGGTGGAGATTATCTAATCATTCGATGTAATTAGTAGATAGTAGGGATATATATACAGATTCAGACCGGAATGCATGTATATACGTACCTTCTCCCTGAGCTCCAAAATCTGATCCATCAGCATCTTTTGCTGCTCACAATAATTGTTCCCACATCAAAACAAAATGGATAAGAGATTTCAGAGATTTTTTTTTCTTGATGAAATATAGACTCGGAGATAGATCATGTCCTTATAATCATATATAGCTTGAATCGATACACACACGAGCCAAAAAAGGCAAACTATATGTAAGCAAATAAGCAATCGATCGAGATGAGATCCAACATATATATTTATACCTTCTTTTGCCTGATGCTACATAAGCTCTTCTCCAGCTGCACTTCAAGCTCTTGTAGCTCCTGCACTGAACACGACCCCAGGCCTTCCCCCAACAGCTTACTGTATGCGTTTATGTATGTGCATTAATTCTCAAACTACCCCAATATATAGTTAGATTGATAAATATCTAATATAATTAATCATTTGTACTATATATATTTAGTCACCTCTTGTAGCCCTCAATTGCTTCTATCTTCTTTCCCAGGGTTGTAGCCTCCGATCTCCACTTCTGTGAAAATAACGCGCATACCCAAACACAATTAATAAGTAATTCCAAGTGAAAACTATATATATTATATATGTAATATATACATTTCGTGCATTAACATACTCAGTCATGCATCTTGTGCTAATCGATCATGCATATATAGAATAAGCATGATGTTTCATGCATGATCTTCAGTCAAAAACAGTTCGATCCCATCATATGGTATCCCTCCTAATTAATACTCCGTTTCGAAATGTTTGACGCCGTTGACTTTTTAGCACATGTTTGACCGTTCGTTTTATTCAAAAAAATTAAGTAATTGTTAATTCTTTTCCTATCATTTGATTCATTATTAAATATATTTTCATGTAGGCATATAATTTTACATATTTCACAAAAGTTTTTGAATAAGACGAACGGTCAAACATGTGCTAAAAAGTCAACGGTGTCAAACATTTCGAAACGGAGGGAGTATATGTGCATGCGTGATATTTTAGTACTTAAATAGGACGAATAAAATTTGAACCTGGACGCATGATTCCTCTCCTTCTTCATGTGCAGATGAGTTTTTTGTGTGGTTCAGGTAGCGATCGATTGTCCTCTGCAAGCTGGCGATTGAAAATTATCAGTCAGTTTGGTGAAATGTGTAATAACAGAGACGCATGCATATATAATCTCCTAACATATTACAGCTGATGAAATCAATACCATCATGTAAAATGATGAAGATCACGTTTCAAATAGGAAGCAAATTAACTGCATAAGTACACAGATATAACTATAAGAGCATAAATATAACCCATTGATCATTTGCAAAAAAATAAAAAGCGTCACGTATGTCTTTGTTCAAAAATCCAAAATATGCATGATCTCACATGTTCTGTGATCAAATAATGCACCCAGCAGTTATATATAGCACATTTGTTTTCAATAGTGCATGGAAACAAATGAAGGGATTGCTTAATAAAAAATGTCTTTTATTCACAAACAAATCAGTTTAGAAAAAAAATGATGAAATTAATGACTTGTGCAACCTCAGGATATATATCGGTATATTTATTCATGTTGATCTTCATATATAAATTAGTAATACTCCCTCTAGTTTCAAATATAATTAATAATATTGACTTTCGTTGTTTCATCTTTGACCACTAATTACTCCTGAATATAGTTATTATATGATTAATGAAAGTTTTATGCTTATATTTAGGATATTATATCCTTCGATAATATGGCATATTTTTTAGTATTCGCAAATATGTTATTGGAAAGACGATCGAGTGGTCAAAGTACAAAAATGTATAGTGATTGGAGTATTTAAAAATGGATACATTACCAAGATCCTTAATTAGTTCAAATTGTTCGATCGCAAAAAAATGTTAATTATATATAATGCAAGAGTAAACAGCTCAGTTTTGAATGAATTCAAGAATAAAGAGAATTGATGCGTTATCGATTACACATTTAGTTATAAATAAATAGCATTTAAATTTGTTGATAAATCTTTTTAGGTGTTATACAGTGGTGGAGCCACAGCGGGCCCAGGCCGGCTTACTTGGCTCAATAAGATAAGCTAGGTGACCTTAATGAAGATATTATAAAATGCACTAGATATTTTATATGTTTATTTTATCTATATAATGTCAAGATTAAACCATTAGTATGTCGTTCAAGCTTAATTGATCAGTTTATGCAGATCTCTAGCTATCGATCGAGCGAGGCAAAACTATGAATATACTTTTACTGATTTAGATCGATCTATTTAAAATTATCAAGATTGATATATAAAATTACACTGTAGTATAATTATTAGTATATATATCTTAATGCAAGAATATATAATTAATAGAAGTAGTCGTCCACTGAAGACATGTCCCGTATATATATGGTCCAAGAGAAGTTAAAAGCCAGAAATTAATAAAAGAGGTAGCGTGAGATTATCAAATCACCCTCTAAAGTGAAGATAACTGGAATTTTCCCATCAGTTATTAGTCAAGCTCTCGAATATAGATAATCAAAGGAGAATTATAAATTATATATAGTTATTAGCAGGATATGCAAATCATGTCATCCTACATAGTACTATTCTGGACTAATATCATACACATTTTCTGAATATTAATTGTACACCCTCCGTTCCAAAAATAAACCAACCTAAACAATAATGTGACATATCCACTTCGAGGTTTGTTTATTTTGAGGCGAAGGAAGTATGAGGTAGCTAGTCAATGCAAAAGGGAACAACATAATCAGCATGTACTCCCAGCATACTCACTGTATTTCATGGATTTTTTACATATACTTATTTATGTATGTACTCTCTCTGTCCCTAAATAACTCAAACCCTAACTTTCCAATAAGCTTTTTAAGGAGGGAAACAAAAGACCACAATGCCCTTAATTAATGTGGATGTTGTATTGAATGATGGGTAGGTGAGGGATATTGAAGTAATAAAATTTCTCGTTTTGCGGATAGGTAGTAGGTAAGAAGGTAGAAATTGATTTATTTTGCGACAAATTTAAACTCTAGAAGAAGTTGATTTATTTTGGGATCATCTGCAAAGACAAGTCTCTTTTGTTACTTTCTCGGTTCCAAAATATAAGAAGTTCAATTTATAGGTTCAAATTTTGTATCGCAATTTAAGGATTTCCACACTGATTTTATAACTTCCATCATTTAATGATTACACAGACAGTCATATGGTTTTAAAGGGAATATCTATAAGCTGTTTAAAAATTGACAGCTTAAGTGAATGAAAGAGAATCTTTTGACCTAATATTATTATTTGTTAAACAACTATAAAATATTTATATTTTGGAACGGAATAAGTACTTTAATTTGTTTTTTTACAAAGACAATCGGACTTCTACTTCTAGTTCACTTACTCCCTTTAAACTAATAACAGAGTTCATCTATTATTTGTGTTGGGATGTTAAAACTAATTAATAACACGGAAGTTAAACTGTATGTCGTTTTAATTATGGTTGAGGGTTTGCAGACATTGCTAACAAGTAACCGCACGCCATATATATACGGTTGACACGCCGATGTACGTATAGTTCTACGTATAATACTCCTACATTAATTGGAACAAAATCGCACAGCACATTTTCTTAAAAAATCGTCGTACATGCACTAAGTGAGATTGGAGAGATTTTGAGGGTAGAGGATTTAAAGATAAACAAATTCAGGGGAGGGGATGTGTGCTAGTTAATTGCATGTATATATATATGTGTGTGTTTATATTATGAAATATCTAAGAAAAATATTTGTGATATGTTTGATCTATATATTAGGATCAATGGAGTTAAGGAGTATCAATGAGTGGATTTAAACCAAAATGGAAAGCTAACAGAAGGGACCATTATATACATAAACTTCAATTCATCTCTTTAATTAGTTATTATATATGTGATGGTAATTTCGACCATGACTTAGCCTTTAGTTCATTAGTCTGCATATACATAGATATATATATGTCCACTCCTACTAGTACTAGTTAAAATTAAGAAGTCGTAATACATCTACGTACATGTACGTATAAATAAGTACAATCGATAAGAAGTACATATGTACTGTTTTCCTCCTTTTTCAATATAGATAGAAGAGCTCAAGAAAAGAAAATAAATTTAGGCAGCGAGGGGGCGGCCATTATCGTCTACACAGTACACGAAGAAGTACACGTATGTGTTTGCTATATGAACATATGTACGGGTCAATAAAATCGAAAATACTCCGAATATATTTCATGCTCGCATGCATGCATGTATAGTACTGGAGTATTAATTAGGAGTAGTAATAACAAATTAATTAAGTGGAGTAAATAAAGTAAGTAAGTAATTAGATGGATGTGAAAGAAAGAAAAGGTTAATTACTCGGAGGAGGCAGAAGCGAACTGGTAGAGGCGGCCGCGAGGGGAGAAGACGATGAGAGCAACCTCGGCGTCGCAGAGCACCGACAGCTCGAACGCCTTCTTCAGCAGCCCACTCCGGCGCTTCGAGAACGTCACCTGCCTGCTCGTCGCGTCCTCGATCCGCCGCATCTCCCGCCGCCCGCGCCGCCCTGCAGATCTCACCTCCACCTTCTTCCGACTCGCCTCCGCCGCTACCTGCACCACTGTCGTCGTCGTCTCCTGCTGCTGCACCCCTCCTCCGCCGCCCACGCCTGCAGCCGCCGCCGCCATGAGCTACCTAGCCTCTTGTGCTTCTTCAACTCAACTCTCAGCTACCCAGCTGATGGATGGATCTAGCCTAGCTGCAGCTGGTAGTCCATAGATCGATGAATGGATTTGTGGCCGGGGCAGACAAATCACATCAGCTTAATTTCTCTTCTTATAATTATAATAAAAAAAGGGTACTCTAGATGAGAGCAAGAAAGAAAGAAAGAAAGAAAGAAAGAGGAGAGAGGTTAATTTGTTACTTAGAAAGGAAAGGCTCCAAGGATGACTCGGGACCACAATTATACTGCCAACACCTGGCTGCCATCATCACCCTTCACCCCATATGCCCCTTTCCCATTTTTCCCATTTTTATTTCACCATTTTTGGTTGCGCCTGTACGACCTTTCTTGTGGTACACCGTAAACCGCTAGTTTTTATCGTAAATAAGGCGCCGCAGTTTATGGTTTTCTCTCAAGAGACGCTGTCACAATTTTTATATAGTAGTGGATGATGGCTATAGTCATCCTAATTTTGTAGAGTCATTTTCTTTTTCTCTTAGTTCAGTAAATCCTAGCTTGTAAGGCTTAGAGACGGAAAGATGGTCTGGAAAATACCTTACACATGTATAGAGATAACACTTTGGTGATGAGTTAAAATCAAGTGGAGCGGCGCTACACCATACCAATATACAATACCAAGCAACCTTATTTTATATATGATAATCTTCAACTAATTCATTGTTATTTATTTTGTTTACCACAAAACAAATTTTAAAAGGTTAACTGTTGTGATAATTAATTAAGGCAACTAGACAAGACATGAAGGATGGTAAGTGTAGCGGTCAAGGAGTACATACTGTACGTATGCGCAAAATGAATCGTGTCCTATATAAATGAAATTAAATGCCCATACCATAATATATTTGCTCAGTTCAGGTACATATATGAAAGGTCAAAATAATTAAGTTAAACACTAGGTAAGTTGTAACCAGCCTTTTTAAACTTATTAGTTATTATAGTACGAATTCTTAAATACTAATTGAACTGCTCTATTTTGTTTTTCTTATTTTACATACAAGTTGCCGTGGGACGAGAGCTAGCTTACTTGCCACACCAACACCACTCTTAACTATAACTACTCAGCCGATAGTATTTGTCGACTTGTTGCAATCAAATTAAACAATCTAATTACTAAGATCGAGTGACATATGGAGCATGTATTTATGATAGTGCGCGGAGCCAATTAATCATGTGGTGGATCCCATATACTCCCTCCGTTTCAAAATATTTGACACCGTTGACTTTTTAAGTATATGTTTGACCATTCGTCTTATTCAAAAAATTTAAGCAATTATTTATTGTTATCATATCATTTGATTCATTGTTAAATATACTTTTATATACACATATAGTTTTACATATTTCATAAATTTTTTTTAAATAAGACGAACGGTCAAACATATGTTAAAAAGTCAACAGTGTCAAACATTTTGAAACAGATGGAGTAGCTAGCAAAATATTTATATATATTACTACCTCCATCCCAAAATGTTTGACGCCGTTGACTTTTTTAAAAATGTTTGACCGTTCGTCTTATTCAAAAAATTTAAGTAATTGTTAATTCTTTTTCTATCATTTGATTTATTGTTAAATATACTTTTATGTATACATATAGTTTTACCCATATCACAAAATTTTTTCAATAAAACGAATGGTAAAATATGTTTAAAAAAATTAACGGTGTCAAACATTTAGGGAAGGAGGGAGTAATTGTTTGGTGGATTTTACAGCGGTTTTCACCAACAAACAAGCGTTGGTTACTGTGAGGAAAGGGTTACCGGACCTAGCAGTGACACGGTCACCAGAGTGGTATCACCATTGACACCAACCATGCATGCATGGTAAAACCAAGCGGTACCATTACAAACACAAGCCAATATAATCGAGCTAGCTGTAGGGATCGATGTGTGACGCAACATTGGAAACTGCTCGTCTACTTGTCTGCTAATTGGCGTGTGCAAACCATAGAGACTATCAATGTATATAATGCACAGTAAAATTATAATTCAAGATGGATAACACCAAAAGCGACAATAGCCACCGGCCTTCACTACTACATGAAAGATTTTTCCGTGCGGATAGAATAGATTTTCGCGTGCGGAGCTTCCACCCGTCTGGAAGGGTGCATCTGCGAAAATCCCGATTTTTTCGTGCGGGTGACGCACCCGCACGTGAAAATCGATTTTCGCGTGCAGGCGCTTAGACCGCCCACACGGGAAAATAAAAAAACAAAACAAAACAAAAAAACAAAATCCACCCGCAAACCCTAACCTAGCTGCCGTCAACACCGCCACCGCCGACGCTGCTGCCTTGCTCGAGGCCCGTCGTCGTCGTCGCCGCCACCACCATCCGCGGTCGCCGGCGACGGATCCGGCCTCCCCACCGGCCACAGATCTAGAATGTGGAGGCGTAGGGGAGGAGAGAGTCATATCAGATGTCCGGGTATCGCGTGGTCGCGCAGTGGGCGCAGAGGAACGCCGTCGCCGACGAGGACGTCGTAGGCTGGCCACCGGCGTCGTCGAGTCGTTGTCCCAGCGGTGGTAGGCCGCCGATCCGGCCTCCCCGCGGCGGCCGGCGACGGATCCGCCTCCACGCGGCGGCCAGAGACAGATCCGCTCCGCCGCCACCGCCGCGCTCGCCGATGTCGCGGCTGCCGCGCCCGCCAATGCCGCCGCCGTGGCCACGCCCGCCGATGCCGCCATCTCCGCTGCCCTAACCGAGGGCGCCGCCGTCGCCGAGGAGGGGAGGAAGGATGGGGAGGAGGAGAGGGAGGATGGGAGGATGGACAGGAGGGAGGATGGGAGGAATAATGGTAGCGTACATGATGGGGAGGACGGGAAGGAGGATAAGAGGGAGATGGGAGGTTGGGCAGCGCGTGGGTTGGGCTATTTTCGTGAGTGGATCACTTAATTAGCAAGCCCGCACGCGGCTTATTTTCATGTGCGGGTCTGTTAAGTGACCCGCACGCAAAAATTGATTTTCCTGTGCAAGCGACGGCCCAGGGCTCGTTCCTCATTTTCCTGTACGGTTGCACTTATGGTCCGTTTGGAAACAAAATGGTTTGGTGTCTAGGAAAATCTTGCATGTACTGGTGCTTGAAGAAACAGTATGATCATGATGTGTAGAATTAACATATCATGTGTGACGTCTCAAAAGAAGTACTCCATATACGGTAATGCATGTTAGATGCAGAGATGTGCATCAATGATATATGTAGACAGCCCTGCATAGAAAATGCGTTTGTGCTACACTATAGTTGTACTTATACTAGTTTGGGGGCACCGATCAATGTGCAAGTGAGCTGCTTAATTTGAGTGAGAAATGAAGGGAGCACGACGCTTGTGTTTCTACCACTGGCTCCACGTGTCGACACACTACTTGCTTGCGCTTGCCCGTTCGTACGAGGACCAGGTGGCCTCGTACGGACACATCCACTCATGCGCCGACACGTGGAAGACCTGGGCCCACCGCCATCAAAAGCCGCGGGGGGACCTCCACGTGGACCATCTTGCAGACCGAGCCTCGTACTCCTTCCGTAAAAAAAAAAAAAGTAAACCCTGAATTTTCGTGTCCAACTTTGACTGTCCGTCTTATATAAAATTTTTTTATAATTCGTATTTTCGTTGTTGTTAAATGATAAAACATGATTAATATTTTATGCGTGACTTGTCTTTTTAATTTTTTTCATATTTTTTTCAAATAAGACGGACGGTCAAATATTGGACACGGAAACCAGGGTTTGCCTTTTTTTGGGACGGAGGGCGAGCCAACCAAAATCTGATTTTTCTTTCCCCCTCCTTTTTCATTATTTTTCAAAGAAAAAAGATCACACATCTGCCTGATTTGTCAGATTCCACACCTATCCTACTTCAAACTAGCAATAATATCCATCCTTGTTCTGCTTTCCTGCTTGCAAGTTGATCCTGTTTCAGTTTCCTAGCTTCATAAAAATATAGTGCAAACCAACTCTCATGGTTAGCTTTATCGTTGAATTAATCAAGTAAGGTCTAAACCGAGACTAATGGTTTTGATGAGCGCGCCGTGGCGTCTAAAAGAAGAAATGACGTGTTGAGTATATTAACCATTCATGCTTCCTTGTCCCTTTAGAGAAACAAGGGGCAAGAAGACTAGGGAGATGGGAAAGGGAGGTGTGGCCCTTATCATAAAAAAATCATATTGGAAACTCACCCACCCTAACTAACCTAAGGTAACACAAGTAGGTCTCTTTAAAAGCCGATCACGAGGTTAGAAACTATTTCTTTAAAAAGTAGGGAGGATCCACTTGGTCCAATTGGATCCCTTAACAAAACTATGCTACCAGACAATAAACTTTTGGAGATAAAATACTAGATATATGCACCCAATAACATTACTTCAAGCTTTCAAAGTGCAAGTTTCCTAGATCCCACAAAACCTATTTGATGAATATACAGTGTTTATCTCATACTAACAGTATCCTATAATATACTTCCTCCGTTTCATATTATAAGACTTTCTAGCATTGCTCACATTCATATATATGTTAATGAATATAGACATATATTGTGTCTAGATTCATTAATATCTATATGAATGTGGGCAATGCTAGAAAGTCTTATAACCTGAAACAGAGGTAGTAAGAGATTTTGACTAACAAATGCATCGCCAAATTTCTTATATTGTGGGACAAAAATGGAATGTAGCTAGCATGGATACATATTAGATGTTACACCTAGAGGACACGCATAGAGAGCACACAGATTTGTGGAGGAGTTTTGTAGGATCCAAATTATATAGGACTTTCCTTTTTGGTCATTTGAAACTAATGGATTAGAGCTTTCCAAATGCTATAAAATTCCTAAGAAAGGGCTAAATGCATGTAAGGTTTGGAGAAAAGTTAGAAAGAACTCAAACCCTTTGGAAAGCTTTCTTCGAGCATATCTCTCTCTCCTGGTTTCTTGTGTTTCTCATACGGTTTATTGAAATGACCATTCATGTATTTTTCCATGTTTTGCAATTACAATTCTATCAAGATTTTGTGTTTTTCTTATTCGTTTTGTTTTCTCAATCCAGTGTATAAAACGAGCTCTAAATGTTGTTATAACCATATAAAGTAAGTACCAACAGACTGCACTAATTCGATAAGATAAAATGATTGATTTGTGTGGAAATACCCTGTCCTTATGTATATTTATTTCCTAGACACTTGTAGGCTAGCAATCAATATTTTTTATTTTTCTCCTTATCACTTATATGTGGGCCTCAAGTCTATTTTTTAAAACTTTCTTTTTATACTGGGTTGTCATATGGACATCATGTAATTAAGCCAAAACCACCCTAAAACAGCCATGGATTTGTTTTGTATATAGTTTTTTAATACTTGGGAAAGCGAGCTATAGGGTATCTAGTTTTGCGGAATTGCTCAATCCCGGGCGACCGGCGCGGGGGGAGCCGGATCGGGCGCTCCCCCATGTTCGCTCTCCCCCCACGTGACCCTGTTGGGCCCCACCCACTTCTCCCTCCCCTTTCTCCACAAAAAGATGTTTCACCTAGTGTCCTCACAATGTTTCACTATGTATAGATCTAATGTTGCAGTGAACGAAACATTCCATTGCAACAAAAACCCACATATTTTGGAAACTCTCTATTAAGGGAATTTGGCTTATTTTTTGTTCTACCAAAAATGTTTCACCTAATGTACTCACAATGTTTCACTATGTATAAATCTAATGTTACAGTGAACTGAATTATTCCATTGCAACAAAAAACCCACATATTTTGGAAACCCCCTATTAAGGGAATTCGTTATATTTTTTTGTTCCACCGAAAAATGTTTCACCTAGTGTACTCACATTGTTTCACTATGTATAGATCTAATGTTGCAGTTAACTGAAACATTCTTTCGCTATTTGCTGAAACATTGTTTTTATATAAGGTGAAACAACACCCGATTTAAACGAGTGAAACATTTTCGATCTACTTTGTGAAACAATTCCGATATACCTGGTGGAACATCGTGCAACATTTAAAAATAATTCAATAATAAGCTAATTTTTTTTCGTCGGGATATACCCATGTGTGGTCTTGTTTTGAAGATTTAGTTGCAACGAATTTAATGGTGCAATCGGATCATGATTTGGATAAGTAATTTAAGAGAAAAATCAGTTTAAATTAGTTTTACACGTAAATCGGGCGTTGACGTCAATTTTAACCCGTTTGCATCGGGCGCCCGAGCCGGAGGCGTCACCCTAGTTTTGCGGTGGAGGGGTACGAATTAGACTGGGTCAATAGTTGAGGGAGTTGCAATGACTTCATTCTAACGGGCCTGCACGTACGCTACAGTAGTGCGTAAGGAAGCTACAGTCCAGTTCTGGCCCAGCCCAGCCCATGTAGAAGAATAAAAGGTGACATCTTTCCTTCCTCCCTCGCGGGCGGAGGCGCTCACACGCAAAAACCCTAAAACCCCAGTCTACCCTTCCTTCCCCGCCGCCGGCAGCCGGGACATCACCATGGCGGACGCCGTGCAGTACCGCCTCGAGCGGATGTCCGACGAGCTCGACGACCTCGAGCGCCGGGGCCTCTTCACCCGCGCCGAGCTCGCCGAGGTCGTCCGCCGCCGCCGCGACTTCGAGTTCCGCCTCCGACGCCGCTCCCCGCTCCGCTCCGACTTCCTCGACTACATCGCCTACGAGCTCCGCCTCGACGCCCTCCGCGACCTCCGCAAGCGCGCCATCATACGCGCCACCCCCGACACCACCGACCACGATGCTGACGCCACCGACAACGACAGCAGCAAGAAGAAGAAGAAGAAGAGGAACAAGGGCAAGGCCAAGAAGTGGAAGAAGTCCGTCTCCGACATCGCCGGAGTCCTCCGCGTCCTCGACATCTACAGGATGGCCACCGTCAGGTACAAGGGGGACCTCGACCTCTGGTTCCGTTACCTCGAGTTCTGTCGCGACAAGCGCCATGGTCGGATGAAGCAGGCAAGTCTCCCCCGAACCTTCCCACCTTCCTGTCTCATCCTGCCCATTCTTTCTCCATACTATGTATGATACTGCGGCATTGCCTTGTTCAATCAATTTTGTTAGCTTTTCTACATGCGGCTCTTGATTGATGTAGCAATGGTTTAGTACTGATTACTATATGTCGCCCTTTCATTTCTTGGCCACACCGTAGTGAGTGAGGGACACGGGCAACCAACTTTATTCACTTATTTATGAATGCATAGGTTCATTTCATCTCTTTGTCTCTGTTTGATCAATAAGAATTTTATTACGGTTGAAGCCTTCTTGTGCTCTGAATTTAAGTTTGGCATTGAGTGAAGTCGCATGACTCGCATTGTGATTATCGGGCAGCAAGTTAGGCCATACGTCTTGCTGATAGAAATTTATAGATTACGTTGACAATTTCACATGAACTTCTGGTTGTGCATCAGAAATAATACGCTATAAATAGTTGAATGCTGAAGATAATAAAGTCATGACCCCACTTATCGTTGAAATTTATTTTTTTTCCTGGGCTTTTTACACTGAATAACCATTGTCTGGTTCATGGTAGATTACCGCGCAATCCTGAATATGACATAGGCTGCACTGGTGTCACTGGCTATGCGTCGCGAAAACGGTATGAGATTACACTACAGTGCTGCCACTAAACAGACCCCGCATCCAGCTATCACTGGAGCTGTTGTGTTGTGCACTGTTTGTTAAGGTGGCGGTGGGGACATGGTAAGCCATAGAAAAAAGAAATCGTTCAATGCTCACCAGTCCAGATCCGGTAAACGTTAAATACCAGGCATTAACCTATTGAAGGGTAAGACAGAAAAGCTGTAGTGTAAGCGATTGGTTTTATGTTTCATATGGAATTAGTTGTTTAAGTTTTCACAACATTCGAGCTAAGAAAGAATAAGGACTTCCCCAGTCCAGTGTGTACTTGTTTGAGATCTGATTGTGTTCCGAAGGCTACTCAGTATGCATAGAAATATAGTCATAACTGGCAAAAGGTTGGAGCTTTTGAAGTTTTTGAAATTGTGTTTTTTTTCCTTTTGCAAATATATAATGTGGCCAGAGCTTGAAAGCTATTTAGAGATGAAACTTTTCTTTTCTTTTTTTTTGGTTCTTGGATGTAGATTTCATTTTAAATCTTAGTATGAGTTGATGCCTGTTTGTCCTTCTTTTGTTGTGTATTTATGTGCCCCATTTCATGCCTTTTTTGTTTGAACTTCTCCTCCGATGATATGTAAACATGCGTATATATATTTTTGGAAGGCTAACATTGAATTGATCTCACTATTTACTAAATTTACATATCTCATGTTCATTGTATTATTTTTCAGGCTCTGGCACAAGCTATTCGTTACCACCCCAAGGTTCCTGGGCTCTGGATCTATGCAGCAGCATGGGAATTTGATCAGAACTTAAATGTTGCTGCAGCACGTGCTCTTATGCAGACTGGTCTTAGATCTTGTCCAGAATCAGAGGATATGTGGATTGAGTATCTTCGCATGGAGCTTACCTATCTTAACAAGCTTAAGGCTCGAAAGGTTGCTCTTGGAGAGGATGTGAAGACACTGCAAAAGAAGAATAATGATGCAAGCACTTGGAAAGAGGAAAATAAAGAACTGTTCATGTCACTGAATGAACAAGATGAAGGTCCCGAGGAGTCTGGCTCACAGGGAGTTGCTTTGGAGGGGAAGGAAGACCTATTCTGGCAGCAAGGGCTGCTAATCATTCAAACCATATACCATGGTGCTACAAAAGCTCTTCCTTCAAGCTTAACCTTGCGGAAGAAATTCTTAGAGATATTGAATAGTGTTGACCTAGCACATTCTGACGAACTGAAGGTAGAGGTCATGGATGACCTGAAGAAAGAGTTCTCTGACAGTGAGGACTACTGGGATTGGCTTGCTAGGCTTCAGCTTAGTGACTCAACTAGTTCCAGTAATTTGAATAGAATGGAAGCTTTATCAAATAAACTGAATAAATCAATACAGGTAAAAACTCATTATTTGGTTATTTTTATCTGTCACTCAATCTTGCCTGCTTTCTTTGGGAGAAAAAAAAGGTTGATTAATGCAACCTGCCCTAGACTTACGAATAATCAAACTCAATATTTAAACATTTCAAACTACGTTTTTTGTATTGTAGGTGTATGATGAAGCTGTCAGGAGGTTGCCAACTTCCAGAATGTATTCCCTGTATGCAAAATTTTGGATGGGTGTTCTGTTTGCTGATACAGAAGATTCCATCTCATTGTTTCATGGCGGTGAATTTGATGCTTCAGGGTTCACTTCATGTATACTGAAAGTCTATCTAAATGCCGAATCAAGCGGTTGTCTTACTGAAGATCTTGCTTGCCAATATGTGTCTCTTTATTTGAGACTTGGAGGTTTGGAGGAGGCACCTGGAAGATTAGAGGAAGCTAGGAATCTTGCCAAAAAGCTCTGCAATGGTCCTCTTTCACATGCTGCGGATTTGTGGAACCTGAGAGCATCTATTGAGATGAAGTCACTTGCTACTTCTACTGGCATTTCTTCGTTCAGCAAGGAGAACTTGAGTTCTCTATTTGATCTATTTAATGTTGCACTTCCAAAGTTACCCATACCTGAGGCTGAGGAATTGTGGCACACGGTATAGACCCTTCTCGATCTCTTTTACTCTCATGTGTTATCTCTGAACTTGTTTCACAAAGTTTTATTCTGCTCCTCTATTTTCACTGTGATTATGGTTCATCTTTTCTTTTGTTGATTTGTTTCTTTTACCTTTAACGATGCAATGTATTTATATAATAGTTCCATGGATGTATTAATGTGTTTGACTGCTTGTACTAATTTCTAATATCTGTAATGGGCACAATGCATTACTTCGTTGCATATTTGTTCAAAAGCTTGCTGTAATTCATTTCAGGCCATGAAATTGTTTTCTCATGAGAAGGTTTATTTCGAAAAGCTGGTGAAATGTGCAATGTTATCATTAAGTTCTGCTGGTGGGAATGATTCTGGAGCTTCGGTTTCTTCTGCTATTGTTGGATGGATTTTACAAAGAGATGGTATCAAGCAAGCTAGAAAGATGTATAAGAGGTATGAACTTTATGGTCCTTGAATGAAATATCACTGTAATATTGTTCATTGCATGAATTGAATTTGCTTTGCTGCAAGATTTGGAGTTTTTGTCTATTAGGCAAGTAGTGTTGTCTTTGAAACTGAGCGAAGCGTGCTATGAATTTTCATTGCACATTCCATGTTTCAGATTCTGCCTTTTGTGTATGAACTATAAGTGCACATAGATTCTTCTAGAAACATGTGCGGGAATCAATTCATATGTATTGTTTGAGTAAGCATGTTTCTGACACCTCTGCATCGATGCAGATTTCTGGCTTTACCACGTCCAAGCTTCAAGTTCTTCCAGTACTGCATAGAGTTGGAAACAAACCTTGCATCAATCGGAAACCAAGACAGCCTTGTGAATGCTCGTAAGCTGTATGATGCAGCGCTCGATCTCTATCCCCAGGAAAGAGAACTTTGGAGGAACTACTACAACATGGAGCTGAAGGTGAGATCCATATCGCTTGTTTCCTCATCCGATTGTTCTTTTAATCGTGATTAAGTTCCTTATCTGTATTTTATTTGCTGACATTACATTGAAAATGCACATGGGCAGTTGGGAACATCAGAAACAGCAAATGCTATATACTGGCGCGCTCGTAAGGTGCTCGGTGATTCCAGTGCCCTGGACATTCCCCACAGCTAGCAATGTGTGACTTGTGTATCATGCAATATCATTTTTGATCTGATTTGATTACTTTGTTGTTTAAGCGTATCAAGTCAAGTAGCGCGGTGGAAGAAAATTTTGGCTAGTCTGTCTGTTGGATTTGTGTTATGAGCCCCTAACTAGGGTTAAAATTTGCATGCTCTGTATGATTGCCGATTAAAAGCTTGTACAGATACGGCGATAGTGGCCGATCCCCGAAACATACTACTAGCTATTGGTGTTTGTGTCAATTTAGTTTGTGCCAAGCTTGCCTTGACAAAGAATTTATCATCTACTAGTCCAGTTGAATGGTTAAGAGCTGACGTAGTGATGATGACGGAATGCATACTGCTGTGTTGGTCTGGAAATGCTCCAGCTTGTCAGGCAGAAAAGCAAAGTATCCAGCTGCACGGGGCGCCGCCACGTACGTGGGTGGCGAAGGGCACCCGTCCATGCCGCCGGGGGCCAGACACGACGGCGATGGCGGCTCCTAGTGTGCTCTGCAGCCACCCCACCATCACCGTGAAGCTCCTCCGGCGAGGACACAACATCGGATGAGTTTGTGCACAAGCGTCTACCATGCATGTTTAAACAATAATAATTCTGCACGATTATGATAATTCGATCCAACTAACCAATCGTCAAATCTTTCTAATTATTAACACGAGGTCAGCTTCTTTAGTTAGTAGACTTGTAGGTACATAAATGTTTACAAGTTGCTAAAACTAAAAAAGAAATCATACATGTAATGTAGAGTTGTTCTCTCAGTTAAAGTGAAATCTTAGTAATTTGGCGGTGCCGTAATAATGTAGTGTAGTTTTCAACAACCAAAAAAATCGTCTAACCAAATACATGTCATCCTCTTGTCTTCTAAAGGGCTGTATCTTTGATGCTTTCATACGAAAGGAGCATGATTTTATACGTAGTAGTGCTACACTCTTAAATTCATAGGAATTCTAAGGGCCCCTTTGAATCGTAGGAATAAAAAAACAGATGAATAGAAAAACACAATATTCTAACAGGAATACAATTGTAAAACAGAGGATTGCAAAACACAGGAAAAACACAGGAATGACCATTTGATTGGACCACAGGAAAAACGCAGGAATCAGATGAGAGAGATAGACTCAGAGGAAATGTTCCAAGCGGTTAGACCTCTTGCTAACTTTTCTCCAAAATGTGCATAGGATTACACATTCCATAGGAATTTTAAAGGATTAGATAGGATTCAATCCTTTGTTTCAAAGGCCTTCATAGGATTTTTTTTCCATAGGATTGAAATCCTCCAAAATTCCTACATTTTTCCTACAAATCAAAGGGGCCTTTAAAATCAGTAGCTAGAGATGTTATATTCTACTTTTGAATGGTGTAGTTCATATAGACATTAATTAATTACATACTAGTTCATATAGATGTTTGTATTTGATACGGAGTACTTTAGTTGGATATGGTTAAGAGGGAGATAGAGACTTGTCCTGTAACCGTGAGTCTTTCTCTGTTTAAATTTCAAAACTTATCGGTTGCTTGCCTATTGGTAGATGTTTTACTATTATACTCTCTCCGTACTTTAATATATGACGCCGTTGACTTTTTTGACAAATGTTTAACCTTTCGTCTTATTCAAAAAATTTATGTAATTATAATTTATTTTATTGTGATTTGATTTATCATCAAGTGAAGTTTAAGCATGACATAAGTATTTTTATATTTGCATAAAAAATTTGAATAAGACGAGTGGTCAAACGTTGGTTAAAAAGTCAACGGCGTCATACATTAAAATACGGAGGGTAGTATTTATTAACATTTTTTTAAAAAAAATAAAATCGTAATGGACTGAATATGTAACTTCATCTGCTTAGAATATTCATCAGAATGGAAGTAGACAGAATAAGAGAAAAGGCCCATAAACAAAAGGCCGGCCCTATCACCTATGCGCCGAGAGGTGGAGCTCGCCGCAGGCGGTGGCTGTCGTGTCGCCTGCCGCCACCGCCGGACCTCCCTGTGACCTCGTGAGCCGTGGCGCCTGGAGGCTGGAGAGAGGAGGGGAGAGAGATGGAGAGAGGGGAGATGGAAAGGGAGGAGGAAGAAGATGAGGGAGGGAGTGTGACATGTGGGGCCCACGTGGGTCCCACTTTTATTTTTTATTATTTGATGTGTGAAAATGACATGTGGGTCCCACGTGCTTTATTATTTTTCCGGATCGAATTGCCGCGTAAGCGCTACGTCAGATGAATACGAGTTAAATTAGCCACGTAGGTGCCACGTCAGCCAAAACCGCCGAGGGACCTTGTTTGCCCGGTTTTCGTAAGTTGGGGGACGGGTCGTATCCGGTTTTGCGGTCAAGGGACGAAAATCGGACTGTGCGACAAAAAGAGAGACCCAAAGTGAACTTATTGCTAGGCTAAAATTGGGTGGCCCATGATCGAAAAGTACTACTACTAAGTAGATGGAGGGAGGGAGGGAGGGAGGCGCGCACGGGCACCACAAGCTCGTCACCTGCTTTCTCTTCCACTCAATCCAATCCTCTCTCTCTCTTTTCCAATCTCAATTACTACAATCCTCTCCTCTCCTTCCTTTGTCGCGAGTCACAGGCACACAGACATGGCCGCCGTGAACACAGTGTCGTCGCTGCCCTGCAGCAAAGCTGGCGCCGCCGTAGCCGGAGGAGCTCCGAGGCCGTCGACCTGCTCCGTATTCTACCCTCCTCGTTGCTGGTCCAAGCGAAGCAGCGGTAATGGCGTGCGGGCGCAGGCGTCGACGACGGAGACGACCGCAGCGCCGGCTGCGGAGGTGACTACTAAGGTGGAGAAGGTGTCGAAGAAGCAGGTGGATGGCGTGGTTACGAACAAGTACAGGCCCAAGGAGCCGTACACGGGGCGGTGCCTCCTGAACACGAGGATCACCGGCGACGACGCCCCCGGTGAGACGTGGCACATGGTGTTCAGCACCGACGGCGAGATCCCCTACCGCGAGGGGCAGTCCATCGGCGTCATCCCCGACGGCATCGACAAGAACGGCAAGCCCCACAAGCTCCGCCTCTACTCCATCGCCAGCAGCGCCATCGGGGACTTCGCCGACTCCAAGACGGTAACTAGCTAGTAGTGTTTTTCTTGCTCCATCGATCTCAACCACAAGACATGAGCTAACTAACATCGACATCGTCCCTGATCGATCGATCAGGTATCGCTGTGCGTGAAGAGGCTGGTGTACACCAACGATCAGGGAGAGATCGTCAAAGGAGTCTGCTCCAACTTCCTCTGTAAGCTAGGAGTCTGATCATGTAATAGCAGTTAGATTGTACTTGTGTGCTAATTAATGGAGTATAATTTAGGTGACCTGAAGCCTGGTTCGGACGTGAAGATCACGGGGCCAGTGGGGAAGGAGATGCTGATGCCCAAGGACCCCAACGCCACCATCATCATGCTGGGCACCGGCACCGGCATCGCGCCCTTCAGGTCCTTCCTGTGGAAGATGTTCTTCGAGGAGCACGACGACTACAAGTTCAACGGCCTGGCGTGGCTCTTCCTCGGGGTGCCCACCAGCAGCACGCTGCTGTACAGGGAGGAGTTCGAGCGGATGAAGGAGATCGCGCCGGAGAGGTTCCGGCTGGACTTCGCGGTGAGCCGGGAGCAGACGAACGCGGCGGGGGAGAAGATGTACATCCAGACGCGGATGGCGGAGTACAAGGACGAGCTGTGGGAGCTGCTCAAGAAGGACAACACCTACGTCTACATGTGCGGCCTCAAGGGCATGGAGAAAGGCATCGACGACATCATGATCGACCTCGCTGCAAAAGACGGTACTGTACTAGTACTTCTTTTAATCTCCATCTCTATTCGATTCCTAATTACTTTCTTTCTTGCATTATATACTGTATGTAGGCATCGACTGGCTTGACTACAAGAAGCAGCTGAAGAAGTCGGAGCAATGGAATGTGGAAGTCTACTGATGGACGCGCGCTGTTAATAATTAATTAATCCCTTTTTATCTCGATTTTCATGCATGCATGCGCAACCTGCATACGCCATCTTGTTGTACTCGATCTGATCTCATCTGATGAGATGCATGTAGATATTATACTGACGATTCGTCGACTATAAAGTGGTTTCCCATTTTCTGCTGTATTTTGACAACTTTAGTGTCCCATTTATTTATTATATATGCGCATGTGAATTAAAATAACTGGGCTGCTGCATTACAATCTACAAGTCGCGAGCGTGTTGATTGGGCCCATCCATCATCATTGAACGGCCCACCAGAAAGCCTAGGCCCAATATGGCAAAAACCCTAAGGCCGTGTGCGTCACCCACCTATATAAAGCGGAAAACGCCACTCGTCTCCTTCTTCCTTCTTCTTCCACGCCCCGCATCGCCGCCGCCGCCGCCGCCGCCGGAGAGGGAGAGAGAGAGAGAGAGAGAGAGAGAGAGAGATCGAGAGCAAGAGATGAAGACGATCTTGGCTTCGGAGACGATGGAGATCCCGTCGGGGGTGACGGTGCACGTGGCGGCGAAGGTGGTGACGGTGGAGGGTCCCCGTGGGAAGCTGACGCGCAACTTCAAGCACCTGAACCTGGACTTCCAGCTGCTGGAGGTGGAGGGGGTGAGGAAGCTGCAGGTGGACGCGTGGTTCGGCACCCGCCGCACCATGGCCGCCATCCGCACCGCCATCTCCCACGTCCAGAACCTCATCACCGGCGTCACCAAGGGCTACCGCTACAAGATGCGCTTCGTCTATGCCCATTTCCCCATCAACGCCTCCATCACCAACTCCAACACCGCCATCGAGATCAGGAACTTCCTCGGCGAGAAGAAGGTCCCCCCCATTACCCCTTTCCCTTTCTTTCTATTACCATCTACCAGCACGTACATGATTTCATCCTACGCGCAATGTATTTTCTCCACTCCACGATTACACGCCTCTATTGATTCATCTCAACTAGTAGCTGCAAATATTTAATTTATGCCTCACAGATTGCCTGTTTAGCCTACATTCAGCTTCGGATTGCTGCTCTAGTTAGTCTTGCAACACAAAATGCTGATTCTTCTGTTAAAAACACATTATTAGGGATCACTTGCACATACATAATTTCTGCCATGCTTCAATATTTCTCATATTTGTTCTACACAACATAGACATGTGGTTTAGACTCTAGAAAAGCAAATCATTCTCTGGCCTTCAACATTGTTTTTTTCCCAATCTGCTGTCACATTCATTCAGTATATAGCTTGGAAACCACAGATAATAAAAAATGTTATGACATCCTTCGTTTCCTTCAATAATAGGTGAGGAAAGTGGACATGCTTGAGGGTGTGACAATTTTGCGTTCTGAGAAGGTCAAGGATGAGCTGGTCCTTGATGGCAATGATATCGAGCTTGTCTCCCGTTCTGCGGCACTGATCAACCAGGTTAGATTTCTTGCACCCCTGTCTCTCTTAGCTCTGTGATGTGTGCTATGATGATCCTGTAAATCACAATGCTTCGTTATGTCAGACTGTTACTACTTTAATTTGCTGCTGTATAATGGAGTAGGTGTTCTGTGTGCATATGCTTTAAGATTCTGTATATTTCTTAGAGTTTGTTCATGCTTCCCAAATCTATCTATTATATAATTAAAGGAATAGAAAAAGAAGCTTCCACGTGCGCTCTCATGGCTTAGAAATTCTCACATTAATCGGAGAAAAAGAAAAAGCAGAGTCCATATAGAAATACAATTTAGAAATAGCTGAAATTCGGAATTAAAAAATAAGGAATATTAGAAGAGGAGACTAGGGTCCATATAGAAATACAATTAGGAAATAACTGAAATTCGGAATTAAAAAATAAGGAATATTAGAAGAAGAGACTAGAGTCCATATAGAAATACAATTAGAAAATAACTGAAATTCGGAATTAAAAATAAGGAATATTAGAAGTAGAGTATAGAGTCCATATAGAAATACAATTAGGAAATAACTGAAATTCGGAATTAAAAATAAGAAATATTAGAAGTAGAGTATAGAGTCCATATAGAAATACAATTAGGAAATAATAGAAATTTGAAATTAAAAATAAGGAATATTAGAAGTAGAGGATAGAGTCCATATAGAAATACAATTAAGAAAAAAAATAGAAATTCGGAATTTAAAAAAGAAATACTAGAAGTAGAGTATAGAGTCCATATAGGAATTTAAAACTAACTAAAATTTGGAATAAACATAATAAAATTAAAAGTAGAGTCTAGAGTCTGTATAAAAATACAATTTACAAATAACTAAAATTCGAAATTAAGAAAAATATGGGAAGAAGAGTTTAAGGTCAATATAAGAATACAATTTATTAGTAACTGAAATTCGAAATTAAAAATTAAAGAATATTGAAAGATGAGTTTAGAGTCCACATAGAAATACAATTAGAAATAATAAAAATTCAGAAATAAAAATAAATAATATTGAAAAAAAAGCATAGTCTATATAGAAATACAATTTACAAAAAATTCGGAATTTAAAAAAGAAATATTAAAAGACGAGTCTAGAGTCCATATAGGAATATATATAATTTACAAATAACTAAAATTTGATATTAATAACTAACACATATAAAATATAATATGAAAATTCAGAAATAAAAATAAATAATATTGGAAGAAGAGCATAGAGTCTATATAGAAATACAATTTACAGAAAATTCGGAATTTAAAAAAGGAAATATTAAAAGACGAGTCTAGAGTCCATATAGGAATATATATAATTTACAAATAACTAAAATTTGATATTAAAAATAATTAATAACTAACATGTATATAAAATATAATATGAATATTACACATATTGCAAAATTTAAAATTATGTTGTCATTTTAATATATTTGAATAATATAATGAGAAAACATATATGCTATTATATGATAGAAAATATAATGATGCTAGCCGGCGCAATCTGCGCGGGCTACCATGCTAGTTGGATGTATAACAACAGTGTTAAGATTCTGCTCCTACTTGACTTAAATCACCAATAGGTGGGGTGATATCTTTGCTACTCTGTGCTGCACGAGTCTCATCTTGTTAGGTGTCTTTACTACCTGATGCTTCGTTGATCTCTGTCCTAAACCATGTCTATTTCCTTTTTGCTCCCAACAGAAATGCCACGTCAAGAACAAGGATATCAGGAAGTTCCTGGATGGCATCTATGTCAGTGACAAGGGCACCATCACTGAGGACCAGTGAGCTGCGTTTCCTTACTAGCTGTAGCAAAACCTGTCCTAGAGAGAGTGCACAAGAACCTTTTACTGCTCTGTTTTTGAGTCAAATTACAAGGTCATTCGAGAATGAAATTTTGTACTACTGGGTTAGGATGTTATTATGTAATTGGAGCACGTGCTCCTATGGTATCCGTATTGTTTGTGAGAATGTTTCTGTGCTTATTTCTCTTGAGGGATCTTATTTACACCGTTGAAAGAACCTCCAACTTGGGTTATTATTATCTCGCCCTCGTTGGTTCTGCTGCAGCCTGAATTCCTAATGTTCCATGGTTTGCCTTGCCAGTGCTGTGATCAAGTTAGCTGTAAAATCGTTTGTTTTAAATAGTATTCTCTCGGTCTAGATTCGTAGCTCTAAGATATATCGCATATGCATGTTGCATTTATATTGGATATTGGGATGGAGGTAGTAGCACTTTTAAGTGTGCAGCTTGAACAAGAGCAGCGCTTGCTGGGACTCTTGTGGTCGACACCTGGCAACATATTTGATACTTTGCCTGAGATATACTACTAGTGTACGTGCATGAGGAAGAAATATGCAAAGGAAATCCATGAGATCACATGTACTCCGTGATCGTCATGTCAAGACGCAAAATAAAGAGCAATTCGACAATCTCAACCTGAGATTGCGGAATCATCAGTGCTATATGTTGTGCAGAATTGGATGGACGAACGGAATGCTGCTGGTACATCAGTGTGAGAAAAGTACACGATACGTAGCAGCATAGGACAAAATATATAGGTAGATATATGGTCTGATACTGGCATGTATTCCCTTGTCTGGAAAACATATACAAAATCAAGTACTTATTCTTGACTAGATCGCTGGCATCTCTATCACTAACACTCTTCTTCTTCCCTTGGCGGCAGGACAAAAAGAGAGCGTACCTGACGATGTCAATGGACTGACTTGATTGAGTAGCTGCTATGCTAGGCCGTGTAATGCTTCAGCAATGGCTACAGGTTAGCATCTAATGCTCATGCTCTCAAGGAACAATTCATCGCCCTTTGTTCTTACCCCAACATCAGCTGAATGACACTAGAACCAGTCAGTATTCATGCACTTTGTACCAATATTCCTCAGGTCACGCAATCCGATCATGCATATATAGCTTGCTTGTTCGGTTGTTCCACTGTTCCGTGAGGAGGCTTCTGTTGCTGCATCAACAAAGCGGTGCTCTGCTTGCCAACCTATTGCATTGCTACCTCATCCATGTACAAATGTTTGTATATGAACTAGTTACCTAATGACCTGAGACCGAATCAAAATGTTCCATTCAAGATAGCTACATGTGTGGCATTGCCTTGTTCCACCTGCAGCCAAACTGTGTAATATAAGCAAGCTTGCTATAGGGGGACTAGGCACTCTAGGCTTACCTAATCCACCCCTTCAGGCTTCAGCTGTTCAGTGCAGACACAGAGAATGAATTGGGTGGAGTTTCTGAAGCCCGTAGTCGCAATGCTGGTGTTTGACACGCTCTTTGCGCTGATGACAGCATTGGTCAAGAAGGCTTTGGCTGATGGGTTAAACCACGTTGTCTTTATCACCCTACGCCAGTTTGTAGCGGCAGTCCTGCTCGCTCCGATTGCTTATTTCAAAGAAAGGTTTGTGACAGGTAGTCTGATCTCAAGTGTCTTATCAGGTTCTGAATTTCTTGTGCAAAGTTTGTTTATGATGATGTTTAGTACCTGGTAACAATGTGCATGCAAGCGCATGAAAGATGAGAGATACCTCTTGTTATATCATTCGCATTTCTAGTAGTTACTAGTCCAAAGTATTTGAAACTCCGATGGTGATACATCGTTCAATGATCTTTCAGTAACTCTTCAATTTTTATCGAGAGCTGTTGCCAATCCAATGTGGGGTTACGTGTGATATTTTCGAACTTCAAAACTATCTCTTTCTTCATGTTTCAAATGGCTTGTTATATAGGGTGTTACAGTAGTTCTTAAGGTATGAAGCTTGGAGGTTGTGTGATTGGTTGTTATGGAGCTGAGCTGCATCTCAGCTATTTTTTCCTGGTATACAGGTCTAGTTGGCTGGACCACTAGTGCGCTCGTAGTCTTCAAAATGTCTAGCCGGACCTTAGCTTTTAGTACGAATCCTTTGCATTTTTCTAAGTGAAAAATGTGAAATTGGAGCCCTCTGATGCCTTTTATATAAATGTAAGGAACTGTTCCAATACCTGCAAAGATGTCACTCTAAGTTCTCTTGCATAATTTTTTTTTCTATAAATGATTCCAGGAATACAAGACCAAGATTTACAACAGAGATCTTTGCCTACATGTTCATGAGCGCATTGCTTGGGTAAACTTGCTCTCTTTGTTTTTCCCCTGTAATATCGTGTTCTCTTGCCCAGTGCAATGAAAATAAAAAACTGAAAAAAAACGAGTTGAAAGGTTATATGATTATGCTCTTTTGTCTTATCATGTTGTATATAGGGGATTATGTGCTCAGTATCTGTTCTTTCTGGGGTTGAGCTACACTACAGCAACACTGACTGCAACATTCTCCAACATGACTCCGGTTTTCACCTTTTTGATTGCTATCCCTCTCCAGTAAGTTCTTCTATCCCCCACTTCTTTATTTCCTTCTTCCTTACAATCTATTAACAAGACTGAAACTATTGTCAGAGTACAGAGAACCACAACAGTTAAATAAAGATTTTATCAAAACAAAAGAAAGATTGTCAAAATAAGGGCAAGAAGTAAATACCCCTTTAGTAGGGGAAATAAGTTTACAAATGTGACTGTAGTTGTAAGGAAACTTGGTCAAACCAAACGCATAATAGATCATCAAACCAAACGTGGGGCTTAGTTTGTGAAGCCGTGCCCCCAAATCCAGTCAAATCAGTGTATGAAGCAGACTGACACCATTTTCAGAGCTTTGTTTACATTCTTTTTACCAATAAAGAGGAATTGCAATGCATTCACAGTGCAAAATTTTGTACTTAATCAAAACACTATCCAGAAAAATTTTCCACTATGCAGACTGGAAACAGTTGATGTGAGGAGCAAGGCGGGGCTGGCAAAAGTCATAGGAACGCTCATGTCTGTTGGTGGCGCGACGCTATTGGGCCTGTACAAGGGAGCTGCCTTGACTCACACAACATCGTCAGTCCAAGAGCACGGTGCAAAGGGTATTACCTCCAACAGCAGCAGCATCAGCAAGGAGCGATGGATGCTAGGCTCGGTCTTGCTGGTTTTAAACTGCATCAGCTTCTCGTTATGGATGCTTCTGCAGGGGAAGCTCACCAAGAAATACCCTGCAGTCTTCTCCAGCACTGCATTCATGACCTCGTTCAGCTCAATGCAAGCAGGAGTTGTTGCACTCACAACACAAAGGCGCCTTTCGGTGTGGTTGATTCGAGGAAACATACAGATCATTGCTGTTGTTTTTGCAGTAAGATAACTCTCCCTATCACCAATCTTTCCGTCTGTCTTTTATTAATCGCGGTTATAATGCCATGGACTTGCTGCAAAATTTTATTCTAAACATCAACCAAAATGTTTTGGCACAAACATGTTACCTGATTGTGCTAACTTAATCATGCTCACAATAAAAAACTAAATCCTATATATATCACTGAATTTGGGATGCAAAAGAATCTGATTCTGGTAAAAGAAAATGGTAAAGAGGGTATTCTTCGACACAGTAAAACAGTACATGCCATTGCTGGAGCACACGAATTAACTTTTGTGGAAATTAATTCAAAGATAGTTGTGACGCGCAAGTAACAGAGCAGACACTACACTAGTACAAGATAGGATTACTAGATATATGGGCCCGGGCAAAGAATTTCTGAATTCAGGAAGGGACAGGACAGTTCCCAAGTGGGAGTGATTCAGATTCAGTGCAAAGTGTCCTGGTGTTCCACTGAGAAAAAAACCTTGCACTTTTTATTGGTGTGCACTTGCAGGGAGTGGGGGTATCAGGGATAGGGTATGTGCTGATGACCTGGTGCATCGAGAAGAAGGGCCCAGTTTTCACTGCAGGCTTCATGCCTCTCATCCAGATCATGGCTGCACTCATTGATCTCTTCTTCCTTCATGAGCAGATTTTCCTTGGAAGGTACTACTCTCGGCCTTTTCCTTGATCTCTTCTTCCTTCATGAAAAGGATAAACCTTCACATGAATAAGCACAAGTACTAGGTATATAATTTTGGAACTTGACAACTGCACTCGGACTAGTTTATGATAGCACATGGTTTGAAAGCTCATGCTTGACGCTTGCAAATAAATTTAGTGATTACTAGTTCTTTGAAAGGATCTAGAATTGATATCATTGTGCTATCAACTAGCATCACTTAAACTATTGACGTGTTGCTAAAAAGTTACAAATTGAAGGAACTATCGGCCAAAAGACAACTTTATTACGCAGATGGACACATCAAAAGTCGCACTTTTGTTTTTCTTTTTGTCTTTGCAGTGCGATAGGTGCTGCTCTTGTGATTGGAGGCCTCTATCTTCTCCTCTGGGGTAAGAGCAAGGAAGCATCAGCTACTGCTTTATTGGCAAAAGCAGTGGAACAAGACGGGGAGAAAAAGGAAATTTTGGAAGCATAAAATGGGCAATTGTAGTAGTTAGTCTTTGTGGTGTAAAAGATCATCCTAAATAACTCATTGTAGTTTTTTTTTTCTTTTTTGGCAGTGCTCCCGTATGCACATGTGCAGTGATTTGCACCAAGCACTTTTCTTCTAGATTTTGTACAACCTAAACCGAAATGGTAAATAATCGTGATTTGCCACTGAAAATGACACTTGAGGAGCACATTAACTAGTCTGAAATCTTACTGCTGAAACGTGAAAAGAGGTCTTTTTACTTAGCTAGCAGCAGCAGAGACCCGTTCATCATGGATAGCGTCGATTGTGAGTTCTAGCTAGTTTCATAGGAACAGATGGATGCATATATATGGTTGCAATATAATGTACAATGAAGAATCGGTAGTGGTGGGTGAGGGTGAATATATAGAGCTGTCACACACAAAAGGTGAGCACTCCTTTCATAGCATTCCTCAACTCCAGCATTATGAACTAACTTCGAACATACCATATGTGCTCACATGCTCAACTTTCACTAAAAACAAAGTAGCATTGCCAAGCCAATAATAGAATAGCACACAACTTTCACACTTGAAACTCATGCAAGAGACATGTGGAGAGCATTAGAGCAATTAGCACGAAGGTTATGATCCAGATTAACTAGATGACATCCCGCGCTTTGCTATAGAATACATAGATAAAAATATCCTAAATGTTGTATAAACGATGGAGGGATATATGTGTTAAATGTTGAAAAAAAAATTGATAGATGGATTTAAGTTAAAATATTGTGAAAATGATATGAGAAATGATTATTTGGTATGTTTATATGTTGAGTTTTAGGATGTGACGTGCCTCTATATAAGCTTTATGATGTACTAATTACTATGCTTGCATATATAATTGCTATGTTTGAATGTAGAGTTTTAGGTGTTTAATTAGGTAGTAACTATATAGAAGCTTATAGAATACATAAATTGGTCCTCAATGAAAGGGTTAAAAAAGGACTTGGCAAAAAAGATTTACAATGCCAAGGATAACATTGCAGACTATTTCCCTCTCTAAGAAGAATTAACTTGATCTTGCAAATGACTGAATATATAGCAATCACTCAATCAGGTTGATTTCAGCAGTAAGACTTGTCTTTCAGATTTTCTACAACCTAAACCCAAATGGTAAATAATCGTGATTTGCCACTGTACATGTGCACATTTTACTAGTCTGAAATCTTACTGCTGAAACATGAAATATGTCTTTCCCTGTCCACGGTCAGTAGCGGGCTACAACTATAAGTAGAGACCTGTTCATCATGGACAGGCAGGCAGATCCAACTGGCTTTTGCCGGTTCTTTTGGCCCTTGCGCACTCCTGAACCGCAGATTTCTATATGGTCATGTCTAATCAAAGCGACGCATGCATGCATATATGCATACGCAGTGACCATCCATCGTGAACTCTATTTTCGTAGGCACGGATTGATGCATTAATTTGGTTGCAATGTAGATGTGAGACTTGGAGTTGAAGAACAGGTAGCGCTGCGTGAGGGTGAAGAGAGCTGTCACCCACGACCACAAGGTGAGAACTCCTTTTCCTTGGCTCGATCCTTTCATAGTATTCCTGACTCTGATAATAAGTTAATGTATTTAGTCCACGATTAATCCACGTACATACCAGGTGATTGTGCAAAAAGGAGGTGACTTTATCAAGAGTTTTGTAAGTAGAGTGCTCTCTCACCTTTTCTTCACTTTATGGGCATCATTTTCAGATCGATGTTTGGGCACCCAAAATTGAATCAGGATATTTTACTTTCGCCTTTGCTCTGAAAATTATATTCTGAGTGTCCCCCTCAGATGTCATTTGTCGGATAAAATATATACTCTAATTTTTCAGCAGTAACATTCCACTAGATCGAGGAGCAATTAGGTATGCAGATAGCATTAGCATTCCCCCCCGGGATGAACGAGAGCCATCGCTTTTTTCATTTTTTTTTTTGGAGGAATATCAATAAGTGGAGGGACAGGGCTATCTATGCAGCAGCATGCGTGTGTGTGGGTATATATAGTCCATGAGCAGAGTGTGTTTACTGTCTTACAGCAAGAAGCTAGCACATCACATACATACATATATTGTTGAGACTTGAGAGAATCACATATATCGTTAATTAGAGAAGTAGCTAGCTGCTAAACACTAACAGGCTAGCTAGGATGATGTTGCAGGCTGAGGAGTGTAGGACGGTGATGACAATGCTGGTGTTCGACCTCATCTCTGCGGTGATGACAGCGCTAGTGAAGAAGGCGCTGGAACAAGGTCTGAATCGCCTTGTCCTCATCACACTCCGGCAGCTGGTGGCCACTCTCTTCCTATCTCCGATTGCCTATTTCAAAGAACGGTATATATATATACATGAACAATTAATTGCATGTTTCTCTCTCAGAGAATTAATTCATTATTGTACTAATAGGAGTATGTTTAATTAATTGAGGCAGGAACACAAGGCCTAAGATGACATGGGAGATATTTGTGTACCTCTTCTTCAGTGCATTGCTTGGGTAATCATCTACTGTGTTTGTTCTTTCAATTCTAAGTTCAAATGCATGCAATAGTTTATTAATTTGTTGATGAAGTATGGTAATTAAATTAAAGTGATAATAATTCAGAGCTAGGGATGTATGGCTATATGTATATGCAGTGCTGGTCTGTCGCAGTACAGCTTCTTCTACGGGTTGCAGTACACGACGGCGACGTACGCGATAACATTCGCCAACTTGTCTCCTGTGCTCACCTTCCTCATCGCCATTGCGCTAGGGGTGGAATCCCTCAACATGAAGAGCATGGCAGGAGGTGCCAAGGTCCTTGGTACGCTCACGTCCATGGCAGGTGTGCTGTTGCTGAGCCTCTACAAGGGCGTGGCACTCACAAACCACCCATCAGCTGCTGCTGCCATGGATGCTTCTGCAGGAGGAGGACATGGTGGGTCAGTGATGGTGAAGAACAATAAGCAATGGACGCTGGGGACGGTGATGCTGCTGGGGAACTGCCTGTGCTTCTCGCTGTGGCTGCTGCTGCAGGGGAAGCTGACCAAGAAATACCCGGCGATCTACTCCTGCACGGCCATCATGTTCTTCATCAGCACGCTGCAGGGTGGGGCGCTCACACTGGCCACCGAGAGGCTCACAGCCTCCGCCTGGACTCTCACCAACAAAGTGGAGATCGTCACTGTCATCTACTCGGTAATTAATCAATTAATTATATATGCCTTGCTAATAGTACATCTATCACCATGCACATATATACAGATGAATTAATTGTGTGGGGGCGCATGCATGCAGGGGGTGATGGCGTCTGGAGTAGGGTACCTGATAATGACATGGTGTGTGGGGAAGAGGGGCCCTGTGTTCACGGCAGCCTTCATCCCGGTCATCCAGATCATGGTTGCCTTCATCGACTTCTTCTTCCTCCATGAGCAGCTCCACCTCGGCAGGTATATATGTATATAGTACTATGCATTGACGACGATATATATATATGTATATGCATGCATGATATATAATTAATTGATTTCATCCTTGCATATATGATGATATATGGCAGCGTGCTAGGATCAGTGTTGATGATCCTAGGTCTGTACCTTCTGCTGTGGGGGAAGAAGAAGGACGCTGCAGCTGCCTCCTCGGTGGTGGTGGTGGTTTGTTGTCCTGAACCCAAGCACCTGCCTGTTGATGATGAAGAGGCGCCCAACACCATCAAAGCCCAACAGCAACCACCTTCACCACTCAAATTATAATTGACCATAAATTAATATAAGTATATAGTTTGTTCTAACCAATACTATTATTATATTTTAGCAAAGACCAAGAGCAATTAGCTAAAATATCTATAGAATGTTTCCTTGTTTTCTTAGTGTCACCTAAACGGTTATAAAATATTTTGAGAAAAAGGCAAGATAAATTAGTATGTGATATATCACTCCGTAAATATGTAATTTTAAATTTAACCTATATAAATTAGAAAAAGAACAAATATGACCATAAATAGTACATGTACTAGTTAGAGTCAGATTTGTTCTTTTATTATAACTTATAGAGGTTGAATTAATTGCATGTTTATAGAGTAACGGTGATATACCTCATATTTATCTACTTTGTTAATTATTTTTTTCTACTTTTTTCATAGCTATTTAGACAACACGTAACGACATAGAAGAAATGAGGGGACATCTTTTGGGACAAAAATCTATCTCCGATCAATTAGTATATATATAGCATCCCAATGCATGGTTCATCTGCTGTACTGTAAGTGGACAATGAAAAGAAGATAAGAGTGATTATATACTATATTGGTCGTGGGATATATCACAACCAACCGATGATGGATGCTCGCATTTGCCAAAACTGCAACTAAAGTGAAGTGATTGAGAGTAAACATATATAGCTTTATTCCACGCCATTATCACGCAATTACTTTTTAAACTGTAAGATAGTAGTATAAGACAAGAACAATAATATTTGCACTCGCTCATGCATGCACTGAGATTCGCTTGATTAGTTCTCTTGGCGTCGTCTTAATTTATACTATCGTCTATGGACGTCACCACGAATCTGGACCAATTGATTTGTGCATCTGGCAGCTTAGCTTGCAATTATATACCTTATTAATCGCTGGCTCCGGCCATTCCTACTGGGCTTACCTCAAAACCATGTCGGCCCTCTTCTGGTCGGACTAGTGGATACATGGCCGCTCTGTGGCCTTTATGGCGCCGGACCTTCTCCTTGTAGTGCCCCCACGTCTCAGGGCATCGCGCAATGTGGCCTTCGCCCTCGCTGGCAACTCCTGGGTAAGGGATATCCGTGGCGTCCTCACTGTCCCGGTCATATCCCAATTCCTGATGGTCTGGAATGCAGTGTGTCCTATCCAACTCTCTCCGAGCACTGGAGACCGTCTGGTATGGCGTTGGACGGGGGACCAGTGCTACTCGGCCCGCTCGGCCTACCATGCCTTCTTCCTAGGGCAACTTCCCTTTCCTTGCACCGACTTACCGTGGCAGGCCAAGGGCCTTGCCAAGTGCAAGTAGTTCCTTTGGTTTGCACTCTAGCAATGTTGTTGGACTGCTGAGCTTTTGCAAAAGTACGACATTGACAACCACTCGGTCTATCCCTTTTGCGCGCAAGGAGCTTGAAATGGCAAACCACATCCTACTCGACTGTGTGTTCGCTCGCTAAATCTGGCACAACATCCTGTCCCCTCCTGGCTGGACTGGGCTTGTCCCTTCTCGTGGTGACACTTTTCAGGACTGGTGGCCGTTTGCGATCTGCTAGGGCCGTTTCCCAGAGCACCTTCACAAGGCCTTCGACTTTCTGGTCCTCCTTGTATCCTGGCAGCTTTGGAAGGAGCGGAGTGTTAGGGTTTTCAAGTCTTTCCTCTTGCCAGTCTTGGAGGTGTCAGTTTCCATCCTCCAAGAGGGTCGCCTCTGGTCCTTAGCTAGTGCCGCTTTGTTTGGGGATCTTTTGGGAGGATAGGGTTTTTCTTTCGCTTTTCTCCCTCTGTTTAGGAGCAACAATTTTAGTTTAATCTCCTTCTCTTTTAACCCCTCTCTTCCCCGTATCTTTGCAAGGGCTAGTCCATGCCGTTGTGTTGTGTAACTAAAACTCTATTTCTTCTAATATATTGACGTGCAATTTTTTGTGCGTTCGCGAAAAAAATATACCTTATTAATGTATTCGTTCCACATATATCCATAAATGATTTTTTTTCAATAACATAGTCAAGGATGAATTTTTAAAGACCAACCCTTCTTTAATTAAAGAAAGGAGGAAAGTAAGAAAGGATGAGTGTGCATGCCTAGCTTGCGTAATTGACTAATATGAAGGATAGTTTTCATTACTTAGGAGATATTGTTTTGTTTCTTGCATGTCTAAATAGTTAAAAGAATGATAAGATAGATTAACATAAAATATATTACTCTACAAATTAATATACACGTTCAAATTCAACCGCTATAAATTGTAAATAAAAACAATAAATAAATATAATTATGCAGGTATGTTAACTAGTTTTAGTTGTAGTTTTATTTGATCTTTTTGTTACAGCCTATACAAGTCGAATTAGTTAATATGATAAGATGATATATCTTATAGTAATTAATTTATCTTGTCAAATTTTTAAAATGTTTTTTTGTAAGTATTTAGATGATATATATGCAGGTGTAGATGTCAATTGAGAGATGAAAATCCATGTATGAGTAGTAAATCTGTACATATATACGTGACGGATGCATATTAATGGATGAACGGCAAGCAGGCATGCAGATAGAGAGTTGAAGTATTCAAGTCGATAAGCAATTAATGGACGTGAAGAAAGCGCGCGAATTGAACGAGCGAGCGCCCGTCCCGGACTCCCGTTGGTCCACCGTCTCCGGCAGCCCGCACTCTGCGCTAGCTGCCGCATGCATCTATCCATCGATCGATACATGCATCAATGTGTTTATAAATATATATTCCATCTAGCCTACCATAGCCAGCTAATTACATGATCCATCCATTTGCATCATCGTCGTCGTCTTCTTCGATCGATCGGCTGATCCAGTAATTCCTCGATCGGTGGACGTACGCCACGCTACTAGCATCATATCAATCCCCGATCGACAGGTTAACATCGATCGATCATCCAAGCCAGCCATCGATCCATCAGAATAAGCAGCTAGCTTGGAGACCGATCGATCGATCGATCATATGTCGATTCGATTCGATCCGATGGAGAGCAGAAGCAGCAGAAGCGTGGTGATGATGTGCTGCGTGCTGATGTTGATGATTGCGGCGGCGGCGCATGCGGGCGAGCAGGAGGCGGAGGAGTGCGCTAGCCCGATGAGCATCGAGGAGGCGTGCCGGGGGGCATCGGAGACGCACCACGCGGTGGCCTACGACCACTGCGTAGCGTCGCTGACGGCGGACCCGCGCAGCAGCAGCAGCGAGGCCCGCAGCCTGCACGGGCTCGCCATGCTCGCCACCCGGATGGCCATCGACCACGCCACCAGCACCGTCTGCAAGATGGACGACCTCGCGGAGCTGGAGCCCGAGGATTCTTCGTCGCCGTCGGACGCGCGCGCACGGTTCGAGCACTGCCTTGAGCAGTACGGCGGCGCCGCCGACCTCCTCCGCGACGCCCTGGACAACCTCAAGGTCCGCATCTACGGGACGGCCATGGAGCAGCTGTCCGCCGCGCTGGGCGCCGCCGAGAGCTGCGAGGACGCGTGGAAGGGCGACGAGGGCAACATCCCCATCGCCGCCCACGACAGGGAGTACGGCAGGATGGCCCACATCGCCATCGGCTTCACCCACGCCGCCGCCTAATCTTCCTCCATTTCTTCCTTACTTCCATCTATCGCCTGCCTGCCTCTGCCTAATTTTATTTCTACTACTCCTTATTAATTTGCATTGCTCATCGATCGATCATCCGCTGGAATTTCTTCTTCTTTTACTTAAATTGTTATTATTATTATTATTAATTGCTGATTGAATTGAATATGTACTGTAGGATTTAATTGTTCATCAGATGAAAGACGAATGAATAATAACACGATTAATTTACTGTGTACTTTTTATTTTCCTCAGTCCTGTTGATTTGGTACATATGTTCACATGTGCATGGTTTCGATCTCAATGATCAAATGTAAAAATATTGCTCATCGATCTAAGAAATTCAGATCAACAAGAAAAAGGAAATCGAACGATCTCTATGAGCCAATGCTACTACTAGCTAGTGCAAGGAAATTTTATAGATTACAAGCATGTCGTCATACTAAATGAAGTGAATAACCTGTTGTCATAATCTCTGGATTATCTTCTTTTTTTTGCTAAAGAAAACAATATCTGGATTTGAGATATACTGCAGGAGTCTGTTCGATCGGTTCCAAATGCAATATTTATTTGCCATGCAATTAATTGAGAAACTGAACTTGTATCAATGTCGACAAAACGCTGTCTAGTACTAGTACTGTACACATCATTACAATTAACTAATGCGAGAGTATAAGTGATCACATTGATCAAACACAAGCGGAGATTATCGTACATCCATGTCGAGGAATCCAAAATTTTGGACCCAATATATAAATATTCAAGGAAAGCATCCTTCCATTTTAAAAGTTAAAGGGGATGCATTTGGCTAAACAAGGACAATTAAGAGATCACAACTAAGAAGCTAGAGCTATAGATGGAATACTATTTAGTTGAGAGCAGAGCAAAGTTGTTCAGGTTTCGGTTGCAACATAACTGCTAACCACTTGCAGAACGAACGGCTTGAGTAGTGTATACTACTAGTCTTAGAATTAACACATGTGCTCATATTTACGATAAATAATTTTTTAATGTTAGGTGATGTACGCGTCAAAAGTGATGCGTTAATTTTTTAGATAATGATCAGTGATGCGTCAATGATGATTTTAGCAATATCAAGATATATCAGTGATAGGTGACGTACACATCGACAGTGATGTGACAATGATAACTTTGTCAATATCAAGGTAACATATATATGCTCATTGACAGTGAGATATTTATAATGACTTCGTCTCAGGATATATATATACCGGTTCAATCTATCAGAGATACTTATATAATAGGTGTACATGTGTGTTGATAAGAATAAGTGTAGCATGTGTACGGCGTCGCTCTCCCTAGGGGCGGCTCGGGAGGCGACGACCCGGCCGCCCCTCTCCCCCACCCCCACCCCCTTCTCCGCCTCGCCATCGTCCGAGCGACCGCCGGCGAAGCCACGCGGCCGCAAGGACGGTGGCGGCGGGGCGCTCCTCGTCTCCTCGCGCTCGGGCGGCCTGGGGAGCTGCCCGGAATGGCGACGGCGATGTCCGCCAGATCCGCGCCGTTCCGGCCGGATCTGGCGGGATGGGCTGGCGGTGGGAAAGGCGTCGGCGGCGGGGACGACGGCGGCGGCGGGGATGGGCGACGGTGGCGGTCGAGGTGAGTTGCGCCGGGTGGTGTTGTGGGTGACGGCGGCGGGGATGGCGATGGCGTTGGGGTGGCGATGGTGGAGACCGCGGATCCGGCGGTGGCGCACCCAGATCCGGCGGCGGCGCGGCGGCCGGCAGAGGCAAGAGCACGCAGGCACCCCACGGCTGCCACTGGCGTCGGCTGGCGTTGGTGGAGAGGAAGACGGCCGGATCTGGCTCCTTGCCCAGATCCAACGCGTCCTCGGGTGGGAACGGGGTGGTTGGAGTCCGGCGTCGTGCAGGTGGTGTGAATATCGCAGGTATCCTCGGTGTGCAGGTGACATTTGGTGGCTCCCGTCGTGGATGCTATGGTTGATGGGTGCTCCAAGGCGAAAGTCTTGCTCCGCTCTCGGTGCTAGCAACGGCGACGCCCTTGGGCGCCGTTCACCTTCTTGAAGGCGTTGCTACTGGAGCCCTCGTTCAACTCCACTTCAAGAGTTTTCTCCGGGTGAAAATCTAGATTCGTTAGGATCGGACGATGTCGCCGTGCTGTCGGCGTAACCTTTTTGAAGGCTTCGCTTTAGGAGTTTATCTCTTGTTGGACGGCTGTACTTAGGTTTAGTTTGTCGATGTCGGGGGTTTTGCCAGTTTTCCTTTAATTAACCGTGCTGTTGTAAGGTTTTTGGGTCCGGTTTCCCTTATAAACTGGATCAACTCTCTTCTTCTATAGTGAATCGCAGGAGCTCCCTGCCTGTCCCCTCGAAAAAAAAAAGTGTAGCATGTGTACTATTCGTACTGTGTACTATCTAGAAGACGTTGATTAGTAACTAATCCCACAAGCATGCATATATACACTAGCTAGCTTGTACGCAGTGGTAGTACGTCGACGTTGCTAACCATAAGGTCGGTCGGTCGATCGACATGGCCACTCTCTGCGGCAGCGTCTGCTTCTTGTTTGTAATAATGGTCATTGCGTCGTCGCCGGCGGCAGTGGCGGCGGCGGGCGAGGATATAGTGGAGGAGACGTGCGGGCAATGCAGCAGGAGCAACCCCAACGTGAACTACACCCTGTGCGTGTCGTCCCTGTCGGGGTACCCAGGCGCCGACCTCCATGGCCTCGCCCTCTTCTCCACCATGCCGCTCCGCTCCGCCCTGGCCACCATCGCCTCCGAGGCCAGGGTGCTCCGCGACAGGGCGCCGCCGGGGTCGCCGCCGAGGTCCTGCCTCGACTCGTGCCTGGAGGTGTTCCGCGACGCCGCCTACAACCTCGGCAACGCCGTGGCGGCGATCGAGTCGTGGAGGTACGGCGACGCCAAGACGGCGATGAGCGCCACCACCGACGCGCCGGTGACCTGCGAGGACGAGTTCAAGGGGCAGGGCATGGCCACGCCGCCGGCCATCAAGGCCAGGACCAAGCCCCTCTTCCAGCACGGCGTCATCTCCCTCGCCATCATCTCCTTGCTCTAGCCATATTGCTACCAGCTACTACTACCAATTAATTCGATATCCAAATATCACTAGCTAGTACAATCATGCATGCATGTCTGTGTAGTGTGTACGATCGATGATCCATTAATCAATGCATACTTACTGCATGATGATATATGCAGAACTAATATCTTTGCAGCAAGCCTGCACATGCATACATAAATGCAAAAGATGCCTAGAATCGGGCGCCCACGTGGGGAGTAAAATCGGGCGCCCCCATGTCGCGCCCTGCCCGCCACGTGTATGACTAAGGCTACGTTCGTTCCACGAGGTTCCCAACCTATCTCTCTTGTTCTCCGTGCGCATACTTTTCAAACTGCTAAATAGTGTATTTTTATAAAAAGTTTCTATATGAAAGTTGCTTTAAAAAAATCAAATTAATCTATTTTTTTTAAAAAAATAGCTAATACTTAATTAATCGCGCGCTAATGGACTGCTCCGTTTTCCGTACAGTAGAGTTGGGTTCCCAACCCCAAGTATCAAATTACAGCCTAAGTGTAAAATACCTTGAACATCCTAGTTTTGTACAACAAATGCAAAGATGAAACTAAGTCACAACAAATTCATCATAATTTCCGCCGCAAATGTCACACATGAATCACAATTCTCGCCAACAACCTCCGCATTCCCCTGCGTACTTTGGTGATCTTGGTATCCTAGAAAATATGGTGTGAGTGAAATGAATGAATTTTTCGAAACACTGCATCGCCACCGGCATCCATCCTCGCCAAGATAAAAGAGGAAGGTCAGGCATGAGTCAAAGCAGGAGCCTCTAAGCTTCAAGAGTTCGGAATCTTGAGAGATATCACTTAACCATCACCTTTTGCGGGCTTAGTTCTTTTTTAGACTAGCCATGTACATAATTCTATCGTCCTGTATTTTCTCCATCTCTATCAATATACGAGGCAAAGCTTTTGCCCTCCTTTCAAAAAAAACAAACACATGAATCACAATACAATTTTGAACAGAATGATTTTCTCAATTGTACATGAGAGTATAAAAAACATGTGGTTACTTGTGATAAAAAGAAAGAACAAGATGTGTATCTAGTGGACTACATGCGGATGCTCAAATTAGCTGGGCTAATATTATTAGTGTTTTGACGCATGCATGCCGTTGGTCATCAGTTAATCAGTTAATTAGCTAATTTGGGTGAATCCATCCATCCATCCAAAAATTAGCCGGGCGGCCGCTCAAAATTAGGACGGTGAGCGAGCTATAAAATTATATATATATAGCCTTGGGAAAAAGAGAGAGAGAGATTGTGATAGTAGATGATCAAGTGAGGAGCTATAGAGATCGAGATGAGCCTTTCGTCGTACCTGACGTGCAACCTGGTGACCCGGCAACGGCAACGAGGTGGCGTGGAAGAAGACGAGTACGATGGGCGGCGTCAGCCGCAGACGGCCACCTGCTGCACCGCCCTGCAACGAGGTGTCACCGCTGACGGACTCCTCGCGCAGCCGCGCTACGCCCCGGTCAGGACGCCCCAATCCGCATTGCTGCTGCTCGATCCACCACCACCGGCGCCCATGACGCCCACGTCGTCGTCCAGCAACAGCAACCACGACGACGACGACGAAAAGAAGAAGAAGCAGCCGATGCTGCAGCAGCAGAAGCAGGTGCGCAAGTGCAAATCGACGGTGGAGGAGGCGTCGGCGTCGCAGCTGATGGAATGTAAAGGCGGCGGCCCTCCTCCTCGTCTCCGTCGCAGCGGCGGCGTCCGCCGTGACTGGAGCTTCGAGGACCTCCGCGCCAACAACACCGCCGCCTAATAATAATAATAATTCAATCCCCCCACCCTCCTGCTGCCCTGCCTGTAACTAACAACCCACTGCTTGCTAAATACATATATATACTCCTCCTTAGGCCCTATATAAACACGATCACTGCTAACTCGATTATCATGTAAATAATTTATTTATTATTGTAATCTGCCAATGCCCCCTTAATTAATTAATTATATGTTTGTAACTCGATCTAACTAGCTAGTAAAATCATCATCTACTCCAACGACAACACAATCCTCTCCCGGTTATTACCAACTACTTCAGCTTGCATAATTCTCAACCTTAAAAACATTATGTTGCACTGTTTCAGCTCTTCTGTAAGGTCGAGCAACAATAAACTGTCATAATGCTGGCCATTCATAACCTACTACTCCTCTCATCTGCCACATTGACGTACGCAACAATTACACACAGGAAAAGAAAAAACGTCTCAGATGCAACTGTGAAATTCTGCCTGCCTCCAGTGTAAAAATGGTTGCCAACTGCCAAAAAGGGTACTCCTCTTCTTCTAAACTAAAATCCAAAACCTGAACAAAAAACAATTAGCAAACTCTGTTCAAGCATACAATATATACTACTGTTTGATCATGATGAGCAGGTCCGTGTACCTGATCCACCCATTGGGTTCCCAGCAGCAGCTGCTTTCTCAGGCTCCTTGATGTCTACCACAACAGCATCTGATGTGATGAATGTTTTCGCCACCGACGCAGCATGCTCCAAGCAACATCTCACCACCTGTTTCACACAACGTTAGCTTTATGGACTCAAAATACTAATATAAAAAATAGGGTGGAAAACATCCTTGTTTGATTGCAAGGTAAGGAAAGAAAATCCATATCCCAGAGGTTCATCTTCATGCAGCTGATCACTTCTATCGGTTCAACATGGTTAATCGGTTATATTAATTTTACAGCACAACACAAAGGCACACGTGCATTTCAATATATATTCTAATAATGAAAGAATTACTTCTGATGTGACTACGAATAAGAAAGCGCATTGATTCGGCAGAAAATTACCTTGGTGGGATCAATAATACCAGCAGCCATCAAATCCTCATATTTTCCTGTAGCGGCATTGTAACCATACCTGAAGTTATCATTGGCAAGGACCTGAAATCATACATGTTCAAAAATTCGTTACACACAAGCTGCAGAATTGCATATTCATCGTACTTAAGAACAAATGTCAGAGTACAAACCTTCTCAGTAACAACACTGCCGTTAACACCAGCATTTTTTGCTATTAATTTAAGTGGGTAGCTCAAGGACTTCCTTACGATTTCAGCCCCAACCTTGAAGCCAAAAGGAAATTTTAATTATTGACAATAGAAAACAAATGCCTTGAACCTAGGATGAAATGAAACAATAACCAAAGATTATTTCATTTGTTTTCCTACCTTCTGTTCATCATTCTCAAGTGTTTCTATAATGGCATCAACTTTTGATGCAAGCCGCAAAAGCGTACAGCCACCTCCAACAACAATACCTTCCTCAACAGCCGCCTGCCACAGAGCAAACTATTAAGTAACAAACAACAAACCCATATACTCTATGTGCATCAGAAGGCTCTCTGAATGCAATCCCAAAATTAAATTATATTAACAAAGAGAAGTATTCACCTTGGTTGCATTCAGTGCATCTTCAACCCTCAGTTTCTTTTCCTTAAGCTCAGTTTCTGTCTGTGCTCCTACCTACATAACAAGTAGCGTCATTTCACAACAATTATCTTCTGCAAATGCAGCCTAGTAGTACATTAACAAGTGCATTGGTTCAATTGCAGAACATCGAGATCACCTGGATGACAGCAACACCACCAGAGAGCTTAGCTATTCTCTCATTCAGTTTTTCTTTCTCATATTCCTGTTCAGCAGCCTGAAGAAAAAATAACTTGTATAAAAATCCACAAAAAAATACTGAGACATGTGAATCCAAAAGATCTGCCCTGTAAATTCATGTAAGCAAAGAAACCCCCAAAAAAGAGCAGGGTCAGGAGAAAATGAATACAGGAGTGGTTTGACGAGAAGTACAGGAACACATAGAATTTTTAATTTTAAATAATACAGACCTCAATCTGGTTCTTGATTTGTGTCACCCTTTTGTTTACTTCGTCCTGGGTAGTACCATCCCCAACTATTGTTGTTGAATCCTTGGTAACTACAACCTTGGCGGCCGTTCCTAGAACATCTCTATCAGCTTTGTCTAGGGACAAGCCAACTTCTTCCCTGATGACAGTACCTGAAAGAAGAACGATATATAAGCGCACATGTGGCTTAGAGTGTTGACAACTTATGTCAAAAGCTGAATATCACCTCCAGTAAGAGTAGCAATATCATCAAGGTATTGACTCTTGCGTTCTCCAAAACCAGGAGCTTTAATAGCAGCAATCTTCAATGCACCCCTAAGCCTGTTGACCACAAGAGTTGCAAGAGCTTCCTGCTCAATATCCTCCGTAACTATTAGGATTGGGTACCCACCCCTAATAGCATCCTCCAGAATTGTTATAAGATCTCTGGCATTGTTGATTTTCTTGTCCACAAGGAGCAGCTGGGTGATAGAATCAACATTAGCATCAAATGCATAGAGCCCACAAATGAGTATCTGGTTAATGCACAGTTTAAGTACACCGAATTCTAGAATGCATCAAACCTTGCAATTCTCATACTCCACTGACATTTTTTCACTGTCAGTTACAAAGTAGGGAGAAATATAGCCGCGATCAAATTGCATTCCCTCAACAACATAGAGATTATTTTCAGCACTCTTTCCTTCTTCAAGTGTGACCACCCCCTGTCGGCCAACCTTGTTCATAGCTTCAGCTATCATGTTGCCAATTTCGTAGTTATTTCCAGCACTTACCGCAGCAACATCAGCAAGTTCGCTGTCTTCAACCTGCAAAGTTGCATGCAATATGATAGATTCAAATTTCAAGCAAAAATAGTGCTGTAGCGGATGAGTACGATTCAAACTGGCAGCCAATGCTCCTGAATTCAAATGGGTGTTACTTAAATATCAGCACAGAAGATTCCCAGCACTCATGTTTAGTATTACCGAAAAAGAAACATGAAACATGGCACACTATACACCACTCATATCAAAATCATTAGACTTAGCTACGTATATACAAATCCAGTTGATTTACAAATTTACAAATGGGCAAGTGAGAACCACGTTAACTTTTTCATAGAGTTGTATATTGTATGTAGGACTATAGAAGTATCTCATGTATGGCACACCCTATTTTGGCTGCATTACATGACTAGCGGAGTATAGTGATTTGTTGCAGAAAAGAATAAGATCTTAAACAGAAGTCCATAACTTACCTCCTTGGACATTTTTTGGAGTTCACTCACAAGTGCTTTGGCCGTTTTCTCTATACCACGGGTAATCTGTACTGGATTAGCACCAGCAGCCACAACCTGGGAAAGTAAACAGATCCACGATTGTTCCCAGAACCAAGTAAAATATTTATGCTGTAAAATTAAGATACAAGGCTTTTATATTGGTGTACCTTAACACCCTCTGTGATCATCCCTTGAGCAAGGACAACAGAAGTCGTTGTCCCATCACCAGCCAAATCATTTGTCTTGGCTGCAGCTTGCCGGACTAATTTGGCTCCAATATTTTCAACAGGGTCCTCCAGCTCAACCTGGTGCATGCCAAATGTTCACTCATTTTTCAGAAAACTCTGAATTTAAGCTATGATAGGATTGCATCATAAGAAAACAAACAGTTTATGCCAAATGTTCAGTCATTTTTCAGAAAACTCTGAATTTAAGCAATGATAGGATTGCATCATAAGAACACGAACAGTTTACTATACGTGGCATACCTCCTTTGCAACGGTAACACCATCATTGACAATTTTAGGTGATCCATACTTGCTCTCAAGGACAACATTCCGTCCTTTTGGACCAAGGGTGACTCCAACGAGATCAGCAAGCTTATTGACTCCATTCTGTCATAGAAAATAGAAGTCACAACTCAGAAGTTGATGTTATAGATGATAGCATCATGCTAGTAGAAATGATTAGAATGTACAACTCACTTGCAGCTTCTTGATAGCCAACCCATCCTTGTTGAAATATAACTCTTTGGCAGCATTTACTCTGAAATTACACTTCCTCTGAGGCCTATTTTTCCGGGGAAGTGAAACGACTGGGGGTGGAACCAGGCAAAGATGTTTCTTGGTGGCAAAAGCGGTAGGAGTGATCTTGATGCCACATGCTGAGGTGCTCCCGAATGCTGAGGCCATATTGTCTGTTGCAGAGAAGTTGCCAGACTACATCAGCATGAGTGAACACAAGAAGGGAGAAAACAGAGGAAGAAGAAACTCTGATTTTTAAAAAAAAAAATGCTTGAAAGAGACCTTTGGCAAACTAAGCAGACAGAAAAGAAGTTTCTAGTTGCTAGAACAGGTTACAATTACTTTGCAAGGAAAAGCAGTTATACTAGTACAGGCATATATAGGGAAAAATAGATGGTTGAAAAGTTGAAGTAATTTGTTTCAAGTGTTGTGGCATATATATATGTAGTGATTAATTTGAGTTTGACCGAGACTGGTCAATAGCATTCGCATCCATCCATGATCTGTAAGATTGGCCCTAACAGAGTAGCACCAGGGCTCTACACTGCTTGTCTACAAGAAAATAAAAGGGAGATGATTTTTTTTTTTAAAAAAAAACAAGTTCTGCAAGGAGAGGAGAGGAGAGGGGAGGGGAATAGCGGCAAAAAGAGGAAGCAGGGAAAATCAGGGAGATGAGGAAGTAGGTAGGTAAAGGAGGATGTTTTAGAAGAGAAGTTGAGCGATCAAATCTGTGAGACAAGATGAAAAGTGCAAAACTTGGCCTTGAACGCCAGATCGAATGAAGATGACCACCAAAATACTCGAGGGGAAAAAATCGATGGATTGAATTTGATTGATCCATCGCGGTCAATCGCAGCTAATCTATATTCCTCTTATTCGATCCATCCATCATTGACATTGTTTTAACTAACATTCTTGATGGAATGTCGTCCAATCTAACCTGTATAAGAGAGAGAGGGAGAGAGGTGAGGGGAAGATGGATTGGATGGGATACCTGCACCCGCCGTAAGCGAAGAAGAAGATCTCCCCCCTCTCCTCTCTCAAAGGCAGCGTCTGAGATTAGGGTTTAAGCAAAGATCGCCGCCGCCGGCTGCTCAATCAATGGAGTAATAAACTGATGAACATGCTTTTATTATAATAAACCGGCGTGGCCGTGGCGAGGCGATCATCCTGACATGTAGGCCCCACCTCACTCCAAAGAAGCATCTAGAAGGAAGCTTTTCTTCTTCTTTTTTCTTTTTCTTTTTCTTTTTCTTTTTCTTTCTAGATTGAAACCGTCCGGCCTGCTTTACTTCCGAAACGAGCAAAGCTGCCAAAGCATCACCGCGTGATTTTTTTTTTTGGAACGGTTTTCTTCTCTTTTTTTTTTCTGTTTTTCTTTCCGTACGTAGTTTGTTTTCTTTCCGTAGTTCACGGTTTCCTTTTTTTTTTCTTTCCGTATCTTACGATTTCCTTTTTCTTATTTTCTGTTTTTTCTTTACGTATTATTTTTCGTTTTATAATATATATATATACATATATATATATATATGCACTTTATATATGTACAAATACAAACTTTGCATACACGTACGTATACAAACTTTGTATGCACATATACAAAGTTTGTATAAGTGTATTTTTGGGGTTTTTATACGTGTGTACACAAACTTGGTAAACATGTATACAAAGTTTATATATGTATATTTTTTTCGTTTCTTATACGTACACACAAACTTTTTATACGTGTGTATATTTTTTATACAATAAAGTGTATGCATATAAAAAATTATATATAAATTTTGTACATATACACACACGTATAAATTTTGTATACATAAATATAAAATTTATACATATGTATATATATAAGTATATAATACGTATATACTATGAGTAGAGACTAGAGAGACTAGAGGGGGGCGCTGATCATTAGAAAAACTAATTAAGATCACGAACTCGGACTAGCTATTTGCGCCAAATAAATTAGGAATAAGTCTGTTTCATGTCCCTCAGTTGTTCCTCTCGATTGAGTCTTCCCTATCTTAAAAACCAATGTAAATCAACTTCTTTTATGGTTTGGGAAGCAGTTTGTGCTGATGCTGACGGCAAGCTGACAAACTGAGTTATTAGGTGAGTTCTACATGCCAAGGCTTTTATTTTCTAGTACATCCATCCCATAATATAAAAACTTTTAAGGTTGGACACAAGTATAAAGAAAGTAGATAGAATCAACTAGGAGAATATTGTGATTGGTTGAGAAGTGAAGATATGTGAGGAAATTGAATGACGAAGGGTTGTGGTTGGTTGGGAGAGAGAATGTTGATGTGGTTATATTTTGGAACACATTCTAATGGCGAAAAGTTGTTATATCTTGAGATGGCGTGAGTACTAAGTAAATCGGGCACTCTTTGTTTAAGCTTATAAGGGAGCTTATCAGCCAAGAAAAATTTAAATCTAAACAAATAAATATTTTTTTTGTCTTTTAAAAGCTATAAGCCACCTTTACACTATTAAGCTAAAAGCTAAATAAGAGATTCTTTTTTTAAAAAATATGTGAGATAGATGTATGACTTCATTATTAAACTTAGGATTTTAAATGCATTGGCTTATAAAATAATACTACATTTGTTTTTTAACAAATAATGCTATTGACTTTTTGTCATACGTTTGATCATTTGTCTTATTTTAAAATTATGTAATTATAATTTATTTTGTTGTGAGTTGTTTCACCACTCAAAATACTTTAAGCATGATTTATAACTTATATATATATCTACTATTATAAAAATTTAAGATGTTTTTGTCGGTACTTTGGTACGTCATCCGTGTATGAATCGGTTTATAAATTTGTTCGCTTTTGAAAATATATATCCTTTGAGTTGGCTTTTAAGTTCGTCCGCTTTTAGAAATATAGGAGTCGTACCGCAGCTCATGATTTTCTAGAAATACTAGTAAGGTGCCCGTGCGTTGCAACGGGAAATGCTATATATCAATTTCAAATTATATTAAGTGAAAAGATATTAAATAATCATTGAGTGAAAATTTATTGAACATGGAAAAAAAAATCCGGCAATCCAAAAAAACTACAAATCATTATTGTTCTATAGATTACTTTCAAAGCAAGAAATATGTTATCATTATAGAAGTATAGTGCAAACTTTCTGCCACATATATAAAACAATGTAATGGCGTTTATTAAATTATAAAAAGACAACATAGATAGAAGACTTTCTTATTGATGATCACCTCAAAATTAAATTACTACATATAGGTAAATAACTATTCTAATGTTGTGCACTTGCGATACACTTAAAAAATCTCGTGCACCGCTAGGGTGTTGCTTTCACACTCATTTTGTTGGTACATCAGTAGATTTAGCAAAAAAAAATTGCCTTAGCTCGTCACCATCCTGGACATGTTAAATATTTATAATTATAAAATATAGTTACAAGCTCGCGCTAACGCTATGGTGACGATTTATATCGTAAATGAAACAATCATAAGATTGGCTATTAAGTATAGATTCAAGACATTAATTAAGACTTAAGTATCAGATAGTTCAAGCAGGCAGGTTTAATGAGCTGAGTACAGAAGCTCTTTGTCAAAATATAATATAATACGCAATTCTTTTAAAGAATAGACCACGCTAAACTTATTGCAATAAGTTTCGGTCCATTTTTGCAATAAGATTTTAGCACGATCTATTCTTCAAATAAAATTTTCAAAATGGTCAAATTGTCAAAATTTCAGAAAATACTCTTTGTCACAATATAATGCAATATGCAATTCTTTATACCATAAATACTGCTTAAACAGACAAAACGCTAATTTTAGCAAAGTTACATTAAGAAGGTTTTCACTTCACGTCAGACCAGCACAAATAGCCTATTACAAGGTCCTTAGTTTTACTATAGTGTAATAAACCAGCAGCCAAAGAAACTACATCCAGGACAAGGTCCATGATTCAGTCGACGATGTTTTATCAACTCCATGTTATGCTTGATGTCTTCAGCGTCTTTCTCCCACGTCTCACGCCAGTAACCAAAGAACGAAAGTCTGAACCGATTTCAGGACACATCCAATCAATTTGTTCGAATACATAATTCATGGCTTTTCAACGTTAATTAAAGCATCACATTCATATATCAGTACATGACATGGCAAACCACAAAGCCAAGGTTGCCATAATCTAAGCTACGACCAAATTACAGAAATCTTTGCATTTGCGAATAAATGCCTAAGAGAGAATAGATTAAATCGCATGCACTATTTCAGACACGTTTGGTATTCACTTCCAAATATGAGAGTATGTACTAAACCTTAGGAGATATATGATTGCGTCCATATTCTAATACAGAAGTATATGATACTTGCTTCAGATAAAATCTGACAAGGAGAACAAAAGTTCAAACTCGTTATAAAAAAACGTGTGCGTGTTGAGAAGTAAAATTATAAAGGTACCATTTTGCCATCGTTCTGAAGGAGCTAACTCTGTTATTGAATATCTGATCCTTTTTTTTTCATAAACTCACTAATACGTATGAGCTAGCTTTGATTGATCATCATCAGCTAGAAGTGAAATTGTAAGTCAATAGTGAAGATAAATGATGGTTTAAAGAGAGAGAGAGAGAGAGGGTGGGGTGGGGAAGGGGGATGAACTCACCAAAATATCCCAACTGCATACAACCATCAAAGGGTCACGCATTCGTGTGTGATAGAGAGCTAGCTAAAGGGCTGGCACAGGCAACAAAATCAAGGCAGCAAGTGCCAGAATAATGGGACATGATCACATTCAACGACAAGAAATATATAGTATTTTCCAAGAATTGCCCATCCTCTGCTAGAAAAATTCCCATGTTGAGCTATTGTGATCTGAATCCAAAGAAACTATTAATCAAAAGAGAAGGTGCAGATTTGCAGTTCACTGGGTACAAAAGTTAGATGCACCTCTTTAACATTTAGCAGATTGCTCTCGACATATGACAACAACTTCCCAGTCAATTGAGCTATTGTCCTTTAGACCCTCAAACAGCTCCTCCTTTTGTGTATATATGCCTTCATTACATATATGTCTGAAAAAAACCAAACAAAAGGGGGAAATTTATGAACATCCCTGCTAGTTGGTTATTTTACAAGGCATTGGAAAAAAATAAGAAAAAAAAAATGATCTACTCCATAGTAATGACACCCTGAAACAAAACAGATACAAGAACACCAATAGCCGAGCACATGGGAAATCCTAATAATTAAATTGACAACACAAAAAAGAAACTACCAAGACCACAGGCAGCAAGCATGACTTGGAGTGAAGAAAGCTGCTAACAACATAGGGCAGGCTCCCATCTGCCACCAGCCGGCTCAGATTGCACCAGCAGCAAGCATGTTGGAGTTTGCAACAACAATCATGAAGCAGGATAGGCTTAGTTGGTGATCTTGGGGTTGGTGTGGTTGTTCATCTTGAGCTGAAACAATACAACCATAAAATGTTAGTCCTACTGCTAGGTATGAAAACTCAGTTCAAATTTTTAAGAAGGTATCAGATCTATCACAACTGAGGGTTATTAATAGTAGAAAATGTAAGCAGTGTCAACTGTAGAGCAGATTTACAACATATTAATTCTTGGGCTAGCTTTAACATATGTTATGCAGATTTACAGAGATGTAGTTCACTAATTAATAACCTGCAAATTTTTGTATTTGTGCAATGGCCGAATTTCAGGATCGATATATCACGAACATTGCTTACATAATCTTCACTGCATCGTTCCATTTTTTATTTTCATCCGCTCTGAAACAATCAAGGACCAGATTAGTTTTGAGACTGCAAGATCCAAATTAGTTTGCTCCAACATATAATTTGAATCTTTCTGCTTGGTAGCAACACTCTCAACTTCCCAGCAGTTCATAGCTCTAGAGTCTATACATAGTAATTGGATATTTCATTACATTAGCATAAATAACAACAGAGAGAATCCTGCAATCATTAGTATAAATAACAACATAGGGGACATGACAATATGACATTCTCACTTACAGAGAAATCAATTTCTGGTAATACATTGGCTAAGCAGCATTTCGTTGAACACCTTTTGGGCAAAAAAGAGCATTAGTGGAATCTGAAGAAGCTTACCAGATTCAGAAGCCATGTCAAGGAACGCTTGAAGCTTCAAAGCTCTCCTATAGTACATCATGCCTCTAACTATTCACAGAAAAAGAAAACACATATAACAGGGAGTTAGCCAAATTATCCTTATTTGATAAGATAAGGCAGATGGTGCCATGTACAGAAGAGGAAGTCCAAGAACTTCTTCAACGATTTCAGAATACGGCCGCCAGTGACTTTCTTATTGCTAGGTATGGTATTGGCTCGAGTCAACTGCACAGCATAAATCTCTCTTTGATGACGAACGATACAACACAAGTTGCTAGCATTGAGTTTGTATACCTATCAACTCACTCTCCTACTCTTGTCAACGAACTCATTGAACTACTCCTTTCTCACTCCGCACTCTAAAACGGTTCACTCACTACTTCCTTGTTTGTTGGAAACGAACGCATTTCTCCACTAGCTGTCAGCTCTCCTACTGTTGGAAATTAACTCATTGATCAGATTGATCCTGTAATCTGTAATAACCCTCGGCACTCACAATGATGATTCTTGACAAATGAATGGATTGCAACGTAAAGAGAACGAACCAATTAACCATGCGTCCCTTCTCCGGCAGAAGTTCTGCCGGAGGGATCGTGCTCGGATGGTATCCGGGGGCATGGAGCGCTGGAGGCGGGCACAGGTGTCACCTCTCCCATGGAGCGGGCGAGGCGGCTGGGAAGCAGATTGGCGAACCTCGCCCTTGGCACCGACCTGGGCGAGGGGCGAGTGAGGGATCGGCGGCGGCGTTGATCTGGGCAAGGACGAACAACCCCGTCGCACCTCGCACTGCATTCTCTCCCTCAACGCCTGGTAGTGTCACCGCGCGCAGCCGTCGTTGGAGTGAGGTCTTCAACATCTCCCATCTGTCGGCTGTTGTGGCGTCGATGCAGGGTCAGCGTCCGGTCCCCAATCGGCGGGGTGTCGGGCGACGAGCGGCGGCGATGAGCGTGCGACCTTGAGAGGCGGAGGCGTGCGATGGCGATCTGCAGTGGATGGATGGAAGCGGGGGTGCGGCCGGCGGCGAGACGCGGCGGATGGATGGAGGCGGTGCCGGGGGGGGGGGGGTGTTGGGGCGATGGGGCGGGAGGGACCGGGAGAGCAGGCGGCGGAGGAGGAATGGATCGGTGATGCGACCGGCGGCGAGACTCGGCGGATGGATGGAGGCAGGGCCGGCGGGGAGGAGCGCGATAGGAGGAGCGGCGATGTCGACCCGCGACGGCGGCGGCGTCGATTCGGGCGAGCAGGAGTGGCGGTCGGTGAAGGCGTGGTGGGGGCGCGGCGAAGGATGAGGGGAGCGGCGTCAACGGTTGGATAGCGAGCGCGAAGTGTGATTCGCGGAGGGGAGGAGCGCGTGCGATGGGATCCTCAGCACCGTCCGATCTGCCAATCCCACGGTTAATAAGTCGCGTGTCTGAGTCACCGCCACCACTAAAGAATTTTATAGATCCAAGCGAATTCTCACAGTAAATTTCATTATAACTAAACCATATAACAATAATAAGATTAAAATAGTTGTCGCCCATTGCAATGCACGGGCCTTTCTACAATTTGTATAAAATTTTTGAATAAGGCGAATGGTCAAACATGTGTTCAAAAGTCAATGGCGTCATCAATTAAAAAAAAATAGAGGGAGTGTAAGTTAATTAAAAGTCTGACTTAAAGCCAAAGACAGCAAATCTAAGCCTAAACAAAATATCTCAGTCTATAATATTAGGTTCCAACGAAATACTGTCACTAGCTAGATTTATCTTTGTTCCTACGTAGAAGAAAACCAGCTGTACTTTGCAAACAACTTAACGAGATAAAAAAAAAGATGAAAAGAAAAAAAACAAAGCTTGCTATGAGCCTCGGAAATAATTAGAAATTACAAGAAGATAAATGATTGATAAGTTGCAGTGCGTGCGTTGAGAGAGGTGCTAGCTTAGTTGGTTTTCTTGGACAAATGATCATCCTCGGAGGAAGAAGCAGCGGCGTTGTCGTCGTCGGCAAGGGCAGGAGGAGGGGGAGTAAGGTCCTGGGGGACGATAGCGGCGGCGGGTTCGACGTGAGCGAGACGGGCGGCGCCGATGACCTGCTCGGGGAGCTCCTCGTAGGTGTTGGCCTGTATTAGGAACGCCATATCCACCACCAGCGTCGTCACCACACCAAACACCAAACCCAGCACCCCGTTGGCCACCGCCGACGACCCAATGTCGACGTCCACCTCCAGGTATCCGGCTCCACGCACGTAGCTGCAATCCACCGCCTTCCCCAGCAAGCACGGCGTGCTCCCTACACTCTGCCGCACTATCCATGATCCCTGCGGGCACACCCCACCCCACCACCTGAGACCAACAGTTCAGTTCAGTTCACTACCTGAGACCAACAGCTGGACTACCTACCTTGGGTACAGAGGGTATCAGCTTCAGCCTGCTATTGCGGAACTCATCATCCCCATCGAAGAATCGCTGCAGCAGTGATCCCTTCTTCAGCGACTTTGTCACGAAGTACATCACCAAGCTGTAATGAGTTGATCCAGGGATCTACAACACAATATATATATATACACACCCATAACTATAACTTTGATTGCCAATGTTTCCTCCTAGCTAGCTAGCTAGCTCTGAATCTGCAAACATACATACCTGTATGTTGGCAACAAATGTATGCATCCCTTTCTCAGCAGCTACCTACAAAACAAACATCGACCAAGCCGCCAAGTTCTGTGATGATACTACTTGATAACTTCAGATAGGATAAGCCATCATCGATCACAAGATTTATTATGTTTACCTGGGCTACACAGCCTTTCTGCCTGCCTACGTTATCCATACGCTTGCTGTCCTTAAACCAGTCAATGGCCGCAAGCTCCATCAGGTAACTCGCTGCAGGTATCTGTAATTTCAATGTGAGCAGTGTGCTCAGCTTCTTCATATAATCTCACTCACTGGATTCAATTCCAAAGAAACAAATTAAGCAATAAAAGCTTGGACCTTTGATTTATCATGCGGGAAGTTCTTGCTACGGACTTTAAACAGCTTGCTGTCAGGTACTGTCCAACAGTTTCGGCTTTTCTCATCCGCATCGCAACGAAGAATGCCCGAAAAGCATGATAGATCAATCTTTTCTGGTGGTTCGTCTGCCATAATCACAAGGCAAACCGTGTCATTGTTACAGGGGAAGAATATATGATTGCCTATGGAACTTACCAGATTAATACCAAAATAAATTGCAGAAAAAAAAAGAATCATACCTGCACGCTTAGCATCTTTGTTAGGATCTTCCTGCACATTAATTAATTTTGATCACAGTTTAGTTAGAATGAGGAAACACATAAAACTCATTCACTGTTCATATGTAATGTTATATATTGGCCATGAAGCACCTCTATGTTAGCTTCAGGAACCTGATAGTCCTCATCCTCGTCTGTTTCTTCATCAATGATTCCCATGTTTTTACTGTCCGCTTGTCCTCGATCTGGTGTTTTAGTCTTGGAGTCTACTTCTTCGGTACTCTTCTTGTCATCTTTCTGTACTGCAGATGTGTCAACCATGTTTTCCATCACAGGAATCCTTGGAGTTATATGTGTTTCGTCTGTTTGGGAGAAGTATTCTCGTAGGCCTTGAAGTAAGTAGAGTTAATTAGGATAACAGTGAAGTAGTAAGATGATGGCACTAATTCATTTGAGCAAACTAAGTTTCGAGCAGTGGCAGTAGTTAGTACCGGCTACACAGTTTTGTATCTGCAGCAAAGAATGATACTGAAAGGAAGGAGAGTAGTTGAGGAGCCATCCCCTGAGATCAATCTGCATTAGGTGTTGAACTTGAGTGCGGGGTCTTCCGTTGCGACACTTGAGAGGAGAAATCTTGAAACCTCCACCTGAACTAGTAGGAATTTCAGAAAAGAAAAGGAACTTCATTTGACATTTATTTCTGTCTGTTTTCTATGGAACTAGTATACTGTCTCTCCTCCTCCTGTCCTGATCGATCTCAGCAGGTAAATTAATGCAGGATTTCAGATGCTCAGAGAGAAGCTTACTTTCAATAAAAGCCCTCACATATCCTTTTTGACGTCCACAGTTTGGATGCTCTGTAGATCGAAACAGCACAACTGCGTCCAAACAAACAATCAGAAATTAATTGCTCTACAAAACAGCAAATTCCATGGAAAAGATTTGAATATTTTTACCGTAACTTCCATCGTCATTACGCCGCCAATAGCGAACATAACATAGGTCTCGAGGCCATACTAACCTGCATGTTCATGTAGAATGGAAGAATGTGTAAGTTTCAATCTGATAGATAATCCGAAATATTAGTACTACCATTTAGTTGTGCACTCAAAAATAAGAGGAAATTTCTCCAAAAAAAAAAGAAGAAGAGGAGGAGGAGGATGTTTGAAAATGCTACGGACAAGAAAGAAGACTAGTTACATTGGGCACCAGTGCAACTGCAACTTATGATACAGTATAGCGGTGTGGCCGTCAACCTCTTCAACTAAACTACCATAGCGAAAGCTGCAGTCCCACCTATACGTGATGATCAATAATTAAACATCAGTACGTAATCTCAAGATTAATATGTAACTGTAGTAGGAATATATATAGGTGATAGTAGTAAATATGCTTACTCATATCTTGTTACATCCATGCTCATCACCAGCCCAAAAATGGCTTCGCATGTGGCTTCCACAACACCAACAGCTCGCATAGCTCTGCTACAGCTTCTTGCCTACACAGGACAAGTGAAAAATCATCAAGAATTTCAGAAGATGCATAGTATCTAATCAATTAACTGTCTAGCAGTAGTCGAGAGTGAGTAGACTGGACATACAAGATAATCGAATTCCAGAAGTTCTTCAAAGATGCGTAGTCCTGCGAATGACAAGGAAGTAAGCAACAAGTAGACAAGTATTGACTGATAACCTAAGGAGGAGGAGGAGGAGGAGTCTTGTGTGCTTGCCATTTTGGCATCTAAGTAGGCGCCAATTCTTCTTGGAGCTAACTTGAATGGGGTCAATCTGATTGGGTGGACCGATATCATGCTCTTTGGTCCAGTCATGTATTGATTCAGGGGGACCTAGCACACCAGAAATGAGGTGGTGAATTTCTGTAGCATATCGATCCACAAACGGAAATTAAGAACAAAACTTGCAGATAACTTGTTACCATTCCCTATAGTTGTCCTGCGAATCAACATAGGTCGTTCCTCTTCATCTTCAGCTCTGCATATATTCGTAGTGAAATTATATTTCAGCTTATTTCAGATCTTGTTTGTTTGTCGTTTGTAAGATAATCTAAGAGAGAAGATGGGATGTCACTTACGCGCTGTCATGGTCTGAGAATATAAACTGCCCTCCTAGTTCCGTATCAAAGTCCATTGAAGCAAAGGCCTTGCGGTTTTTGGAGGTCATATTTTCTTGCTGCTGCAACAATGTGAAGATGTGATACTTCACAAAACAACATGGAGCATCCATATTGTTTTGCAGCTTAATTTACTACATATATCCGTAAAGAGTACACCTAAAGTTCTGCCAGCCCAAATTAACTACCCTTTAAACAGTACGTACAAAGGTCCTTGTTCGGTTTAATTCATTAGAAAATCCTGAATAAGGCAGCTGGACGGTCTAAGAGTCACATATTTTGGGTATTAGATGATTCGACATGAAAATGGATTTTCATTGAAATTTGAGAATTATCCAGTACTCCAAAATTACTTGTTGTGTTTACATATGCAAAGTCAAAACTGTAAGATGAAGAAAAATTACTGCACCTGATCGATAATGAGTTCTATATTCTTTTTCCAGGCCAGAGCATCCTCAATATCATACGCGCCCATCTGCGAATTAAATCTAGTCATATATATACTGATATAACGCTGAATGAAAGAGATCGAGAACATGCAGTCAGGTTTAGTTAGAACAAACCGTGATCTGATGCTCCTTTTCTTTCTTATTATAAACGCACAGGACATAGACCATCTGAAAATTAAGGATCATTATGATACATCGTCAATTGAGAAGGACGGGGGCAATGTCAGGTGTAAAAGCCAGCTGGTTGATACAGTATATCATGAGAAGAAGGATGGTACGGAAAGGAGATAAATTAGAAGAAATAATGGATACTTGTCCATGATGTGTTTTGAGTCCTCTATCCTCCACCCTGCAATTCCCGTCTATCAGCAGCGATTTTAGTGGCACCTGCATGGATATATGCATGTACAACATTATTATATATAACTAGTGCATATCCCGCGCATTGCAGCGGAAAATTTAAAAATACTTTATAGAAAATTAAAAGAAAGCAATATGTAAATCAAGTACTCATAATATGTAAATAGAGAATATTTGCTCAATAGTAGTTGATTATAAATTTCAATTTTACATGACAGCTGGGATAGTTATATACTCCCTCCATATCTAAATATTTGACAATGTTGACTTTTTTAAACATGTTTGACCGTTCGTCTTATTTAAAAAATTTAAGTAATTATTAATTCTTTTCCTATCATTTAATTTATTGTTAAATATACTTTTATGTATATATAGAGTTTTACATATTTCACAAAAGATTTTGAATAAGACGAACGGTTAGACATGTTTAAAAAGAAAAGTCAACGGCGTCAAATATTTAGGGATGGAGGGAGTATCAAATATGAGAGAGATCCAATGACTATTAGTTTTGTAGATGTTATGGTTTAATGCACATTGAATTTTATACTAAAAACTATGTATTTAGTGGGTTGTAAATGCATATGTAAATGGATGGTTGAGATCAAAGCATAAGAAGGATCCAAAGGCTACTATATTCTAGATGATGTGACTCAATTAATGCATATTTAATTTTTGGTGCCAAATATATATATATATATATATATATATATATATATATATATATATATATATATATATATATATATATATATATATATATATATATATAGTGTGTGTGTGTGTGTGTGTTTGAATTTACTATGAGTAGTAGTGCAAATGTGTAATAGTAAGAGTGTTTTTTTTCGCGAACGCATTAATTTATTAGAATGAAAAGAGTTTTTTTTTGTTACACAATGTAATTGGCCAGACAAGCGTATGCCAGGGGAAGGAAAATTAAAACAAGGCAGTGATAGTAAGAGTGTTTGAAATTAGTACGAGTAGTAATAATTGATTGATTAATGAATGATGATGGAGTTAGGGCGGGTACCATGTTGTCTTTGGGTTTCTTCTTGTAGTAGGCGAGGAGCCTGCTGTCGAGGACGAAGTAGCGGGTGTGGAAGAAGGACCTGCCGATCTTCCTGCGGCCGTAGCGCACCATCCATCCTTCGTGGTGTACCGCCGCCGCCGCCGCCATGGTTCCTGCCCTCGGCAGCAATTCGCTGCTCTTGGAAATCCCGCCCGAGCCCGAGCCCGACGACTCCCGTATGGCCACGCTGGCCACCTTGGACAGGGACAGCTCGCCGCTCTTGGTGCTGGAGGCGGCGCCGCCGCCGCCGGCCTCCCGCCTCGATGCCGACGAGCTCAGCATCATATATATTATTATATGATGATGGAATTAATTCGAATTGAATAATGTCGTTATGGGCCTGCAGGGTAGCTAGCTAGCATGCAAGATGGTGGATGGATGGCCACATGAATGAATGAATGAATGAATGGGAGATGGATGGATCCAAGTCCGTCCGCAGCTAGGGAGGAGAGAACATCGATCGATCAATGCATTTTGCAGAATTGGTTGGCTGAGGCTGAGAGTAGCATGCGTTGTGGTCGACCAAGAGCGCGCGGTTGGCGGACCGAAACTCACGCTTAATTGCCACACCTACAAACTATTCATTATATATTTAACTCTTAATTTCTTTTTCCCCTTCTCTTCTTAATTTCCTTCATTATATTGTTCCTTTTGCTCTATTTGCTAAATAAATAATTTCCCACGCAATTAATTATGAAAGGAAAAACATTCCTTTTTTTTATTATACTTACATGAAAGACAGAAACGACACTAATTCATTCAGTCTAACTATATGGAAGTTATAAATCTAGTTTTGCAAACACTCACTCTATACATAAAAGTTACATATATTACTTTTGTCACCAAGACTAAAGAGAAATTAAATTATCTTAGATGCTACAAAATTAAGGAGTGAATACAAGCATGCAACCAATGAGTATTTATTAGATGACTCTTTGGGTTCTAATCAAATATTTAATTTATCTATTTATTTAAGTCTTAAATGCATAAAGACTACAAATAGAAACAGCTTATTTGGAAAAACTCAAATGTGAAATATGTCTAACTTTTGTGGATGGAAGAAGTATTTTTTTTTACTCATAGCCTTTTCGGAAAAGTTAACACAGTACTATTCTCTAGTTGTTGTGTCTTTTTTTTTATTTTGAGGTTGTATTTTTCATCTCGCCTTATTTTCAACATTTGTGAAATTCTCAAATTGTACAAAACTTATTTGTCCAAATAAACAATACTCCATTGTTTTTACATATGTGAACTACAAACCAATATATATTTTTTATCTGGAGTGGAGATTAGAAAGAAGGCATTTTTTTAAGGAAATTTCGACTATGTAGTTTTATCTTCTGGACATGACAAAAGTCAAACTTTAGAGAAAACATTCCCAAAGTATAGATATTTTCTGCTCAGCTTATATGAACTATGAACCAAGACATTTTTTTATTTGGATTTGATATTAGAAAGAAATGAGCATAGTCCATTTTATATGTTAAATTATAAGAAAAAAAATTATGCATCATCTCTAGAGTGTGTGTTTGGATAATAGAAAATGGGGGTGGGATTGGGATTGAGAAATGGATGAAGGGTTATGATTAAATGAAAGAGAGAATGAATGGTTAGGATTTAAAATGTCTTTTGGTGGGTGGGAAATCATTTCACCATCCCATTAGCCAAACAAGTCTAGAGTGTAAATAAGCCACTCGTTCTTTTCGCAAAGCCCTTACAACGTACAGTCCTCCTCCTCTATCTCTACTGTATTCACCAGAGGTGAGCAGAAAGGGGACCCGTTTCTCATTGGTTTACATTAGGTATTTAAAGGGCTTTTCTAAAAAAGTCTTTAGAAGTTTAGATTGTTGTATGGGGTTTTGTCTTTCCATAACAATTAAGGAGTTAGATTTGTCTAGAGTCTTTTGCTTTTTCTATTTCGTTATGGGTGGCTTCTTGGTTCGAGAAGTTCTCGACGAAGAATTGTGAAGTTACAGTTGTCGGGTTATCAATTATCATATCGGCAGTACCAACTTTAGAGTGCAAGTGACAGGCTTGTTCACAGTTTATTGTTGTATATATATGAGGAACAAATATGGTGACCGATACTCTTTCACATGCTTTTGGAGTTAACTAGGCTTGTTTGCTTGTATATCTTATATGACACTTTAAGATACGAAGTCTCGGAGATTTGTCATTTCTATTCCTTTTAACAAGGGGGTTTAATCTTGTGTATTATTTAATACATTCTACATTGTTAACAAAAGGCATAAATAAGCCATATTACAACGTTAAATACGATTTTTTTTTATTGAAACGTGGAGAAGCTCTGTTGTGTTTAGGCCCAAATTCTGAAGGTTTGGCAGAGACAAGTTTGGGCCTTTCATATTGATGGTATTGGGCTTGGGCCCATCGAAGTCGCCCCCTCGCCTCCATCTCTCTCATCTGCCCTCCTCGACTCGACTCGACTCCCCTCCGCCGCCGCCGCCGCCATCTTCCTCCTCCACCAGACCACCACCACCACCAACAACAACTCATCTTCGCGACTGCCTAGCTAGGGTTTCCCTTCTCTACCCAACCCTAGGAGGAAGATGAGCCGCAGCCTTGGTATCCCAGTGAAGCTGCTGCACGAGGCGGCGGGGCACGTGGTGACCGTGGAGCTCAAGACCGGCGAGGTGTACCGCGGCTCCATGGTCGAGTGCGAGGACAACTGGAACTGCCAGCTCGACAACATCACCTTCACCGCCAAGGTACCCTTCCATCCTTCCTTCGAATCATGCGCCTCTTCTTCTTAGATTCTTGATTCTTTCTGTGCACATATATATATGTATAGGACGGCAAGGTCTCCCAGCTGGAGCACGTCTTCATCAGAGGAAGCAGGGTCAGGTTCATGATCATACCCGACATGCTCAAGAACGCCCCCATGTTCAAGCGCCTCGAGGCTAGGATTAGGGTATTTCTTTTCACCCACTCTCTTTTCTCCTCCTCCTCTTGGAATTGGATTGTGACATGCCTCTCGCCTCCTGCAGGGTAAAGGCTCAGCTATTGGTGTTGGCCGTGGCCGTGCCGTTGCTATGCGTGCTCGGGTAATCATCTGCTCTGCTTGCTTTCTCCATGATAGTTTCACTTCTAACCTCCTAGCGTTCGATTCATTACTACTGCTTGCTCTAAATTCGATTAGAGAAAACAAATAGCACTGGTATTTTCAGGGAGTTCATGCAAAAATTGATAATGGTCCTTATCCTTTGTTCTGATGAAAATCATCCTTTTTCAAAATCATCATATTGCCGTCTGACCATGTCATAGACAGATAAATCTTCAGATAGGACAGTTTGGACCTAGTTTTCGTGCAACTAATCTTGCACTAGCACCATAAGGCAAATTGAAACTGAGCCACGCATATCAATTTGTCAATGGGGTCTTTACCTCATCTTTTTGCATGACAATCAGCAGGTCCTCTTAGAAATAACCATTGGGTAATCAACTGCTTGCTTTCAACATGAAGATTTCACATCTAACCTCCTAGTGCTTGATTCATCAGTATTGCTTGGCCAAAATTCGATTAGAGAAAGCAAATAGCACTGGATTTCTATTTTCAGGGAGCTCATGCTGGTCAGTGTAGTACATGCAAATAATTTTAAGCCTTTGCATTTAAAACTGTTATGGTCCTTGTTTGTTGTTCTGATGAAAAGCATCTCACTCTTTTTTTTCTTTTTCTTTTTTTTTTCAAAATCACATTGCCGGCTGATGGCTAACCATGACATAGACAGATAAATCTTCAGATAGGAGAGTTATGAGCTAGTGTTTGTGCAACTAAATCTTGCCCTAGCACCATAATGCAAACCGAAACTGAGCCACACCTATCAATTCATCAATGGAGTCTTTGCCTCATCTTTTTGCATGACAATCTGCAGCTGCTCTAAGAAATAACCATTGTAGGCAGGAGTCATGTTACCTTTAAGGAAAGGAAGTTTCTATCCAGTCATTAGTATGCTTGGTATTATGTGGTTACTTTTCTTATTTTGCCACAATTCCCTAGTGCCATATTCAAAATTGCTCATGTCTCAGTGTTCCAAAAAATGGTTCTACTATATCATTCTTGCCTCATATACATGAAGTGGGTATCCGTATATTTTGGTGAATTGCCTGTTTGCTCACGTGGTTGGCTGTCCAGTGCCCAGTTAGACCATATAACCTACTAGATGGGTGACTCCATGACTGAATGAATCCATTTACCTTTTCCTATAACCATACTCTGCTTTTCATTCTTTCAGTAACATTTGCCCAACATATAATGCAGAATATTTAATTGTGAATGTGTTTACAACCATGTGATGGTCCATCATATTGCTATCAACTCAAGGACCATTAACTTTATGCACTCTGTTTTAACTCCATTAAGGAACAAGGACAGTATCCCATCGTGCAGTGATTCTGAAATGATATAGGCTGGTGAATCTTAACTACTACTATTATATAATCAGTGCTTGCAAATCCATTGATTTCATGCATTGAGTTTCAAACCTACTAAAGACAATATAAATTGCGGTTATGCCGTGATTCTGAAATTAAGCTGACAAATATTATGTCAACTGTTAACAAGTACAAAGTTAATCTTCTCTCTGTTAATACTTTCCCTTCATCTATCACCTTGAAGCATCTATATTTAAATTACACAAACCTTTAAGTATTTAGCGTAAGGTTATGCACATGTACTAACTGGCCTTCAAGGCTGTTTTTTGATGTGTGCTCTGTTTGTCGCAACATTTAATCTTTTGACCTCCAATTGATGCAGGCTGCTGCTGGTCGTGGTGGTGGTCCAGTTGGACGGGGTGGTGCACCTCCTGTGAGGCGGTAGATTTACGGGCAGCTCATTGTATGCTGTTATGATATGGAGGAAGTCCAGGGAGTCTTTGTGTTCATCATCCAAAACGTTGGTTCAGCAGCCAGAGTGCATGTGAGCTAAGCTTATGTACCTCCATCCAGTTTAGTTTGCCTGTGTGCAGAATGGATGGATGCATGCCGGTGGTGTTAACTCGTAAGCATGATGTATTGCAGCGAACTTTAGTAGCTCGGCTCAAGTTTTCATAGGTGGGGCAGCGTTTTCATGTATGTAGACTAGTGACTCTTGACTTGTTTCGTTATTAATCCACTGTACCCTGCTGCCCGTTGATATGAATGAATATTGCTGCTGCTGTGCTATTGCTGATTTTTTTTTTCTTTTTTAATGATGATGAATTGACGATGAGCGTAAATTCGTATCGTATGTGGCTCCATCGACCTTGCAGCCAAAGTAGTAGAACCTCCGGTGATAAGCGTCAACACATCCTATTTCTTAGTAAGAGCAACAACATCAAAAAAGAAACACATTGCATACTGTCATAGGACGCAAACCGGATATTGATTCTGATATTAAGAATGTGTAGCAGAATACATGCTACCAGTGTAGTAAGAACACAATGCAATTATCGAAAACACAAGTAACCCCACAACAACATCGCAATGCATGCTAGTACCATGTCGCATGTAGGATTCACATGGTAATTCGTTCCAATTTCACAAAGTAAACGTGACCCTTGATGTTTACAAACTCTGTTGATCCAAGATTGACCTCTTTGCCAGACTGAGGAGATTGCTTTCCTCTAGCTCTCCGAGCTCAGAGAAGTTTCACCGGTCGAATCACTTTCGTCTTGCATGCGCTTCATCTCATATGCCCATTCCAATCCAGAGCAGTAATGGAGAGGAGGATTGAACCTGTGGTCATTCATGTCAGGTGGCAAGAATGCACCATTCTCAATCAGAAACCTGACAGCTCTTTTGTTCCTTTCCTTAGCAGCAATATGTAGAGGGGTCCCTGATTCCACCAAACGAGGAAAATGTAAGATTCCGGAGGTAAAGTGACCTCCTCTTTGAGTGTACAAGGTGTTTTAATAAATTTAAAACCACTGGAGAAGTTGGGAACAGAATACTGAGCAAATAAATAATTTCATCCAGAACATTACGGTATTTGCAATTTGCATAGTACAACATTGCAGGTATTAAATGAAGACATACACCATTCATGAAAAAGTTACTTGTACGTTTAGATCTAATGAGCAAGACATCAGAAACTTCTGAGTATATGAAACATGGAGTAGCTTTCATTCAAGGATATGGTCTCCTATAATGATTGAATAAAAACAAGTCAATCCACTAAACTAGATGGGGTGTGCAATCAAGCAGCAGTAGTGAATATAGAAGTAATCTGCTCAACAGAGGACTGAAAACAAAGGGGGGCATGAAACCTTCTTTATATGTAATAATAATAAATAGAAACTGCTCTCAGACCAATCGTAAATAAAAGAGAATATGCAAGCTCTAGAAGCATGAAAATGCATGCAATGACTGGGAAGAAACATTTGAGCTTACATCCACAAGCTCCTTTTGTGCGAGCATCAATATTTGCACCCCGCTCCAGTAGCTCGTCCATGATTTTAACATGTCCACCCTGAGCAGCCAAATGCAGGGGAGTAGCGCCAGGTGATTTTGGCCCCCATGCAGGTGCATTGACATCCATGCCATCATCCAGGAGACGCCTCACCTTAGGAAGAAAAAAAAGAAAAATCAAATTTATTGTTTCAATGGTGATGACATGAAGGCTAATTTATTTGGCGACTAATGGTAATTTACTACTCGTAGTATTTATCCTTTATTACTATTTGCAGAGATGGTTACATTCCTTGTTGTTTGATTCAAATTATGAGTTGTTGTTAACCCTCCTCTATAATCATTCAGTACTGTTATAATCTATGTAGTAGAAGAGTATGCGTTATCTTTAAAGAAGCATTACGATGGTGGTGCTGCTGCGTGGAGAAAATAAGCCAATGCATAATATAATTATAATAGAGCAGTTAGTAAAACGTAAGAGATGACAACGTGAGGATTACCTGGTTGAGGTCGCCCTTGCGGGAGGCGACGTGGAGCTGGTTCCAGCCGCGGTCGTCGCCATCGCCGTGGCGGGTCCGTGCCCGGCTCATGCTGAGAGAGCTGCGGAATTGCACCATCCGGAGGCAGGCAATCGAGCGGAGGGGAGGGGGCGGCTAGAATAAGGCCGCGACGACGGAGGGAGAATCGAAATTGAAACCGAGTCCGAAAGCGAACCGAACCGAATCGAATCGAATCGGGAAGGGGATTAATTGTTTGAGAAGGGGGGAGGTGGGGGAAGATGGATCGAGCGAGGAGAAATATATTAGCGAGAGGAGGAATAGTAGTTACCCATGCCGAAGGGAGCAAAGGGATTCAAGCCTGGACCGAGCGCGCGGAGCTTCTTGGGGAGCATCGGCGGTGGAGACGGCGATGGGGTGAGCACCATAGTATGTGCGGAGCGATCTATCTATCTATCTTCCTTCTCCTCTCGCGCGCGGCTGGGTGAAAGTGTTGGAGAATTCGCTCGAAATACTAGAGGGAGGAGGAGTTGGGGATCATCGCAAACCCTAGAACTTACGAACCCTAGCTAGAAGACGACGAGACGAGACGATCCTCTTTCTCTTTCCTCTCCGCCTCCCCTTCCTTCCTTCTCTTTTGTAGACACTAATCTCCTCCTCCTCCTCGCTATCTGTCGGACTCTCTTAGGCTGGGCCCCAATCATATTCTATATGTGATACATAGATGAAATAAGTTCATTATAGGTCCCTTAACTTGACAACGAGTCTGATGTCATCCTTTAACAGAAAAAAAAACAGATATAACGGATCCCTCAACCGTCAGAACCGGTGTAATATTGTTGACGAAAAAATCGAACACACCGGCCTGGGAGATCTGCTTAGCTCTTGTGCAGGTCCAAAGATTGGTGAGATGCGAGCGTGCCAGTCAGTTTGATCCTGCAACTGACAAGATATGCAAATAGTAGATCAAAACAGCCGATCGGCTGACAAGCCGATGGAGTAGTTCCAGCCGATAGACGATAATAGCCGATGCCTATACCAGCCGATAGAGATAGGGTTTAAGCAATCGGCTATATGTCCAATGTAGATGATGATATAAAGGCAATCGGCTGATGATGATGTAATAAAATAACAATATAATCTAGTATAAACCAATCGGCAAATAATGATATGATAAATAGGCATCGATCCGAAGGTTAAAGCACACATCGGCTGGAGGTCCGATGTCATGAAATCCACAATATTAGATTAAACAGTGAAACATTTGTTGTCATCAGCTAAATCCAACTTATATGTATATGCAATCCTTATGAGTCGATGCAACGCCTAGATAACTCATCGGCTGAAACCCCGATGAAATCCTTATTGGCAGTCAAAGGCATGCTAGAGATTATGGTTCTAAGCACGACTTAGTAGATCAAACTTAACTGATGCAGCACTAAGTATGAAAAGAAACACAATATCTAGACAATCAAACCGTCGACTGAATTTTCAGGGTGGTAGATGTCTAAGTTAATCTAATCTAGCAACGCGATTTAGCCGATACCGGCAGAAACCCTAAAACGAGAAGCAGCCGATAGAGCTAAATTGATATGCTAAGACTAGATTAACAGAGACATATGATAAATAGGTAGGCAAATATATCATCCAAACCAGAGCAATCCAAGAGGTCGAATGTACTAATGCAGCCTTGAACGACGCCGATGTAGATGAGACAATTGCCTGGGCCGACGGAACATTGGACTTACCCCTTCGCCGGAGATCGAACACCGATGCAGCCCAGAGTCAGGTGCCAAGTCCCGCCGGACGATAAAATAAAGTAGAAAAGGTAAAAGGTAGCGATGCGCCGAATTGTATTGATCGTGAAGATAAATTACATAGACCCCGGGTGTACATATTTATACCCATGGGTTGATACAAGTCCTTGTCGGATAAGAAAGAAACTTTCCTAAAGATAAAAGGAAAAGATAAAGTCCTTATAGGACACTAAACACACTTTCCTAAAGATAAAAGGAAACTAACAAACTATTCCTAATTAATAGATAACTTGTCATACCGTATTCTCTTTGAACTCGGTCTCTTCTGGATAAGCTTCCTTTAGTAGATCAATTTCCTTAACCGAATATAGCAAGAATTCGACAACTGACGACTTGGCAACTCTCATCGGCTAATCTCAGGACTTCGAAGCCGATGCCGACTCTAAGCCGATGATTACTCCGGGCTTACCAAATTTCACTGTTAACAAATATACATCCCACGACAGTATAATTGATGGTTTTGTCTGACGTGACAATTTAACCTGAGTCAACAGCGTGTGAGTCAGTGTGGGACCCGCATTCAGGGCTCTCTTCACCTCTCTCTCTCTCTTCCTCCCCTTGTTCACATCTCATTGGCCAGCACGGTCCAGTTGTTGGGGGGACTTGGAGCTGGAGGAGGCCGACTATGACGTCAAGGGTGGTGATGGTAGGCTCACATGTGACGGGCAGAGGGGGTGGCATGTTCATCGGTAGAGGTGGGGATGGCAGCACCAGCGTTAGGGTTAGCATCGGTGGAGGTGGTGAAAGCGTCACTAGAGAAGACCAATGGTGAGGAGGACGATGATTGACATCCATGGACCGTTGCGCCCTGTCCCGACGCCCGCTGCCACCACTGCTTGCCTACTAGGTCACCTCGCTCCAGGCCTCCAGCAGCTCCTCCTTCGCCCGTCCTCATTCTCGCTGCTCCTCATCGCTGGTGAGCTCCCTTCATCCTCCTCCTTCGTGTGGCTAACGTAACGGCGATGCGAATATGGGGTTGCACCATTGCGTCGGAGGGAGATGGTGACAAGACGAGCCAACGACGACAATGTCAGTTGCAAGAAAGATGTCGACACCACTGTCGCGGGCCTTGGTCTCCCTTTGCTCCTCATCGGCTATCACTACTACCACCTCGTCGTGTCCCGCCTCTACCACCGCTAGCTACCTCTATCCTACAGCCGTTGGAAACGAAAGATAGGGAAGAGGGGCTGTGCCAATGCCGATGTTCATCCCCCACCCTCCCAACAGGTATCCTTAACCCTGCTCCATCATTGATGGTATTGGAGTATTGGACTAGGAAAAGGAAGGGGGAAAGGGTAGAGAGAAAGAGAGAATAACGGGTGAGGAGAGCCCTGATATGTTGGGCGCACGCTAACTTAGATTGCAACGGTGGACAAAACCACCCGATATACTGTCGTGGGACCTATATTGTACTGATTTTGATAATTGAGGGACCCGTTGTATCTGATTTTTTTTTTGTTCAAGGATAAAATCGAACGCGCTGTCAAGTTAAAGGATCTTAAATGAACTTATTCGTAGATAGATAGATAGATAGATAGATGGGCCGCTAAGAAATGTAGATGGGGGCAGGCCGACACACAAGTCAGTATAGTCCGGAAGGTCCAGTAGTCACTTGGCTACCAAAACCCTTCTCCTCCTCCGCCGCCGGGAGGTTCATGGCCTCCTCCGCCGCCGCCCGGTCCCGCGCCGCCGCCTCCGCCGCGTGGGCGCGCCTCCTCTCCCTGCGCCCCAGCCCTCCCGTATCCTCCACCCACCATCTAACCCTGCGGATCGCCTCCCCTCGCCGCCACTTCGCCTTCTCCGCCAACGCCTCCTCCGGCAGCTCTAGGCTCAAGCAGATCCAGAGCGAGCGGGTCATCCACGACCTCTTCGCCGAGCTCCAGCGAGAGCGCCAGCGGGACCGCCAGGAGGAGGATGAGGATGAGGGTGAGGATGAGGACTACCTGGGCGTCAAGCCGCTCATCGAGAAGCTCGAGCGCCGCAGGGCCAAGGAGGAGGCCGCGCCGGACGATTCCTTCTGGGAGCCCACCGACTCCGACAGTGACGAGGAGGACGAGCGCTACACCCCTGACGCCATCAAGCGCCGCGTCGACGAGTTCGAGCGCAAGTGCAACCGCCACTCCGAACTCCTACGCTCCTTCGCCGAAGCCGGTAAAGCCCATTCCCCTCTTCCTTCCTTCCTTCCTTCGCCAATGCCCACTTCAAACACCTCCCGCTGTTGCCAGAAACCCTTGACGATGCCCACAAATGGATGACCAAGATCGACAGATTCGAGGAGCGCCATTTGAAGCTTCCACTGGAGTACAGAGTCATCGGCGACATGATGAACCGCCTCAAAGATGCCACCGGCAAGGACCGCTTTCTTCTCCTCCAGAAGCTTAACCGAGCTGTTAGAATCATGGAATGCAGGGAAGCATACGATCCCAGCAACCCCTCCAATTTCGGGGTCATCCAACACCAGCAGGTCGGCTCTCCGGAGGATCTTGTGCTCAATGCTGGCTTTGACAGGGAGAAGCAGATGATCCAAGGGGCTGGTGACGACGACGACGACGAGGAATTCAATGAAGACAAGGAGAAGGATGATCTGCTCATAGAGAAGTTGAATTCTATCGAAAAGAAGATCGAGGAGAAATTAGCTGAGTTAGATCATACGTTTGGTAAGAAGGGCAGAGTTCTAGAGGAGGAAATTAAGAATCTTGTTGAAGAGCGCAACTCCCTCACGGAGCATAAGAGGAGACCTATGTACAGGAAAGTAAGTGATGTTCATCTCCGAGCTTTCATTGGATTGGCCAGCACCCTATCCTGTGGTTGCATTGCTTTCACTTGTTGTTATTGGTATTACCTAGTTACAAATCTTGTGCACTTTACAGGGTTTTGACGTCAAGGTCATTGATGTTAATCGGACGTGTAAAGTCACAAAGGTGAATTCTCTTAGTTCGAATTCAAATGATCACGCCTACTAGTAATACCCTTTTGTCTGACCCATTACCTAATTATGCATTTCACGTCTCAGGGAGGCCAAATAGCAAAATTCACAGCATTGTTAGCGACTGGAAACTACCATGGTGTTGTAGGATTTGCAAAAGCTAGAGGTCCGACAGCCAAGATTGCAATTCAAAGGGTATGGATCTTTCTTATTCAACTTACGTTTCAGTGCCACGTCTACAACTTGTTTGGTAGAGCCTTTTCTTGTAGTCGGTGCGACTTTATGATTGCCTTCTCATTCAGCGCGCAAAGAATAGTCGCTGATGTGTTATCCATTTCATTGTTGGCTTGTTCACCTTTTCTTTTGGGATGTTTGTGCAGTGATTGTGGTGCTAACCTATGTGCACTGCATATGCCTTTTTTCTCATTTCAGAACCTTTTTCATTTATATCCTTGTTAATGCAGGATTTATTACTAGATGCAGTAGAGTTTTTTTTTCTTATGGCCCTATACCAGTAGCTTCCTCTTATATATTGTCGTCGAGGATCCTCAATTGCGGGTTTGGACATCTGATTAGACTAATACCTGAGCTAATTTATGCCTCTTGCTGGCATCCAATACCTTTATTGATTTTTTTTTCGTTTGCAGGCTTATGAGAAATGCTTCCAGGACCTCCATTACATGGAGCGATATGAGGACCACACAATTGCTCATGCAATTCAGGCCAAATATGAGAAGACAAAGGTAAAAACACATCTGTGTATCTTAGCGCTCTTCTTATTTATCTGTGGTTTTGCTGCAACTTATGTGGACATGGTTGCTGCTTGTGTATGTTAAGATATACCTCTGGCCTGGACCAATGAGAAGTGGAATGTCTGCTGCTGGTAGGACGGTTGAAACAGTACTGTATTTAGCTGGTTTCAGCAACGTCAAGTCAAAGGTGCACTTCTTCTAGATAGGCAACCAGTTATCACTCCATCCGTGCTTGAAAGATAGTAGTAATTTTCTGTCTTTTACTTGCAGATTATTGGTTCAAGGAACCCCCTGAATGTTATCAAAGCTCTCTTCATAGCATTAAACGCCGTGAGTGCCCGTTACTCGAAATATATTTAGCTTCTCATTGCAACATTTGGGCAATATTTATTTCTTCCTTTATTTTTTTTTTCAAGTAGAGAAATGATTTGTCATGTTGCTTTGTTTGCAGATTGAAACGCCAAAGGATGTTGAGCAGAAGTTTGGGCGGACCGTGGTTGAGTCATACTTATTGTAGTCATCAATTTGTTTGTCCTGTGGAGCTCGTCATCTGGCTGTGGCGATGGACGTCCAAAGAAAGAGCTAATTGCACATCTAACCGTGTGATGTGTGGTCTTCATTTGTTTGGATGTTGGTTTCTCTACACTTTGCCCTGCAACCGGCAGTCTGAGATGTGAGACTGTAATTTTTGAGGTGATCGATCAATCAATGCTTTAGTGCCAACGGCGCAGCACATAGCAGATGGCAAGAGAAGCGAACGTTTGATTGATGATTCTTGCATAAGGTGGCCTGCCCCTTTGGTATGAGTCGTTCGTTTGGATTTGTAACCAGAGGCTCTGCCTCACGCCTACTGTTATGGTGGATTGGCAAACCGGCCACAATATGCTGATTTAGAGATAATAAAGTCCTTGAACATGTGTAGCTACTTGGTTGATTGATGTCATCCCGGAGAGTTGCAGACGCATCGTGCATTGCATGCATGATGATCAATTTTATTCAATTGGCTGCCTCCATAATACCAGTAGTAACAAACAGGAAAACAGGACGCACATACATATACATGGCAGGGCACACGAAGCAGCGGCTAGCAGGCAGATGAGAAGAGGGGTTGGAATGAGATACAGTAGATACAGTAGAGTCCGTGTTTATCACTCGCTCATCTCATCGGTGCTGCAAAGCGTTAATACATTGTATGAGGAGGAGTGTTTATGGGGAATCCATTGTCGAGCCACGCTGCGTAGCCTCCTCCCATGTTCTTCACGTTCTTGAACCCCTGTTGCAGATACATATATACTGTATGTCAGTCATGTTACAACTCACTTGTACTCCCTCCGTTCCATAAAAAACCAATCTATTCCATAAAAAACCAATCTAGAACTAGATGTGAAACATTTTAATATTATAATCTAGAACTGGATGTGAAACATTTTAATATTATGAATCTGAATATATCGTTGTTCAGATTCGTTATACTACAATATTACATCCAGTTATATATTCGTTTTTTTAGACGTGGAGTATGAATCATGACCTGTCCCGTCTTCCTTTACTTTCTTTATTTCACTGTATGTATATTAAGGGAGTGTTTAGATTTAGATGTATAAAGTTTTGGCGTGTCACATCGGGTATTATAAAAGGTATCACATAGGTGTTTGGGCACTAATAAAAAAACTAATTATAGAATCCGTCAGTAAACCGCTAGACGAATTTAGCCTATTTAATTCGTCATTAGCAAATGTTTATTGTAGTACACATTGTGAAATCATGGAGCAATTAAGCTTAAAAGATTTGTCTCGCAAATTAGTCGCAATCTGTGTAATTAGTTTTTTTTAAGTCTATATTTAATCATGTATGTATGTGTTCAAATGTTCTATGTGACATGGTGTAATTTTTTTTTGTGTGTGGGAAGTAAACAGGGAACAAGAGACAGAGCCATCAACAAGGCAATGAGAAACGTAGAGAGAGATGATGATCGATCAAGTACAAGTGCAACTAGTACGTGTTTGATTAAAAACATCAAACTTACTGCTTCAAGGAGATCAACGCATGCTAGCTCCGACCTCTTCCCGCTTTGGCACCCCTAATAGTTGGATTGTTTATTTTTATTACAAGGTTCGTCAATTAGATCGAGCACATATATTATTTCTTGTCAAATAAATATTTTTTTGGGGAATTTTAATTTTAATTCGTATCGTACCACAACCACATGCTCCTCTTTGCTCACCAGCGACGAGAACTGCTCCACAAACAGAGGATTCTTTTCCCTCCCTGCAACATGGATGATAATAACGCTCATAAATATAATCACGCTTGTTAATTACTCCCCCCGTATGTACCTGGACGAGTACACGTCCACGTTCATAAATCAGATGCTCAACATGCCCAGGTACAGACACAACCCAACAACCAGAAGCATCATGCATATAGTAGTATATCGTTTTGTAGTGGGAAATTACTATTCATGAAAATGATAGGAGTGGATGGATATGTTTGAGCGAGAACGAGATCGATATGTGTAGACAGAATTTCTTGTTCCAAATTCTTAAAGTACTAGTATTGAATCATAAGAGTATATATATTGATTACGCTAGTTATTTGGACGACGAGGAAAAATGGTGTAAAAATCTGGACAGATTAAAGTGAATTAATCGGCTGGCTGACTTGCCTTGCGGCGTGACGAACATGAAGGGCACGTTGAGGGAGTTGCGTAGATGGCCCTTGTTCATTTCCTCCTCTGTCCTGCATAATCATGTTTAATTGCTCTATCAATCAGACGAAGATACCAGCACACATAGTCATGCATGTGCTGTAATTTCATTTCTCCAACAAATTAATTAGGAGGTATATATATATACTCTCGTTGCTCATGCATGAAGAAATTAATTAAGGATGGATCATATATATCCTGATATTCATATACTCCTACATGATATCGATAGATATAGCTAGGGGAGGATGCAAAGACAGACAGACAGATAGGTAGTAGTACCTGACGTCGACGTAACGGTGGCCGGCCGAGGTGATAAGGTCGCTCGCCGCCGCCACATCCACCGTTACCACCGGCACCGGCGATTCAGAGCCGGCGGCGCTGCATGCATTAAGGCAGATACATATATACCGAGATTTCAATTTCTTCATATATATAGATTATAACTCTTTTACTATCTAGTTGCTAGCAGGTCATGAATTAGTACATAAATATATATAATTCTGATCTGACTGACCTGGTTTCATAGGGAGGCGCCATTGCAATTGCTAGCCTAGCCCTGCTCTCTACTAGTAGATTATGTATGCACACACAACTTAGAGGAAGAAGGAGGAGGAGGAGGTGTATATATGATGAATGTATGTGTTAGTTGGGCACGTGCAGTGCTAGCCTAGAAGAAGAAGAAGAAGAAGAGAGGAGGTTAGCTAGGTTAGGTAGCGAGATGCACGGAGATGAGGCCTTCCCCCTCCTTCGATTTATAAGCTATCAATCGCGCGCCTATCAGTTCCAGCTGCACTAATTAAGCTAAGCTGCCAGGTCATCAATTATTTTATTGATAGATAGCTCATTGCTCTTCTCATCTCTTATCCTTGTCTTCTCCACTTGTTCTTACCTCCTGATTAACCCGCCCCTCTATGTTTGGCTCTCTCCCTCTGTCCATCTGATCCTTTTAATTATCTGATTATATTATCGTGGATTATTTGTTTCGTCCTTCAATATATGATCAATTTTATAGCGTTCTCTTAAAAAGAAAAAAAAAGGCAGCTACTTGAGATCGTCCCCTCCTGATAAAGATCCTTTATTGAGGAAGTCACTCTAATTTAATTAAAGTTTAATAGAAATGGATTACATCTCTGGTTCTACCAATGGGTACATAGTAAAAAAATCTTAAAGTAAGAAGAAAGACATAAAAAAAATAAGGTGATGGGGCATATCCCCAACTCCCGCTAATAAATAGATGAATTGAAATGTCATTTCTAAAATCACATAGATTTTAGCATAAATTATGTAGGTACTACGCCACCCAAACCGGTATAAAAGACATGTTGTTTATGTGATAGCATCATACATTAAGAGTTGGAACACATGAAAATATTGATAATTTTTACTGTCCAGCAGGTACCTTGGTACCTACCGGTACATGCAATTTGAGCCATCGATTTCGTTTGATCCAACGGGTGAAAAAGAGTTGTACCTAGTAGTACTGTTCACGTGATTTTACAGAGCATAGAGAGGTACTAAAGAAGCAAGGGTAATTAAGTAATTTCGCATGTATCTTCTTCATCTTCCTCCTGTCTTTTCTCTCTCCAAAAGATGCTGCATGCCTGCATTGATCGATGGCTCCAGGGATGGACAGGCTAACCGGAGTGGAGGTGGAGGGGGCCGACGAGCCTCCGTGCATCACTTCCCCCAAGCTCACCGGTGACATACGCCAACCGCGGCCCTTCCCCTATCGCTACTGGATTCGAGCACATCGACAACTGACGCAGGTCCTCGTCGCCTCCGCCGCCACGTAGCAGCCTCTGACGCAGGCGCCGCCGTCCAACACCACCGGCGCCGACCACCCCTCCTGCTCCTCGTTACCTCGCCACCGTGCAGACACCGCCGGCGCCCAACGCGCCGCCGTCCAACACCCCGCCGCCGACGCCTCCGGCACCACCGGCGCCGACCACCCCTCGTCCCGCTCCCACCACGCCCTTGCTCTTGGTTTGGACTTGCTCAGTTGCTCTTGGAGTCTTCGTTGACACAATCACTCAGTCAGAGAGAAGGAGCATCATGAGCTGCTTAGCGTGTGATATTTTTTATCTTACCCTCCGTGAATGAACGGCCAGATTTAAATTGGTACCTCGAGGTATAATATGCTGGACTGGAGCAATGCTCGAAAATATTATGTATAATGTTAGACAATTTAATCAAACTTGTTTCCTGGATTATGTAGTTGAAAGGATAGTTTATGCTGTAAATGTATCAGGAAATAACCTTTGATTGCAAGGAACATTACTTTTGTCTGTCCTTCCAGTATCATGTATAAACTATATCAAAGTGCACCTTAATTAAGGGTTGTCATGAGGGGGACAAGCAAAGTCTTAATTTTCTTTTTTGGCAATTTGTCTTAATTGGCTTAAGCAACATGCATGGATCGATTGACACATCAACAGAGAACGTTTTGTTCTCTGTTAGTAGTTGACACACAAGGGATAATATTTTCCTTATTGGTGCTTGTCTTACCTTTAGGCGTGCTCAATTAGGCATCGATCGACGGACGACGTACGTACGGAGACCGATTTTTAATTTAAAATTGCGTCTCTAGAAAGAAAGAGATGAGGGCACTAATTAAGTGTGATTGAAGATGAATGCATGATGCAATGGATGATATCATCCACGTATAGCTAGCTAATTAAGCTAGCGCTGATTTTCTGTGCTGGCTGCGGGCAAGCTAGGAGCACTCGATCGATCGATCATCTCTGTTGAGAGATGTGACTTCATTATCTCATATCATGGCAGGCAGGAAGTTCATCGTCTTTTATTTTCTAATAACGGAGAATTTCCACGCATTTAATTATGTGTAAAATTAAAGAACCTGATCTTGTATTACGTACAGCATACTTTTCTTGCATATCCATGGCATTTCGGAAGATATTTGACAACATATTGTCGACAATTAGAATTGGCAATAGGACAAATTTATTTATTTATGTCAAAATTTCTATCTCTAGCTACTATTACCTCCATATTTTAATGTATAACGATGTTGACCTTTTATCTAACGTTTGAACAATCGTCTTATTCAAAAAATTTATGTAATTATTATTTATTTTATTGTGATTTGATTCGTCATCAAATGTTCTTTAAGCATGACATAAATATTTTCATATTTGCACAAAATTTTTGAATAAAACGAGTGATTAAATGTTGGTCGAGTCATACATTAAAATACGGAGGGAGGGAGTAGTTAAGTTTCCTCGTCCGCCAATCCTAGCACGCGTCAATCAGTCTTCATGATCCTATATATATATATATATATATATATATATATATATATATATATATATATATATATATATATATATATATATATATATATATATATATATATATATATATATATATATATATATATATATATATATATATGTATGTATGTATGTATGTTTCGCGTCGTGCATTGCATCATCCCGCGTCCCGCCGCTCGATCGTGTAGCCGGAAGTGTATGTGCCTTCTCCGATCGAGTTTGGGCCACCGTACCTTTCATTATGTACTCCATGTCCCACGCACTCCCATGGGCCATGGCCTGATCCCGAACGTACGGGATGTGTGCATACTACTGGCGTGGAGCCATAGACTAATATATGCCGCGCCCCGCGAACCCATCGATCTTCCCAAGTCAAACACTTGATCGATCTGTTTTTGACTTTTCATGTAGTCCAATTCTACATTTTAACCTAGTTTCTACTTATATAAATCGTATGTCCTTATTGTGAATCCCTTTTAGGTTTGTTCTATAAATCTTCTCATAAGACGACGAGTGTTCACCTCAAATTCATCGTATAAGTCGTAATCATCCGATCCACGTATTCCGCAGTAAAATATGAGGTTTCAAATAGTAGTATGTTTTGTTGATGTGATGCATTGTCGTGTAAAAAAAGCAAGCGACTTTCAATAAGAAAATAAGAATACTTAGTAATTGAAAGCTAGTATATGTGGATGAACCGTGTCTAGCCCAACCTTATAATTGAAACCATCGTTGCATCTTGTGGGTTGAGGCCTTATTAATATTGCATTGTTATGGCCAGCCCAAGCTCATGATACATTGGATACCTATTTCCTTTCTAGTAGCACAACCATCGATCGTTAATTAGTAGGTGGAGCGGAATGGACGGTAGGACTTGAGGTCGAGCAGGACGCCGGCGATGGAGCCGACGGCGGCGGCGAGCGAGACGAGAAGGCAGGCGAGGCTGAGCGCCTGCAGGCCGACCCAGGTGGTTGTCCACCTCCGGATGCGGCGGTGGGCGATGTACATCTCGACGGGGAAGTAGACGGTGAGCGGCCAGAAGCCGAGCGCCCCCAGGATGCCCACCACGTCGTTGAAGAAGGGCAGCAGCATCGCCACCACCGTCGTCACCGCCACGAAGCACGTCCGCCACGCCAACCTGAACACGCTCACCTTTATCCACCCCAGGTCGTAGTCGCCGCCGGGGAGGCCGTTGGGCCACCGCCGCTCCGCCCTCCTCTCCACGAAGGCGAAGAGCGGCTGGCAGTACACCTGGTACGCCCCCACCAGGTGTACCACGATCGCCATGTTGGCCACGTCCAGCAGCCAGTAGGGCTTGTAGAAGCCGAAGCCGGTGAGGAGGTTCCCCGGCGCGTCATCGCCGAACGCCGCGTACCCCATGCATCCGCACAGCAGGTAGAACACGCTCGTCACCACCACGCTGATCCCCGTCGCCTTCCGCATCGTCCTCGCCTCCGCCGGCGGCGACCGCAGCGTGTCCTGGATCTCGATGAGGATGATGGAGTAGGAGTAGGCGAAGGCGATGTCCCCCAGCGCCTGCAGGTTGCGCCACACCTTCTGCGCGGGGGTGACGACGTCGCCGGTCTTGGTGACGAAGCCCACGGCGACGCCCATGGCGCTGCCGGCGAACGTGCGGTTCTGGGCGACCTGGGCGGCGCCGAGGGCGAGGCCGACAGCGGAGTAGGTGAAGGACATGACGGCGGCGAGGATGGAGAGCCACCAGACTTGGTCGAAGTCGGGGATCTGGGAGAAGAACACCTGGACGATGCCGAACATGATCATGTACACGTTGCTGGAGGCGTGGCAAGGATCCTGCTCTCCTCTCGCGTGGAAGCAGTTGGAACGCTGGATCGCCCTGCATATTTATACCATGCATTTCTTCCATTAATTATTATTACTCTCTCTCTCTTTCTCCCAAAATATAACAACTACGCACATACATCATGCTAATGGAGGCGGCGATGGTGTAACCGATGGCCACTCCCAAAAGGTTGAGGTACTGAATGCATCCGCAAACCTTCACCTTGGCACCGCCTGCACATCGATATATATATATATATATATTGATGGATCAGATATCTCGATCTGTGTAGTGTATATACTAGCACTATGCAAGATCCAAGGAGCTAGATCGACCGACCGAGGTTGGCCTTGACGGCGTCCATGTAGGTGTAGTTCCTTCTGCCGGTGGCGGGGTCGCCGGTGCGGTAGCAGTCGGCGAGGAGGTTGGAGGTGAAGTAGATGACGGCAGCAAAGAGGAGCATGACGGTGGGGCCCACCACCCAGCCCAGCTGCGCGATCGCCCACGCCAGCGACAGCACACCTGACCCGATCACCGCCGTGATGATGTGCGACGCCGCCGTCCACACCGTCCCCCTCCGCTTCGCCCGACCGTCGTCGTCCACCTCTTCATCTTCTTCATCAATCTTCTTCGTCGTCATCGTCTCCACCTGATGATCCTGCTGCCTCTTGGTCGTCGTCATCTCCATCTCCACCTGCTGCGGCAGCTGCTGGTACCTCCTCACATCGCGTTCTACCTGCAGCATCCATCATATCATATATCGATCACCCATGCAGCTAGCATCTATCAATATGCTCCATTACCAACACTGCAACATCTGTGCTTGCTTACCACCACGACGCCATCATGAATCCTTGGCGGGAGCGTTCGGCTTCTCGGCAACATCGTCTCCACTCGATCGATCGATCTATCTATTATTAATTTGCTATATATACCCTGCAACACAATCTCTTCTATATATTACTATTATGCATATACCAGCCAGAAAAAATATTTAACCCGCTTAATTCTTCTCCTATTTATTTTAATTACATATACTACATAAGAAAAACATATATAGCATATACAACGGGGATGAAACAAATTAGTAATATAAAGACGTACGTTTCAATAACTAACCTTGAGACGACCAACACACACGTACGCGCGTGTGGAAGAAGATCGATAGATAGATAGTACTCCCCCACTAGGATGATACTTATTTAAGAGGCTAGCTACTTGCTCTCTCCGTCCCATATATAAACACAATATTATATATATTATATATATAGCACCGTTTTTGCTTTTTCTCACTATGTTTCTTAAATTTCTTGTAATGGACTCAACTAAATATCTCATATATGCCTTAGATATAATTATTCGCTATTACCTCATTTGGCTGGTTTATAAATATTTTAACGTTTAACACAAGATTCTGTCAAAAATTTATAATTAATTCCAACTAACAAATTTTTATATTACTATTATACAAATTTAACACAAGTTTATCTTGTTTATTTTTAAATTAGACATTTGATAATTTATTGACGGTTAAGGATAATTTTATCTTACAGTAAAAACATAAAATGTTTTGAGGATGTAATTATTGAACTTACCACTTACATATCTAACCATTCACCATGTACATGCATATACTCTATGCAGTAGTTATTTTTCAAAAAAAAAAAATCTTACAAATAATACAAACACACATATACATTTTTGCGGTCATATATACTCCCTCCGTTTCTAAATATTTGACACCGTTTACTTTTTAGCACATGTTTGACCGTTTGTCTTATTCAAAAACTTTTGTGAAATATATAAAACTATATGTATACATATAAGTATATTTAACAATGAATCAAATGATAGGAGAAGAATTAATAATTACTTAAATCAAATGATATGAGAAGAATTAATAATTACTTAATTTTTTTGAATAAGACGAACGGTCAAACATATTTTAAAAAATCGAAGGCATCAAATATTTAGAAACGGAGGGAGTATATATAGAACATTTGCAGTAGTAGGGAAGATTGTACATGTACATGTACAGTTAATTGTGATCCTAAAAAAGCATGATTTACTCCTCAACTACTACATTAACACCAGACATTTAACACTTGTGAATTTTTGAAACCGTATGAACTACTCTCATATCTTAACTCTTAATAAGTACATGGCGGTTTCGGTCTGAAGTGGCACATACATGAAAACAAAATGGACAACAGGCGGTTATGGTCTGAAGTGGCACATACATGAAAACAAAATGGACAACATGGTGTTAGGCCCCACATGCGGCAATCCCTTCTTCCTCCCCCACCCCCACCCCCGAAAACAATACCCTCCTGTTTCAGGTTGTACGACGTTTTGACTTTGGTCAAAGTCAAACTGTTTTAAGTTTGACTAAGTTTATAAACAAATATAGTAATATTTATAATACTAAATTAGTTTCATCAAATCAGTAATTGAATATATTTTCATAATAAATTTGTCTTCGGTTGTAAATGTTACTATTCTACAAATTTGTTAAACTTAAAGCAATTTGACTTTGACCAAAATCAAAAATATTTTATAACCTGAAATACCAAATACTACTCATATTTGCAACGTTGTGCCATGCATCGATCATGCATGTCCAGGCCTGGTCGTAGGCTAGTTATGCAGCTCATCGAGACTAATGATAATTACCTTGCAATTGGCTATTAATGGAACCTGTGAGAGCAGGTACAATAGCAGACTATTAGCCAGCTATAAACATATTTTAATAAGATAAAAGATGAGAGAGAAGAGCAGCAGGCTACAGATCTGTAGCCAGCTGCAGCACGAACTCCAAAACGCAGTGTGTGTATAATAGGTGGGACCATATATTTATAGTATAGTAATCAAATATTGTATAAATTAGCTATAGATGGATTGAAGTTAGTAGTGGACTATACTATTAACCTTGCTCTGAAACACTGCACCTGTAGCCTTAGTAGCTAGAGGCCGGGGGATTAATTTGATCCATTTCACCCTACTATATAGACATTTCATAGTATCCACTTAGAGATTCCATCTTTACTTGTAATCACTTTAGACGACATGCACGAAAGAGACATGCATCTCATCAGCATCTATCTGTTGCATATATAGTTACAAATAATTAATGATCGTACATTATATTGTGTGGTAATAGTAGTGCACACATACATACCGGTAGGGAGAAAGGTAGTGAGACCGGCAAAATCCACCAATTTAAGACTTAGTGATGTCGTTGTCGCACTAAATTAATTAAAGAGAAAAGCAAAATAAACTTTAAGTTGGATATGATGGCTATATCGTCGTATCCAGCATGTGCATTATTGACTGTAGTCCGGGGCAGATCCAGGGTCCCATGCATACCCACACTGAATATCACCATATATAGAGAACAAGGAGAGAGAGAGGAAAGAGGAAGATGAGGGAGAGAAAGAAGAATAGGCCAGGGACCGGAGGAGGAAGGCAAGCCCAAAGTAAGATATCGCCCTGCATATCTGTTAAAAAAACGATTGTTTTTACGGGAATATCAGTTAACTAACAAATAATCTAAAAAATGTGAAGTGTTCCATTGATATATCGATATTTTTTTATGGGAGTTGCATATATCTTCTTTTTTTCAATTACGTGGCGGATGTTGCGCACACACCACTATACACACAATACCACATTCACACACCCACGAGTATACCCTCTAACACATGTTTAAAAGAAACAAAAATTAGCGGCACATCACTGATCTCACTAAATTTTCATTGAAAACCCACTTGCGTATAAGCAATATTCGTGGGCATCAGAATATCGATTTTTTTTTAACTTGCATGTATGATTGGTTGGAGTGTGATATGTGTTACACGATGAAGCTATAGCAGTTCATTTGTGTTAATGCAAGTATAGTTATTACTCCACTTAGGCTGAACATGGATGGATGGATGATGTGAACAAGGGAAAGTAGTAGGAGTAGCTGCCTGCATGGTGCGCTTCTCGTCAGATAGGTAGCACACCTGAACCTGAACGGAGTCATAACCTCCTGGTGGGGGTTGGGTTTGGTGCGTACTGTGGATAGATCGCTTTCTTGGGCTGCAATCATGGATCAATTTACTACTCGATCATGGAAGGCCGGGTGAGCCAATCAGCAAATCACTCAATGGGATGATGCAAAAATTAAAGGTAAGGCAGGCATGCATCCATCCATCCATCGTTTCATCGTATCAATAATAAGGCAGGCAGGCATGCGCCGTTGATATTTTTATTATTCAATTTTTTTTCAAATATGAAAATATTATGTCATGCTTAAAGAATATTTGATGATAAATTAAGTCGCAATAATTACATAAAATTTTTAAATAAGACGAATGATCAAACGTTGATAAAAAAGTCAACAACGTCATACATTAAAATACGGATGGATTACTTTACCTCTTCCTATCTCTCTATCTTAAAAAAAACCAATCTAATATTAGATAAAATATTTTCTAATATACAATGTATTTAGATATGCTTATATCTAAATTTGTTATACTATAAAATATTAATCATATCTAATAATTAAGTCGATTTATTTTGGGATGGGGAGTAGTAATCATCACTTTGCCTTAATGGGAAGGAAATTAATGGGCCGGATGGAGCTACCGGATGGATGGATCGTGAATAAATTGATAGGAAAAAGTCCATTTGACCCCTAGCAATTGAATAGCTGGATTTGGGACCCTCTTTATTGGACTCAAATAAGTTGCTTTTTTTGTTTTTTAAAAGTCATAAGACATTTTTACACTATTAAGTAAACAAAATAAGCTGCTTTTTTGTTGTTTTTTGAAAAGTCATAAGACACTTTTACACTGTTAAGTAAAAAAACTAGCTTGGACCAGTTCTTTTTTCCCCTTACGTGTAATGAGGCAAGGGACTACTACTCCGTATTAGATTATGGCTTAGATAATCCACTACTCCAATATCTATATACCTAATTAAAAGATTCGTATTTTTCCTTTAGTCACACTTTTTTCCATCCATACGGTCCCGATTCCCTCCTATCTCAGCGCGTGAGTGCGTGGTTTTTGAAGAGAAACGGAATCGGACTACAAAACTATGGTTTCTCTTCCGACATCTATACGACATTGGTTTTGCTTTGATTATTGGAAAAACGGAAAGAAGAGAAGATAAGGATCAAAACCCTCAGTCAATTTTGAATTATCTCCAAAGATACGAACGGATTTTACGGAGGCGGCGGCTTCTGATGGTGTCGGGCAATTGCAGGCTAGGACGGAGGTAGGAGACGACACTGTGCACTGGGATCCACGCGACAGTGAGAGGAAGAGCAAGGGGACGCCGATTAGACTTTTGGTTGTTAGATGGGTCGGATGCGCTTGCAGGCCAAGGTGGAAGGAAGGAAAAAGGGCCGGCTCGGCTGCAGGCTAAGGAAATAAATGGGCTAAAAATGGCCCAGAGAGAAAGTATGGTTTTCATTTAGATTTTCATTTAAATAAAAACTAAAATGATGTTTGTATTGTTAAAATTAGTAATGGAGCTCAGAAAATTCCGAAAAATAAAATCAGATAATGTAATTAATCATGGAGAATTTAATAAAAATTAGTTCCAATATTTGGGAAATTTTATTACCCACATTTACCTTGATTTTCATGATCCTTTATTTTCTTCAACATCGTATACATGTATAATTGTGATTTCATATGTAACGGGAATGAAATAAAAATAGGAATAGAAATATATATTCTTTATATGAAGGATGGTGAAATTTGTATTTTAATTAATTACATAATGTAAATCTTTCTCGACTTTTTCTTAATTTTATCGTGTTTTATTCCTGTTGCAACGCACGGGCATTTTTTCCAGTAAGCTAAAAGATCGGTTTAAAAGCTTAAAATAAAGAGGATTTAAATGATTACTTCTGGTAACTTAACTGGTGGTACAATCTTAAAGCATGGTAAGTTAGGCCCATACATGGTCATGCAGGAGTAGCCCAAGCCCAACGACCAGAGAGGCAGGCCCAATAGAGTAATGTAGGAGTAGTACAGTACAGTGCCATCCAATGGCATGGCGGTTTCAAGTTTTGAAATTTGAATGCATTCCTTTCTTCTTCACTTCTCTCCTTTCTCCTTAATCATCCTCGAATCGAATCCTTCCTTCCTACCATACCAATACCAATACCATGGGTTGCGCTGCCTCCGCGTTCGTGGACGACGACGACGACGATGACCGCCGCCGGCGCATCATCGGCGTCTCCGCCTCCCACATCGTCTCCCTCACCTCCTCCACTTACGGCATCCTCGACAACATTCTAGTATCATCAGCTCAATCCCAATCCCAATCCCCTACTAGGATTCCTCCTCCGCCCACGCCGCCTCCCCGACCCACCACCACCACCAACCCACCATGTGCAGCCCCGCCGGAGAAGCATCTGAAGAAGCAGGGCGAGGCGGAGGTCATCAACTCGTGGGAGCTCATGGCCGGTCTCCTCGACCCCGCCACCCCACAGAAACCACGGAGGCCCACGCACCACTCTCCTCCTCCTGCTCCTCCTGCTGGGGTTCTGCTCTACACCACCACGCTTCGCGGCGTGCGCGCCACCTTCGAGGCCTGCAACGCCGTCCGCGCCGCGCTCCACTCGCACGGCGTCGCCTTCCGGGAGCGCGACATCTCCATGGACCGCGGCTTCCGGGAGGAGTTGCGCCACCGCATCTCCCTCGACCACCACGACCGCGGGCCCCTGGTGCCACGGCTGTTCGTCCGGGGCAACCACGTCGGCGGCGCCGCGGAGGTGGCGCGCCTGGAGGAGGAGGGCAAGCTTGCGGCGCTGCTGGAGGGCCTGCCGAGGGCGCGCCCAGGTGGTGGCTGCTGCGACGGATGCGGCGGCATGCGATTCCTGCCCTGCTTCGACTGCAACGGCAGCCGCAAGCTCTGCTTCTCCCTCCCCACGCCGGTGCCGGCGGCGGCGGCTGCAAGGAGCAACAAGACGCGGGCGGTGGTGGTGGTGCGCTGCGGCGAGTGTAACGAGAACGGCCTCGTGCTTTGCCCAATCTGCTCCTAATTCTTTCTTTTCTTTTCGTTTTTTTTCTTCTTTTACTTACTACTCCACCTACCTCTAATTAATGATGAATTTGGATGTCTAGTTTTTGAATCCAACCCTTGATGGAATGAATAATCCAAGGATCTACTCAAGTAATTGGAATTGGAATGTACTACTCTACTACTAGTGGTAATTCCTCTACTTCTAGTGGAGTAGTCTGTAGTAGTAGCTCCCTGTTTAAATTAGTTTGAACAGCAAACGTTTTCTCTGCTCTGCTCTGCTTTTGTCGTATTGACTTGGTTTGACCGCGCGAGTGGAGTATAATAAATTGGCTGGTCAAGGGATGATGCTTCCAGTACATACGGTATGCATGTTCTGCTACTATTAGTTAATTAAGTAATAATAAAATTGAATCGATTGTAGTATAGTAGTAGTGTAGTATTAAAATCCATCCACCAATTAAGTATTGAGTCGAGACACTAGTAATACATTAGCGTAGCGAGTAATAAAATGAAAAACGAGTGCATTAGCGATCGAGTAAGCAAGCAGGTACTATATAGGAGTAGTAATTAGTTGCAGGGGGTGAGGTGGCAGGGCAGGTTGGAGTCGGAGTTGGCGCGGCGGAAGCGCGCACCCTCGAGGAGAAGCTTGTGGAGCGTGGGGGTGAGGAGGGCGGCGTTGATGTGGTCGATGACGCTGGCGGTGGTGGGGTACAGGAAGCCGGAGCCACTGGGGTTGTAGTAGGCATTGAGGAGCGCCGCCGTGGCCTCCCGCAGCAGCGTCCGGTACATGTCTCCCCTCCCGTCCAGCGCCTCCCGCAGCGTCATGTCGGGGCCGTACCTCTGCGCCGCGGCGGGGCCGAACGCCATGGCCACCGTCGTGTTGGGCGTCACCACCTTCCAGTTGCACCCGTGCAATCCAACGTCCGCCCACTTGCTGACGATCCATTTCATTTCATTAATCATCTATATGTTGTTCAAATTATTAAGGAAGGACTAGTAGATAGATACGTACTCGAAGGTGCAGGCGGAGCCCTGCGGCTGCGGTGGCGGTGGCGGCGGCGGCGGCGGCATGGTGTCAACGGGTAGCGAGGGTGGGGTCGGGCGCCAGATGGGCGGCAGGCGGCGAGGCCTGCGGCGCCAGAGGGGCGGGAGAGGGGGAGCCGGCGAGGACACGGGGGGCGGCGCGATGATTGGAGTCGGAATCGGAGAGGGGGCGAGCGCGAGGGCGGGAGGAGATGGAGATGTTAATGGAGATGGGCAGAAGTCCATGGGACGGAGCGGCTGGGAGAGGAGTGGGGGGACGGTGTAGAGGGCGAGGCCGAGCATGCGGAAGGCGAGGGTGAGGTCGCGAGGGGCGGTGGGGATGGCGGCGCCGCAGTGGCCGGTGGCCTGGACGACGCGCGCTGTGCAGCGGTTCATCTCGGGCGTGCCCTCCATGCGGACGGAGAATCCCCCGAACCAGTTGGTGTTGCACTCCCGCACCGTCACCGGGCTCTCCCCTCCGCCGCACTCGATCGCCACCCGCGCACCTGCACCCACCACAAATGCATTCCTTCCATTTTACAGCATATCCAAATTAACCACAAATTTCTGAAGGAAAGAATAATAAAGGAAGTAAAGTACTAATTGATCAGGTTAGGTAGGCAAGGACAATAGCATGCACTGCACACAGTAGAGTAGATGACAGACAGGTAGCTTGCTCAAGCCTCAAGCACGCCGCCGCCCCCATGATCATCGATCATCATGGATTATTGCAATCAAATTGTAGTATCTTTATATGCAAATGCAAAAGCAATCCAACCGTAGAGCGGGTAGTCGAAGAGGCCTCTGGCGCCGTCCTTGCACTGGTCGCAGAACACCATCCCGGCCACCACCGTGCTGCTGCTCCTGCTCCTCGTCGTCGTCGGCGGCGCCGCAGACCCTGCCGCCGCCTTCAGCACCACCAGCAGCGCCACCGCCTGCACATACCACCGATGCCTCGCCATCGTCCACGCTAGATATGATCTATCCGCGCGCGCTACCTGATGATGATGGAATACAACACACGCATCATCCTATATATGCTATGCGTCTGTGTGCGCGCCAGCTTTGTGTGAAGCCTGCCGCCCCCCCTTCCTTTTTATTTACTTACACTCCATTATTTAACACCAAAATGGCCTTTGCATGTCCTCCTTTTAACTATATACTACTACTACTAGTATTAACCTCTACTAGCTTTTTTTTCTTCTTCTCTACTCGATCTTCAGCCATAATACCAGTGCTATATATACATACAAATTATAAACTGCGGATATCACTTCCATTCATACAAAGGCCAGGTCACACAAACACACACACATAAGTGATGTCCGCAGTTTACGGGAGCGTATCCTATGCACACAGGCCCTCGTGTGTGCCTACCGTGTACACCAACTAAAAATTATCATAAAAAATTCTTAAAAAAATCACACATGTACTTCCAATAGTATTACATTTACGTGCAAAGTTGCATTTTAAAATTCATTATACATAGAGTAAAAAAAAGATAAAATTCTGACAGAATTACAATCTTAAAACTATCAGATATTTTTTTGTTACGGCTAAAATATAATAAATTAGTGGTTAAGATTTTATCTTTAAGTATAATACTATAAAATAGACCAAGAAACTCTGCTTCCTCACGAGTCCAAAGATCCTCGCTTCCGCATGATTTTCAAATTGATTGGTACAACTTCATGTTTATGGCAAGATCGAATCTTATGAAGTGGGTTGACTTTTTTCGCGAACGCGCAAAATGATTGCACGTAAATATATTAAAAGAAATTAAGTATGAAGTGGGACTGGGAGTATATGAACAAGGAGCAAACTTATGCCTCCAATGATGTTATTTAAGCTAGTTTGTATCAACAAGGATCTTGACCACAGTTTAAGTCTTGGGTGTATTTTGGTGTGAGGACGTGATGGGGCAGTTCGATGCGCACTATATACTTTGGGCAGGCTGGAAGTGGAGAACTTCAATTGAAGTGGATGACTCAAGGACAACAATACAAAGTCACTGTATCTCGCTTTGCTGGCCTTGATCCAGATGATCTCAACCGTACCAACATTCACAATGAGAAGCCCATATCCATTAACGGCACCATGTTCATGTATGCATTAGGCTTACCAATATTTGACAATTTATTAACAGTGAAATTTGGTAAGTCCGGAGTAGTCATCGGCTTAGAGTCAGCATCGGCTTTGAAGTCCTGAGATTAGTCGATGAGAGTTGTTAAGTCGTCAGTTGTCGGATTCTTGCTATATTCGGTTAAGGAAATTGATCTACTAAAGGAAGCTTATCCAGAAGAGACCGAGTTCAAAGAGAATGCGGCATGACAAGTTATCTATTAATTAGAAATAGTTTGTTAGTTTCCTTTAGGAAAGTGTGTTTAGTGTCCTATAAGGACTTTATCTTTTCCTTTTATCTTTAGGAAAGTTTCTTTCTTGTCCGACAAGGACTTGTATCAACACATGGGTATAAATATGTACACCCAGGGCCTATGTAATCTATACACACGTTCAATACAATTTCGGCGCATCGCCACCCTTTTGCTTTACTTTTGTTTTTACGTTCCGGCGGAACTTGGCACCCGACGCGGGGCTGCATCGTCTTCGATCTCCGGCGAAGGGATAAGTCCAATGTTCCACCGGTCCAGGCAATTGTATCGTCTACGTCGGCGTCGTTCAAGGCTGCATCATTACATTCGACCTCTTGGATTACTCTGGTTTGGATAATATATTTGCCTGGCTATTTATCATATGTCTATGTTAATCTAGTCTTAGCATCTCAATTTAGCTCTATCGGCTGCTTCTCGCTTTAGGGTTTATGCCGGTATCGGCTAAATCGTCATGCTAGATTAGATTAGCTTATACATCTACCACCCTGAAAACTCAGTCAACGGCTTGATTGTCTAGATATTATGTTTCTTTTTCATACTTAGTGCTGCATCAGTTAAGTTTGATCTACTAAGTCGTGCTTAGAACCATAATCTCTAGCCTGCTTCTTGAATGCCAATAAGGGTTTCATCGGGGTTTCAGCCGGTGAGTTATCTGGACGTTGCATCGGCTCATAAGGATTGCATATATATATATATATATATATAAGTTGGATTTAGCAGATGACAACAAAGGTTTCACTGTTTAATCTAATCTTTGTGGATTTCATGACATCGTACCTCCAGCCGATGTGTGCTTTAACTTTCGGATCGATGCTTATTTATCATATCATTTTTTACCGATTGGTTTATACTGGATTATATTGTTATTTTATTACATCATCATCAGCTGATTGCCTTTATATCATCATTTACATTGGACATATAGCCGATTGCTTAAACCGTATCGCTATCGGCTGGTATCGGCATCGGCTATTATCGGCTATCGGTTGGAACTACTCCATCGGCTTGTCAGCCGATCGCCTGTTTTGATCTACTATTTGCATATCTTGTCAGTTGCAGGATCAAACTAACTAGCACGCCCTCATATCACCAACCTTTGGACCTGCACAGGAGCTAAGCAGATCTCCCAGTCCTCGTGTTTTACGTCAACACAATTTTAATAGTGTTTAGTGTCTATTTGGTTTGAAACCAAATTTTAGCATGTCTAAGAAAATGGGCATTCCAATAGTGAACTTATGCTATTTTGGCTTCAATCCAAACACAACTTTGCCTTACTAAAATTAGTCATACCAAAACTTACAAAAATTTGGCATTAAAAAAAATTTAGTAATGCCTATATAGAACACCAACCAAACCAACCCTAATTCTCAAATCCTCCAATCAAACCGAGATAAAAAATGTTCAAATATTTTAAACTTTCATTTCTTCCCTCAGACTCCCCCGAAACAAAAGAAAAGTGTAGTTTGAGCGGAGGGAGTTGGCTTCAAAATGGAATGGTGAGGCTGAGCACCAAACCCCCAAACCCCAAAGTCGAGATGAATTTGAAGGAGCCCCCCATCACCGGCGCCGGCGCTGGCGCGGCGGCTTCTCCGCCTGCTCCGAGCACCCTCCGGCGGAACCCTCCACGCAGCGCGAGGCCTCCCCCCACCCCTCTCCCCAATTCCAAACCCTCCCAAATCTCTCGCTTGCTCGAGGAGGCGGCGGAGCGGCTCAAGGTGTTCCTCCGCATCCGCCCCCTCCCGCTCCCGGAGCGCAAGGGCAAGGCCAAGTCCCCAACTAATCCCAAGCAAGTGTGCCTCGTCGCCAACTCCCCCAACTCCGTCGCGCTCACCGTCCCGCATTCCAAGCTCCTCGACCCCAAGCGCGGCCGCACCGAGGTCTTCGACGGCTTCTCCTCCGTCTTCTCACCCGATTCCTCACAGGTGAGGTTTTCGTTGCGTTCTGACTGCATCCATCCATCGTGTTAAGTTTGTAGATGATCTTCTACTATATATCTAGTACTCCAATATATGCAGCATGATGTATTTAGTCAAGTGATGAATCCGCTGGTGGATGACTTCTTGTTGGGAGGAAAGAGTGGCCTTCTGGTTGCAATGGGTCCCACTGGCTCTGGAAAGACCCATACTGTCTTTGGCTCCCCAAGGAATCCTGGACTTGTACCACTCACGCTACGCCGCATCTTCTCTCCAACAACACATGAACCCTTCAGCAAACTACGGTATTACACTCTTTTTAAGCCAAAACCTACATTGTCATTCAACATAATTCCAATAACAAATGCTTTCATCATTTTAATATTTCTCTTAACCATGTTCATATCTAAATTCTAACACTACCATGGAGGACGGAAGCCTTTTAAATTCCATATCACATCTCTTCTCATAACTACAGATCATTTTGCTTCTCAATGTTCGAGATACTTTCTGAGGGAAAAGGAGAGCGGATTCTTGACCTACTGTCTGATGCGACCGACCTTGTTCTCCAGCAGTCAACAATTAAAGGTCTTAAAGAGGTATGTTGGAAACATTAACCTAGGATGTGCACCTCATCTTTTCGGTCATTTCAAATGGTCTGGCTGTGACTTCCTGTTAATTATTCCGATTGGATGAAAACTTCCTAATCCAACTCATGTCAGGAGTTTACTCTGCTTTCTGTGATTCCGGAGCACAAACCATAGTCAGGGGGAAGGCCCATTCCATTTGAACTACATTAGTGCTGATACCAATGTGCTTGGTACCATGCAATAAGTTCATTTGTTCTGCAGGTATCCGTTGAAAATTTTGCGGATGCTGAGGCCTTACTTTTATCTGGGATGCTGAAGCGTACCACAGCTGCAACAAATGCTAACAGCAAGTCAAGGCATGTTTTCCTTATAAATTTCTTCATATGATCTTCACTAACCAAAAAACTTTATCCTGGATATATCTATTTTACTTTCAAGGTTTTCTTTTCCTAATGATGGTAGAGATGCTGTGTTTTCTTTCCTTTTTCTTTCTACCATATAGTTCTTTGCTTTCTATTTTGAGCATTTGTTCTAATTTTTGATCTACTAATTTACGCTTATGTTGTCTTGCAGTCGATCGCAGTGCATTATCACTATACGTGCTGTTCATAAAAGCTCTGATGCAGAAAGTGAGAATTCGCTTAATAATGCTGTCCTGACCATAGCAGACCTTGCGGGGGCAGAGCGGGAAAGGAGAACTGGAAATCAAGTTTGTTTCTTGATCAATGGTCCCTCCCCCTATAATATAGATTAGTAGATAGAACATATGAAGCATGCACAACACCTTTTCTTTTATGGGATGCCATCTTTTGTGTACATTTCTCTTACTCTTTCATTTACAGGGTACACGATTGCTAGAGAGTAATTTCATCAACAATACATCCATGGTTTTTGGTCTCTGTTTGAGGGTATGGCCAAATGGATTTTCTTTAGTAGCTCCTTTTTCCATCTGGAGGTGGTTGCAGAAATACTAAGTTATGTTTTGCATACTCAGATCAGTAAGTCATGCTTGCTAATGCATGCTTTTTTAAATATCTTTTGGAACTGCAGTCTTTGTTAGAGCATCAGAAAAACAAGAAGAAACCCTTGGAGAAGCACTTCAAGAACTCAATGGTATGTCTGCTGACACAACATATTCTTTTGAGACAAGCAAAACATGGATTTGAATCTTGCCTCTTTCTATCCTTTTTTGCCCTTTGGTGTGTAATCACCATTTCTTTCCCTAATTATGGTCATCAAATGATGTTTTACATAGATCCTCTATTTGTAGTGAGGAATCTGAAGAACAGATCTAAAGGTCAACAAGGCAATTTACAATTGATAAATCTTGCTTAGCACTTTTTTCGGTGGTCTCACATCAATTGATTTTCTATATTTTGTTATATAACTAATGACATTGGTTCCATGTATAGTGAGCTAGTTTGTTGATGAAATGCAAAAACTAATTTTCACATTCTATTCCTGATGACTTATTTTTCTGCTCTCAAAACTTTTTTATGCAATAAGTTTAAAGTTCAAACAACATTTTATGATTCACCAGTTGTAGCAATTGAAGATTAATTTGAAACGGAATTTTATTTTTATTTCTTCTAAATCTTTTGTAATTTTGATTTTTGATAGTTGACAAGGTACTTGAGAGACTACCTGGAAGGAAGGAAGAAAATGACTCTGGTATGTTATTTGCACCTAAATTAATTGTCCATTCTTATTGAAATCTCCTGAAATGATGCGCTTCACCTTCACTTATAGGCTACATTTTTTAAAAAATGTTTTGATGTGCTTTATACTTTATCCGTCACAAATTAAGCAATGCATTGGACCTGACACAGTTCCCAAAGCTCTTTGATCCCAAATTTTGTAGCGATATATTTATCAAATCAAGGAAATGTTGGTTTACTGACATCTAAAAAATTCGAGTTTACCCTCCTTTTTTTTGTGGTGGTGGTGGTTGGGGTTATGGTTAGTGAAAGTACAAAAGTTTGATCCTAGAACACCACTTATTTTTGTGTAGAGGAAGTACTATCTTTGAAGGAACAAGTTCATCACTCAAAAGATAACATAATAAGATAGATCCAAATTGAAGCGAGCACTTATTTGTGATTATTCGTAGTGCCTCCTAATGTAAGGATGGTTGGCTGCATCCATAACAGTGCCTATGCTCATTTATGTGCTGCAATGACATTTGCAGCCTGCTATGTTATTTATTTATCACTTTTGCTGTGTGGTCTATGTGTCGAGTTTTTTTTTTAATCGTGATTTTTCTTATTTTTCAGATTTTGAATGTGAAACCAGGAGATGATGATTATTTGGATACATCTTTTTTGCTAAGACAAGCATCTCCGTACATGAAAATAAAGTACTCCCCTTACAATCATTGACAGAATTGTCTTATGAGAGTAAAAAATATTTTGTAAGCTGCATCTTATTTAACCAGATAGGATTCTAGTGCAGTTGATTCTTTTTAAAAAACCGCTCTAAGCCTATTCTCTATTTGTTATGTTGGTCATAACAGCAGTTACTCATTATTTTGAGGAATTAGACACATGAAGGGAGATAAACTTGAATACATACATAATCTTGACTTTAGGGAAGTAGGAAACAATTTTACATTTGCTCTACATATGACCTATGGTATGAATGCTGGAAAATGCAAAAGGAATTGCAAGTGAAATACTGAAATTATATGGTGCATGTAAAAATTGCCTAATAAATTACACAAAGCTTCTTGGTGGTGTTTCCTCTGTTTGTTTTCCAATACTGTTAGGGTGAGCATTTCTAGTTGAAAGGGTCATATTTTAAGATATCAGCAGTTAGGAACTTTAGATCATGGGACGTAACCCTAGAATGGAGGAAATGCATTGAGGGAAGCGATATATGACTAATTTAATCCACATCTTTTCAATAATGTGTTTGTACTAAAACAAAATCTCAGTAGCAAGTACTTCATTTATACATGTTCTTTTGAAGGTATTCATTATTTATTTTCTATTTGATATCCAACATCAGAAAATATTGCCAGGTTTCAATTTCCTAAGGAATTTTTCCTATGGAGCCCTTTGATTCGTAGGAAAGGATAGGACATTTTCCATAGGATTGCATTCCTATGGTTCAATTTCATAGGAAAATAAGCAAGAGGTCCAACCTCTTGGAAACTTTCCTTTGCTTTGTTAGTTTCCTGTGATGCTATCAAAGGGCTCCATCTTCATCTTTCCTGTGTTTTCCATTCCTGTAGGATTGGAGAAACATGCAACTTCAATTCTTGCGTTTTTCCTATTCCTGTGTTATTCCTATCCTGTGTTTCAAAGGGGCCCTGGTTTTATTTTGCTATCTTTCAGGTATACCAACCTTGAGGACTCTTCTGAATTGGTTTCCCAAAAGAGAAGCAGTGCTTCCCTGATTTGCCAAGAGAACACGAAAAAGAGGAAGATTCATAAGGTTGAAGTTTTTGCAGTATGGATGTAATTTTTACTAAGCTTTCCACTTGTTCATTTTGGCCCATCTAACTTATTAATTCTCCATAGTGCTTCAAACAAGCTGATCAATTTAAAACCTTGAAGTCCTGATTTATCATTGACCCAATTTTTAGTGTTTAATTACAATCCTGTACCATAAGTACTAAAGGACCACATAGTCTTGAGTCTTGACTGCCCTCACATCACTCAAACCTCATCATGTTCTGATCCATATTTCCCTCAAACAAGTTCTTATATAATTATGTCTGCTATAGTTATTTCATATCTTAGTCAGAACTCAGAAGGCACTATAATCTATGCTATATTTATGCAGGTCGCAGGAAAGGATGACATTGATAAGGATGATGGTGTTACAATTTCTGAAAAAGGTTCTATTCACCTATATTAATATTTCATTTGTTTCAATATCACATGTTTTTTTTGGCACAGTTCATTTTCGGTCTCAGTAGTCAGTACTATTATTGACTCTTACTTGTCTGTAGTCATAGTTCTGACCCTTTGCTTTGCATAACTCGTAATAAATATTTCTCTTATCTTCAGTGTAATAAAGTAAGAGAATAACAACATTCACCTCATACTGTTTATTTCATATATTTGCGCAGATGAGTCACAGTACAAGCTTCTTAATTCAGAATTGCGAAGAGTTTCGAGAAATGAAGAAATAATGACAAACTTTGCCAGGGCTTTATGGACTGTTTTAAAGCAGTATAAACAAAAACTTTTGGTAATTTCCTGCCTTTATATTGCTTATCTCTGTTTAATTGACCAGAATGTGGAATATTGATGTCTGTCTTCAATGTGGTAAGTTCTAAGGATGGGTAGTGAAGTCAAGTAAGGAACATAACATGCTTGAAGTGGGATTTATTGTTGTATATCTAGTGCTCTTGAAATTTCACTGTTTTTAGTTGTTAATGAAACTAGATATAAACCTTGTGTGTCGCCATGTGAAATTAGCGTGACAAAATGGTTAACATGAGGTCCGAGGTGGATTTGAATTATAGCTAGACGGCTTGGCTTTGTGGTACAATCTACACCCTACTACCCTAGATCAATTATCAAAATGCTAGAAAATTATGATGATGTGCTTTTGTGAGAAAAGTAGAAATGCCATAATTTCACTTAGTAGGTTTATATTGTATGGGATATATAGATCAATAAATTCACCATATATTTTTTTTCCTTTTTTAATTCACATGTTTGCCTGTAGGAGTCTGAGAATGCTGTTGAGAGCACAAGAGAATTGCTTAGATCTAAAGACATCAAAATTATGGAGCTGGAGAAGAAGTTGAAGGTTCTAAGTTGTTCATGCAAGAAATTTCCAGCTGTTGAAAATACCTTTGTTGAGCAAAACAATGATGTGTCTTCTGGTCAAGTGGCTCAAAGTTTTGTTTCTCTATCAAGTCAAACTGATCTTGTATCTATTGACTCTGCTCTAAACAAATCTGTAAGTTAAAGAAACTTCAAACAGGAAAACCTCACATTTGGTTTTTTACTTAGATTTTCATTGAGTGCCTTTTAACTAAAGTAATGTTTGAATAAGTATGTCTTGGATCTAAAGCTCTACAAGCAAACAGAGTGCTTAACACTCCTTGTATCTTTTATTCCATCAAACTCTGTAGATATGCTGTTAGGCTTTAGAAGGGCTGTCACAATGTTTACGTCAGATTAAACTTACTGTAATGAGTTGATACCTGGTGCAGTTGAGCATGCTTAAAACTTCAATGTCATAAAATCTCATGCTCTGGTTGCATCGAACAGCAGCCTGTTCCTAACCCTTCATTTCCTTTGATAGTTACGATCTTCTGCCCTTTGGATTGTTTTTTACATAGCGCACCATTTTTTTTCTTTATGTACTACTTGTGCCTAATGGGAAGCATAATATCTCCCCTTTTATGCCTGCACGCCAATAGTCTATATTCAATAAGATGCAGTTTCTTAATTTTTAGGGCATGTTATATGCAAAGTTCAAATGCAGATATAAATGAGGTTGGAGCTTTCTTGATAATATTCTTTTGCATGTTATACAGCATAGCACTAAGCGAACTTCTTTTTTCCTACAGTTAGCAGTAGAAGAGGTCTCAGAAGAATCTACAGGTCATGGCCCTGAAAGGTCTTCAGATTATGATGACAAGACAGGTTACATTTCCATGGTGTACATGTTCAGGACAATATCATCATATGGTTCTCATAGGCCTGAGAATCCATTTTTCTATAACAGGGACAGGGGGATCTGATGTTTGTGATACTTCTATTATTAAGCTGATAGCGGAAGAAGAATTGTGCTCCGGAGATTGTAAGGTATGATACTTACTGGTTTGGACCTTTGGACCCTCATGGAGAAATGCTCATGTAGTTCTTTTTCAAAAAGATGTCATGATGTTGATACTCGAGGAACATTGCTGCATCTTTTACTGACATATGGACCATCATCCTGTTCTTTTAGCCAGAGAAAGCAAGTAGTTCCGATGCTTTTATTCCTGAGCATGATGTGGAAAAAGAAAACATTGGGGTAATATGTACTCTATCTCTCTCCCTCTTTCTCACACATGCGTAGAAGAATCTTGTTTTACCTTGGATTTTCAAGTACCACTCAGTCTCTTATTAAGGTTTTTTAGAGATGTTTACTGGAACACTTGAAAAAAGAGAGTATAATCTATCTTGACTGTACAAGTGGATAAACCATATCTTACTTTTCTCTTTTTTTAGATAGTGGTACAGGTGCTTGATAAGAAGTTGGATAGGTCTGAAAGTTGCTCTGATGGTGGTGGTGTCACACATTCATCCAGTAGTTTGGATCATCCATCTGATCAAAGCTTTACAGGTTCTTAAAGTTTCTATGTTTTTCTTCCTGCTGAATAATTTAACATGGTAACACTCACACAATAGAATAAAATTAGGAAACATATTTCTTCTGATGTGGAAATTAGAGTTCCATTTAAAGATCGTGGTACCATTTTTGCAAGGGAAGTCCTTTCTGTGTGACTTCTAAAAATAAAAATATTGTGTAGACAATAAGGTCAACTGACACAAAAGGTCACTTGTGCAGATACATGCCTACAGAATGAAAGCGCAAACCTGTCTCCACAATTTATTGGTGCTAGCAAGAAATCTCCCATAGAGCAAAGTGAAGAAGAAAGGGAAGAGATACACAATATAACAACGGAGGGGATTCAACAGAATGTTCACACAAGAGGTTAACAAGTTCCATGTTGCAATATTTTGCTCATGATGCACCATTTTATCACAATTTTGTTGGATCTTTTGACAGGGGTGAAACATCATAGTACTCCAAGTTGTTCCCAAGAAGTGAACTCTGGCTCATTACATGTTAGCTCCAGTCAGTTGCAAGGGATGGTATGGAACAATTTAATATTTTAATTCTTTTTGTATCTTTGTACGTATCTTTGTATTGTTCTTAGCACAATCAAGCAGTTTGTTGCATCAAACAGTTATCCATTTGTACATTTGAGTTTTCCACCTTTGATTTGTTCGTTGGGTTTTTCTATTATGGGAGTTTGGGGAGGGTAGTGAACTGGTGATGGCTGCCATTGGGGGTTTAGAAGGGGATGTTTCTTGCTAGGCTGGGAAGAGAGCTCTTGGGAAGAAAGAAGAGATTGATTCTTTAGAGCTATGGAAGTATGGGGATGTGGAGCGTAATGCATATTCTATTTTCACTGTGGTACTGAGCTCCTTCAAAGTTCCAAAAATAACACAATAATATCCTAGTCAAGTTGTAGAACACTGTCCATAATCCCTTTGTGCACTGAAAATATTTCCTTACATAATCAAGGTTAGCTGCTATTCTTATTCTTTTAATCTATTTCTCAGGATGAAATATGATTGCATGCAAGTGGCGCTTCTTCTTTCTATGCTAAATCGTTGTTGCCTTGTTGGAAAGTCTAAGACATATGTTTGTGCCTTTTCTTTAGGGTGCTCTTCAGCAGGATCCTCAGTCAGAAAGATGCAAGCCAACAGTAGAAATAACCATTGTGGAATATGGTATGTAATGTGTAATATCTCATAAAACAAAAGCATTGGTCGTGCTTAATTTGGTGTGGGCATGTTGTATATGATTGTCTATATCCTTCTGAAATGTTGTATTACATTATCAATGGAACACAATTTTTGTAGGCTGTGCTCAACCTCCACATGTAGTGGATGATCATGGAGGCATGTATCCATGTACTCTAAATGGAAAATCTTCCCCAAGGAAAGCTCCAATAGTAAGATCATTACTGTCTAGTCTGGGGCGGATGGCACTTCTTTGCTTGTTGCATTATGATGAAAAATATAATGCCAAGTCTATAAACACTTGGAGATATTCTACTGGAATATTGTTAGTTAAGAAGTAAAAAGAAAAACGACATGCTCTGTTAGGCTAGTTTCTTTTTATTGTCGCCCTTTCTAATAGTCATATTTTGTTATGGTTATCGTTCGAAGTCTCCAACCAAGGACAATCAGGCTGAAAAACTGACAGATAAAATAGAGGATCTCTCTGCTTCTAAGCCTTGCAATAGAAAGAACACTAGAAGGTGAGTACTTCAGAAATGTTTTTTCTTGCATAATTACTGCTTAAGAGTCTTGCTTTTTGTGTCCCGCAAAAAAAAGCATGCTTGTCATGGAATTAAAGTTTACCTTTCATTCCCTCGACCAGGAGATTGCAGCCTGTGTCAGCTATGATGCTCAAAGAATTCACAGGTCCTGATATATTTGTGGATACCAGAAAGGTACGTCTCTTTGAAACCTCAGCAACAATTGGAACCACATCCAAGTGTTTCACAATAATGGGGCGGCTAAATCTAAGCTCTGGTTGATCGCTGATGCAGATGGCTTGTTAAGCGCTGATTCATGACATTATTTATAGCTAGCGGCAAAACCACTGTCTGTTTGATGCACAATTGGTTTGATTTGGATTAGCTGCTGACAAAGTGTAGGCGTGGTTGGTGCAGGAAGAAAAAGTGAAATCGTCAAGAGATGCAATGGGGAGATCCGACAAGCTTATTCGACTGTTGACAGACCACCCACCCCGTGCCCGTGGACGAGCCCAGTAGTAGCTTCTTTCTTCTCTTTTGGTCGTGGAGGTGTCCTGAGCTGCCTCTCTACTTTCTTTCTTTCTTGTTTACAAGGTCGATCGGAAGATGTTATTTCGTAGGATGTTCACTCATTTTGCGGTACCAATCACGTACTACTACTTCCACGGTTGTCTTTTGCAGTACCTGCTTGTTCATCTTTTATCGACCTTTTGACGTGTGGGTACATGCGCCTGTGCTCATGCGAATATACATTTCTATGTAAATATGCACTCGTTGCGTATGCGCAATGCAGTTCAAATGTAAATAGGGAGGCAATTCTCGTCATTGTACATCTGTTTAATCCTTACTTCGCTTTATAAACTGCTATACCTTGCTTATAGTGCTCCTAACCTTAATAACCCAGGGAAGATAAGTTAGACAGTGGAATCCCTTGGTTGGTTTTATACTTCAGAATGGTAATAATAATATAGGTCAACAAAGATTTTAAGGGGATGGGTAACCGTTTTCATGTTATGAAAACATTCGTAAATAATAACCAAAGACTCGAGCTGGTAGGGGTTGCAAGTTAACCTTGCAAGTTATCCCAAGTATACATGTTGTCATAATACTGTACAGATGGTAAGATTTTACAAATTGTTGCTGTGGAATATTGAGGCTAAGTTATATTTTCAAGACATTTGTAATGGAATAACAAGTATTTGATATCAAAGTTTTAAACGTCTTACTAAATATTGTCCTCAACTTTCAATAAAAAAAATATTGTCCTCAACGCTAGGAGGACCCTATAAGTATAGATATAGATGGCAACAGTGAATTATCTTTGTTACAATACTAGCAAAATACCCATGCTTTGCTATGGGTAAAATGTCCATACTTATACCTATGCTTTGATATGGTAAAATGTCCATACTTATTCGAATGTACCTAGAAACGCTTTCTAAGATCATGAACATAGATATTTACCGCTAAAAATAAAACTCTTCTTACGTGGGATACATATAAATATGTAAGACCTAGTTTATTAGATATTGTTGTATATGGGACTGAAACATTATTTGCAATCTTGATTGGCTAGTGCAAGTTTTGAGCCATGTCTGGACGTTGATTTTTAATTAGTTATGAAAACGGATTTTGATATATGTTGAATGATATTCTACAATTTTTGAAGAAATCCGTTTGAGATGCACCGTTTGAGCTAGCTCAAGATGTTTGAATTTTGTTAAGATTGTGATCCCTCCCATAACCTAAAACTTATAGTTTTGTGATAACTCAAGCATAAAATTGGAAGTTTTCCAATATATAAACTTATTATATCTACAGTTTGTGATAATTTAGTTAAAAAAATATGTAGTCTTGTTATAATAAAATTAAGTAAAATAAAAATAAAATGGGAGGTTGATTTTAGGAGAAGCATTCCATTCCGTTTGGTTGAAGAGCGGCTATAGGAGGGGGGGAACCAAAGCCAAGCCACGTCCACCGCACCGTCTTAAGCCCCAAAATCCCCAAATCCCTCGCCCCCCTCGATCCATCCTCTCCTCTCCGGCGAGCGAATCCGATCCGCCGCAGATCGAGTCGAGCTCCGATCGATCGATCGATGCGCCCGCCGCCGGTCGCCGCCTAGGCACGGCTGCGAGCCACCCCCTCCCCCCCGCCCGTCACCGCTTGTATGGAAACGCGCAGCCGCAAGCGCGCCGCCGCCGCAGCCGCAGCAGCAGCCGCCTCCTCCTCCTCCTCAGCCTCTGCTCCCAAGCGCACCCGCCGCTCCTCCGCTGCCTCCTCCTCCTCCGCCGCCGCTCCCCCTCCTGCGCCTGCGCCTGCACCTGCGATGGACCCCTCCCCTTCCTCCCGCCGCCGGGCTCGCGCCTCCGCCTCCGACAAGGGCAAGGACCCCGACCCCTCCTCCGATCCCTCCCCTCCCTCCGCCCCCGACGACGACGACGCCGTCGCCCCCTTCCCGCACTCCTTCACCTCCGCCAGCACCGCCCTCCAGGGCCTCCTCCGCAGGCTCGGCGCCGGCCTCGACGACCTCCTCCCCTCCTCCGCCGCCGCCGCCTCCTCCTCCTCCACCTCCGCCCAGCTCAAGCGGATCCTCTCCGGCCTCCAGTCCGATGGCGACGAGTCGCGCCAGCTCCAGTCTCTCATGCAGCTCTGCGAGATGCTCTCCATCGGCACCGAGGAGTCGCTCGCTGCCTTCCCCGTCGATGCCTTCGTGCCCATCCTCGTTGGCCTTCTCGGCCCCGGGGAGGATGGTGCAGGCGGCGCCAGCCCCGATGTCATGCTGCTCGCCGCCCGTGCCCTCGCCAATCTCGTCGACGTCCTCCCCTCCTCTTGCTCTGCCGTCGTGCACTATGGGGCTATACCCTGTTTCTGTGCTCGCCTGCTCACCATCGAGTACATGGACCTCGCCGAGCAGGTATACTCACCCCGCCCCTTGTCTCATTACTCATTACTCTCATCTCATTCTTCATATTATTATTATTGCTTTGTTATGCTTTCTGCTACCATCGATTCATTCATCTACTCGTGTATGTACACCACTGAATTAATAAAATTGTTCATATGACCTAGTTGAATATTTTTACCTGAATACTCTCATCTTGCTCTGCTGTTGTTAAGCCACCACAACGACGACTCAGTAGCCATTGTCTTTGATAGGTCCAGTATAGCTATACGCTCTAGTACCATTGATGCATGAACTCTACTCATGTGGTTATTAGGTCGTCTCGTTATATTCCATACCCAACTGAATAACTACACCACTGATGAATAAATAAAATTATTCATATGATTAGTAAAGTGCATAACTATAAGCTGTGGTGTCATAAATAAATGATGAATCTAACCATTTGCCGTCATGAGGTAGGCTAGCTAGATTCACTCGGAACACCTGTTCTTTGCCCCTTCAAGCATGTGTTTACTGAGATGCTAACATCCACTTCTTGATGTTCTTAGTCGCTACAAGCCCTCAAGAAGATCTCCCAGGAGCATCCAACTGCCTGTTTACGAGCTGGTGCGCTAATGGCTGTCCTGTCATATCTGGACTTCTTCTCTACTGGTGTTCAGGTATGCTATTAATCAATTCACCACTCCGGATATCTCAAATCTTCAAACCCACTTAAATTTAATTTCCTCTGGTTCTGCGTGCTCTATTAACTTACTATCTGTTTCCTCTTGGACATGCTTCTAGAGAGTTGCGTTGTCTACTGCTGCTAATATATGCAGGAAGCTGCCATCTGATGCGTCCGAGTTTGTCATGGAAGCTGTTCCGTTGCTCACGAATCTCTTGAACCACCATGATTCTAAGGTATTTTTCATTTCCAAACATCGCATTGGTGATCTGGCTTCACCTTTATAACATGCGGTTTTAACTTTCTGTTTATGCTCATTCCAGGTGCTCGAACATGCTTCTGTTTGTTTGACACGCGTTGCAGAGGCTTTTGCTTCTTATCCAGAGAAATTGGATGATTTGTGCAATCATGGGTTGGTTGCTCAGGCTGCTAGCCTGGTATCAATCAGCAACTCCGCAGGCCAGGCCTCGTTGAGTACATCAACATATACGGTACATGCAAATATGTTCTGTCATTCTTTCGAGTTGTTTCCTATCTTTTCTGTACTCTTGCTAAGGATAGACTGGAACTTTTTTCAGGGATTAATTCGTCTTCTCTCAACATGTGCGAGTGGGTCGCTTTTAGCAGCCAAAACACTTCTTCTTCTTGGAATCAGTGGTACTCTTAAAGATATTCTTTCAGGTTCTGGTTTGGTTGCTGGAGCATCAGTCTCCCCAGCTTTGTCAAGGCCTGCTGAACAGGTGATTGCCTGTGTCACTGAATTTACTTAATCTGAAGCTTTATGGCATTTTTATCATCTATCTCAGATGAAGTGACATGCGGGTAGCTGAGACTCAGTTCTTATGTATTTCTGAAACTTGCTTTAGCAGACCATGTTTTCTAAACTTGTGTCTTCTGCGCCTATCTCCATGGCTTACCACAACTTCCTAAAAGTTAAGGCTATGCGCCTATGCCACATGTACAATTTTCCATACCAGTGGGCAGTTCCCTATGGTAATATTCTTGAGGATTGAAGGTAGGACTGTTATTTAGTAAACAAAAACTAGTCCGTTGACGTTTTAATGAACCACGCAGAAAGGGAACATGTTATCGGTGGATCTCTGTTCATGTTCAGTGCCATTGTTTCAAATGCTGTACAACAGTCCTTGAGACACTATTCTCAAATAACGCGTCCTGCATTAAGTTAATTTCTTTGGGATAGTGTTTTAAGGAGACATAAAGGAACACAATATTCAGTATCTAATTTGAAGTGTGATTGATCCAAAGCTACCAACGCTTACCAGTAGTAACTAATTGCTGAGTTACATTTTTTTGGTCTTATTTCTTATATCATACATATGCCAATAAACATATTTGCTGAGATTCAAAATATCTGACATTTGTGAGCATTGTTAACGCATGATGTTATCAGTAGCTGCTGCTTGTTATCTCACTTACGCACCCTTATGTTGATTGTTGGCACCTATGTTTGATTGAGGGGGTGATACATGCTTGTTAATTTCTTTATGTGTGATGTTTACATATTTACTCTTACCTCTGCAGATGTTTGAGATAGTGAGCCTTGCTGATGATTTGCTTCCACATTTGCCTTCGGGAATCATTTCTTTACCAGCATACTTCCATGTGCTTGTTAAAGGCTCTTCTTCAAAGAAATCAGCTTCCACCAAACAAGATGGGACAAGTTCAACAGAAAATGAAAGGTCAGGACATGAGAGACTATTACGTGAGCACCCTGAGCTTCTAAAGCAGTTCGGTATGGACTTATTACCCATAATGACGCAGGTTTGTGCCCAGATCCTCTTTCTTGTCAGTGCACATAACTACTACCTTCCAAAATAGAGCAACTTTGTCCAGGTGCATAGCCAGATGTTGCTATATTTTGGGGCAGATGGAGTACTACTACTTTTGGGAATATGTCAGGGTTTCTGTACTTAATGGCATCTGTTCTTGGACAGGTGTATGGCTCAAGTGTAAATGCACCGATACGCCACAAATGCTTATCAATCATTGGAAAACTAATGTACTACAGCTCTGCTGAAATGATCCAGTCCCTCCTTGGCACAACAAACATATCCAGGTGCTAATACAAGATTCTGCTTCAGTCTTATTCTTTTCTTGTATTTATGTTGGAAGTTTTTATTGATAAGCATATTTATGTTGGAAGAATAAGACTGCTGAAAACTAATGCTTATCAATCACTGGAAAACTGGAAAACTAATGTGCTACAGCCCTGCTGAAATGATCCAGTCACTCCTTGGCACAACCTAATGATTTACTGGCATATGTATATTGGAAGCTTTTATTTCTTGTATTGTGCAAGTAGACACACCTTCATTTCTGATCCTTGCTAAGCTACATAATTTCCATTTGCAGCTTCCTAGCAGGCATTCTTGCGTGGAAAGATCCGCAAGTGTTGATTCCTGCTCTTCAAATAGCAGAAATTATGATGGAAAAACTTCCTGAGACATTCTCTAAGTTGTTTGTGAGGGAAGGTGTCGTTCATGCTGTGGAGTCGCTTATATGTCCAGAATCCTCTGATATGGTGCCTTCTCAGGTATTGCCACATGATAAAGACAATGAATCTGTGATGCCCTCGCGTTCTAGACGCCAGCGCCGGCGTGGTGCTGCTGCACCAACAGAAAACAGCTCATTAGATGAATCAAACACTTCCAATCCTGGGATTGCCAGCTCAACACCATGCTCTACAGAAGTTCAAAACACCAGTCTTCGATTTGCAGTTAGTGATCGTGCAAAGTTGTTCAAAGATAAATACTTCCCTTCTGACCATGAATCAAGAGATCTTGGAGTTACTGACGATCTTCTTAAACTGAGAACACTCTGTGCAAAGTTAAATTCTGCAAGTGAGAATGTCGTGACAAAAGCCAAAGGGAAATCAAAAGCGTTAAGTTCCACTCATTTTGACATCTCACATGATGTGGAGGCACAATTTGAGCTGATAATAACACAAATACTTACTGAGCTTAGCAAAACTAACGGCGTATCAACATTTGAGTTCATTAGAAGCGGAGTTGTTGCAGCATTGCTTGACTATTTGTCCTGTGGGACATTTGGAAAGGAGAGGGTATCTGAGGCAAACCTGCCAAAGCTTCGTCAGCAGGCGCTTAGGCGATACAAGTCTTTTATATCTGTTGCCCTTTCTATTGACCATGAAAGGAATGAGACTCCTATGGCTTTTTTGGTCCAAAAACTGCAAAGTGCTTTGTGTTCATTGGAGCGCTTCCCTGTTGTGCTCAGCCAGTCCAGCAGAATAGGTATTGGAGGCTCCCGTTTGACTTCAGGTTTGAGTGCTCTAGCTCAGCCCTTCAAGTTGCGCCTTTGTCGAGCTCAGGGTGAAAAATCACTTCGGGATTATTCGTCAAATATTGTGCTTATTGATCCCTTTGCGAGTCTAGCAGCTGTTGAAGAGTTTCTTTGGCCCAGAGTTCAGCGTAGTGAGGCTGCTTCGAAGCCTACAGTTCCATCAGGAAATAATTCTGAATCTGGCATACCTGGCACCGCAGCTGGTGCGTCATCCACAGCTGCACCAGCTCCATCTGGCAGGCGTCCAACAACAAGATCAAAATCATCTGCTGCAAGTAGTGGTGCATCTAAGAAGGATTCTCAGGAGGAAAGCACAAACACTGCCAAGGGAAAGGGGAAGGCTGTTGCAAAACCAAACTCAGAAGAACCAAAAGGACCTAATACACGGAATGCTACTCGCAGAAAAGCTGCTTCAGAGAAAGATCTGGAAATGAAGCGAGCACATGGTGACAGCAGCTCTGAGGTATTTCTTTCATTTCTCTAAATGAACATGAAAAATTCTAATAGAGATTACGAATGCAGTTGTCAGTTTTATTTAGCTCTGTACAAGATTCTAGTGCATGTTAATTCTATGTTGAGAGGCATATAGACATAATAATTGTCCAACAAGTATTAAATTAAAAATAATGTACAATCTCCTTTTTGTATACCAAGATTTGACCTCAGCGCCTTATAAACTACTTCCTCCGTTTCACAATGTAAGACTTTCTAGCATTGCCCACATTCATATAGATGTTAATGAATCTAGACATATCTATATGAATGTGAACAATGCTAGAAAGTCTTACAATATGAAACGGAGGGAGTACATTTTCATTTTTCTTTTATAATATTTCATGTTGGTTTCATAGCAAACCTATGTGGTTTTCCACCTAGCTATTAGTTTGCGCTAGATGTGGCCATTTAATTTATAGAGTAAACAAATCATAACAATTCTGTATCTGATACCCATGTTCGACATAGAGTTCAGTCTCCGATTGCCATTCCCAACAGAGTTGTATGTGAAACAAGGTATATTATATTTTACTGATGAGGACAATTATTGTTAAAAAGGATGACTTGAAGTTCCAATGCATTTTTATATGAGAAACTAGCTGTGTGTATGCATACTATCTGCTAAGTATTGGATATGACTTGCATGGACTGGGAGCAATGCAAGTAGTAAATTTGTGTTTTTGTGCATGCAGGATGAGGAGCTTGACACATCTCCTATTGAAATTGATGACGCTTTAATGATTGATGATGATGACATGTCAGAGGATGAAGAAGATGATCATGAGGTAATGTTTACCACTTTCCAAAAATTATTGTGCTTCTAATTTTGTATTGTTGCAACCTGCACTAATTTGTAGGTTTATATATAAGTTTGTTCACATGGCATTTTAGAGCTAGCTTGACCTTATTTAAGTTTCGGCATACACCAATGATAAGCATAAGTTTGGTCTAACCAGCTATCGAGTCTTTTCGGCTTGATATTCAAATATAAGCTTTTCTTCCACAGAGAAGATGTATTATAAATGAAGTGGGGTGGTGCGCTTATGCTAGGGCTCACAAGTCACAATGGGATTTTATGCAAACAACATGTTGTGCTTGTTGATATATAAGCTGTAAGCTTTTATTTGATAGGCCTGCCTGTAAGATCAGCATATTATATCATATGCCAATAAAGCTCTTAGTTTTTCATTATTACAGATATTATTTGCTCTGGTCTGTAAATAAATAACTGTACTACTATTTATCAGGTTCTCCAAGATGGCTCTCTTCCTATTTGTGTTCAAGATGGGGTGCATGACGTGAAATTGGGTGACACTGATGACTCTAACATTGGTTCAGCAAGTGATAGCCAAGTGCAGCCCTCATCTGGTTCCAGCACTAGGAACATCATGAGCAGGGGAGTAGATCCAAATACCTTTGGTTCACGAGGTGCAATGTCATTTGTTGCTGCGACAATGGCTGGGCTGGCTTCTGTTGGTGGTCGGGGGGTTAGAGGTAGTCGCGATCGACGTGGCCTGTCACTTGGAGGTAGCATAAATGAGCACAATAAACTGATATTTATGGCTGGGGGGAAGCAGCTCAGCAAACATCTGACTGTGTATCAAGCTCTCCAACGTCAGCTGATGTTTGAAGAGGATGATGATGAGAAGTTTAATGGATCTGATTTGTCAAATGATGGAAATCGATTTTGGGGTGATGTGTTCACGATAACATACCAGAAGGCTGATAGCCAGGCTGAGAAGGTATCCCAAGGTGGTTCCACCTCGTTGAACTCAAAATCAGATCCTTCAAGATCTATATCTGAATTGAAAGGTGTTTCTCTCCTTGATAGCATCTTACAGGCAGAACTCCCATGTGATCTAGAGAGAACAAACTCAACTTACAACATTTTAGCACTATTGCGTGTATTAGAGGGGCTCAATCAGTTGTCCCCTCGTTTAAGAGTACATGCTGCTTCTGATGATTTTGCTGAGGGAAAAATCACCATACTGGATGAGCTATATAGAACTGGAGCCAAGGTACCGTCAGAAGAGTTTGTTAATAGTAAGTTGACACCAAAGCTTGCTCGGCAAATGCAGGATGTTCTTGCCCTCTGTAGTGGCAGTTTACCTTCTTGGTGTTACCAGATGACCAAAGCCTGCCCTTTCTTGTTTCCCTTTGAAACAAGGAGACAGTACTTTTACTCCACAGCATTTGGGTTGTCCCGTGCTTTGAATCGACTTCAGCAACAACAGGGTGACAACCAAAATGCTGGTGGCGAAAGGGAGATCCGATTTGGAAGGCTACAACGTCAAAAAGTTCGTGTTTCCCGTAACCGTATTCTGGATTCTGCTGCTAAAGTTATGGAGATGTTCTCCAGTCAGAGAGCTGTTCTTGAGGTAGAATACTTTGGTGAAGTTGGAACAGGGCTTGGGCCCACTTTGGAGTTCTATACTCTCTTAAGCCATGAACTCCAGAGTGTTCGCCTTGGATTATGGAGATCTAGTTCTCCATCTGATACGGGAATGCAAATTGATAGGAGCGCAAGTCCCGACGATGACTTGGCAGCCAAAGAACTCAGCTCAGATTTACCTGACAATGGCAGCCACTTGATACAAGCTCCCTTTGGATTGTTTCCTCGGCCTTGGCCACTTACCGTTGATGCTTCAGAAGGCAGTAGATTTTCTAAGGTCATCGAACATTTCCGCTTGGTTGGGCGAGTGATGGCAAAAGTTTTGCAAGATGGAAGACTTTTAGATTTGCCTCTATCAACAGCACTTTATAAGCTTATACTTGGACAAGTAAGTGATATACTCTTACTGGATTAATATCAGTTTTTCCTTTTGTTACATTTGTTTTATTGAAGTTAGTCTGAACAAATGAACTGTATGTGCCAGGAGCTGGACTTATTTGACATAATCTCATTTGATGCTGAATTCGGAAAGACATTGCAAGAACTGCAAATTCTTGTTGAACGGAAGAGGTTCCTTGAATCCACTTATGGCATGAATCAGCTAGAAGTCACGGACTTGCGTTTCCGTGGCACTCCTATCGAAGATTTGTGTTTAGATTTTACTCTTCCAGGTTATCCTGATTATATTCTTAAAGAAGGCGAGGAAAACACAATTGTAAGTGATGAAACCCATCTTAGTTTTGTGTTTGTCCCAGTGACTAGTGTCTGCATTTGCTCCTTTTTGTGGTAATAAATAGTATTACTCTGTTTTGCAGGTAAATATTTACAACTTGGAAGAGTATGTTACTTTGGTAGTGGATGCTACAGTTAAATCAGGGATAATGAGGCAAGTCGAAGCATTTAGATCAGGATTTAACCAGGTGCAACGTCATTTTCTCTCTCTTGTAATCATTTTATTAGCTGTTTTTTTTTGTTTTACTGTAATTGTTCATGTTTACCTTTCTGTTTTAGGTCTTTGACATCTCATCCCTGAAAATATTTTCACCTGAAGAGCTTGACTATCTAATATGTGGTCGCCGAGAAATTTGGGAGGTAATGCTCTCTCTCTCTCTCTCTCTCTCACACACACACACACACGCACACAGTTTTAGTTTGTTACATTTCACTGAATAAACCTGTGCTGCAGCCTGATTCATTGGTGGATAATATAAAATTTGATCATGGGTATACTGCTAAAAGTCCTGCAATTGTAAATGTAAGTGCGCTATATGCATTTCAATACCTGAATTGGCCTTCTGTAAGTTTAGTTACTTAATTGCTCTACATGTTTGTAGCTACTCGAGATCATGGCTGAATTCACCCCAGAGCAACAACATGCATTCTGCCAGTTTGTAACTGGTGCTCCTCGGCTTCCGCCTGGTGGTTTAGCTGCCCTTAATCCCAAGCTTACTATAGTTAGGAAGGTAACATTCTTGGTATATCTTATTAGCATGTTATAACGTATGAATATTGTCGCCTCATTTTGGGTGATATAACTTTGTTGTTGCTTTTGATCATTAGCACCCCTCAAGTGCGGTGAATACTTCAAATATCGCTGGAGTTACAGAGTCTGCAGATGATGATCTGCCAAGTGTTATGACATGTGCTAATTATCTTAAATTGCCTCCATACTCCACAAAAGTACGGTTTCTTTCTCTGGTACATGGTGAATTTTTCGTTTTCTCTTGTACATGTGCTAATTATCTTAACTGGCTTTATGCTTTTGCTTTTTGCAGGAAGTGATGCGCAAGAAATTGCTTTATGCGATCCTAGAAGGCCGTGGATCATTTGATCTATCATGAGTTGATGATAACTAACATACAGGGCTCACCATTGAATGCCCTATCAATTTTATCCAGAATTAGTTTCTTTGTTGCCCGTGTGACATAATAGGTTGAGGCTACCAGCCGCTGTGGACAAAGCTTGAAGGACAGAGTCTCCCTTCAGACACAGGTGCTGAACTGGAGTATTTCTCATGTTAAATACTCCCATATATATAAGCTGATACATAAATAGATAATGTAGTATTGGTTTTTGCAGTGAAATCAAGTTCCATATATGTGGCGTGGGCAGCCTCGCGAGCACCGAGAAGAGGAGCTCTATCCTTTGCCGTACATGTAAATAAAGAAAAAAAAAGAAGGGGCAATAGTAGTTTACATATTTGTCGAAAGAAGGATTGATTCGTTGGTGAAACCCTTTGCTGTGTATCTGGAATGTTATTACTTTGCTATTATTATGTTGTTAACCATCATGTGTACATGTGTGATTGATAATATCGTACTGTTTTTGTACTAATAAATGTGGTGTAGTGCTAGTACATAGACGGTATTGTCTTGCCTCCCCCCCCCCCCCCCCCCCCCCCCAAGGAGCGAAAAGCAAAGATTTTGCTCAAAGACGACATCAGTTAGCTCCAAATCATTCATATAGCTCCGAATCATTTAGCCAAATCATTTATATGGCTCCGAATCATTTATAGTAAATCTAATAGACAATTCATATGTATATGTATAATAGTTAACTTATGTACTACATCATTAATAATTAGTTCTATTATACACATATAATGGGCTTGTTTGGTTTAATACCATCTTATTGCCTTATCCAATAGTACCCAATGTTAGTCACTACTAAAATTTTGGTAGGGCAAAAATTGGTTCCGAACCAAACAAGCCCAATGTTTCCTTTCTTATCTACACAAATTTGTAGATCGTTCTCTTCTCTCTTATCTACTTCTCAAAAGCCATAATTTACTTTGCAAGAACTACCTCCCCAGTATGTGGCATGTGAAATGTTTAAATCAGTTTCAACTCTATTTGCTACTACAGTAGTATCTTGCAACACATTCCTACTAGTGTATTTATTTTCGTTTATAGTTTCCAGAAGCTATGTCCTCTTTGATTCAAAGGAAAGTTAAAGTAATTTTTGGAGGAATTCATTCCTATGAGATTTTCCCCCCTAGATGATCCTTTTTCAAAGGAATGAATAAAATTGAATCCTATGAAATCTTATGGAATACTCATGCCATACAAGTTTTTGAGGAAATTTAACATGAGGTAAAACCTCATGTAAACTTTCCTTTGAATCTTTTTCTCTTCTGTAATTCTTGTATTTTTTTCTACGGTCGAAACAAACGGTCGTTCCTATGTTTTGTAATCCTACGATTTAAAGAGGTCCTAAAAAGAAAGTTATCTAAAAAAAAGTTAAAAAGCAAGTCGTGTTGGTGTGTGTGAGAGAGAGAGAGAAGCCAACCAAATGTAAGCCCACCATCTAGATAGAGGGAAGACCAACCAAAGAGAATAATAATAAATAAATAAATAGTCTCAGTCCACCGTCGTCGTCGTCTAGGGTTTCCTCCTCCTTCCCAGCGGAGATCAAGAATCAGAAGCAACAGCTATGGCGGCGGCGGCGGAGGGTGAAAAGAAGATGATAACGCTGAAGAGCTCGGATGGAGAGGAATTCGAGGTGGAGGCGGTGGGCATGGAGTCTCAGACCATCCGGCACATGATCGAGGATAAATGCGCCGACAATGGGATCCCCCTCCCCAACGTGAATTCCAAGATCCTCTCCAAGGTTATCGAGTACTGCAACAAGCACGTTCACGCCTCCGCCGACGACTCAACCTCCTCTGCCGACCTCAAGAACTGGACGCCGACTTCGTCAAGGTCGACCAGGCCACCCTCTTCGACCTCATCTTGGTAACCCATTCCCTCTCCACTCCCCGCTCTCCTCTCCTCTCCTCTCCGATTATTTTTTTTATTTACATACAACGCGTGAGTTCGTCCAGATCTATCTAGGTTGCACTCTTCTCCCTACCCTAGGTCTTGGCTTTACCAATATACTCCAGTAGTAGTATATTTCTAGATTGGTACTACTCCACTACGTCTTAAATAAGTACTACTCCCTCCGTCCCAAAATAAGTGCAGCCATGGTTTTCCGCGCCGAACTTTGACCGTTCGTCTTATTTGATTTTTTTAAAAAAAATTAAAAACATAAGTCACGAGTAAAGTACTATTCATGTTTTATCATCTCATAGCAATAAAAATGCTAATTATAAAAAAAATTTAAATAAGACGGACGACCAAAGTTGGGCGCGGAAACTCATGACTGCGCTTATTTTGGGACGGAGGTAGTAGATGATTTATTATGCCTATGTGAATCTGGTTGCGTGTTGTTAGCACAGCTTATCTGATGATTATTGCGTGTCCTTGTTTTATCTCCCAAATCAAACCCATTGTGTACAACTCTAGGGGCTGCCATGCTTTTTATTTCCATTTATTTCAACTAGTGCTCTTCTTTTCTTGTGCTTGGGGACAATGTTGATGGGTGGTGGGTTTATTACTCTTCTACCAGTAACGCTGTCAGTTTGTGTCAATTGATACTGTCTTCACTTTTAACATCCATAAATGCATTGGCTTGCGAAGCCTTAGGTTGTGTTTAGTTCCTTTCAAAGTTGGAAGTTTGGGTTGAAATTGGTACGATGTGACTGAAAAGTTGTGTATGTATGACAGGTTGATGTGATGGAAAAAATTAGAAGTTCGGATCTACAGTCTTTGTGGCTCAAATCTATTGTATGCTTCCTTGTCTCTCTCCCCCCCCCCCTCCCAAAATGAACCCTTCTAGGTTTTCCTAATGCATTATATGTTTTTGTTACTGTTGCAACATACTTGGCAGTACAATTGATGCTCGGACTTATATTTATTGTGCTAGCCTTTAAATTTATAATCATGGTACCCTTTTTAAACATGTGGATATATTGATGTTCAATTCATTTAGGCAATGTGGTTAAGTGATCCTTCTGTCATTAATTGTCTACTTGTCTGTTGTGACAGCTTAGTGCTTTTTTAGAAACCAACAATTAACTGTGACTAGTGGGCTAACGTTACCTAATAATTGGTTCCATACTTGTTACTTTCCTCTTACCTCCTATTTACCTGTATTTTCTCTAGGGATAGTGCACATGTATCCATGTTTAATTGGTGGATTTGCTGCTCTTTAAAAGGACAATAGATGTTTGATAGTATTTAACTACCGAGTCCCTTGACATGTTAGTGGCTTCCTGTATTAGTCTGTCTCAATGGATTTTCCACATATATACATAATAAATAGTGGAAAAATATGTTGCCCTTGAAGAAGCAAAGAGCTGTTTGGTATGTAATTGTGAAGCATGTGTTGATAAAATGTTTAGTTTTATTGTTGTTAACCTGAGATATATAGATCTGACTTGTGAAGTACTTGCCTAACACACGGATGAATTGGTCCACCTGATTTGCTCTTTGGAAACATAATGTATGCCTGCTTACCTGCCTTTGTTATTCTGTTCCAGTTTTAACTCAAGTGTGCCTAGATGTGTTGATTATTTTCTGTATGTAGAAAGGAAGAAAGAAATTGATTGTCCACCTCTTGCAGGCTGCAAACTATCTCAACATCAAGGGATGGGATTGCTGGATCTGACTTGCGCAGACCGTTGCAGACATGATCAAGGGCAAGACTCCGGAGGAAATCCGCAAGACCTTCAACATCAAGAAGGACTTGGCCCCTGAGGAGGAAGAGGAGATCCGCAGGGAGAACCAGTGGGCGTTTGAGTAGAGATGCAGCAGCTGCTACATGTGGTCGGTCGGTTGCAATGGTTGTAATTATTTTGGAGTGAGAATGAATGGTGGGGTGGGGGGTGTGTGGTTAGTGAAGGAAGGATGAAATGAAATGGGGGTTAGGTTAGCTAGCTGGTTTATGAAGTATGGGTATGGAAGGGAAAACAAAAACTGAAGATTGTTACTATAAGGATGTTATGTGCGGCTGCCTAGACTGCAGTTGATATCGTCTGGTGGATGGATGATTTATTACTGGGATTATAAAGTCATCTGATTGTCGTCCATTGTCTCAGTGTCTGTCTGTCTATCTATCTAATCTGTGCCGCAGTAGTGTTGGAGGACGTGCCAGGTGGTGAGGCAGCAGCGAGTCCAAGCCAAGCCTTGGCCTGGAGGAAAGAAAGAAAGAAAGATGATAAGGCGGCTGGGTGTGTCTGGTCTCTCCTGGTGTTGGTTGCCACACGTATATTTGGGCCCCTTATCCATCCATGATTTTGTTTTGTTTTGCGAATAATTTTGGCGCCTCAAGTTAGCCGATAAAGTTGGGAGTAGTACACTAGTAGTATACTAGTAGTAGAGTGAGCTCAAGACAAGAAGCAGTAGCGAGTCCAAGGCAAGGCAAGGCAAGGCAGGCGAAAGCAAAACAAGAAATGGCGAAGCCGATATCGATCGAGGTGTGGAATCCGAGCGGAAAGTATCGCGTGGTGAGCACCAAGTCCATGCCCGGCACCCGCTGGATCCGCCTCCTCGCCGACAACGACTGCCGCCTCGAGGTAATCCTTTCCTTTCCTTCTTAGGCAGCGATTACTTATTGCATTACAATTACACTAGTAGTGGAGAGTCAATTCATTCCTTGCTTCAGATCTGCACGGAGACGAAGACCATCCTCTCTGTCGACGACATCCTCGCCCTCATTGGCGATCGCTGCGATGGTGTCATCGGCCAGGCAAGCAAAGCAATTGCAATCCATTTGACCGACTTTTATTACTAGCTAGTTAATAATTTTGATTGATTTCTTCTTGTTGATAACAAACTAAGTGCAGCTGACGGAGGAGTGGGGAGAGGTGCTGTTCTCGGCGCTGAAGCGCGCCGGCGGGACAGCCTTCAGCAACATGGCCGTCGGGTACAACAACGTCGACGTGGAGGCCGCCAATAGGAACGGCATCGCCGTCGGCAACACGCCTGTCAGTTCTGCCGCCCTCTGCTTCTTGATTTCTAGACTATATTACTGGATGGTAATTTACTTACATACGTACACATGTACAGGGCGTTCTGACGGAGACGACGGCGGAGCTGGCCGCGTCTCTGTCGCTGGCGGCGGCGCGGAGGATCGTGGAGGCAGATCAGTTCATGAGGGCTGGCCTCTACGACGGATGGCTCCCGCACCTGTCTCTCTCTCTCTCTCTCTCTCTACTTTTACTACTGCTGCTAGTTGATAGATACTCATATATGTATATATGTGCATGCAGGTTCGTGGGGAACTTGCTCAAGGGTCAGACTGTGGGAGTCATCGGAGCTGGTCGAATCGGCTCAGCTTACGCAAGAATGATGGTTAGTTCAGTTGGTACCTTACTACCTAGGACTATTATTATTATAGTAGGAGTAATTATTTGTTCAATTTCGCAATTGCACCACAAAATTACTCATGTAAACATTTCCTTTTACCACAGATCGAGGGCTTCAAGATGAACTTGATCTACTACGACCTGTATCAGTCCACGCGCCTTGAGAAATTCGTCACAGGTATGCATGCATCCAATTTTATAGTACTGGCTAGTTAATTTGTACTCCCTCCATTCTAAATTGATGTATATCTTTCATAGGTACACCAAGACCAATAAAAGCTAATAACTTTCTTATACTATATTTACTCTAGCAACAAACTCAATACATGCACCATCCCCAATATTTCCTAGCCAATAGCAAATTAAAATATTGCATGTGGGTTATAAATACTTATGTGCATGGATGCATGCATCAATGTCCATTTACTTCAATGTACAAATAACGAATAGACTTTAATAAATGAATACAAATGTGTAGATCATTTAGGAATAACTAAAAAACTATATGTAGATTAATTTGGAATGGAGGAGTACTACATTAAGATAGATAGATTAGATTAGATTAATTAATGACCTGCACATTGATTTGAATGCATATGCATGTAGCTTACGGGCAGTTCCTGAAAGCAAACGGAGAGCAGCCTGTGACATGGAAGAGAGCCGCCACCATGGAGGATGTCCTCAGGGAGGCCGACGTGGTCAGCCATCTCTCTCATCGTCTCTTCTTTCTTTCTTCATTCTAATTATTAAGATGTTGATTAATTATGCAAATAAATGCTTGTGCATATATATATATGTATGTGGCAGATTAGTCTGCACCCTGTGTTGGACAAGACCACTTACCATCTGATAAACCCGGAAAGGCTGGCCATCATGAAGAAGGTGCCTGCCTCTCTGCCTCTGTTAATTTCTTCTCTCGGTCCTCTTGATACTGTAGTACTATGCAGTGGGTAATTAACAGAGCATGTATACAAATAATCTAAATATAAAAATACAGGAAGCGGTTCTTGTGAATGCAAGTCGAGGACCGGTGATTGATGAGGTAGCACTGGTGGAGCACCTCAAGGCCAACCCCATGTTCCGCGTCGGTCTTGATGTGTTTGAGGATGAGCCTTACATGAAGCCCGGCCTCGCTGACATGAAGAATGCCGTCGTCGTACCTCACATCGCATCTGCCTCCAAGGTCCACTACCTGCCTGCTGCATCTGCTTATATATATATATGCCTAGCTAGCTTGTTTTATTTTCTTTCTTTCTTTCTTTCTTCCCATAAAAATATCCATCCATCTTTACGTACTACTACTCCTACAACTACTAGTAATATGAATCAAAAAGGTACTGACTAATATAGTATATAATTTGCATCATTCTCCAATTCTCCAGTGGACGCGCGAAGGAATGGCAACACTTGCTGCTCTAAACGTTCTTGTAAGTACTCCTTCCATATGCATGCTTAATTAGCCTCAGCCCAAATATTATACTATTGATGATGAATGGAACACACACTGTGTGAGTGGGTCTGTCTGTCTGTGCATGTTTGTATTTGCACTAGATCGATTATATAAACCTGCTGATACAGTAATAATAATAATAATGCAGGGCAAGATCAAGGGTTATCCGGTTTGGGGGAACCCGAATCTAGTGGAGCCATTTCTCAAGGAGGATGCAACGCCGCCAGCTGCTTGCCCCAGCATTGTTAATGCCAAACAACTCGGTCGGTACTACTACGTACCGTTAGTTAATTCCTATTCATTGCCTAGTTAAAATTAACTTTAACTGCATGCGAATATATATGCGATGCAGGCCTGCCATCGTCAAAGCTCTAAGAACTGGAGCTCGGTCCATCATATTATATCTGTCGGTTCAAGATCATACTCCACTACATGAAGTCTAGATCGAGGTGCATATGCTTGCTGTTCTAGCGGAGCGGGCAACAAGCTGTCAGCCAGACTTTTGATATCTAATTTCACACACACACACACACACACACACACACACATATATATAATATATATACTAGCTAGCTTCAATTCCTTGTTATTATACCACTAGTACGACTGTAATTTTGTGAGTCTTAAAACATGCGAGCTACATGTATGTTATTACACCCGTACTAGCTACTACTGTAGATTAATTACTGTTACGAAATGAAGATACCCTAGCTGCCTGTTTGGGAAACGTACGATTAATCATCAATGACAAAGATTTACAGGGCCCTAGCTAGCTAGCACTAGCAGCCTGCGGAGAGAGAGAGGAATTAATTGATATTAGTAATAACTAGCACATACATATGCATCCTTGCGTATAGTAAGTGGAGTAAGTTTATAAGGGAAGAAATAATTAAGGGAAAACCTGGCTTAGCTGAAGAAGAGCAAGCAATACTATTATATTATATAATCCAATAAAAGTTGAAACAAAAAAGAGGGAGCAAATTAAAGCAGAAGCTAGATATATATAATATAATAATGATGGATAGAGATATATAGTTAGTCGAGGAGGAGTTTCTTGACGTAATTATCGTAGACGAAGTCGGTGAGGATGCTGTAAGCTTTCTCGGTGGGGTGGTAGCTGTCCCAGAAGAGGTAGTCGGAGACGGGGGTGCAGACGGAGGAGGTGAGGGCGTTGCAGAGGACGGAAACCTCCAGGAGGCCAGTGCCGCAGCAACCCATTGTGGAGTCGCTGAAGCCGTACGCCCGTGGACGCATCATCATGTCCATCAGGAAGCCGTAGATGTCCATGAAAACAAGCTTGGTCTTGGTGCTCTTCTTCTTGGCCTGCATCTCCTCCATCCTCCTCTTCATCCCGGCGTTGTACGCCACCGCGATCTGGTTGTGCCCCTCCGAGCAGCGCCTCTCCATGCCCCCCGACATGGTCCTCTGCGACGGCACGCACCCGATGGGCGGCATCCCGATGATGGCCACCTTCCTCGCCCCGGCCTTCACCAGCTCGTCCACGAACGCCGCCGCGTGGTGCACCAGCAGCGCCGCGTACGAGGCGTGGTCGTAGCCGGGCCTCGCCCGCATGGTGAAGTAGGTGTTGGCCACGTCGTCGCTGCCGGCGCAGATGGCGAAGATGCCCCTGGTCATCATGTCCGCCACCCGCGCGTCCCCGGCGGCGCCGCGCACCCGCTCCTTGTACTGCTGGAACAGCAGCAGCTGGTCGGGCATGGAGATGACGGAGGCCAGGCGAGGCGTCAGCGGGTCGAAGCCGGTGCCCCCCGACGCGAAGCTGACGCCGGTGAGGAGCTCCTCAGTCGACAGCTCCGGCGACAGGTACGGCGGGAGAAGCTCCTTCAGACCAAGACGGGAAGCTGCATATGCATTCCGATCGATCCGTTGTTAGTTGTTAGTTGTTGTTGTGCATGCATGTACTCCTATGAGAAATGAGAATTGACAAGAGAAAGAAAAGCATGTTGCTAGTTACCGATGAAGTCGGTTGGTATGCGTCCGTTGCAGAATCTGCCGGTGGGGGTGTGGTTGTGGAAGTCATGGCCGTAGGGAGGGAAGTTGGCCTTGATGATGGTGTTGATGCCGTTGTTGTTCCCCGGGTCCACGATCGAGTCCCCAAACACGATCAGCGCCGGCGATGACGCCGCCTGCACCACCACCACCGGCACCGCCGCCCACAACACCATCACCACCAATGCCGCCGCCGCGCTACTGCCTCCTCCCATTCTCATTCTATCTCTACACGCACTACGTACTGCCAGCGAATTGAATCTAAGCACAGCACCGCGCACTCTCAGTAAAATTAAAGTAGCACCAGGCAGCTAGCTATGTTTGTCTAGTATTTATAGACCACCAAATTCAAGCATGATTTATCGTTGGCGTGCACTGCACTTAACACCGCCGCTCGCAACATATATTTGCAATTTGCATCAACCTAGCTACTATTATTACGTACCCCGTACTAGATAGAGTTGGCAACCTACGTACGTACTGTACCAGTACAACCCATACTAGATACTCCATCCGTTTCAAAAATATTTGACACCGTTGACTTTTTAGCACATGTTTGACCGTTCGTCTTATTAAAAAAATTTATGAAATATATAAAACTATATGTGTACATGAAAGTATATTTTAAATGAATCAAATGATATAAAAAGAATAAATAATTACTTAAATTTTTTGAATAAGACGAATGGTCAAACACGTACTAAAAAGTTAACGGTGTCAAATATTTTGAAACGGAGAGAGTATATAGTACTATTATCACTAGGAGTTGTTTTCTTGCACATCATCTAAATAGTTATTATTTTTTATATACACGACTTCAGATATAATTGTAAACGTGCGTTGACTAGTTTCAGTTAACTTTGTTTTTAAAAGGCCGAACTTTATTTTATATGTTTGTGAAGTGACATGGAGTATCTTTTATTATTCTATCTTACTATTTTTTTTCCTCAAAAAAGATCTTGATAGTCATTTAAGACATTTAAGAAATAAGAGTATATCCCTAAAGGATGAAAACATTTTTCCGATTAGTATATCCACTCCACTCCAGGACCAGACCAGCTAGGTCTAGGATGGATATGCCCACCATTCGTTGGCACCGCAACATTACGCACTGACTTTCTAGCCTTGGAATCGAACACGGCTTGCATATATAGATACCGGCCGGTGATTAGCTCAAACCAACCAGGCAACAGAAAGTCAATATTTAGGAAAACATATAATATAACACTATACGAGATTATGTTTAAAACGTCAATAATTTTAAACTGGAGGGAGGATTACTCACAGAATATCACAAATTGCTACTACGACTAACGAGCTAATTAGTGGATACTTAGTACCCCTGGTATCTAGATTCGACAACACATAGTAGCGGATAGGGAATGAATTCTAATGAGAATGTTCTGTTATGTATTTTTTTAAAAAAACTCAATAATAATACAAATAGTTGTTAAAAGTTCCAAAAAAAATAATGTAGAGTACGGTGACATCTATCAGGAAAAAAAAATTAGTCCAATCTACACATCTCTACTATTATAAAAATTGAAGATGTTTTTTTCCGATACTTTGGTACGTCACCTATGTATGAGTCGGTTTTTTTACGTTCGTTCACTTTTGGAAATACAAATCCGTATGTGAGTCGGTTTTTAAATTCGTTCGCTTTTGGAAATATAGAAGAAATCGTATAAGAAATAATGATCGGGCTCCTAATTGCAGCTTATAATTTTCTAACAATATATATATCCAAGTGAATTTCACCTTAACTAACCCATATAACAATAATAAATAAAATAGCTTTCACCAGTTGCAACTCACGGGTATTTATAAAAATTGAAGATGTTTTTGCCGGTAGTTTGGTACGTCATCCATGTATGAGTTAGTTTTTAAGTTCGTTCGCTTTTGGAAATACAAAATGAATTGTATATGAAATTTGTTTAAAAAAATTGGCATGCTAACTTGAGATGATCGGACTCCTAATTACAGCTCATGATTTTCTAATAAAATATATATCCGAGCAAATTTAACAGTGAATTTCATCTTAAATAAACCATATAACAATAATAAGATTAAAATAGCCTTCACCCATTGCAACACACGAGCATTTTTTCTAGTTGAAATAAAAATTCAGATACGAACAATGCGCTATTATTCATACATTTCGATGTGTGAGTTGACTTTGGATCTCAGACTTTATAATGTGGTATACGTGTGTATGTCATGGAGTGTTATCAAGTGTTATGAGATTTTTTTTTCCATAACTATTTAAATAAATTTTAAACAAACAAGGAGACATCCTCTCCTGGATAAAAGTAGTTGCCCTAGTACATACTACTTGATGGATAGAAACCAGCAAATAAACAGTGCACATGGGCGAGTAAATGGCTGCCTGTCTGCCGTTGATCCAGTACCGCATTCAATTCAATCGTCTGCTCTCCTCTTCTCCCATTGGCATTCAATTCATCTTCACTAGTGGGTGTGGGTGTGTGTGTTGGGGGGGGGGGGGGGGGGGGGGGGAGTATAGCAGGACAATTTCTTTTGGACCAGGCCAGCAAGTTTAATAGTATAGCTAACTACGGGCTCCAATTCTTCTATAGCCAATCTAATAGCTTATTTATACAATAAGAATACTACACTACTAATATATGGTCCTACCTTTTATATACACACAACGTATTAGAGTCCGTGCTACAGCTGACTATAAATCTGTAGCCCGCTTTACTTCTCTCTCTTCTTTTCTCTCCTCTACATGTGTATACAGCTGACTTGTAACCTGCTACTGTACTCGCTCTAAAGTAAACTGTGACTGAGCCAGTATGCCATTGATAGATCTGCCATAGATTTGCATGCATATTTGAGCAAATACTCGTAGAAATCACTGGGTCTGGGTGACTGGGCCTGTGGGCTCCCACACCAGCTATCCAAGCATTCCAAGTACTAGTGTTACTGTACTCCTACATACTACGCCGGCGTCCGGACGGACAGTATAGCTGTGTTTAGATGGTGGAAAAGGTGGGAAATTAGAAGAAAGTTGATAGTTTGAAGCAAAAGTTGTTAGTTTATGTGTGTAGAAAAGTTTTCGATATGATGTGATATGATGGAAAGTTGGGAATACGTACCAACTCGATCGATCAATCGATAGACGTGTATTAAGTACTACGAACAATACGTACCTCCAACACAGGGTGGGTCTGCATAAAGTACTACGTACCTCTCCATCACATTTTAGTGTAACTGTGGATTTCTGTGTTCAATATTTGACCATTTATCTTATTTAAAAATTAATAATTTTTTTAAAATAATAATCACACATAAAATAGTATTCATATTTTATCATCTAATAATAAAAAATACTAATCATAGAACTTTTTTAAATAAGACAAACGATTAAATATTTGACATAAACAATGTAAAACCATGATGTTTCTGCTACGGAGATAGTAGTACTACGGTATGCATTGACACACAGACCCCATCGACCACCACGAACGGTATTGATAGTAGATGCACCAATGTAGCAAACACGGCAGCTAATTCACCTTGGGATACTGTCCTGGTGATTGGAGTAGTCGTTGGTTTGACCCATCGTTGCTGCATATGCCTGCGTAATTGGGTCCACAACAACTGCTCGCTTCTACGTACTTCTACGTACTCGCTCTGCCAAAAAAAAACATAAAGGATTTTAGATAGATGTGATATATCATATACTCCCTTCGTCTCACAAAAAGTCAACCTAATATTTGATGGGATGTTTTTTAGACTAATGAATATTCTGGATATGAGTCTGTCTAGATTCGTTGGACTAGAAAACATCACATCCAATACTAGGTTAGCTTTTTATGGGATGGAGGGAGTACGTTTATCGAAATTTATTATACTAAGATATGTCACATCCACCCAAAATCTCTTATATTATAGGACGGAGGGAGTAGTAGGGCCTGCTGCTGTGATATTCAGCTTAGTGGCCGAGGGATCTAGTTGGTAGAGAAGATGAACAGGAGAGACAGAGAAAAAAAGGAAGAAGGATAATTTGGTGTAAAAATTCTAGAAATTATATTGAAGAGGTAAGTAGTGGCATATTTCAAATAACAGTAAAATTGTAATGGTATTACTTCAGATAAATGAATAGTAATGATATATTTTAAAACCGTAAAAGTTACACTGACATACTCCCTCCGTAAAAAAAAAAGCCAATCTTAGCATCTCAAGACAAAAATAGTGGAGATGAAGAATGACTAAAATGTTAGGTAAATGGTATTGAAGTGATAAAATTTAAACTCTAGAAGTTAAAGCTTTTTTTTAAGATAGAGGGAGTAGATCTAATTAAGCCTATAATATACTGGTCATTGTTGTTAATCTTCCGACCATAATAACAATATAAAAGGTCGTTCCAGCTAGCTAGCCAGCCAGCGATCAGTCAGATCGACTCCAGAGCAGAGCCATTGGACGATATCGATGGACCTGACCTGCAGGCTGCAGCATCTGCGTGCATGTGTTGCATCTATCTACATCTGCACGCATCACATAAATTGATCATAAATTCCATCTATGGACCTTAATTGCTTTCACCCTCACCAAGCTTCTGTATGATATGACTACTGATCTATACTCGCTCCGTAAGGGTATCTCCAACAGAATGGCCAAATAGCTATTTAAGTCAAAATTTAGCTAACTTAGACAAAAAAAAAAATATATGCTCCAACAGACTTACTAATTGGATGGCTAAATTATTTGGTTGGCTAAATTCCTCACTACCCTAGCCAAAGTTGGCCAGCCAGGAGGGCTTGCCATCGGTGTGGGTCCCACACCCTCTCTCCTTTCTCTCTCCCTCTTTCCCCATCCCGTCTGCTGCTCCCTCCCTGCTCGCCGCGCCATCCGCCCGGTGCCGCCGTCGCCGTCCTCCCGGCGCCGCAGTCGTCGTCCTCCCGGCGCCGCCGCCGTCATCCTCCGGCGCTGCCGTCGTCCATGGAGCCGAGTGAGAGGCGGCGCAGGGAGAAGATGCCCGTGGGGTCGAGCTGCACGGTTTGGTGGACCATGATGTAGCGCAGCTCCTCATCGAGAAGCACCATGGCGAGCTGCACGGCGACCCCGGTGGAGGAGGAGGACTCCGCGCCGCCGCCGCCGCCGCTGCCGCGCGCGAGGAGCTCGACGGCCGGTGCTTTCTCTGAGCTAAGCCATGGCAAGAAAGGCACGAGAGGAAGAGGAAGAAGAAAAAGAAGAGGAAGGAGAAGAGCAGTCAGGGCACGGGGATCAGTGGCAAGCCAATGGGGGCAGCTTCTTCTTCGATGCAGCATCTGTTCTTGCTCTGCCGCCTCCTCGGCTTCTGCTTTGCGTTCACGGCGAGCCAGCAGCAGCAGTCGGACTCGTGTAGCAGCGCCGGCGTCGCGGTCGCGCATCTCGCCTTCTGCTGCCTGACCGTCTGGAAGCAGGAGGACTTCGTCCTGCGGGTGTGTATGCTACTGAATTTTGCAGTCCTACCAGTTATTGGAATTTTACTGCGTACCAATTTCATCTCGGTGATTTTTTTTTTATTTTGGATGTCATTGCCAATGCACGCCTGCAGAGTGCAAATTAACAGGCTTGGTAGTTAAATTGATTAGAGTTGAGTAATTAACAGGCTCGCGCGAGGTACCGCGCCGTCGACTCGCGCGGGAGAAAGAGGAGGTAGGGGAGAGGAGGAAGAAGAAGAAGCAATTGACGTGTGGGGACCCAGCGTCATAGAATTAAAATAGAATGGGTAGATAGGGAGGCTGTTAGAGCGAGTAACTAGTTTGACTAGTCAAATCAGATAAAGAGTTGGCTATATAGGTGTTTGAGTTGGCTATATAGGTGTTTGGAGAGTCCGATTTGGATAGGCTGTTGGTGATGCTTAAAAAAGAAAAAACCAACCTAAAGGAAGATGTGACCCTTCCTTACAAGGAATCTGAACATATTCCTTTTAGTACAGCCGTTTTAGTAGGAGAGGTCACATCCTCTCTTAGATTTATTTTTTTTAACGAAGGAAGTACTCCGCATTAGTATTAACCCAAGTGAAGTGTAGCTAACAAAAGAAAAAAGTACATTAAATTAATCAGAAAAGCTGTTGAAAGTTGTCATTATGTACTACTGTCGAACGATTTTTTTTCTGAGATTACCCAGCAAACACACATCCACACACCACTATACACGCAACACCAATCACTGTTAATGAAAAGACACGACGGCCTGAGAGATCTGCTTAGCTCCAGTGCAGATCCAAAATACTGACAAGATACAGGCATGCTAGTCAATTTAATCCTGTAACTGACAAGATGTACAAATTGGAGATCAATGAGTCGATTGTCCAATAAGCCGATATAGCATGCTAGCTGATGCTTATACCAGGCGATGTCAATAAAGTTTTGAGCAATCGGCTATATTTCTAATGTAAATTCTGACACTTGAGTAAATAATCTATCGATGAAACAATTTAACTGACACCAATAAAACCCTAAAAAAGATCTAGTCGATACATGTAAATTGAGACTTCGACTTAGATTAACTAAGATATATGATAAATAGGTGTTTACATCAACAATATTAGAGTGTCGAGGCTCTAGCCCTTCCGATACAAATAGCTATAACAAGTCTTACCCCTCGTTGGAGATCGAAGCCGATGCAGCCCAACTCAAAACAAGACCTCGTCGAGAAAGACGAAAATAAAAAGGATGGCGATGCGCCGAAGTTGTATTGACCGATAGATAGATTACAAGGATCTCGGGTGTACATATTTATACCCATGAGCGGATACTAATCCTGAGCGGACACTAAACAAACTTTCCTAAAGATAAAAGAAAAAACATAAAATACTCATCAGACATGACTCATACTTTCCTAAATACAAAACTTGCCTAACTAATAGATAAACTAAACTGCCATGACATGGTTTCCATGGTTTCTTCTTAAACTCGGACTCTTCTAGATAAGCTTTCCATAGGCTCATTGTGCTCTTTCCTTAACCGAATCCATTAAAAAATCTTACCAAATTTTGGCGTTAACACACACTTACACCCCCCGCGAATGCGCCCTTAACACCAATTGCATATTCCTGATCTCACTAAAGTCATGTTGAAATTTCATTTGCTTGTACATAATATTTATAGGCACCAGGATTTGAACCCAGTGAAGTCATGCACCCACAACTTCACCATCACACCACTTGTATTTCCAGAACGAGCGATTTGGTATCACAGCACAGCGATAATATTTTGTGTGCGAGTGTGTGTACTCCCTCCGTGAAAAAAAAAGCTCAACCTTGGTGAGGATGAGATAACCTAAGACAACGAATCTTGACAGTTCTCTGTTCAGATTCGTTGTACTAGGTGATGTCCAACCTTAATATCATCCTTACTTAAAGTTAGGTGATGTCCAACCTTAATATCATCCTTACTTAAAGTTGGGGACGGAGGGAGTAAGATCCATCGGGCTGGTCTGTTGTCTTACATGGCGTTGGCGATCAATCATGGCCATGGAATGAAATGGCACAGATGGCGTCTCGAGCTCGTGCCGTAGGCGTAGGGTTTACACCTACAAGATATATATCACTATCATATTTTGTCACACATAAAGTACTATTCATACTTTATCATCTAATAACAATAAAAATACAAATTATAAAAATATTTAAATAATACGAACGGTTAAACGTTGGATACAATCAATGCAAAACTACCCTTATTTTAAGATGGATAGAAAGTTATGTATATATATACAGTACGACGACACGTACGCATTCCTGAGTCAGAACTGTATATGATGATGATGATCAGTCAGCGGTCATATATCATATTTCTATTATTCATATATACATATTATTAATCATGTATATATTATTATATTTAAAGACGGCGTCGTCGAATTATTATGGGTTAATTTGATCTATACCACTACAAATTTTGCTATTTAAAAAAATACTATTACAATTCGTTTATTCGTAACCATGCCACTGCCGTTAGGTTTCCACCCATTTCCTTCCTTCTCTGTCTTCTTCCTTCTCTCTTCCGTCTTCTTCCCGGTGATGGTGGCGGCGAGGCCTTGTCCCGGCGGCGAGCCGTCTCCCACGCGGGAGAGACGGTGCGGCGGCGCCCGCGCGCCACGAGGTGAAGCAACACGGCGGTGCTCGCGCGAGTCTGTCGTGGCGGCATGGTGGTTCTGGCGCGGAGGCGGCGAGGCGGCTGCTCCCAAATGAGACAGATCGTGAGCGCATTATAACAAAGACCAAGCGTCCATGCTGCATCCTACTGTACTGTATCACTCCCTCCATTTTGATTGAATGGGACCTATTATATTACCAATCTAAGGAGGTGTTTATCAGGGGGTGTAAAGTTTTAGTGTGTCATATCAGGTATTATATAGGGTGTTGTATGGGGTGTTTACGCACTAATAAAAAAAATAAGTAGCCAAATTAATATGTCATTAGCTCATGTTTATTGTAGCACTACATTGCCAAATCATGGAGCAATTAGGCTTAAAAATTCGTCTCGCAAAGTAGTCACAATTTGTGCAGTTAGTATTTTTTAAGCATATATTTAATACTTCATACATGTGCTCAAACGTTCCATGTGACATGGTGTAAAATTTTTGGGTGGGATCTAAACAGGCCCTAAACAAAAAAAACTAGGATACATTGTATTTAACTAAAATCTATTATATTTTAAAACGGAAGATATAGAGGCTATTTAGATTGTAACCAAAATAAATCTTACTAGCGTCCAAATTTCGATAAACTGACAATATTATCGTTTATCAAAATTTTTATAAGATTTTTTATCTATTTACCTAAATTTGACGAGAAACTAAATACATACACATCTTTGATAATTTTAGTAAAAAGTAATATGGTTTAAATTTTAAAATGATATCAATCTGAATAGCGCATAGTATTCACTGTTGAGGGTACGAGCTGAATTGAATGGCTCCATTGTACTAGTACTGAAACGACTGATCCAGTAGTCATTGTAGCAACAGTACTGTAGAAGGTAGGACTGACGGACTGTGGTGGAAGTGAGGCTGAATGAATAATAGTCAATGATCAACAAAAACTGAAACATGAGACCCACATGCTGATCCTTACATTTCGAGGCTTATTGTGCCAATTCCAAATACGACAAACTTTGATGTAGAACTGCTGTTTATAGGCTTATCTGCTGATAGTTTCATTCATGAGCTTTTATCACCAGATTCCCTTCTAGGAGAACTAAAGATTCCATAGCTTTTAGGTACATCAGAATTAGCAGTCCTACTAGCACCATTTGTTTTCCCCAACTCAGACGTGGCAGGTTTTCTGGTACTGAAAACTCCAAAACTCTTGGCCGTTGGAGTAGGATAGCCTGCACCATTACCCGCTGATTCAGCAGGATGATTCATTTGCTGAAATTGGCCTTGTTTGTTATTCAACGGAATATGGCCTCCCCTTTCATTTCTTCTTGGTTCTTGTGGTAATCTACCATCGTTGAACCTTGGTGATTGTCGGTTGTTCTGCTGCAGAGGTCTTTGGTAGTCATTGACCGGATAGCGAACTTCATTTTCATTCCTTCTATGACCTTGCGGGGATCTATCTTGGCTCAAACCCTGGTTATCTCCTCTTATCTGCTGTCTTCGGCTGGCGTATCTGTTGGTTTCTGCAGGTACCACATCTTCATTAGCCTTTTCTTGCTTTTCCATACCAGATTTTACATTATTGGAACCAAACCCACCCTCTGAGGTTTGTGCTGCCCGCTGACTAGAGCTAATTCTGTGTGCCCCAGCATCAACATTTTGCATGTTTTCACCGTAGTTGCCCGGGTTCGATTTCGACCAACTCAACTCCCTTCTAGAGCCTCTATCATGTGCATCTTTCTGCATGGAAAATTCATTGGAGACGTAAGCAGGAGCGTTGTCCATTTGATCTGAGATGGCCCCATTTCCACAATCAGTTGTCTCATCTCCACTATCGGCAGTAACAGTTGACAATTCAGAGGCATTCTTGCGGGCACCTTTGCCTACATCTTCTATGGCCTTGCTAGCTTTCTTTCCAGCTTTCTTTGTTGCAAACTTCACATGCCTAACAATAACGTATGCATGCTTCGAGTCCAAATGTGGGCCACTTTCCACTATGCAGACATCTTGTATCTGTTCAATTTACGACATCATATAAAAAGATCATTTTACGGACAGCTCCGAAAATGTAACCAGGACATCAAACAGTTGTCAAACAGAATTTGCTGACATTGGTTGCAAGCAACATGAAAATAATAAGGAGCAGAGCACTCACAAGTCCTAACAACCGAGATAGTGGCCCTCCTAAATCTTCTTCTTCATTACCTGAGGGCATCGCCATGCACTGCCAAATAGGAACACATTTAAAATAATTTTAGAGTTTGTATTCAAGACCTTATAACAAATAAATGCATATGCATATGAACATTCACAAAAATTACAATAAAAGACAGCTGAAATTAACTGATTCAGAACTGAAGTTCAAGTTAAAATTGGATATATGAATGTTGGTGACAGTTGCACAGAATGCGCTAATATAGTAAATCAGGCAAAAATTAGACCAAAATCCTTCAGGTTCTCATTGCTTGAAATAGAGACCAAAGAAAAAAACTTTCTTATAATTCTCCATGTTCAGTTCAATTCCAACTGCTATTGTTCTTGATCAAACTAGACAAGAGACAGCAGGGCCTTTTCCTAAGAAGAGGAAGAAAGTTCTCCTGAATTTGTAGTTCTTGTGCCTGTTACTGGTTTATACAAGAAAAAGAAAGAACATACAGAAAATACTGTTACATGCAAACACAGTATCATCCAAATAGAAAAGTAAATAAAATTTATATCTGGATTCCTAGAACCATTGCATAACATGAATACATGACCATCACACCATCAATAACAGTCCGGTTAGGAATTTGATCTACACTCAACAAAGACATAAGTTCTACTCCAAAACAAATCATGCATCTATTACTGAAACAGGTAAAAGTCTGCAAACGACATAACTTCTACAGCTGCCATCTTCTCAACCTGGATGATCTCTACCACCTGGTACGACCTCTTCACCCAAACCCAAACCATTGATTTTTCATGTGAGATTTACAGCTTGTGCATTTTGCACCACCTACCACATTCCTGGTGGCAATATCTAAGCAAACATGACCAGTGGAGCAACTCTCTAGTGTCAAAATGCAATAGTGTGACATATTAGATGGAGAACAATGTACTTAAGAATCGCTACTCTTCAGCAAAGCTCCCTCATCATTTCCCATCATTTGGCATATTTTTCTCAGATAATCGTCTACTGAAAATTACAAAGCAATATTTGACTAGAAAACCAACGGCTGTTGCCTCTGATGACAAAAAGTAATTATATACTCCCTCCTTCCCAAAATGATCATCATACTCCCTCCATCCCATAATATAAGGTGTGCACGTATTTCAAGATTCAACCTTTAAAACATTTGACCAACATTTAATATAATATGAAATGAATTTTATTTGTTAAAAATTATATCATTAGATTGACATTTAAATTTACTTTCATATGATTATAATTTTGTTGCTACAAACCTTATAGCATATGAGAAATTATAAGTTAAAGATTAGTTTTGGAGACCGTGTAACTTTTACCATGCGTTATATTATGGGATGGAGGGAGTATATGTTTATGCACCAAGACCAAAGATAATTTAAATCACATCAATCAAGACAACCATGCACACATTCTCCCACAATGCATGCATCGATCAAAACACCATGCCAATTACACCTTAGCATGCACACATTCTCTCATGCTGCATTAATTGTATTATGATGAAATCCATGTCCATGCGGTTATATGATGATCAATTTGAGAAATTTTGAAGTCCATTAGATGATGATCAATTTGGGAAGGAGGGAGTAAATGATAGTAAAAAAAGACAAAGCAAAGCATAAGATGATGCTAACAGAAACTGCATGAATTGTCACTAAATATTGGCAGAGCTGTACAAACCAGTGTTGTATAAGTCTGGATACGCGTATCGGATGGACAAGGTACCATCAAGTGATAAGTCGGAATACAGATGACTATTCAGAATTATATGGATAATTTAATGTTCATGCTAATGAATCTATATACTTGGTGCTTGTTTGCTCTTAGAGACATTTGAACACATTCAATTGTAATTATTAAAAAGCATATTTGTACTACTCATGTGGTTACCCTCATAAGATGATGGAAGCAGTGTAGATATTATATACGGATTATCCTAGTTGGGCTGCTAGGCTCAATATGAGAATTAAGCATCTTAACTCTGTGATTATATGGCAATCGGCCACTTGATCAGGCTAGCAGGCCATTTCAACATTTCACACACCTAAAATCCGTCATGATTCACTTATTCGGGTTGCTTTACTACTCACATACGTGCAACCAGTCGGTTACGTGCCTGTACAAAGTGACCTTTTCTACAGTGGTACAAGCAAGAAAGGGAAATGGAATGTAAGCTGACCTTCACCCTGTAACCTCGCTCCATTAATCTGGTGATTCCATCTGCTTTCACCTTCAAGTCTTTTAGTTCCTACATGTAACAATTTATGTTCATCAGCAACCTTCCAAGTTAGGCCTTCATACCAACAATTTCTCAACCGTAACTGCAAAAGAAACTTTGAAATAATTTGGACTCTTTGATACTTCCATAGAAAGGTTCAATAATTTAAACAGAAAGACTAGAGAAGTCCAAACAAACTAGGCACTGTTCATATGGATCCAAACAAACTGAAAAAAAAATGCCTTGGACAAAACCAAGTATGATAGGCCAACTAGATACTCCATACGACCATATCATACCAGTTACCAGATCAGCAATCTATTGCAGCCAAGATGATAGGCTGCAATAAACAAACTAAAGCAAGAAAAAACCACTTACTGTTTTACCCTTAAACCGCACTTCTTTGTTCTCCCCACCGCGTAAGACAATAGCAGACTGCACAAAACCAGAACAACACAAGGAGATATATGTTATAGCCTGTCAGATCCAAACACAAGCAGGGAGATATGGTTAACAGTCTTTCCCAATGGTCGGATGATTAAATTAACCAGGAGCATCAATATTGAGCAGTATGTTGGGCATTTGATCCATACAGCTACATAACATAACACAGGTCTTTTAAACCACCATCACCTTCTCACAAGAAGGCAAACCTTGTACGTTGATCGCCTTGGTCGAATGAGTGATCAATGGATAGTTAAGAAAACTGAGCCAGGAAGTAAGTATACCTTAGTTTTTAGGCGTTCTTTCTCCTTAACGTCTTTCTTATACTTCTCTTTGTGAAAATCCATGATTTTACAGACAGGAGGGTCTGATTTTCTGTGGACCTGAATAAAAGAGAAACGGTAATGAACATTGGGCAAATCTCAAGAAATGTGGCAAATGGTCAGATATGTTGTAGAGGGAAATACAAGTGAATCGGTTTGGTTGTTTATATCCACTGTCAGTATCATCCATGAACATCTTAAATCGTGTAAAAAGGAATGATGAAAGAGTCACAGATAGATAAACAAAGAAATGGATTTGACATGGTGATGGCAATTGAAATACTAGTATGTTTAGGTTGGTTTGGTTACAAGAAGAAAGCAGATAGAGGGCAGTAAGTACCTCGACCAAGTCCAAGTCCATCCTGGCCGCAAGCTGAAGAGCTTCGTGCCTGGGGACAACACTATGGCCTGCAAAAATGAGCAAAAAGTGAGAGAGCATGCGGTGAGGACAAGGGTAGACGGGAGAGGGGGTACCGTACCTTGGTCAGTGACGAGTCGAACAAAGGGAGAGGTGATGTCGTTGTTGATCCGAGGGCCATCGTCGTCGTCGTCCTTGGTGCTCCTCTTCATCACCTTGTAATACAACAAGAAGATACTTAGTAGTTAGGGAGTATAGTAGTACACTACACTAGACTAGACTAGTTAAGATTCGAGGGTGAAGGGGATCCATTGATACGATACCTGGGGCGGGGCGGCGAAGGTTCGGGCGGCAGGCGGTGGAGGGACGAGGGGATGGGGCCGCGCCGGCGAGGGGGAGGCGCGGCGGAGGTAGGCGGCAGAGCGGAGGGCGGCGGCGGAGCCAATTCCGACGGCGCGGCGGAGAGCCATCATCATTCTCCACTCTCACCCGCCGCCGCCGACCCAACAAAACAATACTGGAGTACATTCCAGATCCAGGTTGTGGGCTTTCATTTGGGCTTTGCGCGCTCTGACCTGACCACATCACTCAAATTTCTAGGGGACACTGCTCTTTTCTTTCTTAAGAAAGTTGTTTTCGAAATAGATCTCGATAAAAACAAACTCTAACAAAAACAAAATGGACATATACCTCAACACAGAAAGATCTGGCATTGACATCCAATACCTCATTGCCAATGTTATCGCGTTGTTTCGTATTCCTGACCACGAAGCACCAAGAATGCCAGTCAATGTTATTTGAGTAAATTGTACTTTGGACTATAACTAAAATCTTATCGTGTACCAAGTCATACGTAATATTTTCACTTTAAACTATGATCTTTTACCTTATGTTGAACATTGGGCGACCTTCTGCCCTTCCTCTTGACCTACTCGTTTGATACCCACTCCCCATATTAAACCTTTGTACGCAGTGGCCATCAGTGCTTCCTTGCCATCCTTCCTTAGTTCCTTCTCATTGTTGGTGTCCATTCCTACCATGTAGACAAGGCGCCAAAGGCGGCACCACAGTAATGTCGTAGCATCTTCAAGCAGGAGCACCCGATGCCTAGTAGACCAGTACACGAGATATTTAATTGTGTTGCTTAGATCCGATCTCGTCCCAGCTAAAGGCCGAGGATACAAAAGGGTTACACACACGTGCCCCTGAAGCCGAGGAAAGTAGCTTTCAACGCGTCGATGTTGTCGAAGCCAGAGGTAGGTGCGGCCAGCCAACAGTGGTGTTAACGGTGAAATTTGGCCATTTTCGTTAGCCAATACTGAATCAAAATAGAGAATTAACACCATGATTTTCGTAGATTTGGTTGGTAAATTTATCTCGTTCCGTTATAAGGAACGTTTATTTTGGTTTCTATTTTCTATGGACAGAGTTATGAGCTGATGGACTCGTGTTGGATTCGGACTTAGCTAGTTTGCCGATCAGAGTCGTGTCTGAGTCGGAGTTGTATCATGTAGTTTCCTTATTTGGGATAGAGTCCTAAGCTGATCTAACTGTAGTAGAATTGGACTTGATCTAACCTATGGGTATAAATATGTACACCTAAGGTCCTTTTAATTTAACAACGGTTCAATATACAACTTTCTAGTTTCGATGAGTTCTTGTTTTCAAGTTTGGGCTGCATTAGTTTTGATCTCCAGCGAGAAAGTAAGTATCATCAACTTCGCTTGTATTGGCGGAATTAGTACTTTCTCGGTTAAGTGCGATATACTAGTTAAGCTTTTACTTGTGTTGCCTATCTGATCTATCGATTCTTTCTTAGATTGCTTTGTTGTCTTAGTTAGATTCAATATATCAATCACACTGAGTATTACCAATTGGTTGGTTTAAATCTATCAAGCTCACCATTAATTTTGAACTGCCTTGGTTAAGTTCAATCTTCTAGGTTATAATTTGCTGGTTAGATTTGCTCAAGCCAATAGATTTTTAATCATTTTTCCATCGGAGTTTTAGCTGATGAATTATCAGCTTATCATAATTTAATCTGCCATAATGGTTGATCCACAAGATTTAGTATAATTGGCTAGCTGATGTTTTATTATCTTCAATCTTATATTGTCACAGTTGGGTACGATCTATCTAGATTTTGGTTAATAACCCTAAATTGTTGGTGATTATATTTTAACTTGTCATATCCGATGTTAGTTTATTTTCTTTAGATAGAGCAATGATAAGTCTTAATTGATTATTGGCACATCGGCATGCATCTCGAAGATATATATATTTTTTAGATTCAATTTTGTTACTTTCAATCTTATATTGTGTCGGTTTGGTCCGGTCTATTAAGATTGGCTATAATAAAGTTAGATGATTTACAAATATATTATATCTAAGTTTCGGTCGATGTTGTTATAGCGATCGATCCAAAATTCCATCGGCATCGGTTGGGCTTACGATAATATATTGGCCCTATGGTCAATTGGCCCCACGATCTAATCTTTTATTTTCTATCTTATTAGTTATAGGATCAAATTAACTAGCATGCCCTAAACCCGATTTGATAGGACTTGTACTAAATCTAAGCATACATCTCAGGCCTTCGTGTGTGTGGTGAGTTTTGGTCAACAGATGGGTGAAGAGAAGGGTAGCCCAGTAAGCAATAGAATCATGGTAAAAAAAAAGAAAACATTAAGTGTAGATTGGTTTAGGATAAAACTTGATAATAATAGCTCGTCCAATGTGCAATTTAATCTTAATATTTTAATTAATAGGCCTAAAACATAAGAAAGTGAATGTAGTGCTGTGTATCCTCCCCCCAGGAGATAAAAAAACGAATGAAAAAGAAAGGGGACGAGGGCTTGAACACAAATCTTGCAGAGTCGCTGAATCTCTTGATATTCTTTTTGTTAGATGTAGGCCCATCAAAAACTTATAAACACGCATTTCCTTCATCCTAAAATAAATAAATCTACTTAGTACGCGACGTGACATATTCTAATATTACGAATCTAGAATGTGTCACATCCCGTATTACATTAGTTTGTTTTGGGACAAAGGGTCCTGGCAATGAGGTGAGGGTTAGTTTTCGTCAAATATGAAATTAGTTTTGTATGAAAGAGTGAGAGTGTCAAATTTGAGTCCTCATCAGTGCTCATCAATAAGTTATTCTCTCTCTCTCAAACAGAAAAAGAGAACCAGGCCGTGTTTAGTTTTCCAAACTTTTTCTTGGAATTTCCAACTTTTCCATCACATTAAAACTTTCCTACACACAAACTTTTAACTTTTCCGTCACATCGTTCTAATTTCAACCAAACTTTTAATTTTAGCGTGAACTAAACACACCCCTAGTATAGTACTACAGTTTTGAATCTTTGGTTGAAAACGGCATCAGATCCGATCCGGATCCGATGGTGATGTGATCCCGGGAACATGGCGCATCCAATGATATGGTTTTGGAATTAGGAGAAAAGCAGCAGTAAAAATTGCTTGTTGCGGCAACCATATGCAGCAAAATTTGACATGTAAGCTGCTAGGACTAGTAGTAATGTCTTGTGTTTATTTAAAGTTGAATTGGAGAATGAAGGGGAATATGGTTATGAATAATAGAAAGGGAATCATCGTCATAGAGGCGAAGGAGAGTAATGTGTGAGGGAATCATGACGTTGATGACGGACGGCATCAATTTATTTAATCATGCACTTGTTGTCTACTCCAATCGTATAGTATGCATGTGTGGAGTCATCCAATGGTTCCTTCTCCCTTGCATCAGCTGGGGCTAAAAGTGTGTGCGCGACAGTGAGAGAGAGAGAGAGAGAGAGGAGAACTAATTTAATCCTAATCAGGTCTTGGCATTATCTCTAACATTGATCAGTACACACAGCTCTTGTTCTTGTACTACTACTAATCTTGTATAGGAGGAGGACTGCAGTTGCAGACTTGCAGAGCCCAAGAGAGGAGAGGAGATTCCAAGAGAAGAGATGAGATCCCACGAGATGAACAACTCTTCTTCTCGTTATGCGTCAGAGGAGGAGCGCGGCAGCAACAGCTTCCTCATCGAGAGCGAGGAGGAGGACGAGGAAGCCCACCCCCACTCCTCCATCCTCCTCAAGGATGCCGACTCCGACTCCGACTCCGACTCCGACGACTCCTCCTGCGCTACCCCGCGCCCAAGCTCCTACGCCACCCACCAATGGCCGCAAAGCTACAGGTCCCTTCCCCTCCCTTCCTGCCAAAATTCAGATTTGTTTCTTCTCTTTTTATCCTCCCATCAATTAATCTGTATCTGTTTCTGTATCCTCATTCTTCCAATTTAAATAAGTTCATCTAAAAGAGAAACAGTCCACATACTATAGGACTACTAGATGCCAACCTCCCTTGCTCATCTCATCTTATTCAAACTAAACTAAACTAAAAATAAAAATGGAGTAACTCTTCTCTCTTACTTCTATGTTAACAGGCAATCAATCGACATTTATAGTAGCGTGCAGTCTCCCAACCTGAGCTTTTTGGGAACTCCAACTCTAAGCAGGCTCTCCAACTCATTCCTCACCAACTCTTTTCGTGGCAAAACCCCTGAAATTCTCTCTAATCTTGTCAAGCCACTTCTACGCCCATCATCTTCAAGCGACGACCAGCAGCAGCAGCAGCAGCATGACGATGATACCCGTAAGAGTTCCCAGTACCTGCTTCCCTCAAGAAAACCGTCTTTGCAACAGATCCCGGAGGATCAAAAACCATTGGTGCCGGCTCATGAGGTGCCGGCTTATCAACAATGCTCCTACACCCAGGCAGTGATGAATGGTACGCATGTCTACCAATTTTAATTAATGATGATATCATTTCTTTTTTTTTTCCTTTATGGAAGGGAAATACTAGAATGTTATTTATCCTGCAATGATTGATACTAGATATATATGTTGCTTCTCGTAAACCAATTTATAGATCCAACCATAATTTGCTTGCATATGACCTTCTGGAAGTCGTTTTGCTTCTACTGTGAAGTAGAACATGAGAAATAGGACCCCCTCACTTATTGGCACCACAGAATATCCTTGTCATATGGAGTACGTAGCATTGATGAATACACAATCAGATTTGGTGAACCTGGACACGCTCCCACAGACCAGCATGTCCAAGTTCAGTGTATTGATGCTCAGACCAGTCCAAACAATCAGAGCATGAATTTCTAAGGATCTGGATTGAGAATTTGAGATCACACTGTTTTGAACTAGTAGTTATACTAGCTTTACATGCTGTTTCATTTTATTTGATATACCAGCATTGATAGAAGACCCAAACCTTTAGTTTTTTTTTAGCGAAATGCAAAACATTAGTTAGTTCAGCAAACATCTGGAGCCCAGATTAGCCCAGCGGTTATCAGTTTAAGTGCAAACATCAAGTACATCAAATGGTCAATCATGTTGTCCTGAAAATGGTCTATTCTCTTTGTTGATACGCCGCATCACAGGTCCACCAGTTCAACTTTTCTTCTTGTTCTTGGCATCAATAGGGACATCACATGGTTGAGTCACCCCACCATGTGACAGTTGTCACAAACAGCAAGTAGATAGATCTGCAGGCTGTACTTTTGCTTCAAGACAAACCCATATAATTATTATCAAATTATATGCAGAAATACTTCATCCAAAATAAAATGTACAAGTACCAATCTCTCTATTTTTATCTAATTCTTCTTAACCCAAGAAATTGATCTGTTTGCTTTACTCAGGACAAATAACTTAACTTTTTTTTTTCCAAATACCTACGTATTATTACTTAGTCTAGGGGATTTTTTCCTATTATGCAGGAATAAATGTTCTGTGTGGTGTGGGGATCCTATCGACTCCATATGCCATTAAACAGGGAGGCTGGCTTGGACTGGTGATACTTTGCTTATTTGCTGTGCTCGCTTGGTACACCGGAGTGCTCCTTCGACGTTGTCTGGACAGCAAGGAGGGTCTTGAGACATACCCTGATATTGGTCATGCCGCCTTTGGCACCACTGGACGTATAGCAATCTCGGTAAAATCTCTTGTAGATGATGATATTTCAACTGTATGCTTCAGGTTATGCAAAAATGACTGCTCTTGTGCTAACCCTTTTTCCTTGTATGTGGCTCCACTATCTACAGATAATCCTGTACGTCGAACTGTATGTAAGTACTTATTACTAATAAGCCATTTTCAATCGAAATTGCTACGTGCTAGTCCCCAGGGAATGAATTCATACAATTGACACACATCAACTTCATATCCGGGACAAAACACATAGTCACACACGTGCCTCTGATAAGTACAAGGCCACCAGCCCACCACACTATTAGATTATTTGCAACTCTGATATGACCTCTCATGCATTCAAGCTCATTGATAATAGTGTCACATGCTTCAATAATAATTTATTTCAGTTGAAATTTCTATGCTTTAAAACAGAACCAAAATAATACCTACCTTTAGTTACTTAGATCTTGAGATTATAATGCAATACATTTACCTAACTTAACCATGCAATACGTATGAGTTAGCTCAGTTTAGGTTGTGAAGAGTTGCCACGGAAACATAATATATTTTTTTATTTCCTTCTGAATAGTAATACTATTTAAAGCATTTTCACAACATGTTAATTGACCCTGATGTACTGTTTCAGGCCTGTTGCATTGAGTATTTGATATTGGAGAGCGACAATTTGTCAAAGTTATTCCCCAATGCACATCTAACCATTGGGAGCATGACACTAAACTCTCATGTGTTCTTCGCAATCTTGACCACCCTCATAGTCATGCCAACCACTTGGCTCCGCGACCTTAGCTGTCTGAGTTATCTTTCAGGTCTGCATTTCCTTGCTTCTTCTGTTCATCTTACTGGGTCTAGAGTTGTTTAAATAACATGCACGTTATTTGTTGTGCCTTATGTATGTACTGCACATCGTCTCATGATGTTGTTGTGTTTGTAGCTGGGGGTGTCATTGCATCAATCCTTGTAGTTGTCTGCCTATGCTGGGTTGGGGTTGTTGACCATGTTGGTTTTGAGAACAAAGGGACTGCACTGAATCTCCCAGGAATTCCCATCGCAATTGGACTGTATGGTTATTGCTACTCAGGACATGGTGTGTTCCCGAACATCTATTCTTCTCTGAAGAATCGCAACCAGTTTCCTTCTATTCTTTTCACTTGGTAATTAACTAACTTGGAACAATCGATACAGTCCATATTCCATAATTTCGATTACAAATGCAGTACTCAAGATTTGGCTTCTGTTTCTTATCAGTATTGGGTTGTCCTCAATTTTGTTTGCCGGTGCTGCTGTGATGGGATATAAGATGTTTGGTGAGTCCACTGAATCTCAGTTCACGCTGAACTTACCAGAGAATTTGGTGGTTTCAAAGGTTGCTGTCTGGACCACGGTAATGCCAAAACTCTTTCAAACATTTCCTTTAATTACTATGCTATAACCATACAAATGGGTCAGAAACTTATGTTTGCTTATTACCTGGGATAATCATGCCATGAATAAATGGAGCACGGTTCTGTTCCTGTCTATGTAAACAATCACGATACTGTGCATATACAATACTATATAGTTATATCACCATAATGATTAGCTAAAAAGATATTTTTTCTATCTTTCATCTAATTGAAACAGTTACTACCTCCGCTCTTCTCTAGATCCCATTCAGGACATTGAAACATTCTCCAATGCACATGTTTGGTCATTACTTCTTGCACTCACATATTCGTAAAAGTTAATAAAAAATATAACTACATGGAAGTATTTTTCATGACAGATATACTAAAGTCATTTTCACATATAAAGTCTTAATATTTTTTTCACTATTTGGTGAGTTAAGATTTCAAGGGTTGACTGTACGCATATCTAGAACATCATCTACTTGAAAACAGATGGAGTATCTTTTATAGATAGATACCTGCCTTTATGCTCAATCCTGTTGCTAATAGTAAGTTCTTGACTTTGTTGCAGGTGGCGAATCCAATAACCAAATATCCTTGGTGCATCAGATTTCTTTAATGAGATCTAATATCAAAACAAATTAACCTAGAATAGTTATATTTCTGTAGCTATTTGTGCAAATGAAATACACACTTTATAGCAGCTATAATTTTCAGGATACTAGAAATTGGCCTAATTACTAAGCACCCTCTAGCTTGCAATATGCATGGTTTCAGTTAAATATTTGATGACAAGAGGTATTATGCTGCATCTAAACAATATCAATGTTGGTGTGTTACTATAATTAAATTGATCACCGTCGAATAAGTTAGGATCCTGCTTGACCTCTATGGTCTTATATCGTGCTTTACGAAATTCTCAAACTACAATTATTCATATCATACTTTACATGACTGAAACTATTGTGGATATGGCTCTTCGATCTGGGATACCCTTAACAAATAATCACATATGCATTGACCATAACCCCATTGGCTATGAGTTTGGAAGAATTGCTGCCTCCAAATCAGCAGAAGTATGCGAACATAATCATGCTTAGATCCTCCCTGGTGGTCTCAACCCTCCTCATTGCTCTATCTGTCCCCTTCTTTGGTATGTTCATTCTTTTTTTTTTCCTGTTGGTTACCAGTCGTTGACAAATTGAATAGCGGCATAACATCTGTTCTTAAGCTTTGACAGGGCTAGTTATGGCGTTGGTTGGTTCTTTACTCACCATGCTTGTGGTAAGTTTTTACGGTTTACCACAGATGATATACGAGAGTTTGTTTTTACGGTTTAATTGGTGAGGCTAAAACATGTTTTCGGTTGTAGACCTACATCCTTCCATGCGCCTGTTTCTTGGCCATCCTTAAGAGAAAAGTGACTTGGCATCAGGTACAAAAATATGGAAATGAAAATGTGTAATAATAGGGAGAAATGAGCGATGTATTAATTCACTGTACATTATATTGTGGCTTTGATTTACAGATTGCAGCTTGCTCATTCATCATCGTGGTAGGGGTTTGCTGCGCTTGCGTGGGGACATACTCATCCCTCTCCAAGATTATCCATAACTACACCTGACCTGAGTGGCCAGCTGAGGAACGGAGCACTAGCTGCTTATGTAGTAATAAGAAAATAATTAATCATCCTTCTATAGCCCTGCACATACCAGAACAAAGTTTTGCCCGGGAACTGGAGTCGACTTGATCAATTATATATGTATAATATAATTAGTTTGGATCGTTTGTTTAATTTGTGGCAACTCCAGGCATGTTAATGTATAATTAACGATAAAAACACCACAGTACCACATAGTGGAGTTTTGTTAATGATAAAAATAAATAATGCTATACATGGTGTATGATCGATATTACAGACCAATATAAATCGAGTTGTTGCCATTCGTGTGTATGCAGAAATCTATCCATTGATGAAACAAGTCATAGGTGCCAAGGAGCAAGGGAAAATTAGTCTTTCTCCTCCATCCCAACTCACGGAACTGAACGTGGCTGTGACGGGAGCACTACAGATCGAGGAAAAACAACTCTCTTATTAGTGTAAAAATTAGTATTTCTTCAACCCTACTCTCTTTTCCGTGCCACCGGTTTTTCTTCAAGAATTAATACAAATTAAACTAATTTTGGCTAACTCTTTTTTCTCGGCTAAAATTAGGTGGTGATGAATGGCCACTCGAGCGAGCGTCACTTCCCCTCTAGTGGACGACGGCGGCAGTGCTCCGTCGCTTCTCTCCTTGGAGACTCGTCTAGACAACCCCTTGTCAAAACCTCCCAAACAACTAAAGCAAGCTTGCTCTAGATTCACGTCATCTTGTGTCAGCGTCCTAGTTTCGACAAGTTGGCCACATCGGAGGGCCTAGGAGGAGAGCGGTTCCATTCTTCTCTCTTACCCCCCTCTCTCTCTCTCAATCCCAAAGATGTGGATAGAGCAGGGTTTCATGTCGGTTTTAAGGATTGAGTTTTGGGCGATCTCGACTGTAGTTCCTTTGTTGGCCTAGCGGCGGTTGGTCACGTTTAGCGGCGGCCGGTCCGGTGCTAGCCTTCTCATGGGTCTGTATGTCAGAGCTGTCGGTGTGTGGGTGGTGGTATTATTTTTTTCCTTTTCCCTGGTTACGACATTCCAGGATTATAATTTTGTTCCTTTTTATTGCTCTATATATCAATATAAACTTCACACTGCCTAGTGCGAGTAGTTCAAGAAAAAAAAAGATGGTCATGGACGGGAAGCCTGCAGTTTGTTGGAGTATACAAGGAAAGATTTCACTGCACAAGGTTTGACAAAGTAAAGTGCGTGCATGCATGGCGATCGAGACGCACATTACCGAGGCGATCCATGGTGGATCGGAAGAATTGAAGCGAGCAAGAGCGAACCAGTAGTAGCACAAGAATGGGCCGGTCAAGGCATGCATATCCAGCACAAAAACAGTGCAATTCAACTACTAGTAGTAGCACCTGTTCTGTTAGCTACAGTAGTTAGGGCATGATGTACAGTGGTGCGTGCTGTTCATCTGTGTCAGTCAGCTCAGCTGTGTGCATTTCCGTGCTAGAGCTATACGAATACGAGAGAGAGAGAGAGAGAGAGAGAGAGAGAGAGCTAGTTAGTCATAGAGAAGGAATTAGGAGATCGATCGATCGACCGATGGTGTTGTCTGCCTGACTGCATATATATATAAGCTAGCTAGCAGCAGCGAGTTGTAGGCCTCTACGTAGTAGCTATTGATATCCAGAGCGAGAGCGAGAGAGAGAGAGAGAGAGAGAGGGGATGAATAACAGCAGCGGCAGTAGTAGGAGGGAGGAGGCATGGAGGCAGCAGCAGCTGATCCTGCAGGCGAAGAAGGCGAGGTCGTACCCTTGCGGCTTCTGCAGGAGGGAGTTCCGGTCGGCGCAGGCCCTCGGCGGCCACATGAACGTCCATCGGAGGGACAGAGCCAGGCTCAGGCTCACCCATCAGCCTGATGCAGCTCTGATCGCCTCCCCCTCCACCAAGTCGACGCCGCCTCTTCTTCCCAACCTCAACTACCCTCCTCCTCCTCCACACGACGGTGCCAGCAGCAGCTCACCACCGCACTTGCCCCGCCCTCCAGCTGACGCCGACGCCGACGCCGACGCCGGTCTCGACCTTGAGCTTAGGCTCGCCTTCTGCTAATTAATTAATCTAGCTGCTACTACTGTCTACTTGCATTGCTATCTCCCACCTATAGCTTAATTATATACTACCAATTTAGCTAGCATTACCAATTTAGCATGCTAGTAATTCCCTATGTATATATATGTGTATGTGTTCAATTCAGTCGCAAGACCGACCTCTGCTTGCTACCTACTATACTTCATTCCATCGATGACTATATGTATATAGCTCAAGCTTAATTGGGCGGGCCTCTAATTAATTTGTTGCTCTCTAGGAGTAGCTAAGTACCGTACCCACATCCATCGGTACGGTACATGCATGTATGCATGTGTTGTGTATCAAATGGTGTTCGGTTTTGCTAAATTTATGTCGACATATATTTGCCCTGGTTACAGTCGATTTTTAAGCCACTTGATTCTCTGTGAGATCCGTATAGGAGCAGCGCAAATACGAACCGATTGTGCTGGAACACTGGCAATTAAAACCAACGACGCTAGCCAACTAGTCACCCGTGTTTTTCTGTTTGCAACCAATGCGTTTGTATATGTATCTTGTCTATTTGGCCTCCAATTCATGGAGCGCGCGATCCAACAATTTATCCCCCGGATCGGAGGAAGGGGCTAATTAATTAATTATTACCATAAACATTCATTAATCTTTGCAGTTTGTTCTCTTGTATAATTATAAGCTATTCCCGCCGTCCCAAAATATAATCATTTTTAGAATAGTAGCAAGTCAAACTATCTAAATTTTAACTATTAATAGTAAAAATTTTAAAAATATTAATCATGTAAATTTGATGTCACTATATCTATCATTAAACGAACTATCATAATATGTAACTCTTTTTATTTAAAATTTCCTACATTTATAGATATTGTTGGTCAAAGTAGCATTTCGAAAACCGTATCAAGACCTAAAAATGCTTATATTTTGAGACGGAGGGGTTTTCATCCCCTGCATTTTTTTAAAAGAAAAAATCATGGAGTGAGCAATGCAAAATATACATGTTGGGTTTTGTTCTCTCATGAGTTCAATTAACTCCATATCCATCTATCTCTGCAGATATATCTGACATGCATGTGTAATAGCATCAACCATACATACATATCAACCTATATTTTCATCGGTAGGGCAATGAACTATTTTTGAAAGTCACGGCGGTTTTGCCTTGCAATAAATTAGATATTTGAATAAGGCCACATAAGCAACACGTACGGTCGACACTAATTAGATTGACTATTAATTACTCACAAAAAACCAATAAAAATATAACAAAGTTGTAATATAATGAAACTTGTTTTTAAGACAAATCTAAACATTCACTTACAAAAGTGAATCGAAATATTTAAAAGAGAAATCGATTGTTAGTGTTTCAATATATATATGATTGCATGTATATATCTTCAAACATTACTTAATTATTTGTGATTGGGAGTACATTAATTATGAAAAAAAATTAAAAACCTAAACACAACGAGTTCGCAACCTAAATAACAACATTAACCACTAGCTACCGCAATATTTTGTTTTCTAAAGAAAGTTGCTTTAAAAAACCAAATAAATTTATTTTAAAAAATTTAATAATTAGTGCTTAATTAATGGACACTAACAACGCGTGCTAGCGCAATAGCGCTAACCAGCTATACACTTCTTTTCAAAAAAAAAAAAAAACAGGTGTGGTCCTTCCCTCAAGTGAGTGTGTCTTGCTTAAAAAAAGAAATGTGCAAATACACTTATTAGTACTAAGCAAAACCCATGTTATTTACCAAAAATAGGATCGTCACTACCAGAAACTAGATTACTTATGACGGCTAAAAACCGTCAGGATAAAACAAAAACACGTTAGGAAAATTGTTCGTGACGTGTCAACGTCAGGAAAATTCCGTCAGGACTAGCTTGTCAGAGAAAAATAAATTTGGGTGACGGAGGCGCGTCAGGATTAATTTTCCTGACGTGTACTCACGTCAGGGATAGTTTTCCCGATGTTGATGTGAGCAGTCAGTGATATTCATCTATCGCTGATGGTCTCCCCTATCACAGTTTTGCTGTGGTTTTTTTCTGATGGTTATGACCGTCAGGAAAATATATTTCCCTGACAATTAGACAACTAGCCACAAATCATCAGGAGAAAACCTACCAGAACATAGGCATGAATCAAATATACACACCACATTAGCAAAAATACTCATTTCCAGTATTCATCATGGATCACATACACACCTCCAGTTCAAGTTCAATATTTCATTAACTTATGGATCAAGTGCTACACATAGATCCCTCGTAACAGTATAATGTAGTTCCAGTTCACTATTTGAACATAACACAAAAGTATTAATTTGTGGAGTTTGCATGGCCAAGAGACTAGGTAAGAAACTTAGTACTAATTTTGGAGTCTCGCACTCAATCGAGGTCAAGAAAATTAGTTTTTTCACGATAGAAACCATTGTACACGTCAGTAAAATAATTGGCCGTCAGGCCTAATCCGATTTCTGGTAGTGGTATGTACCCCCCTCTCTCTCCCACGTACATCCTTCTAAATTCTAATAGAAGGCATTCATGCACCATTGCATTATAATACAAGAAACTAATTAGTATTCTTTTTATAAAACCACTTATTTTTTTAAAACCATATATTATTTTAAAGATCCATTTGAACCATCGTACTTTACTCGAAATATGTGACAAAACAAGTCAAATATTTAATATATTCAAAATTATTTTGAATTTCTATTTTTGTTCTTAACTTATGTAACAACATAGTTATTTCAAATACCGTGAAGAATTATTTTTCTATAGCAATATAGTTACTTCCCTATAACAATATACTTTTAATATACCGTAAAGAGTTATTTACATGTAGCAAAGTAGTTACTTCTAATATCACGAAGAAATTACTTCTATATATTTTTATGAGTTACTTTTCTAGTAGTCTAGTCGTCTCTTACACCGTTAAGAGTTACTTCTATTTTTTCATAGGTATTTCCCTAAAACAGTTTAGTTACTTCTAATATCGTGAAGAATTACTTCTTATATGAAACAAAAATAACATAACGATTACCGCAAAAAAAAGAAAACAATATATTGTATTCCGTAGGTTTGTTTCCTGTAGTATCTCCACGTCTGTACTTATCCGGTTGCAGGCTTTATCTTTACCTGTGTCCATATCCATATGTGTAATAATCACACGATTTGTGACGGCCCACCAACACGTCACTAGTTAACTCTGTTAGATTTTGCGTTAATTAATTATACGATAATCATATTATTTTTTTTGTTTTGTGCGCGGCTAATACTAGTAAGTTGTTTTTTCAACCGAACGTGGGGCTCCTTAGTATTTTCGGGCTTGAAGCTGAGTTTTATTATAAAAAAGAAAAAGTACGAATTACCCGTCTGAAGTATAGCGGTCATTCGAATTACATCCCTGAACCACAAAACCGAACATTCTTTACCCCCAACCATGCAAACCGGACGAATTACCCCTCTCAACCCAATCCGCGGTGGTTTTGGTCTACGTGGCAGTCCAATCAGCAATTTATTTATTAAAAAAATAGGTGGGCCCCACCTGTCAGTTTCTCTCTCTCTTCTATCTCTCTCTCTCCTCCTTTAGACGGCGACAGCGGAGGTAGTGAGCGTGGCGAGGCGAGGCGGCGGCGGCGGCGGAGGAGGAGGCTAGTGCGGCACGGCAGCGGAGAGGCGAGCGTGGTGGATAGGCGAGCGGCGGGGGCAGAGGAGGCGAGGCGGCGGCGGAGAGGGGAGCGCGGCGGCGAGGTGAGTGGTGGGGGCGGAGGAGGCGAGGCGGCGACGAAGGAGGAGGCAGGGTGGCGCAGGGGCAGGCACGAGTGGCGGCGAGGCAGGGCGGCGCAGGGACGGGTGCAAGCGGCGGCGGCTTCTCTCCCCTCTCCCACCCGGGTGCCGAGGAGGCCATCCTCCTCCACCGCTGCTCTGCTCCTGTCTTACGACCATGTTGTCTGCAACGTTGTCAACACGTGCTTCCGGGTGTTGCGGCATGCCGCCAGCGGCCGTGGCAGCGAGCTCCTCCAGCGCACGGCATGGCACTACATGCACAAGATCCTCCAATTGGAGCACCAGCCTGACGGGGACGGAGACCTTGGGAATGGCGAAGTCCGCGACGGTGATGGCGTAGTTGGCGCCGGTGAGGAAACCTTCGGAGGCGGCGGGGAAGCGAAGGGGGATGTGGGCACAAAAGGTCGTGGGCACCCAGCCGCTACCGCCTCGCCTCCTCCGCCCCCGCCGCCACCGCTCGGCACCCAGCCGCCGCTCGTGCCTGCCCCTGCGCCGCCCTGCCTCCTCCTCCGCCCCCGCCGCTCACCTCGCCGCGCTTGCTGCCTCCGCTGTCGCCGTCTGAAGGAGGAGAGAGAGAGTGAGAGAGATAGAAGAGAGAGAGAAACTGATAGATGGGACCTACCTATTTTTCAATAAAAAAAATTGCTGACTACACTGCCACGTAGATCAAAACCACCACGGATTGGGTTGAGGGGGATAATTCATCCGGTTTACATAGTTGGGGGTGAAGAATGTCCGGTTTTATGATTTAGGGGTGTAATTCGGATGACCACTATACTTCGGGGGGTAATTCGTAATTTTTCCTTAAAAAAATGGGAGGGAGAAAGAAAAAGAGAGGTGGGGTCCAGGTGGCGGTGTCTTGTAGGAGTACTCAATCAAAGGCAGAAAAGACAAAGAGACCCACGAAGGCAGGCAACGGCTCTCTGGGTGGGGTGGGGTCGTCTTCCTCCTCCTCTTCCTCTAGTCTTCCCCAAATCAAGAGAAGTTGGTCAAAACCCTAGTCAAACCTCACCGCAGATCCCCCACCCTACCTACGCCTACGGCTTGGAGTCGATGAATCACAATGGCGATGTGCCGTCGAGCCGGTGCCCGAAGCACCCGTCGCAGCCCCCCTTCACGGGATTCTGCTCCGCCTGCCTGCTCGAGAGGCTCTCCACTGCGCCTGCGCGCTGCTTCCCCTCCCCGTCCCCAGTAGCCGCAGCCGCAGAGATCTCCACCGAAATCCCTCAGCCCAGGGTTCGGACTACGCTCCTCTACCTCTTCCAGCTCGACGACGACCAGGAAGACCAAGGGCAGCAAGTCCGGGTGGACCAGGAAGACGAGCAAGGTCGCCAGCTGCAGCGCAAGCGCTCCCTCCGTCAATCCTGCGAGTGGATCGTCTGCTGCGACGCCACTGCCGACTCCCGCCAGTCATGGGACGGCTCAGCCGATGCCCCCCCGCCCAATTCCAACCCCATCATCAGGGCCAGGGGCTTCGTCACCAGGCCTGCCCAGATGCTCAGGAGATCCCTATCCGAGTCTTGGAGGCACGCCCGCTCTCGCCCCGCCGTCCCAACCAACGCCGCCTCCGTCTCTTCTGCCGGAATGGACTCCGAGATATCCTTGGGGGGGGATTCTTCTTCTATCCATGCTGCTGCTGCTGCCCCACGTCAGTCCTCTTTGTTCAAGAGACTCTACCGCCTCGGCCGCAGTCGCAGTGTTCACTGCTCCTCGCCTCAGATTAGGAGCCTCGATACAGGCACGCTCCGATTCCATCTCACTCCTCTCACAAGAAACAGCAGCACCAGCACCAGGCTGAGCATTGCAAACAAGATCCAAGGGAGGCGCCTCAACCTCTTCGACTTCTTTGCTAACCAAAGACAACAACTATAGTACGTCTTACTCCATATATTCTACACCCATCGAGCTCTGCCTACTTGCTGGAGGACATACGTTTCAGTATGTCCCAACCCTGTACATGGTTCACACAGCCTCACTTCTCATGCGCGCTACCTGGATCTGTCAATCACCCTGTACTAAGTTGCTAAAAGCCGCTGGACATGTTTATATCATCGTCGTCGTCATCGTCAACTGTGAGTCCCTGTCCCTCTATATTTCACCGTTGATGACAATGTTCGAGTTACCATGTTTGACAACACCAGCTACACAGTTTGCATTCGGTTCAGTAATTATTGGAAATTGTAAAGTAGCATGTTCCTTGATAACTGATAGCGCTAATGATTTGTCTCATTTTTTTTGTACTATGTATGCTATTATTATTGTTATTACAGAATAAGTTCCTCAACTTCGATATCAAAATTACTAAAATAGCAGCTATGACTAGCTGACTATGTTCATTCTTCTCTGTGACAACTCAAAATAAACTCAGTTATGTGGTTGGAATGTACCAAGTGATTATCCCTTCTCGTCTATCAGTTGATTATGGATGGTGTTTCCAAGCTGCCTGACATTCATGCTATCTGTGCCAGCTTTATCTTGGAGTTCACTCTCCTGAGATTTCAGCTAACTTTCCGTTGAAAAATATCAAACCTTGATGCATTCGAATCACGCATGATCTTTGGAGTTACGACTTGTAACCAACAATTCTAGAACGGCTTTTCCATTTTAATTATGTTTACTTTGGTTAGAATTGATGATTTAGAAATTTGGTCGAGTTTCAGTTCATTATGAACTTCAGTGTCTCCGAACAATTCACTGTGATTAATTTTATGGCTGTGAGCAGATTCCATAGTAACCCAGTGAATATTTTTGTTCCTTCATGCTGTTGCTCATATATCTTTGGTTTCGTGTGATTATACTATGAGGTATTAAATTTGTTAGTTTGATATTCCCTGAGACTAGTTCATCAGCATGAGCCCAATTTGCAAAAGCTATTCTTGTTCCAGTCGATCATGGTCCTCTTGAACAGGCATGTGCTGGAATTTTTTTTTACCTTATTATGCTTTTATTGGCACTGGATACATAGCTACTCCCTCCATTACATAATATAAGGCACAACCACTTTTTTTAGATGTTCCATAATAGTATAAGGCATGCATGTATGTAGGCAATTAACTATGACCCCTTTCTCCATTAAATTATTACCTTTTTAAATCATCCACTCTCATGTTCTCTAATTCTTCTCTAATTCTATTGGATGTATGCATTGTATTTATTAGGATGATCCAAACTACAAGATGATAATTATTTCTTGGTCTTTGGGTTATGGGTGGTTATGCATTGTATTTTGGAATTGAGGGAGTACTTCGTAGTACGTATTATGTAGCTGACTTGCCATAGCCATGATTCATTCATGTTGATGGAGCCAGCATCAACATAGTCACAAAACGGAATTGATGAACGCAGCTAATGGAACCTTCATGGATCAAATTAACCCTTCTTTTTTCATGGTTAGCGTTCTCACGTGTATCCAGCACACGAGTGATGGGAAGAATTAATGAATAAAAAGCTCATAGCTTCCATTAGAAAAATCTTAACTCGTTCCATCTGCTACTTGGTTTCAGGATAACTACAACCACACTAATAATATAACCACCAAACATAGTATCCAAAACCACACGAAAAATCACTGATTATTGTCCTAGGGATCAGAGCACGATATGTCATGGTGGCAAGTGCCTATTCCTCTTTAAATATGAGCTAAGCCAGAAATACATCCCAAATCATACAACATGTTACGCCAAAAATGCATTCGCCGCACAAGTTTACATAACCCAGTTGGCAGTTGATTATATGAAAAATCTAAATCAAATGCTATAACAACACCTCAATATTGACAAGGAATTCTGTCGACTGACATAATGTCGTCACCTATAGTCGGTTGAAGCCCTAGGTTTACCGCTGTTCGAGGAGTTGAGGTGCAGTGAAACAAATATCACTCCGATAACAACTATCAAGCAACCCACAAGCGTGCTGAAGAAAAGAGCCCCAGGATGTCTTGTCTGCACAAACCCATAGACTCCCCCCGATGTTACCAGAATAATATCAGTTAAACCATCACCATTGAAATCTTCAAGTACCAGCGCATGGGTTGGAGGTGCAGGGAGTTCAATGGATGCCAATAAACCACCAGAAGGAGAAATCACCACAGCCTCCAGATCACCACCCGCGATGATTACCTGTTTTGGGTCATAGGCTCGCAGAGAGAAAGCCTTCAAAGTTGGAACTACAATGTTTTCCATCATCCCTGATGGAGACGGAAGGTTGGACCATGTTGCACCTGTTGACAGTTGCCATCTCCATATTGCATCATGACCAAGTAGACCTGGAGAGTACGAGGTCACCTACGATAATAAAGAAAGTCAATGTATTGCAGATTACAAGAGGGAGGTATGGAAAGTTGAAAAGAAATGCACATGTGGAACAAGGACAACAATGTATAATTATCATTAATGATAGGAATTTCCAAGGAAAAACAGTGATGTGCTGACCTCCCCACGACTCGTAAGAAAGATGATATCCCCGTGGCTTCCTCTCCTGTGTTTATGACCATCATCTCTCTGGAGCAGAATAGGAGTCGCCACCTCTAAGCCAGTTGTATCAAATGTCCTCCCAAAACTTCTTGAAAAGTCACCATGATGAAACAAATTGAAATTGTTGTAATGGCAGATAGAAACATTAAAAAGTTGCTCCCGCACTGGCACACCAGATGTAGCTACTGCCCAACAAGGTTTCAGCACTTCCATTGAACCACTAACAACTGTTTGCTCGATGCCATTTGCACCAACAACCTACAGAAGACATTATCACTCAGTTTTACACTGGAAGATAACAATAACAAGTAGGGCACAAGTGAAGCTACTAAAGAAAACAACTACAATAAATTTGAATGCACATTGAAAGCAAAGAAATATGATTATGGACTTGGGTACCTGTATATCTAATTCAGTACACATCCTGTGGTAAACATGAAAATAGATTATTTATTGCAAAGTGACAAGGGGGTGTTCTTGTTCACATTTTTGTTTGGACATTGCATACCTTTTTTTTTGCAGTCATTTATGAGAAAAGGCATACATATAACATAACTAACACTTTATTAAAAAGTATATACTAGTGTGAAAAGATAGCAAAACTAGTGAGAGAAAAAAAGAACATTTCAGTGTCACTAAAGGTCATATTGATTAATTGAACTAAGTGAAAATCCTGAAACATTTATTTTTTGGGGCATTTGCAAATTTGCCACCAGTTTTTTCAATTTTGTAAGGATGCCACTTGAATGACAGTTCTAGTGGCATTTTTGCAATTTTCTAGTGGCAGCCTTGCAATAATGATTCAAAGCAGTGGTAAATTTGCAATTGCCCCTTATTTTTTTCATTGACTTTATAAGATGTAAAGTACACCATAACACCTCATGACTCAAGCAGCTAACTCGCTTAATGGACTAATCCACACTTCCACAGTTCTCCTTGAAGTTGCAGACAAAATATAGTGGCATGAAGACTTGTATTCTAAAAAAATGCAAATGAAAAGTGTAAATTGCTCTCTAATCTCAACGCTCAACACACCTGAACATGGTCTAGAACCCCATCTCCATTAATATCTGCATGAAGGCCTCCTTCTGTTAAATGAAGCTGGAAATGGAAAATAAAAATCAGAAAACAAAGACAGAAAAGTTGTATGATGGGATTACAGACATGTAAATTATGCGCACACGTGAATTATGATTTCCTTAGAAGGAAAATGATTGCTAAAAAATATATGCATAATGTGTACATATGCAAGTGCAAACATAGATTGATTTTAGTGACCATTCAGGTAGTATTCAACACTATTTGTAGCTTGATGTCAGCCAGTGGACCAGGCAATGCAAATTCTATAAACAAATAAATAATTTACAATGAACTAATTAGACAAGCTTTGGCAGGGACGTGAAAACACAAATATCACTGAGATATATCTTGCAACCTTGCAGATTGTACGTCCAGAAGCTAGATGAACAGCCTCTATCCCTTCTTTTTCGTGGGCAACAACAACATTAGGAACCCACCAAACTTGAGTATAGTTGGTGATTGTCGGAACATAAAGCGTCCTTTGTGACTGCAGTAGAGGAAAGATGTTACATTTCATGATAAAGTAACACGATATATGTAAATAAAATTTTGGTGTGAGACCACTGTGATTGTATTGGGGGAAAAAGAATTATGATGCAGCAAAGAAACAACATGCAATTTATGTAAGAATCGCCTGAATAATTGAAGGAGGACTGCACTATGCACATAAAAGATATCAGATGTATCTTAATGAATTACCGAGTGAGTCTTTAGATTGTTATGCATTAGATCACTAATCAGAGGCAACGATTTTAATAGTAAGGGCCAAACTCACATAGGCATGAAGTACACTAACATGGAATGCCATAAACAAAGTACATCCAACATCAAGCTATTAACATCACCTACCTACCTTACACCTCTGAACCAGGAAAGACATACACTAATCAAAAAATGAACCAGGAAAGACGTACCAATCAAAAAAAGCTAGAGATACTACTTAAGTACTAGAGATCACAGATCATTGATGAAAGTAAATCCAATCACCAATCTAATCTTATCTTATATCTTATACACTTCAAAATAGGGAATTGGGGGCGATGGCATATTCTCCACCCACTCCCACTCACGATATTTTGAGTGCAAATACATGGACACGTGTGTTAGTCGTTGATTTCTATAGAAAAATAATGCATCTGTTCTCATGAGTATATATAGTGTGCGTCCTAAACAGCTAATGTGAGGTATGGATTATTCATACCAGGCTTCCAGCAAAGTATGATTTCTCCCAAAACTTTCTACATCAGCATTGCTTAGGTAACTTTTTCTAAGCTACTTCCAAAAATGAGCATTTTTTTCTATCCGTAATCTATACAATCAACCAGTTAGGACGTGCCCATAGTCTCATAATCATGCAGATAAGTAGATCTGAGGACGAGCCATGAACTTGTTAGGTAAGTATGTTTGGTTCAAAGTTTGACTGTTCTTACTTATTTAGAATATAGTTCCAGGGATACAATTTAACACTAATTTTGAGAGTACAGTAAATGGATCGGAAAGTATACAGTATCTTCAAGACGAACACACTTGCAGATAAATTGAGAGGATACATTTTGAAATGAGAGTAAGGGAGGCCCTACTGGGCAAATCTTCACCCATTTCCTACTGGGTGAACACCAAATCCACTCTTAAGAACCCTCGACTGCCCCTGCCATCTTCTCTTTTTCCTTCTACCCGACCACCTACAATGTCATCTTGGCCCAGTAACTGCCAGCACCACTGCCTCCACTGATCTGCCTCATTTCAAATCCTATCCTCTCCCCTCCCCACGCCACTATCCTCTCCATCTTGAGTAGCTCTGTGCGCCGTGCAATCACGAGTGCTCCTGCTCCTGGTGCCTACGTTGGCCCATGCACGTTACCACTACTGCGTCCATGCAACTCCCCCTCCCCCCTCCCCCCTCCCCAAAACACCAAACACAAAAAGAACAACACAGTCAACATGCTAGTGCGTAAGAACTATGTGTTTGTGTCTGCATGCATTATACCTTCTTGATTTTATTTGAATTAGCCATATCTGCAGCTTTCCCAATCACATTTGCTAACCTATTGGAAACATCCTTTCCAGGTGGATTATGTTCACTGGGCTTGTGCACGTTATTTACAACAGCTTTTCCAGGTGTTTTCTTCAGTGCTTTCCTTTTATGCCTCCTAAAATGGGCAAGTTGCAGAAAAGTATCCTCTCTCCTATCCTGAAAAGGAAAAAAAATCAATCTGAGTTGATCATCACAAAAAATTAAATTAGAGAAATATGATATAGTAGTTATCTAATATCTATTCTTACCCAATGATGAGGCATGACCCCAAGAACTGATTCTCTAAATTCCCGACATTCGAACTGAAACCATATATGCCATGTTAGCTTGTAATGAGATCATATTTACTACAAGAACCAACTGTGTAGCATCTTGTGGTAAAATAACAGCACATTTGACATTGAAATCCAAATCAAAAGCAACATGGCAGCAGAATTTGATATTTACCAATCCACTAAATTTTGTTCAAAGATGTTCAGGCTATTGGTTCATCAATCAGAAAAAATTAGCAGCAGCAACATGCAGAGAATGAGTAAGGAATTGAAGGAAACGTGGCTAAAGATGCTAATAAAGAACAAATGGATTTGAAAGTACATTCCTGTAGAACACACGCAAATCATTCTGGTGTACATAAGTGGAAATGCTGAATATGCTAAAGAGTCAAGACAGCCACCTATACTGGCTGAAGATGATCGACATCATGATAATTAAACCAAGCTAACAAAGAACAAATATCAACAGCAACATAACACTTGCTCAGATTTAAGTATGTAACTGTGACTTCTGTTGGCAAATATACCATTATCAAGAGTGCTAGGCACAATTCTCACCTGACCAGGATGACGACTATTAAGGGCATGAGCATCAAGCTTGTAATTGTGTTGTGGTATCAGCACTGAAGCATCGGATGGTTGCGATGGGATATTCTGTTTTGTCAAAACAGAAACACATGAATAATGTATGGCAAGCTTTCCAAGCTATTCATGTCCTGTGCATGCTAACGCATGACACAAAATGCACAGAAGTGGCAACATCCTTGAAATAAATAGTAGTATAAACTATAAAGTAAAAGTCATGGACTACAGGATGGGTGCACCTCATTCTTTCGGCTCCATCTTAATTCACCAGTGCGGCCAGCAAAAGCATAAAGGGCAAAATGACGCAGGTCTGTGTTGCCTGTCTCAGAAGCCTGCATGACATCAAAGCGCAATACCAGCACAGGTTAGGCCTTCATCAGGTGAAGGAGCAAGGATACAACAACGTACTCTGGTTGTTGTTTCCTCGATATAAAATATTGCCCACAGTTTTATTTTTTCATGGGGCACACAGAATATAAACTAACTGATAAGCTTACAAATACAAGATAACCTGCTTCTCACTGGCGCTTCTACGGTGCTCTTCCCTGTTGTGTTCTGACACCATAAATTCATCGAAAAGCTCTGCTGACTGACAAACAAGTAACTACCGTAAGTTAACATATTCAAGCCAAAAGAGAAAGTTTGAAAATAAGATGTTATTATCAGTAAGGATTCAACAAGATGGTCAAGCATTATATGATAGAATTAGAACTTTGAAGTATCTAAAATTAATTTTGTAGAAATGTAGCAAAAAAAATAAAGGCATCCACACATAACAGCAAATTCTATAAAAGAATAAATCCTACTGCAAAGGAGGAAAACGATTTTTGCGTAGCCTTGCCTGAATTACAAACGAGGGATGGTTCTATGCTGGTGGCCCTGAGTTATTCTGGAATGCAACTTGAATTACAAACTAGTAATATGGTTATTATTTTCGAATCATTTGGGCACATGTAAAAAAAGAAGTATGATGTGTGTTTTACAACATGTAGATGAGCAGCAGTGGTATAAAGAGGAAAAGTAAGCATAATTACATGATGTTGCATTTCCATCCTTCCTCCGACGATGACCAAACCTGCATCCCCATGCTTGAGAGTGTAGTTGGTAATGGAAATGGCAACCTCGCGATGGTGGGCGGCGTGGGGGAAATCGTCCTGGAGATTAGCCTCCCAGAGCTTTTTGAGGTTGTGGTCGAAGCACATGACGGACCATCCGGAGGTGACGACGACGAGGAGCTGCTTGGAGGGGGAGGGGGCGTGGGCGTAGTGGCGGTCGACGGTGCCAACGGCCATGGCGACGGGGCGCCTCCCGGAGGAGAGGCGAACGTTGGAGGGGAGGAGGGAGACATCAGCCATGAGGCGGGCGTCGTGGAAGGAGGCATCGTCGGGGGAGGGCCTGGGGTGGGGCTGGAGGACCTGGATCTTGGCGTCGTGGGTGGGGATGAGGACCTCGGGTTTGCCGTCGCCGTTGAGGTCGGCGACTAGGGGAGAGGGGAGGCGGTCGGCGTCGTGCTTGATGGGGTAGTCGGCATCGGAGAGGTGGTACCAGGCCTCGCGGAAGGAGAGGTCGCCGTCGTGCTGTGGCCATGGATCAATTCAAGCGGGTTAGGGTTAGGGTTAGGGTTTGGTACCAAGGAAGGAAGAAGCTAGGACTGACCTGGAGCGAGAAGAAGACGGCGAAGGCGGCGAGGAGGAGGATGCCTAGATCCCGCTTCCGCATCTCGCCGCTCTCTCTCTCTCTTTCTCTTTCTCTCTCAAAGCCGGCGGAGACGGTGGTCTCCCTCCCTCGTTGGAGCCTGGAGCGGAGGAGGAAGCTACACGCGCCGGCGCTCTACGGGACCGGACTGGACCGTCCTGGACTGGACTGGACTGGACTGGCCTAGACACTGATATGGCCTATGGATGGGCCATATGTATGGGCCGAAATTTCCTTTGCGCCGTTCCTTATGACGACGAAAATCGGCCGCCCTTAAGTGTACTCCAGGAAATTTCATAAGCACATAGTCACATACACAACACAGGCAGATTCACATTCACACACCGAATGAACTGGAGTAATAATAAAAAATCGATTTAATTAGAGTGAGTGAGAGTGACCAGACCAGACCTGTGGTGAACAAAAGAAATTAAAACCAAAATGCAAGTACGGCACTCCTACTTTTGGGACACAGAGCACCACGGCTGAAAGCCAAAAAAATCAAAGCAAACACATGAAATACGTTGTACGATTCAGATTGCTTTGATTTATTACTTGTTTACCGCGCGCGGTACAGGACAATATACATACATAACGCGAGAGAGAATACATGTACATGTACAAGAACTAGGACTGTTCCTCCATGCATCCATCGATCAGTTTGCATGGTTTGTGGTGTTGGTTTTGATGGATATTATATTATTAGGCGACGGTGGTGGAGCAGCGGGAGCCGGCCTGATCTTGGGGCTGGAGGACGCCGACGATCGCGCTCGGCGACGGCGTCGGCGTCGGCTGCAGCTCCACAACGGCGATGCAGTCGACGGTGAGCGCGTGGCGTCCGGTGACCCACGCCGCCACCTTCCAGCGGAGCTGCCCCTCCACGCGCAGCCTCAGCAGCGCCCGCCCTCCCGCCACAGCAGCCGCTGCCGGTGGCGACGTGAGCGACGCGGAGAGCATGGCGTCGCCCTGGCCCTGCTGCGGCAAGAAGGGCGGGATCAGCGGCGAGGGGGCGGTGAGAGGGAGCCCGGCGTAGGAGGCGCTAGCCTGGAGGCGGTCGTAGAGAACGGCGGCGTGGGAGTTGGGGTTGCGGGCGGCGAAGGCGGCGTTGATGGCGACGACAGAGGCAGAGTCGTTGGCGGTGGTGGTGGCGGCGAGCAGCGAGAAGCGCGGGGGGGATGGGCGGAGGACGAGCCACAGGATGAGCGACAGCGACGCCAGAGACACCACCGCTGAGGACGCCACCACCAGAGCGCGGCGGCTAATTCGGCGACCATGGATGGCGCGATGATGATGCTGATGCTTGTAGGAGGAGCAATCCCTAGGAGACTCATCCGTGATGAGAGACATTGGATCGGATCGAGTAGCTACACTCTCTTGCTTGCAGGCTAGCTAGGTTGGATATTCTGAGAGCAGATCCAAGCACGATAAGAATATAGGAGGATATCCAACCACCTTAAATAAGTAATTATTGCTTTCTTGCTGCTGCACCAAGCTAGCTTGCTTAGCCATGCCATATTGCCAATTTGCCATCCATCCGTTTCGATTTCGAGCAGGCAGACAGGCACCATCATAAGATGCTAAAGTTAATTACGACGTTGCCAACAATAGGAGACGCAGACAGTATATGCAAAAAGATGCAGCTAGCTTAGCTTAGCTTAGCTTTAGCGGGAGTTATTAGCACTCAGTAGTGGGAATTAATTAGCTAGAGCCACTAACACTCTCAAGAGACACGGGTAATAAAACGTCTTGAACGAAGCAATCATTCATACTTGAATGGAACTAACAGAAAGAAAGAAAGAAAGGAAGGAAAAAATGAAAGCAAGAAAGCGATCGATCCCCTCTTCCTTTTTCATAAAGCAGTAACAGCTGATCGATCATGCTTCTGGATTCTTTGCATTGGTTGTCAAATGGAGGGAGCATCAGTAGTGACTGTGACGCAGACAGCCACTGATCGATCATCATGAACAAACACAACAACAACAACAAAAAAAGAGGCAAGCCGCCAACATGCATATCGTCCACCATCGCATGCAGGAGATCATCTAGCTAAGTGATCAAACTGCACATCGATTTTTCTTTTTCTTTATTTCTTTTATATGAATCAGCTGCACGCACTGTTGTGCTAGTACGTCAATTACTGTTAGGATGAGATGAACTAGCTAGCTAGCTAGTAGCAGTACATAAACCAAAATTCCAAAGCATCATATCCACGGTAAGTCTAGAAAATTTATGCTGGCTGCATCCACGGAAAGGGGTGGATTAATGGTTGCAAAAAAACTGGAAATTTGGTCTTCACTTTCTGTCCAAATTAAGCTGGTATTGTATAAATATACATATACTAGTAGAAGATGATGGTCAACTTGTGAATCTTCATTGCCAACTTTATCTCAGGGGTTGCTGAAAAGTTCTGCCAAACTCTATGGTGGGCTCAGAAAGTTTTGGCAAAAGGAGCACAGGTAGTCCTTTCTATAGGAAAACTAGATGGAACACGATTCCCTCACATTGGGTCGCGGTACGTGTTAAATAGGGTAGAAACAGCCTCTACCGTGGCGATTACAAAGGGATAACAACATATGGTTACAAGAGATAAGAATAAAGAGATAACAACACAAACGGGATAACTAAACTTATCTATATTTCAACACCCCACCTCAATCACAACTTAGCCCAAGTTGAGATTGTGTCTAAACTGTGCTAAACTCGGCGCCGGCAGGGATTTAGTGAAACCATCAGCTAGCTGATCTATTGTAGATATAAATCGTATATCAAGTAGCTTCTTCGCAACTTGCTCTCTCACAAAATGATAATCAATCTCAATGTGCTTTGTCCTTGCATGAAAGACTGGATTAGCTGATAAATAAGTAGCTCCCAAATTATCACACCACAATTGTGCTACCGAAGGTCTTGCAATTCTCAATTCATCCAAAATTTTCCTTACCCACATAACTTCTGCCGTAGCATTAGCTAAGGCCTTATACTCTGCTTCAGTACTAGATCTAGAAACCGTAGCCTGTTTTCTAGCACTCCAAGAAATTAACTTAGGACCCAAGAAAACTGCAAAACATCCTGTAGATCTTCTATCATCAGAACAACCAGCCCAGTCAGCATCAGGAAAAGCACTAATAAGCATAGAATCAGACTTACCAAATCTAAGTCCAAATTCCACAGTCCCTTTTATATACCTTAAAATTCGTTTTACTGCTAACCAATGCACTGTAGTAGGACTATGTAGAAATTGACAGACCTTGTTTACTGAGAATGATAAATCTGGTCTAGTCAGAGTGAGATACTGCAAAGCCCCTACAATGCTTCTATAATGACTAGCATCATTTTGTCCCAAGAAATCTCCATCTTCAATAGACAATTTTTCAGTAGTAGATAAAGGTGTACTAGCTGGTTTGCAAATAGACATTCCAGCTCTCTTGAGAATATCAGAAGCGTACCTGGCTTGTGATAGCACAAGTCCCTGACTCACTTTCTTGACCTCAATTCCAAGAAAGTAGTGTAGATCTCCAAGATCTTTCAATAGATTTCTTGACCTACATAGAGAGACCAGTAAAAATCCTGGACACCATGGAGCACAGGACCAGGAACCGGGTAATCCGTTTTTGTAAGGTCCAATGGAGCAACCACGCCGAGGAAGAAGCTACTTGGGAGCGTGAAGACGAGCTGAAGGCAGCCCATCCTGATCTCTTCGCCAGTTCTTCCGAATCTCGGGGTCGAGATTCCGTTTAAGGGGGTAGGTTTGTCACGTCCCAAAACGACTATAAAATACATCCCCTAAATTATGCCTAGAATAATTAAAATCCGTGTGAAAGCCTCCAACAATTAAAATGTGCAAAGTTAAAAGTCAAATAAGGCTTAGAGGATTTTTGTATATTTCCTAAAAGCCTAAAATGTGTAAATAAATTTTAGTGGAATTTTCAGAGCACAAATAATAATTATTAAGAAATGAACAAAGTTAAAATGATTTTATAAAAAGAAAACCCTAAAATCCCTCCTTCTCTCTAATGGGCCGAATTCGGCCCATCTCCCTCCCCCTCTCTCTCCTCTCCCCGCGGCCCACTTGGCCTCTCCCCGCGCGCGCCGCTGATGGGCGGGCCCGCCCGCCACCCTCGCTGACGGGTGGGGCCCACCCGTCATCGCCTTCCTCCCGCCGCTCCCGCCGCCTCCCCCGCGCCCTAGCGCCGCCGCCGCCGCGAATCCCGCCGCCTCCCGCCGTCCCCGCGTGCAATAAAGTGGGGGGAATCACTCCCCGTGATCCCCTCTCCCTTTCCCCCCATTTAGAGTAAAAGCCTTTTCTTTTCCGTTGGTCGTGTAGACGCTGCAGCTTCGGAAGATCCGCTCTTCGTGGAGGTTGAAGCCGACGTTTGGGAAAGCGAGCAAGGCAAGTCACATCATCCTTGAACATATTGAATCCTAGTTTATAAAATTATTTTGATTTAAATTATTGCATTATCGTTTTATTTAAATTCCCGCGTTATCACTGTTTTATCTAGCCATGCCTATTTACCTTTGTTATGACCTTATTATTATTGTTATTGTTATTATTACTTTGTTCACCCTAGAATAAACAAAACCTCAACTAGTGGGCACTTTATTCATGGTTCCACTAGTATGAATTTAGGTAGATGCTTCGCTGATTAATAGGACAACATTAGGTCTAGACTTTGGGAATATTCATATCACTTGGACACTATGGAATGGTTGGATTATTGTGGAATTGGATTCACACCCCCCCCTCTATTCAAAACCCTCAAAATGGTTTTAGGCTGGGCTCGGGGTGCATGGTTTTGATAGTAGCACCTCGGCCATATAAGGACCGGTCTTCGGGCCTCTGTTGCAAAGCACTACCGTACTTCCACATGTCTAGTGGGTAAGGCTTAGTTTGTGGCTCAGTCTGGTTATAAACAAAAGTACACGGATGGAGATGGACGAAGTCGGGGGGTCGATGGACATCTCTAGGGCAAATGAAGGCTACACGAGCTGCGGCCCGGTAGTCGAGATGTCATGGCACAGGGCCGGTGTCCTGCTACTAGGGGCTCAGTCCTGCCTACCTGTCCCGGGGGTTCCGGCCGTAGGTGGGGTTGGGTCGGTACTTTTGTCTATGGCTAGGATGGGTTGGAAACTATGTCACGTCTTCCGTCCGTATACCGTGGTGGTATGTGGCACGTGGTTACACGTGAGGAAGATATGTCTTGTGGGTAAAGATGTACACCTCTGATCAGAGTATAATCTATTCGAATAGCCGCGCCCTTAGTTATGGGCAAGCCGAGCAATGTACCCAAGTTAGTGTTTTAATTCTTAAAACCTGCTTAACAACTAAAATGTGGAATGATTGGCCTGGGTTGGCTTGGGACGAGCTGGGACCCAGGGTCGGGTTGCCAGTTTGGTCTGAATCATCGTAGGCCTTGGGTTAAGGCAGGTTCGTGTGGGTTCACGGCCTTGATTAATAATATTGTACAGCTCTAGAATCGTGTTTACAAAATAGCTTTGAACAACTAAGTGTCTTTTAATGCTGTTTACTGCAAACCCTAACCCTTTATATTATAAACCCCTTGTACTCCCTTGCATTTATTCTGCACTTATGGGTGTGTCTTGTTGAGTACGGTGGTTGTACTCAGTCTTGCTCAATTTTTCCCAAACCCAGAAGAGGAGCCCCTGGAAGATGAAGGCTTTGGTGTCTAGCTCGTGCCTGTCGTCAAGCGCCTGGGGTCGTCGCCCTAGTCTTCCGCTGTTTTTCGTTTGTCTTCTTGTGTGCTGGGTCTTCGCCGCCCATGTAATAAATTAATTAATTACGCTTCCGCTTTTTAAACTCTGAATTGTATCAACTTTTGGTGTACCTTGCCTCCTGGGACAAAGAATAATGCACGCACGTAAGGAACGCCCGTTGGGTTATTTCCGGTCGTGACAAGTTGGTATCAGAGCCCCCTTGACCCTAGGACGAGCCTTAGATCCCAAGCCTTAGCAATATTTTCGAAATAAAAATCCTTTCTTATTTGTGAAAATCCTCTAGTCTCTCGCTCTGTCCTGCTGCTTCATTTATCGTCAAAATCTGACCTTTAAAATGTTGCTTTTCTCTTTTGTTTTTGTTTGTAGATGGCCGGCAGCATCAACCGTCGTGGTCTGGACCTGACTGGTTTCGTTTTGGAGCTGCGGGGCATGTGCGTTGTCCTGGGGTATCCGCATGGAGTGGACTACCAGGGCAAGCAGCTCCCGGAGCAGGAGGGTGACGATGCAGAGCCCCACGCTGGCTCACTGCAGTGATCCTCACTGGCTCACCCGAGAGGACTTCGTTGACAGTCACCGTGGGTGGAGATTCCTTCTCCGCCGCTTGCCAGAACGCCGCACTCCTCGCCATCGGCACTCTTCACCAGCGCTACCCGGACGAGTTGCAGCACTCGCCCTACCGCTACCACCCTCGTCGCGGAGGAGCCCGCGACTACGCCACCTTCCGGGATGCTAGCTTGGAGGATGACGCTACCATCATGCACCTGGCGCGCATGGTGGAGGCGTACGACGCGGCCCGTATCGACTTCCACCAGATGGTGCGCCGTGGGTTGGTCGAGAACAACATGAAGATTCTGGAGCTGCGTCAGGAGAATCTGCAGCTGAAAAAGGACCTAGACGCAGTGGAGGCACAGCTGTGTCAGCTCAAGATCGCCCAGGGAGAGGTCTGTCGCCCCAAGCGCCGCCGCGTCTGCCGCAGCCTGAAGATCACCGCCCGCAAGAGCACCTCCAGGCCTGAGCTTGTTCGTCAGTCCCTGGCGTGGACCTGCTTCGTCGAGACCCCTCGTGCCGAGCCCACGCCCGTGGTTCCTCACGAGGAGGGAGCCTCTGGCGTTGGTAGCACGGAGAATGCGCCGCTGCTCACCTTCCGCCCTGGCCCGTCGCAGAAGTAGACGAGCAGTTAGTAGGCTTGCGCGTGTGTTCTTCTCGTTTGTTTTTCTGCTAGAGTCGTGTGGGGCATGGTTATACCGGTGTGTGGTATGACTGTGTCAGAGCCTATCTTTATTTTATTTGCTTAAGCAACTTGAACCTTAATGAACCCATTTTATATCAGTAATAAGTTCAATAATTTTGGTAGTCGTGGGTGGTTAGCTTTAATAGTCTGTTATCTCTCTTGGCTGGTTCTGTATGGGATATTTCAGATGGTGACAACCAGGAGAAGTGCTGCTACCGGTGATGGCAACCAACCCGAAGGTAGCAACCCCAACATCCAAGGCGGCCCACCTCCACCTCCTCCCCTGCCTCCACCACCACCACCAGACACCAACTCCATCCTCACCCAAATCCTCGCCCCAGCAGGCCAACATGATGGCTGCTTTCCTCCACCACATCCAAAATCCGCCACAGCATAATGCTGCACCTCCACCACCACCCCCACAACACTCTAAACTCGCCGAGTTCCTATGCATCCGTCCGCCTACCTTCTCTAGCTCCAATAACCCCGTGGATGCTTTGGATTGGTTGCATGCCGTGGAGAAAAAGTTAGACACCGTGCAGTGCAACGATGAGGAGAAAGTCATATTTGCCGCTCATCAACTGCAGGGGCCCGCATCTCTATGGTGGGACCACTTCCAGGCTACGCAGCCAGAGGGGCAGCCTATTACTTGGGCCCGCTTCACCGCCGCTTTCCGGAGGACCCATGTGCCCGCCGGAGTCATGGCCCTTAAGAAGAGGGAATTCCGAGAGTTGAAGCAAGGCAACCGCTCTGTGATGGAGTATTTGCATGAGTTTAACAACCTGCCCCGGTACGCCCCGGAGGATGTTCGTGAAGATGAGGAGAAGCAAGAGAAGTTCTTGGCAGGAATGGACCCTGAGCTGTCCGTGCGTCTGGTCTCCGGGGATTATCCAGATTTCCAGCGTTTGGTGGACAAGAGCATCCACTTGGAAGCCAAGCACAAGGAACTGGAGTCGCACAAGCGTCGCTTGGCGAATTTCCGCAATCAACAGGGGGCTAACCAAAGGGTCCGCTACACCAATCCCTACCCAGGGGGATCCTCCTCGCAGCCGCAGCAGCAGCAGCAACCTCGCTCCGCGCCCCGACCTCAATTCGTGGTGCGTGTCCCACAGCCGCAACAACAGCAGAATCAGCAAGGGACCCGTGCACCCCGTCCTCCTACGCCAGCTGTGCAGCCTGGTCAAGGCCGCAGGGACGCTCAAGGTAAGCAGCGTCTGTGCTTCAACTGCTTCGAGCCCGGGCACTTTGCGGATAAATGCCCAAAGCCGAGGCGCCAGCAAGGCCAAGCGCCTCCCCGCCCCAACAACGGTGGTAAGGATGTCATTCGGGGTCGTGTGAACCACGTGACTGCCGAGGATGTGCTGACGACTCCGGACGTCATCGTTAGTACGTTCCTCATTCATTCCATCCCTGCTACCATTTTGTTCGACTCTGGAGCTTCCCACTCGTTTATATCTGTGCCATTCGTGGGGAGAAATCAGTTGGGGGTAGAAAGGCTTAGGAACCCTCTGCTCATCACCACCCCTGGAGGGGTTATGACAGCAAAGTATTATAGCCCTGCCGTTCCTATAGAAATCTAGGGAATTCCTTTTCCCTCGGATCTGATTCTTCTAGACACCAAGAACTTGGATGTGATCCTTGGGATGAATTGGTTGGCTCAATTCCAAGGAGTAGTGGATTGCGCAAGACGCACTGTCACTCTGTACCGAGGGCCGGAACAACCGGTTGTTTTCTTTGCACCCCCAACCTCTGTCGGCAGTTCCGAACTTCATCAGATAGGACTGTCGGAAACCCCCATCGTCAGAGAGTTCGGAGATGTGTTTCCGGAAGAACTACCCGGTATGCCGCCCAAGCGAGAGATTGAGTTCCGGATAGATCTTGCTCCAGGAACCACTCCTCTGTACAAGCGACCCTACCGTATGGCAGCAAATGAACTGGCCGAAGTCAAGAAGCAGTTGGAAGAGTTGAAAGAAAAAGGGTATATACGGCCGAGCACTTCCCCCTGGGGTGCTCCCGTGATTTTTGTGGAGAAGAAAGACAAGACAAAGAGGATGTGCGTTGACTACAGAGCTCGCAATGAAGTTACTATAAAAAACAAGTACCCTCTTCCCCGGATCGACGATCTGTTCGATCAGCTTAAAGGTGCCACTGTATTCTCCAAGATTGATCTTCGCTCCGGATATCACCAATTGCGTATCCGTGAAGAAGATATCCCGAAGACCGCATTCACCACGCGATATGGGCTGTATGAATTCACAGTGATGTCGTTCGGTCTGACCAATGCTCCTGCCTTCTTCATGAACTTAATGAACAAAGTGTTCATGGAATACTTGGATAAGTTTGTTGTGGTCTTCATCGACGACATCCTGGTGTACTCACAATCAGAGGAAGACCATCAACAGCATCTCCGTTTGGTGTTGGGAAAGTTGCGGGAACATCAATTGTATGCCAAGCTTAGCAAGTGTGAGTTCTGGTTGCCCGAAGTCAAATTCTTAGGGCACGTGATATCTGCTAAAGGAGTTGCTGTGGACCCCGAAACAGTGACCGCCGTCACTGATTGGAAGCAACCCAAGACGGTCACCCAAGTCCGCAGCTTTTTGGGGTTGGCAGGATACTACCGGAGGTTCATCGAGAACTTCTCCAAAATCGCTCGACCCATGACACAGTTGTTGAAGAAAGAAGAAAAATTTGTGTGGAGCCCGCAATGCGAGAAGGCGTTCCAAACTCTCAAGGAAAAGCTGGTTTCCTCGCCAGTTTTAATCTTACCAGATACTCGCAAGGACTTCATGGTGTACTGTGACGCTTCGCGCCAAGGATTGGGGTGCGTGCTCATGCAGGAAGGTCATGTGGTAGCCTATGCCTCACGCCAGCTACGGCCCCATGAAGGCAACTACCCTACCCATGATTTGGAGTTAGCCGCTGTGGTTCATGCTCTAAAGATCTGACGGCACTATCTCATTGGGAATCGTTGTGAAATATATACTGATCATAAGAGTTTGAAATACATCTTCACCCAGTCGGATCTGAATCTTCGGCAGAGAAGATGGTTAGAGCTCATCAAGGATTATGATGTAGGAATCCACTATCACCCTGGTAAGGCCAACGTGGTCGCAGACGCGCTGAGTCGAAAAAGCCGTTGCAACACTCTTGGCGTTCGTGGCATTCCGCCGGAACTTCATCAACAGATGGAAGCCCTGAACCTAAGCATAGTTGGTCGTGGATTCTTGCCTACGCTGGAAGCCAAGCCTACCTTGCTCGATCAAATCCGCGAGGCTCAAAAGAATGACCCGGATATGCATGGGCTCCTCAAGAATATGAAACAGGGTAAAGCCGCTGATTTCACAGAAGATGAACATGGAACCCTATGGAACGGAAATCGTGTATGCGTTCCGGATGACAAGGAACTTAAACAGCTGATACTTCAGGAAGCTCACGAAAGTCCTTATTCCATCCACCCTGGCAGTACGAAGATGTACTTAGACTTGAAAGAGAAATACTGGTGGGTTAGTATGAAGCGGGAAATTGCAGAGTTCGTGGCCCTTTGTGATGTGTGCCAGCGTGTCAAAGCCGAGCACCAACGACCGGCCGGACTTCTCCAACCTCTACAAGTACCAGAATGGAAATGGGATGAAATTGGGATGGATTTTATCACTGGACTTCCAAAAACCCAAGGCGGATATGATTCTATATGGGTAGTCGTGGATCGACTAACCAAGGTAGCACGGTTCGTTCCCGTAAAAACCACCTATGGAGGGAACAAACTAGCTGAGCTCTACTTCGCTAGGATCGTAAGTCTTCATGGCGTTCCTAAGAAAATTGTATCTGATCGGGGAAGCCAGTTCACCTCTCATTTCTGGAAGAAACTCCAAGAAGAGTTGGGTACCCGGTTAAATTTCAGCACCGCGTACCACCCGCAGACAGATGGACAGACCGAGCGTCTGAACCAGATCCTAGAAGATATGCTCCGTGCCTGTGTTCTAGATTTTGGGAAGACCTGGGATAAGAGTCTCCCCTATGCCGAGTTCTCCTACAATAACAGCTACCAAGCCAGCATACAAATGGCACTGTACGAAGCGTTGTATGGCCGCAAATGCCGGACACCACTATTGTGGGACCAAGTTGGGGAAAGCCAAGAGTTCGGGACCGATATCTTGAGAGAAGCTGAAGCGAAGGTCAGGACCATTCGGGAGAATCTAAAGGTGGCCGAGTCTCGGCAGAAGAGTTATGCAGACAACCGACGCCGTGACCTGGAATTCGCTGTGGATGACTTTGTGTATCTCCGGGTCACGCCGTTGCGGGGCGTACACCGGTTTCAGACGAAAGGGAAGCTCGCACCTCGGTTTGTGGGTCCTTTCCGTATCATTGCTCGACGCGGAGAAGTCGCTTACCAGTTGGAGCTACCCGCCTCCTTGGGCAACGTGCATGATGTGTTCCATGTGTCGCAACTCAAGAAATGCCTTCGAGTGCCGTCCGAGCAGGCCGACTCAGAGCAGATTGAAGTTCGCGAAGACTTGACCTACGTAGAGAGACCAGTGAAAATCCTGGACACCATGGAGCGCAGGACCAGGAACCGGGTAATCCGTTTTTGTAAGGTCCAATGGAGCAACCACGCCGAGGAAGAAGCTACTTAGGAGCGTGAAGACGAGCTGAAGGCAGCCCATCCCGATCTCTTCGCTAGTTCTTCCGAATCTCGGGGTCGAGATTCCGTTTAAGAGGGGTAGATTTGTCACGTCCCAAAACGATTATAAAATACATCCCCTAAATTATGCCTAGAATAATTAAAATCCGTGTGAAAGCCTCCAACAATTAAAATGTGCAAAGTTAAAAGTCAAATAAGGCTTAGAGGATTTTTGTATATTTCCTAAAAGCCTAAAATGTGTAAATAAATTTTAGTGGAATTTTCAGAGCACAAATAATAATTATTAAGAAATGAACAAAGTTAAAATGATTTTATAAAAAGAAAAACCCTAAAATCCCTCCTTCTCTCTAATGGGCCGAATTCGGCCCATCTCCCTCCTCCTCTCTCTCCTCTCCCCGCGGCCCACTCGGCCTCTCCCCGCGCGCGCGCCGCTGACGGGCGGGCCCGCCCGCCACCCTCGCTGACGGGTGGGGCCCACCCGTCATCGCCTTCCTCCCGCCGCTCCCGCCGCCTCCCCCGCGCCCTAGCGCTGCCGCCGCCGCGAATCCCGCCGCCTCCCGCCGTCCCCGCGTGCAATAAAGTGGGGGGGAATCACTCCCCGTGATCCCCTCTCCATTTGCCCCCATTTTTCCCTGTCTCTCTCGCGTTCAAACGGGCGGATTTGCCCCCGAAAATCTCGCTGGCGCCATTGATGGCGGCCGGACCTCCCGCGCCGGTTTCCTTCCCCTCCGGCCGCTTTCTCCCCCTTCCAACCCTATTTAAACCCTCCCCGCGCCTCCCTCGCCCGTTTCCGCCCCTTGCCGCACCGTCTCACTGCCGGAATCGAGCTCGCGCCGACGCCCTCTCTCTCCTCCGTCGCCGACGACCTCTGGCCGGCCTTCTCCGCTCGCCGGGATCGTCTCCCGCCCCGGCGTCGCCTCCTCCGGCTTCGCCGCACTGCCGTCGACCCCGTCCACCCCCTCGCCGAGTCCGCCGACCGCCGGAACACCGTCGACCCCGTCGACCCGAGCCGCGCCGCCGCCTTCCTCCGCTCCGGCCGCCTTTTTCGTCGTCGCCGGCGACCATAGGGGCACGGGCGCCGCCTCCCGCCGGCCGTGCCGAGTGGCCACCCTCGGGCGCGCCGAGTGGCTGCCGCGTGGGGCTCGGCCGTCAGCCGCCCGCGCCTTTGGGTGCGGCTGACGCGTGGGACCCACGGCGCCGGCCGGTGCGAGCCCGGGTGCGCCCGGTCCACCGTGGACCGTGAGGCTGCCGCGTGGGCCCCACTCCCGTGGACCCGGTCCGCGCCCCCCCTCCCCTCGGCTGACGCAATAAACCCTTTTTAAATTAAATTTTAAATGAAGAAATTCATAAATATTCATTTAAAGAGCATATAAACTTCAAATGGCCATAACTTGGCCATTTGAACTCGAAATTGGACCGTTCAAGTCTCTAGTTTTTCCTTAAGAAGTCAAGAACCCATTTTTGTGCTTTGTTCCTGCTTGTTATATGGAGTTTATTAGAGTAAAAGCCTTTTCTTTTCCGTTGGTCATGTAGACGCTGCAGCTTCGGAAGATCCGCTCTTCGTGGAGGTTGAAGCCGACGTTTGGGAAAGCGAGCAAGGCAAGTCACATCATCCTTGAACATATTGAATCCCAGTTTATAAAATTATTTTGATTTAAATTATTGCATTATCGTTTTATTTAAATTCCCGCGTTATCACTGTTTTATCTAGCCATGCCTATTTACCTTTGTTATGACCTTATTATTATTGTTATTGTTATTATTACTTTGTTCACCCTAGAATAAACAAAACCTCAACTAGTGGGCACTTTATTCATGGTTCCACTAGTATGAATTTAGGTAGATGCTTCGCTGATTAATAGGACAACATTAGGTCTAGACTTTGGGAATATTCATATCACTTGGACACTATGGAATGGTTGGATTATTGTGGAATTGGATTCACACCCCCCCTCTATTCAAAACCCTCAAAATGGTTTTAGGCTGGGCTCGGGGTGCATGGTTTTGATAGTAGCACCTCGGCCATATAAGGACCGGTCTTCGGGCCTCTGTTGCAAAGTACTACCGTACTTCCACATGTCTAGTGGGTAAGGCTTAGTTTGTGGCTCAGTCTGGTTATAAACAAAAGTACACGGATGGAGATGGACGAAGTCGGGGGTCGATGGACATCTCTAGGGCAAATGAAGGCTACACGAGCTGCGGCCCGGTAGTCGAGATGTCATGGCACAGGGCCGGTGTCCTGCTGCTAGGGGCTCAGTCCTGCCTACCTGTCCCGGGGGTTCCGGCCGTAGGTGGGGTTGGGTCGGTATTTTTGTCTATTGTACAGCTCTAGAATCGTGTTTACAAAATAGCTTTGAACAACTAAGTGTCTTTTAATGCTGTTTACTGCAAACCCTAACCCTTTATATTATAACCCCCTTGTACTCCCTTGCATTTATTCTGCACTTATGGGTGTGTCTTGTTGAGTACGGTGGTTGTACTCAGTCTTGCTCAATTTTTCCCAAACCCAAAAGAGGAGCCCCTGGAAGATGAAGGCTTTGGTGTCTAGCTCGTGCCTGCCGTCAAGCGCTTGTGGTCGTCGCCCTAGTCTTCCGCTGTTTTTCGTTTGTCTTCTTGTGTGCTGGGTCTTCGCCGCCCATGCAATAAATTAATTAATTACGCTTCCGCTTGTTAAACTCTGAATTGTATCAACTTTTGGTGTACCTTGCCTCCTGGGACAAGGAATAATGCACGCACGTAAGGAACGCCCGTTGGGTTATTTCCGGTCGTGACACTTTTCCAGCAGATGCCATCTCGTCTGCAAGCCCTTTTATCTTTCCAACATACTCGGCAATACTACGGTTACCTTTCACAGTAGATGACAGAGCCATGCGCGTGTTGATGATACGCGCACGGGGCTGCGAGTTGAAGATCTCCTCGATGGCATCCCAAACGTCTGCTGCGTTGGTGAAGGTTGGCACCTGAGCGAGGATGTCCCTTGACAGAGACGTCAGCAAGTAGCTGAGAACTTGCTGTTCTTGCGCCTGCCATTGGAGAAGCGCCGGATTTGCCACCTTCTCGGTGGTCTCCTTCCCGTCCTTGTCCTTGGTGGCAAGGATGATTATTGTTGGTGGTGGTTGGATCGAGCGATCCAGGAACCCCGCCATCTGCGCTCCTCGCAGGGTGGCGAGAACTTGCGCCTTCCAAAGAACATGGTTGGCCTTGGTCAGCTTCTCAGTCACTGCCTGACCATGGAGAGAGGGAGCCGCCAAGGACGACGTCGCCATGATGAGATGAGCTAGATTGATCTGGAGGGAGAGGGCTCTGATACCATATAGGAAAACTAGATGGAACGCGATTCCCTCACGCTGGGTCACGGTACGTGTTAAATAGGGTAGAAACAGCCTCTACCGTGGCGATTACAAAAGGATAACAACATATGGTTACAAGAGATAAGGATAAAGAGATAACAACAGAAACATGATAACTAAACTTATCTATATTTCAACACTATCTATCTCCTTGTCTGCAAGTTGATGGGGGCAGGTAACTTGGAATTCTAGTGCCAAAGACTTTATTTGCTTCTGTAATTATCCCTGTAACTGTGAATGATAGTGTTCTCCTCTCATTGAAATATCATAGCATATTTTCTTACACAAACATACAACTATATATATATCTTTGTTCGAATGACCCGATCAGCCTTCGTGAGTGCTGCCTCTGTTCGCTGCTTGCACTGATCCGGCTACCACTAGAGAGTGTGCCTATAGATGGCCATATGGCCCGCAACCCAACGGCCCGGCCCAAGGCACGGGCGTTTGGCCCGGCCCAAGCACGGCCCGGCCCGTCAATGTTCGTGCCCGTGCCGGCCCGGCCCGACAGCCGGGCCGTGCCTAGGCTCCCTCAGCAGCACGCTGGGCCGGCATGGCACGACGGGGCCGGCACGGCCCAGGCCTATATAACGGTAGGCACGGCCCGACGAGGCCCATCGGGAGCCGCCGCCACGCCGCATATATAAAGGCCGCTGCGTCCTCTCACCTCCGTCAGTCCGCCTCCCTCCAACGCCACAACCCTAACCCTAACCCTAGCCGCCTCCGCTTCTTCTCGCCTCCGCCGATCCACATATGCCTCAACCTCCGCCTCCACCTTGACCGCTCCGCCTCCACTTCCGCCTCCGTCGATCCGTGCCTCCACCTCCACGCGACCATGCCTCTATCTCTCCATCCCTCTCCGTTGCCGTCTCCGATGAACGCCTCGCCGGATCTACCACCGAGGGTCGCCGCCTCGCTGGATCCGTGACCTTGTCTCGTCTCCGCCTCTCCGGTCTTCGGATCGTCGGCCATGCTCTCGATTTCCTCTTTCTTTTTCATTTTTTTTGCCACTCTCGCCCGCTCGCCATTTCTCCATGAGCTCTTTGTCAGATCACTCCCCAAACCCAGTCTCTGCTCTCTTCTTCTCATAGATCTGCCGATCTCTATCATCAACGGCAACTCTGGTGCTCCGGATGCGCAGGTACACCGTACACACCTATCTCTGCTCCTCTCTCCTCTCTTGGTTTTCTACTTCTCTCCAGTCCCTAACTGCTCTCTTCTCTCATTTTGTGTCTTGTAGGTCGCTGAGCGGTAGCCGCCGTTGAGGAACCGGAGTGCCGACGATGGACGATCCATCCTCTTGCAACCACGAGTTGAGGTTGATGGGGATGCGGGGTGATGACGAAGATGACTTGGAGGAGGAACACGTGCATGTGTTCGGCAAAACTTCGTCACCTCCTCATTTCGATGGGTCGCAGCCAGAGACGGAGCCGGACGTGGACGATACCGGTGACGGTGATGGTGGCACTGGCACGTCGTCCGGCACCGACTCCAGTGCTACCAACAAGCGGCCAAGATCATCCAAGGTAATGGGATGACTTCGAAGAACTCTTTGAATCATGCAATGGCATGCAGGTTCGCGTTTCTGCTAAATGCAATCACTGCAAAAAAAAAACTTTGTCTGCTCGTTCATCTGGTGGCACTGGTCATTTGCTTAGGCATCTTAAGTCATGCAAACCTAGAACTATTAATAATTTGTCTCAGTCTATGCTTAAGTTCAATGCTGATGGTACTGTTCGTCCATGGGAATATGATCCTGATTATGCTAGAACTGAGTTGGTTAATTTGATTGCTGTAGAGTATCTGCCACTTAATTTTGGTCAATCTCCTGCTTTTGAGGAGTACATTCAGAATGCTCATAACCCTAGATTCCATGCTGTCTCTAGGCAAACTATTAGTAGAGATGTTTTTAAGTACTTTGACAAGATTCGTGCTATGCTTATTTAGAGGTTCAAGTATGTTAACTATGTTGCTTTGACATCTGATATATGGTCTGGTAATGCTAAGGAGGATTATTTAAGTGTTGTTGCTCATTTCGTTAATTCTGATTAGCAATTAGAGAAAAGGATTTTGGGTCTGGTGCTGATTGATGTGAAGCACACTGCTGAGAATATTTCTGAACGTGTGCTTTCTGTTGTTGAAGAATATGGTTTGACTGATAAGGTTTTTTCTATTACTCTAGACAATGCCTCTTCTAATACTAAGGCAATGGATTTTCTAAAACCTAAGCAGTCTACTTATGTTGGTGATTTATATTTGCACCAGCGCTGTGCATGTCATATAATCAACTTGATTGTTAAGGCTGGTCTAGAAGTTTTCAAACCCATGCTTCAAGATTTTAGAACAGCCATCTCATTTGTGAATGCATCTAATCAGCGCATTGCTTTATACAAAAACTGGTGTATTGCTAAGGGTGTTCGACCTCATAAGTTTGGTTTGGACATGGATGTTAGATGGAATGCAACTTATCTAATGCTTAAGCATCTCTTCCCACATAAGGAGCTTTTTTCATTGTTTATTGCAACTCATTATCCTAGGGAAAATGGTAGACAATTGCTTACTGATTTGCACTGGACAATTGCTGAAACTGTGCTTTTATTCCTTGAACAATTTTATGATTCAACTGTTATTTTGTCTGGTGTTTATTATCCAACATCTCCATTAATTATGCATCACATTCTTGAGATTGCTGGACATCTTAACACTTATGAGAATGATATTGACCTTAGAAATGTTGTTGTTCCCATGAAAAGTAAGTTCTTGGCATACTAGTTTGAGATTTCATTTCTATATTCATTTGCTTTTATCTTGGATCCTAGGGCTAAGATCAGAGGTTTTAGCAATGTTCTACAAATTATGTCACAAATTATGACCTTTGATTACTCTACTTATTTAACTGAGGTTAGGGCTGCATTGTCTGACATTTTTTCTAAGTATGAAAGTAAGTTTGGTGCTGTGAGATTACAAAGAACAACCCCAGGCAGTACTACTAGTAAGAAAAAGACAGCTTGGGGAAAGATTTTTGGTGCCAGTGATGCACTTGGACTTGGTGCTGGTGCCAGTCCAGGTTCTGGACTTGGTACTGGTTCATTTTCCATGAGAACTTTTGCTACTACTTTGATTCAGGCTGTTTCTTTTAATGCTAACTTGAATGTCTCTGAGTTGTCTGCCTATCTTGATAGTGACACTGTCAACCAATTCGACGATGACTTCAATATCCTAAACTGGTGACATGAGCACAAACACACATATCCTATTCTGTCCATATTAGCTAGAGATGTCTTGACTGTTCCTGTTTCTACTATATCGTCGGAGTCTGCTTTTAGCTTAACTGGCAGGATCATTGAGGAGCGACGACGGCGTCTAGGTCCTGACATGGTGCAAGCTTTGGCATTGATCAAGAACTGGGTGCAGGCAGACAAGAAGTTGCAGCATACCATGGAGAATGTAGAGCTTATAAAATCATTTGAGGAACTGGATGACTATACTGGACTTGGACTTTAATATGATAATTAGATGAAAGTTGTGGGCTACACTCTTTTTTCCTTTCTAGGGTTTTCTCACGAGGTGTGAGTTTTTACCTAGAAAGGTTTTTAATGAGGCAGCCATTGCACTACATAGTTACTATTATTTTTGAAAGTGTTTGTGACTTGAATTGTGAACTGTGATTTGTAATCTGTGAGATTTGTGATATTGTGATCTGTTAACTTGTGATGCACTGATTTTGTGCATGGTTTTTGTGATGGACTTTGTATTTGATTTGTGATATTGTGATATGTTAACTTGTGATGCACTGATTTTGTGCATGGTTTTTGTGATGGACTTTGTATTTTCAAACTGTACGTGCAAAATTGAAGTGTACAAGTGGCAAATGTCTTAGGCGTGCCTGGGCTGGCCCGGGCACGGTGGGCTCGTCGTGCCGTCAGGCCGGCACGGCACGACTGCTGTAGGGCCGTGCCTGGGCCTGAGGTCCAGCCCGTGGGTAGGCACGGCCGTGCTGGCCCGATCGCCTCGGGCCGTGCCTGGGCCGGGCCGTGCCGGGCGGGCCATATGGCCATCTATAAGTGTGCCAGCGTGCGCGATTCTTACCGACGAGCAAACATTGAACAATGGATAGCATCTGAAGAGTCTGGCGTGGATGAAAGAACCTGGGCCGCTCCATAGCCTTCATCGGAAATTCAGCATCGATTCATCACGGTTGCGTGGCTGCAAGTCCCGTGCCTCTGCAGCTACTACGGCAACGCTGGGCGTACACATGCCTACACAATATTTTTTTCTGATCTATTTTGGGTTTTGATGTGAAGAAAGATGTTGATTGCGTACCAGTCTCTACACTAGGACAAGAGGAGATAATCGGAGAGGTCGTCTAATCCATATGATCCTCTAATTTCCTAAGTAATCTTTGGTGTATACCAGTTTCCAAGTTAGTGTAAGCATGGGGTGCACTATTCATCATCGAGGTTTAGTTCCATTTGCTTCCATATTCATCTGCTGGTGAGATATTTTTACAACCTCTGTAGCTAAGTAGGAGGCAAGAATAATTCGTTACGTCTAGAATTATATCAACAAGTAAAGGTTATTGGCTGAGAATCAGAGATGATTTATCTCTCCCTTTCAATAATGTATATGCAGTTCCACAAGAATGAATTGTTCTCTCTTCGAGCTATTTGGTTACTGCAAGAATCTGTTTGAGGTATGATCCAATAATCTCAGTCAGTCTTTCTTTGATTACATATGTTCAACTGTATGTAGTAAAAAAAAATCAAACATCAAGAGAATATTTTGTTTTTTTAGAATGATTTTGTTTTGTTCATTCATTGAATATCAACTAGGAGAATTTTTTCAAGACATTGAACTCAAAGAAACACATTCACACTGCCTCTCTTCTAAATTGATAAATATAATATTAATAAACTACCCTGTTTCACGATAGCAATAAAGTTCCATGTATTCTTAATATTTTTCTAATAATTTTCATACCACTTCACTTTACCAAATGCAACTACCAATCTCAACAAAATATCCCACTGAAGCACGGGTTTCTATTAATACCCAAATTTGGCTCCGATATAGGGTACTCCCTCTGTTTCATATTATAAGACTTTCTAGCATCGCCTATATTCATATAGATGTATGTATATGAATGTGAGCGAGGTTAGAAAGTTTTATAATATGAAACGGATGGAGTATAAAAGATAGAAAAGTATAGCCAAATTTGGAAAGAACACGACTTACCACGCGAGGCCGGGTCTCGGGTTGTGAAAACCGATCGGTATTAGCTGGTTTTCATGCTGTGTTGACTGAAATTCTTCAGTTTTTACTAGTTTTTGATCAGATTTTGGTAAACCGCTGAAGAGCCGTTTTTACTTCGAACTCAAAAGGGTAAAACCCTGGTTAATATAGTCCACACACCTTTACGTTCCAAAGGGAAAACAAACGCATATTTACCAAACGAATGTCTTTTAGCGATGAGACAAGTCAGCCGAACCGACGAGCATGTAAATCAAGAGTCTTGTCTGAAACATGAATATGGCCATTTCCTAATAACGTCGGAGTACTCTCTTCGTCTAATAAAAAGAATACAATAACGACAGTATATAGGCATATAGCAGGCCGCGAAATATTATTTAGAGTAAATTGCATATTGGTCCATGTTTTTTAACCATAGTTTCACATTAGACCACCATTAACTAAATGCTTTCACTTTACACCAGATTTTATTACCAAAATGTATCACTTTAGACCAGTGGCCCACTTGCCAGTGTGGCTGAGGGAAAAAAAAAGGAAACTTCTCGGTTGGGAAGGAACCAGCGAGTCCGCTGACTCATCTCCTACCACACCGTCGATCTCTTTCCAACTTCACCCAACCATCTCATGGCGGTGTGGGCAGAGATCACGCTAAAGCCTTGGGGGCAACATGGGGAGCTTGGGACTGGAAAGACTCGTGTGGAGGTCGATGTTAGGCGACGTGAGCAAAGAGGAGCTCGTGTACGTCCAGGTACAGCAGAAGTCGAGTCACGGAGGCGACGGCGGTGGAGAGGAGGTTGAGCTCCGGGATGGCGCGCAGGCATCGGAGTAGCCATGGAGATCGAGGTTGAGCCGGGACGGTAGAGAGGAGCTTGAGCCCAAGTACGACGTGCTAGTGCTACTGAATATCGAGGTCAAGCGAGGTGCGACGACGGCAGAGAGGAGCTCTAGCTCGGGGACGACGTGCGGGCGTAGGTGAAGAACGAAGTCAAGCTAGCGAGGGCCGACGGCGGCGGAGAAGAGCTCGAGCTTGAGGACGGCACGCTGGGGCGACGGAGCCTCGTAGGTCAAGCTAAGGTGGTGGATAGGAGCTCGAGCTCAAGGACAGCGTGTGGGTGCTGCTGCCTGCTGGTGCATGGAGGTCGACGTCGAGCGGGGAGAGACACGGCAGAGGTCAAGGCCGGGGGTGGCGCGCCAGCATGGGACTATGGGAGAGTTTGAGGTCAAGACGGGGCATGACGACAACGGAGATTGAAATCGAGATTGGGAAATGCGTGCGTGCGGGAACAGGCGGAAGTCGAGGTCGAGCCGGCGGACGACATCGGCGGAGATTGAAATCAAGCCAGGGAATGGCGTGCGAGTGCGGGCGGAAGTCGAGATCAAGCCACCGGACATTGAGCTTGAGCCTGAGACCGGCCGGCACGACGGGAACAAAAGTCGAGCTAGCGTGACGCCGTGTTAGCGGAGGTTGACCCCGTGCTGGCTGGACTACGAGCTTGAGATGCGCGGGCGTCAGCTCTGTTATATATGCTCGAGCTCTCTTAGGCGTCGTGGTCTTTGTGGTCTACAGCCATCGATGAAAATAGTTGGAGATGATCAGATAGGGATGAGAGATTGGCTCTGAGAGACTGACTATGGGCCATACGCCCAAAGTGAAAGGTTTTGGTATAAAATCTGGCCTAAGGTGAAAACATTATATTAAGGGTAGCCCAAAGTGAAACCGTGGTAAAAAAAATATAGTCCAACATGTAATTTACTCTATTATTTAAACCCAAAACATCGAGTTCATTGCCTCTAAATCTATATCTATACCTAATAAAAAATACGTAAGGATTCCGGTATTCATTGTATTGCAAAACCGCAGTTGATATAATATATGTATCTTCCATGTAATCACATAACACAAGTGATTATTTGCTTGCTTGGTTAATGTGGAAATTCTTCACTTCGTCCACCAGGGTTCAACTCCCACCTTCCCTCTCTTTTTACACCTATTATTACTTGCTCTGTATGCCCTATTATTACTTGCTTTGCATGTGGTCTCTCCTGTAATAAGTACTTTCGCTCCCTCATACTGCATCGGGCCTCTCCTGTAATAAGTCTACATTCGCTCCCTCGTTTACTGTGTCTATAGACCTCCTTGCTTAACGGGTCGGTCCGGCGCGCGTTGTTTTGGCCCTTATTTCTTTTTCCCTTATTTTTTCACCCAAAAATCATTAAATTTTTACATAAAAAAATTTTAATCACTTTGAACCATCATTTTAAGATATAAAATTGCTGTAAATTTTGCATGTGCGTTTTAATTTATTTCTAACTAAATGAAAGAAAAAAATAGTAAGTCTTCGAGTAAAGTTTTTTTCATCGTCCATCACACGCGAAATCACTTTCGTATATTTCGGTGTTTTTTTATAATGAAGGTTTGTTTAGATTGTAGCCAAAATAAACCTTACAAAATTTATATATTTATTAGAGTTTGATAAAAAACTAAATGGATGCACATATTTGGTAACTTTACTAAAATTTGATAAGGTTTATTTAAACTACAATCTGAACAGGCCCTGACAAGGCCCTGACATCAGTTTCCTAATCTGCAGATGCGATATAAAATTTCAAGATTTGGAAGGCATGTACAAATTTGAAATTTTGTACACATGTATCATACAAGTACACAAGCAATATTAGCAATCCATATTTGTTTGATATTCACCCGTTGCAGCATATTTACTAGTCTAAAAATAAGTACATATCGGGCTAGTTATTACTCCCTCAGTTCTATAGTAATACAACTAAGGAAAGAAAAATTTTCTTTGTTTTCCTATACTTGCACCCTATGAACCGAATAGTACTAATAAAAAAATCCTTTGGTTTTCCTACAAACCGAAGCCCTAAACACAACACAAGTAGAGCTATCCACCCAACACAATGCACAAACAGATAGATGAATGAATGCGACAACTGTCAACAAATCATATCTCCAAATCCTCATTGTCGCATCTCTAAAAGAAGTAATATAGAGTTAGCAGCCCGATGAAAAGTATTTCTGCATATACATCCACCGTTTAATACCACATTCACAAAAAAGAGTAGCACCTAACAAGAGACCGTCCAACGTGCTTTTGCTCATCACAAAACACTTGACACCATATTGCCAAATAACAATTTACTCATACCATCAGCTCACTCAAATAGTTTACTGGGACCCATTGAATTTCGCCATCATCTTTGCAATGATGGGGCCCACCTTGGGGTTGGCTTGGTGCCTCGCAAAGCTGGCAGGATTGTTCATCACTGAAAAAAAAATTAAACAGACGGTTAAACAACTGAAATTGTATGCTTGGGTGCAGAACACAGCTCTACGGTCCCTTTTAACCTAGCAAGTATGTATTGATAAAACTAACAGCAGCGTGGTTCTAAACTTCTAATGCCTTCATGACTTGATAACTCAACAATGTCTAGGGTGCCTTTTTTGTGTCATGCATGTTTTCCTTGGCTTGTGCAGGTACCCAGATGCAAGGATAACATGCTCAACATATTTGACTACACAATACTGCCTGGAATGCCTAAACTGTTATAATTGCTTACTAATATCGGATACCATTGAACATAAGTACAGTGCAGTGACTCTGGTGAACAGGAATACTGCCTCCAGTCACCAAAAAATGTGGTTATGGGAACCTTGCAGTAAACACAAGTTAATCTTGAGTATAATTATTGTTTGAAACATAAGTCTTGCACATAAAAATAGAGTAAATTTTAGAAAACCCAACGTTTTATGGTCAAAATTGCACAAAAAAAAACCGCGTGTTATGGCTCGTGGCTCATAACCACAGTTTTTATGGTCTAAAATGTTACATAAAACCCCACATTTATTCAAATCTTGATTAATTTCAGCATATTCGAAATAATATCTTTCAAAGCAGTGAAGAGTTAAACTATCAACCTTACACTGTGTTCTTCCCCCTACTTTCCCAACTTCTACACTCTCATTTTTTGCATGCACACTTCCCAAACTGCAAAACAGTGTGTTTTTTGCAAAAATTTTCTACAGAAAAGTTGCTTTAAAAAAATCATATTAATCCATTTTCAAGTTTTATTAGCTAATACTTAATTAATCGTGCGTTAATCCATCGCTTGGTTTAGCATGCTAGGTTGGAAGCCCAACCTTCCCACCAAACACAGCCTTAGTCAAGAACCCAATAATAAAGAAATCCATACTCTATGCTAAATTTTAAGTAAATTCATACTTAACATGCACAGGGACAGGGGTTTTGTGAAATTTTAGAATCATAATACCTAGTGTTATAAGCCACCAGTCAAAATACCTATGGTGTTATGCAACTTTGACCATAAAACATGGATTTTGTGAAATTTACTCCAAAAATATATAGCCAAGTTGTCATAAAAATGCTTTCAAAATATCACTTGTGTAACTTTTTCCGTATTTATACAAAAGACACACCAAGACAAAGTTGTATATAGTTGACTTTGCAAAGTACAAAACAACATTATTTTTTACTAGAGGGATAAACCAAACTCGCAAATTGCAAAGTTCTGTGTTGCAATGCTGTCATGGGCTGAAATCTATACAACATAACGAATAAGGGTAACATTAAACATAGAAAATCCAATAGCCTCTAGTGAACAGAATTTTCAAACTCAGGAAACTTGAGAATTCAATTTAGGGTGGCAATACTGTTTATGAGAAAACAAAAAATATATGAACTATGCTCCTTTAATATCTTCAGATGTACTAATGCACGCCCTTCATAACTCCTGATAAGCCACAAAAAAACCAATTTACCTACCGTTGATTTATATCCACATATTTCTTAGGACCACTTCCCTTGCAGACTACAGAAGGAAATGTTAAAGTACATATAAACACCCACTCAATGGGAATTGGACAACCATTCAGTACTTCTTTGCCATCAGGTTTTTTAATAAAAAAGATTGATGTTATCCAGAAACAGTACTACATAGGGACTGGAACTTGAACAAGTAAATCACAAATATGCCAATGTTAAAGCATACCATCTTGAAGAGCTGCCATAACCTCAGGGTCACCAAATGCTGCCATCAGATCAGGGTCCTGTTGAAGAGGGAAAAACATACATGTGTAGTGACTGTCATCTCAAGGAATGAAAACCAATGAGGGTAGCTAATTCTAAATCACTTACATTCAGAATTTTACTCATATCAACATTCCCAGGAACACCTCCAGGCATAGCACCCCCAGGGAAGCCACCAGGCATCCCACCTGGGAAACCTCCACCAGGCATACCACCTGGGAAACCTCCACCAGGCATTCCTCCTGGGAAACCTCCACCAGGCATCCCTCCTGGGAAGCCCCCCCTGGGAGATGCACCTCCCGATGAGCGACTTGATGATTGCTCCTTCCGCTTGGCCTTGTCATAAGCAGCCTGTAGAAAAACAAAACATAATCATGAGCAGTATCATTTGGGCCCATTTGGTCTAAACCTGAAAAAGGGAACATGAGAGCCAAGAGAAAAATTGGCATAGCATATTTGGGGCAATCAAATTGACTGGCCAAGTTTTGGCCATCTTTTGCTCTGAAAGCGAACTAGTGCCATATGTGGTGGTTGCCTAACCAAAATTTGAGATCAAACCAAAGGTTGAAGAGGAAAATTTTGGTGAAAGCAGACCAATTTTGTTAAGGTGGATGGCATGGGCTGATGGGCATCAAACTAAACAGGAAGTACCTGTGCTTCTGCACGTCGACGGAATCGGTCACGCTCAGCTCTCTTTTCTTCCCTCTCTTTTCGCAGCCGTTCATATTTCCTGCGATGTTCCATTATCTTGTGTGCATTAGGCTCCACCTGCAAGATTATCAGTGTCACTTAGATTACATGAGCTTATTCATATGCAGAGGAAGAGAGCGTCCAAATAAAAAATCGACCTTCTTGAGCACAGCATTGATCTCATCATCATAATCCATGTTCGATGCTGTGTGAAGATCATGGGCAGCTTCCTCCCATTTTCCAAGCATAGCATAAGCCATTCCACGAGTTTTGTAGCCTTTTGCAGAGTCTGGGTTAATCTACATAATAATGGCAGGTTATGCAAAGCGCACCTAGGTGGCATAATCAATACTCCTAATAATTAATAATATAACCGCACTGTCAAGTGTTAACCCTAGGGTAAGCGCATAATGAATAATATAACCGCACTGCTAAGTGTTAACCTTAGGTGGCCACCTAGCTCACCTAGGCTGTGCTGTACCATGCCTCAGCAAACACAGACTATCAATCAACCTTGTAATAAGAGCAATTCTGCATATTGACTTCACATATAGTACATGCAAAAGTTCCACTTGAGCAAGAAAAAAAAATAGAGAAGAGCAGAGCTTTTCACCTCTAGAGCAGCATTTGCATCACGGATGGCAGCAACAGGTTTCTTCATTTTGATAAACACAGAAGCTGCACAAGCATACGAATTCCACAACTTGGTCAGTGCTTATGCATGATATACGGTAAAGATGGATGGTATAGAGCATTGAGAGGCGACCTACCTCTAGTACCATACATGATAGCTGAGAGTGGATTGAGCAGTATTGCCTTTGTAAGATGGTCAATAGCTTCTTCCAGTTTCCCTGACAAGCAATGCCACATGTAATGGGGAATCAGATTGAAGGCAAGCCAAGTAGAAAAAGAAAAAAAAAGGCCAGAGGGGTGGGGGGAAAAAAGAGCACCTTCTGACATTGCTTCCATGGCCTTGCTTTTGGCCTCCTGTGAGGCATCACGATTTTCCTCGGTGACATCAATAGAAGGATCTCCCATCTGGCATAAACAATGGTATGATTAGTGGGGCTGGAGATGGGAGATGCAAGGGTAATATTATTAGTATTACCTTTTGCGGAGGGTCCTGATGGTCAGATTCGACAATGTCTCCTTCAAGTTCAAGATCGGACTCGACGATGTCCTGGTCAAGCTCGTCCGGCTCCGGAGTGGCATCCCTCATGTTGAGATCGTCGTCGTCGTCGTCGTCGTATTCGTCGTCGATGTCATCCATGGAGGACGGCTGCTGCAGGGATGACTGTTACGATATGATGGAAGAAATGGGGGCAAAAGAGAAGAGATCGGAGACCTTGGGCTTGGGGGTGGCCTTGGTGAAGGCGGCGGCGGGGAGGTGGGCGCCCAGGCTCTCGAGGTAGTCGCGGAAGAAGGCGAGGTTGGGGTCGGCGAGGAGGGAGGGGTCCTTCTTGCAGGCCTCCACGAAAGTGCGGAGCTCGCCAACGCGAGAAGCATCCATGGCGTCCGCTCCTCTTCTCCCTTGCCTTTGGGTTAGGGTTTTGCGCGGTGCGATGGGATGGGATGGGATGGGATGCGAGTGAGATTTGTAGCGGGGGGAAGGAAGAAGGAAGGGGCTTTGGCTTCCAGAGCCTTCTCTTGGCACTGTCCCCACAAGTCAGTCACATACCGTCCGATGCGCATCCAACGGCTAATCGCAGTCAGTGCGCATCCTCCTCCCGACTCGCGTCGTCTCGTCTCGTCTCTCTCCTCACCCGCAACCCCAACGGAGGAGGAAGGGAAGAAGGGAGGAAACCCTAAAATTCCTCTTCTCCTTCTGCTCTCGATTCGATTCGATCTCGTCGCCACGCCCCCGCCCCCGCCCCCGGCCCGCCCCGCCCCGCAAGCCGCCGATCTGTTGCGCCTCGTCAAGACCCCCCCAGCCCAAGATCTGATTCGTTTCGATTCCGAGCTGAGCAGCAGCAGGAGCAGGAGGAGGAGGAGGAGCTCATCGATTTGGTGGTTGCTGATGGGCGGCGCATCCATGTTGGATGAGGAAGCGCACTGCATCTGATCGCATTCGGGTCCCCTCCAGCAACCCCGCGCCATCGCCGTCGCCGCCGCCGCCGCCGGAGGAACCTGCCGTGCCCATGCCGCATGTTGGGGCCCGCCGCTCCACGCGCGTCTTCGTGCCCAAGACGCCCAGGCCGCCTCAGCCTTCTGATCCTGCCAGGGTCCTCCGCTCCGGCAAGCGCCTCGCCTTCTCCGAATCCCCCGCCGACGCCCACTGGTTCCAGTGCAAGCCCAACAACTGCTTCCACGTCCATGACCACCAACGCCAACTTCACGACGACCCCAAGCCACCGCCGCCGCCTCTGCCGCGCACAAGGTCCTTCGGGATCGTCTACAGCAGGAAGCGCCGCCGCCGCCTCCCCGAACCCAAGGAGGACACCAGGTTTGCCATTGTCTTCACTAGGAAGAGACCCAAGGTCGCCCCTTTTCAGCACCACGCCCCGAACGACCTTGCCACCATCCCATGCTCCTCTTCCAGGGAGTTTGCCTCCAGGACTGGCTTCTTTGATTCCCATTTCTTGACCCTGGTGGATTGTATTCCCACTAATAAAGCTGACGCTGCCATGCTTATTGTCCTTGTGGATTCATCTTGCTCTGGGAGCTCTCAGCACTTCTTGCGCCTCCTCCTCTCTGTGCTGCGCTGGATGCGTAGCTGCCGACGGGGCAAGGTCCGAAACCTTGCCTCCTTTCTCTCGTCCGATGCTGTCGCCACTGCGCTTGCATTGCGGGGATTGCATTTTGTCCAGCTTCAATGCCGGAGAGACGTAAGCCTTCTACAGACTTTAAAAGTGTGCCAGTTTTAGTTCCTTGTACACCTGGTTAATGTGTATGCCTTTTCTTGCAGTGTGCATTGTCACAGAGGGCTTTGGTGCAATGTGGCTGGTGTGAGCTTCGTGGTGCCAAGGATTCTGAACCATTGTTGTCTGTCAATTTCTTGGCAGTCCCTTCTTACTTCCAGATTTTGCACTTGTTAATAGCACTCGAGTCAATGTATCTTCCAGCTGTGATTCGTACGAGAATGCATTTGGTTGGTGGAGCTGAAGAAATTTATCCTCGCACCCTATTGGAGGAGGATTCTGAATCTCTGAGCACCGGGGATACTGATCCTGCTGTTGACCTGTGTAGCAACAAACTTTGCAGTGTGGCTCAAGATTATGTGCCCCTTGAAGAGATTGCAGGAGTGGTGGTCCATGGTCTGAGGCTAAAGAAGCATCAAAGGAAGAGAAGCTCTATGCGGCATCCCCTCAGTCGACAGCGTCTTGCTGCAAGATTTCCCGACAAGGTAGTTGCAACAAACCAGACCGATGTGGCTAGACAGACAGAAGCGGATGCGCCACCCTCAGTTAGTCCGGAGCTTCCACTGGAGCCTGTCAAACCTAAAGCAGCACTGGAAATCTCTCTTGATTTGCTTGAAAACATGGATGACAGTGATGTTTCAACTCCTATAGGATCAAATGGGAAGCAAAAGAGGTCTTCTTTGAAAAGTCCCATTGAGCGCATGAATGAAAGGTTGGCTTTGGCTGAGGTTAGACAGAATATAGATTCTGTTCACTGCAGAGCAAACCTTTTAATTATTCAACCTGATAGGTGCTGGAGGGAAGAAGGCGCTGAAGTTATGCTGGAACCATCGGAATCAAATGAGTGGTGTATAGCTGTGAAGATACATGGTGTCAATAGAATATCTCTGAAGCCTTCGGAGCAGAGGTTTTATGTTGTTAACCGGTTCACCCATGCCTATATTTTGGCAGTTGATGATGGATTGAAGATTGAGTTCTCTGATAAATGGGACTGGCTTTTGTTTAAGGAGTTGCAAATTGAGGGTCGGGAGCGCAATTCCCAGGGAAAGATGATACCAATTCCTGGTGTAAATGAGGTTTCTGATGACATGGGAGTGATTGGAACATATCCTTTTTCACGCCCTGTGCCAGACTATATCAGAATGGCGGATGATGAGGTTGGGCGAGCTCTCTCAAGGGACTCTGTATATGATCTGGATTCTGAGGATGAACAGTGGCTCACCCAGTTGAATCATTCAGATTCTGACAGAAAAAGCGCACATCTTAATCATATTTCTTATGAAGATTTTGAAAAGATGATTACCACGTTTGAAAAGGATGCTTTCAACAACCCTGAAGGAACTAGTGATTTGGATCAGATTCTTTCCAGATACCCTACTTTGGAAAAGGACCATAATGTCCTTGCTGTGCATGAATATTGGATAAACAAGAGATATAAGAAAGGTGTACCACTGCTAAGGATATTGCAGGTATTTTTTGACTTTATCCCTTCCCCAAATATTAATACAAAGCTGGAACCTTCACAAAGATTACCCTCTATTGTCTGCATATCTTGAACTTCTGGTTATATTTTCTAAATGTTAACCTTCTTGATCATTAGGGTGCAACACTAAGACGAGGACAACTGTCACAAAGATCTATTAAGAAAAAAAGATCTTTCAAGAGACAAAGAAGCCAAGCTGGCCGTGGAAAGCCTGACATATGCTTGCAAGGTACTGATGTTTTCTCCTTGATGTCTATCTTACTAGAGAATTGGGACCGCCATTGGCGTGGCCCTTCACTTAGTTGAAGCAAGAAAGCATCATAAAAGATACAAGAAGCTTCTTTATCCATTTGTCCGAAGAGTGACCTCAATTGATTTCGGAAGCCATGTGAATCTTTTTTTCTTTCACATAAGAAACCACATCCTTCTATGCCTGAAATATCAAGCACTCCTAATATTATATCTAATCCTACATTTTAGCATCTGTAAGGTTACAGTGTTAGTTTCCCTGCCTCTGGTGTATTACCAATTTTCCATATCAAGGTGCACAAAGTTGCTAAGTAGATGGCCATGGTATTTTAGCTACATTCGTTCCAGTTGGAAATAGTTGGGTGTAAACATGTGTATATATAATTACTTTGATAAGAATGGTTACAGAAAAATGCATGCATAATTTGTAGTAATCGGCAAACTAACAAATCTATTGGAAATGATAACTTCTAACTCCATCCCAAAATTTATCCAGAAGTTGCTATATTTTGGGGAGGAGGTGGTAATAAATTTCTACTTGCCACCCTTAGTAGATACTACACAGTTAATAAAATAGCACTAATTGTGGCATATATAAATATGAACCTTGGATATAACGTAGAATACTTGTTGTGTAATGTTATGTAAGGAACTCTACTAAAATATGAAGCATGTTATATGTTCTATCATATTTTTGGTGAATGAACCACTAGTAATTTTGGGCCTATGTATTCACAAACGAAACAACTCTCCTATGAGGCCTAACAATAGAATGCTTGCTCCTTGTGAGGAGAGAGTCCTCGGTGAATTACTTTGGGACAGGTTACAGTTAGCTATTCAGCCAGTGTCTCAAACCCTTAATAAATGCTAATGTTTAGGGCAAATAGCACTTATCATCAAAACTATGATTCAGATGAGATCCATCATCGCAGCTTGTCGCCAAGACCACCTTGTTCACTTGTAGCTTTTTCATCCTTTTCCAATAATAGTTGCAGATTTATTCTTCACCTTGTCCCTCTCATCTGCTAGGTGATTCAACTCCTGTAGCAGCAGATCTGTGCAATCCTAGTTCACAAACAATACAAACTGCAAAACAATCCAGATCATGCTTGATGAAAGCATGCTCCCTGTAATTATGAAGAAACTAATTACTAGTAACATTTATGACCATTGTTCCACTGGTACATGCATGCAAGTTTGTGTACCATAACGTAGCGTTTTTTTATCCCGATGTTGCAGACTAAGTTCCTACTGAGGGGAAATAATCTTGTGTTGTCTTTTACTCGACATGTTGATGGACAGATGCTAATGGTGCTGAAGAGGAGGCTTTGCGGAGAGTTGTGGAAGCCGAACGTGCTGCAACACAGGCAGGAGAAACAGCTGTTCGTCTGCGCAGTAGAGCTCAGCGTCTCATGGCAAAGGCTGAGCTGGTGGCATACAAATCTGTTATGGCCCTCAGGATTGCTGAGGCTGCTAGGATATCTGACTCGTCACGGGATCTTGTTTTGACGACCCTCGACTAGTGAAGAATGTGAGTGAGATGTTCATTGATTTGTGTGAAGAGCATAGTAGCCAATAGTTTGTTTTCCTCTTTTTTGCCGCATCATTTCAATGCTACGTGGTATTTGGCTTTCGGGTAAGCTGTGGGCTGTGGGTCTCTTTTTTCCTCCCCACCTGTTTTAACTTTGTGAAGCCAATCTTTGTAGCGGATGCTTGAACTCAACTGTAATCTCTTGTGTAAATGATAGTGGTTAGTTAGATTGTGTGTATCTTTTCTGTAGCCATGTTTTGAAAAAGATGAACAAATTAAAAGCAAAATGAAAATCAGGAGGAGGCTAGGTAAAACGAGTCAACTAAATGTATAGTGGTTTTCATCCTGAAGGGTTTTCAGATGAAAGTTACTTTCGTTATGTCTACCTATTTCATTACACAAGGAAATAAGTCTATTTCACCTCCCTTGATATCTAGCTGATGATTGAATCGTCTTCCTCAACCGTAAAACCGGGTATAACACCTCCCTCTCTTTGAAAACAGGTGCAAGTTGACTCCTTAAGTGGTTTTGGAAGCGGTATCTATTGATGTGGCAGTTCGACCATGATTGACTTGCGGAGTCAGCAGGTAGAACCCACATGTCAGTGACTTACTACTCACCTCATCTTCTTCCTCACCTTTCCCCTTCCCTCTTCTCTCTCTGCCTCCTCTTTCTCGCCCTTCCGGCGGCTCTCACCGCCCTGTTTCTACCTTCCTCACTGCTGGCGCGCATGGCATCCTCTCCGCCACCATCTGCGTGCACTTCGACTCCGCCTAGCCGCTACGGCACCACAGCCACATCCTTATGATCATTGGCAGGGTGTTCCTCCGACTGTTCATTGTCGTCGTCTCCAAGGGCAGTGGGCCGGCGGCTTCTTGTTGGTGACGCCGCACGGCATGGTTGATTCCGCCTGTCCTGGAAGGGATAGATGAACGCCAACACCGATACTGTCCACAAACTCAACCGTAGAACCAGATATAACTCATATTCGAAGACGGAGAAAGCATCTCAAATATGGAATGGGCTTGGGCCTGCAGTCGGAAAGAAAGAAACTGGGCCAGATCCGGTCCAAAAGTGGCGGCTCACGCGGACGGCACCGCACACCACGCGCTCCGAGCTCCGGGGTCCGGCTGTGTGAGTCGCAAGCGACTTTTTTTCTCTTTTCAAACAGAAAGCTCTGGCTCTTATCGAAAATTAAAAAAAGAGAGAGAAATAAAAGGGGATCGATCCGCTCTTGTAGTTGTAGAGCGTTCCATTCCACTTCCACAGCAGTGGACTCAGTGAGCAACGGAGGAACCAACGATGCGCTCCCGATCTCTCCTCCTCGTCGCCCTCGCCACCCTTCTTCTCCACGCCTCCGCCTCCGCCTCCGACGACGACCTCGACTACCTCATCGACAACGCCGACGACATCCCCGCCAACGACCCCGACGGCTGGCTCCAGGAGGGCTCCCCCGACGACGACGACCTCTTCCACCATGGCCAGGCCCAGGACCATCCCATAGATGAGACCCACGTCTTCCTCCTCTCCGCCGCCAACTTCTCCGACTTCCTCGCCTCCCACCGCCATGTCATGGTCGAGTTCTACGCCCCCTGGTGCGCCCATTGCCAGGCGCTCGCCCCAGACTACGCCGCCGCCGCCGCCGACCTCTCCCCTCTTGCCCATCAAGTCGCCCTCGCCAAGGTCGACGCCACCGAGGACACTGATCTCGCCCAGAAGTACGACGTCCAGGGCTTCCCCACCATCCTCTTCTTCATCGACGGCGTTCCCAAGGACTACAACGGCGCAAGAACCAAGTGCGTGTCCCCCCCTCCCCCCAGATCCCATCTCATCTCGTCTCTTGGCTTCAATTTCTTTGACTTGTCTCTTGCCTTGGCTCCAGGGAAGCCATCGTGTCGTGGGTCAACAAGAAGCTAGCTCCCGGGGTGCAAAACATCACCACCGTCGACGAGGCGGAGAAGATACTCACCGGGGAGGACAAGGCCATTCTTGCCGTCCTCGACTCCCTATCGGTACCTTCTCTTCTCTTCTACTCAAGTCAACCCCGATGCTCTTTCTAAATTCTTACCGCACACACACTATTATTATTAATCTTCTTTTCAAACCCTACTACTTACAGGGTGCTCACAGTGATGAGATTGCTGCTGCTTCGAGGCTGGAAGATGCTATCAACTTTTACCAGACTTCCAATCCTGATGTTGCCAAGCTTTTTCACCTTGACCCAGCGGCCAAGCGCCCGTCCTTAGTCCTGCTCAAGAAACAAGAGGAGGAGAAGTTGACCTTCTATGGTACCCTTCTCTCTAAGTCACTTTAAGCATCAATCCCCTCATTTCTATTTTCCATGCGGGGCTTGGTTGTTGGATAATATACTCCACCTATCATGCAGATGGGCCATTCAAAGCATCTGCAATTGCCGATTTTGTATCTGCAAACAAGCTTCCGTTGGTCAACACCCTCACACAGGAAACTGCTCCTTCCATTTTTGACAATCCAATCAAGAAGCAGGCATGTCTAATTGATATTGCTTCTGTACATTTCTCACTTTTTTGGTCCATTTATACATTACTGGGCTGCTAACTTTTATTTTTCAAACCAGATTTTACTATTTGTTGTTGCAAACGAATCGTCGAAATTTCTGCCCATCTTTAAGGAAGCATCAAAATCATTCAAGGGGAAGGTAGTTTTTTTTCTTTTGATCCGTCAAGTTATCAGCAAACTTACTTCCGTTGCTTCACATGCTTTACTCAAATTTGGTGCTATGCAACACCACTTATCACTTTCCCATTCTATTTATTTACTGATGTGTTCGTTTACCACTGATGAGGTGTGTGGCCAAAATGCAGCTTTTGTTTGTCTTTGTGGAGCGTGACAATGAGGAAGTAGGTGAACCAGTTGCCAACTACTTTGGTATTACTGGACAAGAGACCACAGTAATGACTTGTGTTCTTTGTTACCTTTATCTGTACTGTTGTTTCTTGCATCGAAATTGGATGCTGCAATTTAGCCTCCATTTAATGTGTTTGTGTTATTTTTTTGTTTGTCCCTATGACTGTAGGTTCTTGCTTACACTGGGAATGAAGATGCTAGGAAATTTTTCCTTGATGGTGAAATATCGGTAGAGAATATTAAGGTAATTGTTGACACAGGTCCATGCACAGTGCCTTATTAGATGTAAAAATAGCATAGGAGTGTGCTCAAGTAGTTCGAACAAATTGTTCATTATGTTACCAAGTTTCAAGCTAGCATGTAATCACCAATCATTTGAGTTTTTTTGGCAAATGCATTTTCTATTTGTACTGTATTAATTTAACCTGAGAATCTTGCATGTATTTGTGGTTTGTGCATTATCAATTAATATTGCATTTTGTAGTGAACAAATGCAATGTGCATCTTTTTGCAATTTATGCACCATGCCGTTTGGTGTAGAAGTTGTCCTTTTAACTAGGGTACTTATTACTTTTCTTGGACACTGTTGATATTGAGTTCTGCCACTGCTAGTGAGGAAGGAGTCGACTATCATTCTCCAAGAATTTTTCTTATTCCTTGAAGGCTTGGTTATTGGACACCTTTATTGTTTTTATCCTTTTTACATGCAGAGATTTGCTGAGGATTTCTTAGAGGAAAAGCTCACACCGTTCTACAAGTCTGAACCTGTACCTGAATCTGTGAGTCTCTATAATTATATGATGGGTTCTTTCTCCACTTATTGTACCATAATGAGACATTCTGTGTTCCCATACAGAATGAAGGAGATGTCAAAATTGTTGTTGGAAAAAACCTAGATCAGATTGTTTTGGATGAATCAAAAGATGCCCTTTTGGAGGTATGTTCTTCCTGGAAGGTAAATTATGAGAAAAATGGTATTTATGTGTGGTCCATAATCGTTGTTGCTGTTGTTGCAGATATATGCACCATGGTGTGGGCATTGTCAGGAACTGGAGCCTACCTACAACAAGCTAGGAAAGCATCTCCGTGGCATTGACTCTCTTGTAATAGCTAAAATGGATGGCACTGCCAATGAGCATCCACGTGCAAAGGTCTGTTCTGCTTCCTGTTGGTTTTGGCAGTTTCACTTCACTTTTCTTTGAACTGGATATTAGAAAGTAAAATTTGGAGGCACGAAATGAAGAGTTTAATTTCCTGTGCTATTGTGGCCAAAAGATCTTGTGCATGTATGATATGAAACACCGCTAGTTATGAAAAATGTGAGGGTTGCTCAACTGCTTTGTTATTCGAAATCGCACTTTTGCACACTGCACAAAAAAGGTACATATCCATCCATCATCTAATACTACATACATTTCAATGTTGATTTACTTCTCATCCATGTATATGTATTCACGCACTACGATCTCACGAGTATGCATCAGTGGTACAGTATTTTGAGGCAGTAGTGACCACTGTAGCATGTGAAATTTGACTTGTAGTTGGAACAATTCATTTCCCCTCCAATCTCCATGCAATCTGAACCTTCAAGATTGGCTCATAGTTTGCTAGTACTATTCTTTTATGTGATTATCTTCCTTAAATTTTCAATGCATGCATGCATGCATGCTTAGTCTTGTTTATTTTTCCATTTTATTATGTTGTAAACTTTCCATATTACAGAATTAACACTTGCTTCTTGTCACAGCCTGATGGATTCCCAACGATCCTCTTTTATCCAGCAGGAAAGAAAAGTTTTGAGCCTGTAAGTGCCCAAATATGTGTCATGTCTTATTGAGGGGTGCATTTGTTACTGTATGTAATCTGTCTCTCAGTAGGTTTGTTACCTCTCTCTTCGGTAGAATTGCCTAGATTTCTTATAATGTGCTAAAACCGAAATATATCTGTCTCTCTCTGTAGAAATCTTGAATCACCTCTCTACTATATGTTACCGCACTATTCAAACTGCATGCGTGTCCTTGGTTTCTTGCTAAAAAAAAAATCCAACCTGCACGGCTGCACCTATGGCATTGAAGTCATTCTGCGCTATAACATTTGTTGAGGTCTTTCCCTTAAAACAACATTTGTTGAGGTCGGAATTCAAGATACGTTAGGCGTATATCTGACAAGTTATGTTTATGAGATTTTGAGATCCTGAAAGGGTCCGTATATAACAGTATTTACCAGAAGTCTGATTTAGGGAGTGTTTAGATCCAGGGGTGTAAAGTTTTGGCGTGTCACATCGGGTATATAGGGTGTCGCATAGGGTGTTTGCGCACTAATAAAAAAACTAATTACAGAATCCGTCAGTAAACCACGAGATGAATTTATTAAGCCTAATTAATCTATCATTAGTAAATGTTTACTGTAGCACCATATTGTCAAATCATGGGGCAATTAGGCTTAAAAATCCATCTCGCAAATTAGTCGCAATCTGTGCAATTAGTTATTTTTTTAGTCTATATTTAATATTTTATATAGTTGTTCAAACGTTCGATGTGATAGGGTGTAAAATTTTTGTGTGGGAACTAAACAAGGCCTTATTTAATTTGGCTGTGCGTTATTGTGTGCAGATTACTTTTGAGGGGGACCGTACGGTGGTGGAGATGTACAAGTTTATCAAGAAGCACGCTAGCATCCCTTTCAAACTGAAGCGGCCGGATTCGTCAGCAACGAAAACAGAGAAGGATCAGAGCACAGCTTCAACTAATTTGAGGGGGGAGAGGAGTTCCGGTACAAATTTCAAGGATGAGTTGTAGTCTTGTAGAGCGGCATTGGTGCAACCTTTGAACAAGGCAACGACGCTCTCTAGAAAAGGCTGTTTCTTTTTATGTATGCGAGGGCCTGAGGGGCAGCAGAAAGGAATCCAAAGTTGGTTTCTACTTTCTAGAGAGAGTATTCCGGTAAGGAGTTAGCTTGGACGATGTGCATGTTGAGATGAACGAATTGAATCGAATCGAATGGAATAAAAGCAAACGAAACGGCTTCGATATTTGTTTTTTTTTCTTTTTGAAACAACTTCGATATTTGTTGATTGTACTGGACTACTGGTTGTCCCATATCAGGGCATAATCTCAGTAAAAAGGCAAAACGATCGATTTGAGATGGTCTAGACTAGATTGCATGGTGTTGTGAGGCCCATTTGGCCCAACTAGCGGGACCGAATTTGATTCGTATCCCTAAACTACAATAACGGACATCTCGATCCTCTAACTATTAAAATCGGTGCAATTTGACTCCCTCCACGGTTTTGGAGGATGGTTTTGCTGACGTGGCGCTTCGTGGCGTTAGAATTAAAAAATACGTGTGGGACCTATCTATCATTCACACAAAATATGGGACCCACTGATATGTTAGGCCCACATGTTATCCTCTCTTCTTCGCTCTTCGCTTCTTCCTCCTTGCTCTCCCTTATCTATCTCTCCTTTAGGAGGAATTGTTATGGTATATAGCGACTTGAAGTTAGCTATGCCAAAGCAGACGCATTCTGTCGTCCTGGATGGATGATGGTAGCTATGTTTATAGTGCCTTTTTTGGTTGTGATTTTGTGAAGTGTAGCCGGCTAGTTTTATATTTGGCCGGCTATCCTTGTTTTGTTTTGTACAGGATAGAGGAGCGATGTTGGTGGGAACTTCCTGCTCTGAACGCTTATTTTCTATTTTCTATCTTCTATCTTCATGTGTCTGTATTGTTGTTTGTCCTTGCTTGAATTTCCAGTGGTGCTGCCAGCTGTGAATGAGCCAGTTTTAGTTTTCAAATATCCTTTAGCACTTGTCTCTTGCTTTCATAATTACTAGCTGGGTGCCCATGCGTTGCAATTGGAAATAATTAGAGCAACTTTAAATCTTAATGGGTGGGATGATAAAAAATGAACCCCCGTTGCAAACATAAACATCATTGTTAACACAGACAATAGCTACATTCCATTTCTATGGTTTTCACATATTAGTAACATGAACGGTGGAAAAACATAATATAAAAGAAATAGAATGGCACACAATTATTACGGAGTGATCAACATGTCAAAGTTTAAGTCTATTGAGGGCATATATATCACCAAAATAAAAATATACAATCGTGAATTTTGATATTACAGAAGCACAATGCATTGCATGTAGCATCCGAAATCAGTTAAAAATCAGGTATCTTCACCAAATTCTAAAATCATATTCAAATTTACCAAATAACTTTGCCCCAGATGCACAAAAGGATTAAAAAAAAATCAAGATTGTCAACAATGCACTGGTTGTAATTAGACAACTCTTAATCAGCCACCTCATCTTTGCTGAACATACAACTCTGATAGAGTCTCCATTTCTCTATCTGGTTGTCTGGCCCTCCATGCACCAAGAAAGAAGTATATTGTTTCGAAAGATAAATGGACACATTTGCTTCTTTTGCTTTCTTTAAACCTTTTTGTTCGGTTTTAAAGCAATCAAAGAGATATATAGAGAAATGGAGGACTCCTACTGGATTACCTCCACTTGCTGGAGGGCTGATCTTACGAAACAGAAAGCAACTTCAGTTAAAAGACACAGAAGTATAGCTTAAGGAAAAAGGTCCAATGAGCATGTCAGCCAAATATCATTATATATCTCAGAACTTAACTGCAAGTGTGCAAAATAGCAAAATGGATGCTCAAATATTTTTATTAAACACGTGGATGCAATTTAAATTATAATTAAAGATGGTAAATTTTGGAGAGTTAAAAATTATACCATACGAACATATGTGTTTTGATATGATAAAATAGTTTCGATGTTTCTAGAGCACATATACTGTTTTTGAGTCTATAAACAACTGGATTATCTTAACCTCAAAATGTATTCCAGAATTTATTAAAAATGGACTGTATTGACATAGCAAATTCAAATGACTGAAATAAGTCAGTACGCAAATCAGATTTTAGTATCATTCCTGAGGGATATAGAGAAGGAAAATTCAGAACCAATTTTTCAGATAAGTGATGCACTGCCTATGTTTTTTTTATCACTCTGACAAGGCCACACAAAAGTTCGGCCCTAATTGCGCTCATGAGAAAAGGCCAGGGTAACCAAATCTAGAACCACTAACAAACAATATCCTTATTTGTTAAAAGATCAAAAGTAAATTATACTCACAATAAAAGTTCAGTTCTTCAGTAATTTATCTCCAAGATTCAGTCTCACTGCATTTCACAATGTTGTTAAGGCTTAATTTCTTTAGACCCTGAGGTCAAGTATAATTAATTTCTTAGATCATACCAATTTACAAAAATTGTCTGCAAAGCAGACATGGATCAAAATGTCAGTATTACTTAGATCTTGTAGTGATATGCCAGAATAATAAATTTGTAAAATAGGCCAACATTGATTATATTTGAGTGCAATGAAATAAAATATTCAATGTACTACAGTCATATTATATATAGCACATTGAAGCATCATAGCCCCCGTTGTTAATTTTGGTAGTTAATGACAAGCTCTAATTGTGGACTAACTATTCTATTTAAGCGATATATTTGAGTTAGGACCACATGATGTACATGCCATGGATGATCACCGCGGATTAAAATTAATGGCACAAAGCAATGGAACAAAGATGGTAAATCTAGCGTTTTGTTTTAAATTGATTGAAGTGTTAGGTGATCAAATTTTGCTAGGTTTATTTCTAGCTTTGCCGTACTATCAAGAGAGGTAATGACCTAGGTAAAGAGTTGATCAAAATGCCACATTAGGTCACTTGCATTGTCACTTGGTTCGAGTTCATTTCATACATCATTTTCTGCTTGAGGCCGGTCTGACCGAGGGCTTCATGCCGGCCTGACTGGCATTTCTTGGCTGGTCTGACCGGGCGGTTGGTGAGCCGGGATGTGTGCCTTGGCTTGACGATCTAGAGCCGCTAGAGCCGACGCCGGTCTGACCGGGCCGCCGACGGTTTGACTGGAGCCGATGGCGATCTGACTGGCTAGCTGCTGCCCGTGCATTAAGTGCACAGTAAAGGCTAGTTTCTAGCCTTGGGCGATCTGACTGGCAGGCAACTAAGGTTGGCGATTTCGACCCCAACGACTAGTTTTGGTGGGTGGGGGTATAAATACTCCCCAACGAGTAGGAAGGGGATCCTCTTGGCACTTGCTTCACTTGCATACACCCCTTGCATCCACTCTCACACCACTTGAGCTTTTGTTCATCCATTGTTGGTGTCGGGAGGGTTGATTGAGCCAAGACAAGTGCATTGCTTCATTGTTACGAGTTAGTGTGGCACTTGTTCATCTCCTACCAGGGTGGTTACTTGTTACTCTTTTACGTTGACGCCTCCTAGATGGCTTGGAGGAGTTGCCCGGTGATCTCTTCGAGAAGATTGTGGAGAAGGCCTTCAGAGTGAACGAAGAACTACCCTACTGATCGAGGCTTGTGTAGTCCACCCGGCTCCCACCTTGCCCACCCCTAGACGAAGGAGACTCGGTGGCTTTATGGTTTGAGCGGTGAAGTTGGGCTCGCCTCAACGGGGATTAGGAAACCAGTGAGTTTTCGAACCTTGGTGAGAAATTCCTTGTCTCTTGTCTAATTTACTTTTGTGCAATTTACTTTCATAGAGACATACTTAAGCCCTTTATCACCCTAGGCTTGCAAAACATAATCTCGATGCTTAGTTGTATCTCTCGCCTACCTTACCAATTTAGGTTAGTTTTGATTAAGTACTACTACCTCCGTCCCAGATTAGTTGTAATTCTAGGTTGTTTAGCATATATTAAGGTTTGAGAAAAAAAATACTATAATACCCTTATTAAATGGTTTATAGGTAAGAGTGGAGGGTAGTTGATGGTAAAATAAGAAGAAATTTGAATAAGAAGTGATTAATGAGATCATTAGTACTCTATTGTGACAATTATTTTGGGACAAATTCAAATCCTAGAAATAAAATTGTTATGGTATAAAGGTAGTATTTTCCCTTGGAAAATTAAGATGTCTACTCACCTTAAGGCTATGAGCTTTCATATAGGGTTTGATAAGAGTTAGCAATCTTAAGGCCGCTTATGAGATTTGAAACAAGTTGAGTGAAATTCATGAGGGCACAAATGAGTACAAGGACACCAAGCGGGCACAAATGAGTACAAGGACACCAAGCTTCACTTTCTCAAGATACGATATGAGATTTTTGGCATATTGCCCAAAATTATAGAAGATACGCATTAATTTATTTCCAAAAGGTATACATATTAAGCTTGGCCGAAGGCAAATTGTAGGTCGAATGGAAAAATCATGACTGTTTTGTTTTGTCCTGAGGTTAATACTTGGGAACTTCATGTCCAACGTTCAGGGGCGGGCTCAGGATTTTCAACTTGGGTATTCAAAATTGGAAGAGATATTATTTTCCAATCCAAAGTCTAATAGTTGTATAGTATATAACGATATAAGCATGATGTCATAAAGTCATAAAGTCCGGACTGTACCTATGTCTAACCTATAGCAACAGTAGATGGTGTTCATACATCCTACTTGGTCTAAACTTATAGGCTTGGTGTTGCTTATAATTGATTTGAGATGTTTGTATGCTAGAGCATTACCATCTGGAGACAATATGAAAACTAAGCTCCCACTAAATTGGTTCTGGAGTATAATACAGTCCCATTGAGATTGGAAAACATATTAGAAGAAACCATTCTGGATAGGTAGTAAAGTGCTCTCACCTTGCTGCTGCCGCCGCCGCCCCCGGTGAGTGGCCGCAGCAACCAGCCTCGGCGCAGAGGAGGCGTGAGCAGCCGTCCCACACGGCGGCGCAATCCCCACCTGTAAATAAACCCAAATCAAGAACTCGTCAGCTCGGTAGAACCAAGAAATTCCCCCCTTTAAAACAACAAACATCAAAAGCGCGGTGGAGTAGACGAGTGGTGGAGAGGAGGCCGTGGGGGCGCCAGGGCAGAGCGCGGGCACCCGGGGCGCCACAGGGGGACACGGGACGCCTAAGGGCGTGGGACGCGGGCGCTGGGCGTCGCCGCGCGCGGCGTGAGATTGGGCAGCCCGCAGCGGCTGAGCGCCGCCGCCGTCAGGGGTGGCCGGTGGGTGGGTGGGAGGTGATGCTGGCGGCTTGCGCCCGTGCGCCATCACGGTCAGGGAAGCCAGAGGAGGGTGAGATTGGGGAAGGGGAAAGGTTAGGGTTACTTTTCCTTTTTGCTAATTTGGGCTATTGGGCCAATAGGCCGAGGAGAGGAGGGATGTGGATGGTGCTAAGTCAGGCTTAATTGAAGAAACAAGTCTATTTACAAACTTTTCCATATACATATGAAACATATATTACATATATGATTTATTTTTGTCAAAAATCTTGGGTATTCAACTGAATACCCATGAATCATGGTAGGCCCGCCCCTTGCAACGTTCCATATCTAACACTCATGAGATTTTGGATGGAAGAAAAATATTCAGCCATTTCCCCCCAAGGTCAATGCTCATGATTTTTTTTCCAAAGGCTGACTTATGAAATCATAATGAAGGGAAAAGGCATAATGCCAACGATTGCAAGGCCAACACTCATGAAAGATTGACCGGGAGAAGTATTTATGCGTTTTCCTCAAAAGGTAATACTCATGAATTTCGTCCGAAGACTATAATTATAGGCCGATGAAATTTTTAGTGGCAACCTTAGTATTAGTGAATTTATTGCTCAACTATCCCAAGGCTAATACTCACGAAACTCTAGGAAAGAGAAAAATGCCCATTCATTCTTTTCTAAAATATTAATACTCATGAATTTTGACTGAAGGTTATAGCTCTCGAAATTATATGCTCAGGGTGATAAAATTTCGTGCCCAACGATCCCAAGGCTAACACTGAGGAGATTTTTTACGGGAGAAAAATATTTGTGTTTTTACTCCTAATTTAATCATAAGCTGAAGGGGAAAAACAAGAAATTTGTTTTCGAAAGGTTAATATTTATGAATTTCATGCCCAACAATCCCAAGGCTAGCACTCATGAAAGATTGATCGGGGAAACATATTCGTGCATTTCCCACCAAAAGGTTAATACTCATGAATTTTGGTCAAACCCTATATCTCACGAAATTATTTTTTTCCTAATGTTAGTATTTCTGAATTTCATGCCCAAGGATCCCAAGTCGTTACTCATGATATTTTGGGTGGGAGAAAAGTATTCGCGCGTTTTCCCGACGATAGTTAATACTCACAAAAATATGACGAAGGCTATAATAACTCATGAAATTATAGGTCGACGGGAAAAATAATGAAACTTTTAGTCCCAAAGTTAGTATTAGTAAATTAGGGTTTAGGGTTTAGGGTTTAGGGTTTAGGGTTTAGG